>NC_054470.1:32087223-32704366 GCF_017639515.1 Carcharodon carcharias
ATCAAGAATGTCACCACCCTGAGAAAGCTGCAGCAGATTGTGCAAACTGACTGGTCCACACATCAGAATGGAGCCTCTTCTGCTGTACAAGAGTACTGGAACTTTCATGAGGAATTCATGCAGCAGAAGGAATACTTTTTAAGGGAGAAAAGATCATAATTCCTGCAACACTGAGGAAAGAAATGCTGCAGCGCACACATGAAAGTTACCTCGGCATAGAAACATGCAGGAGAAGAGCTCGAGATGTAATGTCCTGGAATAAAAAACCTGGAATGGGAGCACAAATCGGGAAAATGGTAAATGAGTGTGCAATGTGCCATAAGTACAGTAAATCGCAACAAAAAGAAACACTTCAACCACACAATGTTCCAGAGAGGCCCTGGCAGAAAATTGGAGTGGACTTGTTCACATTTGACAACAGTGAGTATCTACTAGCAGTAGATTATTACTCAAAGCTTTTTGAGTCTGTGCTGCTGAAAAATGATAGTAAGAGCATCACTGTAGTAAATCATTTAAAATCAATTTTGCTCTCCACGGCACACGTGAAGTGCCCATCTCGGATAGCAGACCACCATTCTCAGACACTGAGTTTTGAAAATTGGCATAGGACTGGGAGTTTTGCCACAGTACATCAAATCCAAAATATCCACAATCCAACGGAATGCTGGAATGTGCCATGCAGACCTTAAATCACCTGTTGAAGGCAAAGGCGGGTGGAAGAGACCCCTATCTGCTGGATTTCAGGAACACTCCATTAGAGAGCAGTGGATCATCTCCAGCACAGCTCCTGATGGGGAGAAGACTAAGAACTAAGCTTCCAACTGCGCCCCAACTGTTATTTCCACAGCCAGTGAGCTACAGCATGCAGGACCTGCTCGTACTGAGACATCAGAAGCAGAAACGGTACTTTGATTGAGGCGCCTGACCTCTGTCTGACCTGAACATGGGAGAGACAGTGAGGATTCAGCATGAAGGAATCTGGAATCCTGCTGTTGTCATAGGAATCACAGGAGAATCAAGGTCTTACATAGCACAGAGTTCAAATGGACAACAGTACAGAAGAAACCAGAAATCCTTATGGAAAACAAATGAAATGCAAACTGCTCTGAACCAGGAAGCGTAGCTGAAGATCAAAACCCAGAATGCACCAGTGAAGCAACAGATTACCAGACAAAGCCTGAGTCCTGAAAGCTATCCAAGGGGTGATAGTGACACAGAGCTGGAGAAGGCCCCTTGTCCTTCAAAATCACCCCTTGTCACCATTCAGAACATCCAGTGGAAGAATTGTGAAAAAAAAACAGAGATACAGAGATGAGTAAAAGATAAGACAGACTGATCGAAACAGTGAGAAAGAATAGATAAGAGATTTTGTGTCCTTGAGTTGTATAAAAGTTTGTTTTTTTTAAAAAAAAGGGAAGTGTCATGGGCCAGGGTTGTTCCTATCGTGAATGCGCTGGGTGGAGGTGGAGCTGATCTCCTCCCGCAATCGGCTCCACGCCGTCATTTTATGTGGGCGGGCCAATTAAGGCCCACCCAGCGTAGTACACAGCCGGTGGTGCTCAGCGCTACTTGTGAGGGCAAGGGGAGGAAGGAGAATCGGGGCATGCACGCGAAAGAGTGCAGAAATCTCTCTGAGGCACGGAGCTGCCTCACGGAGATTGAATGGATATTAAAAGGATTGAATAAATAATTTAAACATTTATTTAAATATGTCCCCTCAAGTGACTGTCAGATGAGTTGGGACATGTTTTTAGGTGTATGAAAATGTATTTATTTATTTAATAAAAGCTTCAGGAAACCTCATCCCGCTCGTGGATGAGATTTCCTGAAAAACACGAAGGCCGTTTAGGCTTTTTGCCTGCCCGCCAACCTTAAGTTTGGATAGGCAGCGTTCATAAGTGCTTTAGTTAATTTCTTAATGGCCTTAATAGGCTGTTTACATTTTGGCGGGTGCGCAGCCGACTCTGGCGTGCGCCCGCTGAATGAAATATCGCAATGGCACACAATGACATTGGGATGCATGCCTGATGTCATCGCACATCATTTTACGTGTTGGCCTGCCTCCACATGACGACCAGAAAATTCTGCGCATGATAATAGTTAATTGCGGTAATGACCTCCAGTATTAGATACTATACAGTTCACTGTACCAGATATGGGGTCACCTGACAATGGAGTTGACGGCCAGATAGCACATGTTGGATCTTGCCTTGATAGGATTCAGTTACTGCAGATGTGCGTTTATGTTAGGAAAATGTGTTATCAATAAAGTTAGCTCAGCTACAATGTCGACAGCCTGCGTGCATCATTGAAACAAGAAACAACACCCAGTTTTAAGTTTTGAATACCAAGGAAGGTAATGGCCTTTTGGAAGAATGGAGTAAGTATCAAAGCCCCGGCACCATACACACAGAAGAAAAAGAAAGAATAGAAATGCAGAAGTTGTAATGGATTCGATAGTTAGGGGCATAGGCAGGTGTTTCTACAACAGCAAACATGATTCTTCAATGGTATGTTGCCATCCTAGGTGCCAAGGGTAAAGGGATATCACTGAGTGACTGCAGGATATTCTGCAACGAGCTGGGGAACAGCCAGAATTCATTATCCATATTGGAACCAGGTAGGTAGAAAAAGTGTTGAGGTCCTTCAGACAGAGTTTCAGGAGCTAGGGGAAATATTAAAAAGGGCCTCAAAGGTATTAATTTTGGGATTACTCCCAGGGTCACACACTAGTGAGTACAGAAACAGGAAAATAGTGTCAGTGAATATATGCTAGAGAAGTGATGCAGGAGGGAGGGCTTTAGATTCTTGGAGTATTGAGCCAGGTTCTGGTGTAAAGAGCAGCATAACAAGATGGATGGTTGAAACTGAACAAAGCTGTGACCAATGTTTTCACTGAGAAGTTAACTAGTTCTGTGGGAGAGGATTTAAACTAATTTAGCATGGGGTGGGAATTCGAAAATAGCAGAGAAGAGCAGAAATCAGATCAAAGGACATGCTGAGAAATACAAGCAGCAGTAAAATTTGAAATATCCCAAGAATTGCAGGGATCAATTTGAGGAAAATTGCAAAAATGATGAAGGAGTTGTTAAATTGTATGTACGTCAATGCCCATAGTGTAACTTAATGAGGCTGGTGAATTGCAGGCACAAATTGTTACCTGAAATTATGATGTGGCTACATTAACAGACATAGCTCTAAAAGGCCATGAATGGGTTCCTAATATTCCTGGTTACCAAGTATTCAGGAATGATAGAGAAGGATAAAGATGAAGACATGTGGCAGTTTTGAGTAAGGAGGATGTTACAGTCCTAAATAGGAAGGATTTACTATAAGGTTCTAGGACTTGAATTTAATTATTTCGAGTTGAGGAATAGAGGAGGGGTTGTTACATTGTTGGGAGATTTTATTGAGCCCAAACAGTGGGAATGAGATAGATGAGTAGATTTGTTGTCAACTTTCTATGGGGTATAATAGGAATAGAGCAGTAATATCAGGAGGTATGGATTAATCAAGAAGACTCAGCATGGCTTTGTGAAAGAAAAATTATTTTTGACTAACTTGATTGAATTCTTTGTGGAGGTAACATAGAAGGTTAATCAAGGTAGTATAGTAGATATTGTGTATGTGGACATTCAAAAGGCATTTGACAAAGTTCCACACTTGAGGCTTAAAAATGGAAGCTCATGGAATTAAGGGGAAAAAGGCAACTTGGATACAAAAGTGAATAGAAGCAAAGAATGTGATGAGGTGGATGTTTATCAGGTTGAGAGGTGGTTTGGAGTGGTGTTTCCTAAGGGTCTGTTTTAGGTCCATTACATGTTGTAATTTTTATAAGACTTGGGTGTAGAGAGCAGCATTAAGTTTGAAGGTTTCTGAAACTTGACAATGTAGTAGATCATAAGGATAGTTATGGGCTTCAGAATGACATAGACAGGATGGTGAAATGGGCAAAAATGTGGCAGATAGCGTTTAGTGCAGAGAGTGTGAAGTGGTTGCGCTTTAGGAGGGCTAATATAAAAAGACAGTACTCTATAAATGGCATAATTTTGAAATGTGTAGATGAGCGGAGAGATACAAATCCTTAAAGTTGGCAGGGTAAGTTGATAAATTAGTTAAAAAGCATTTAGGTTGCTTGGGTTTATAAATAGAGGAATAGAATATTAAAGTAAAGAGATCATGCATGAACTTTATAAAATGCTGGTTAGGCCGGAGCTGGAATATTGTGGATAATTGTGGACAACACATTTTAGAAAATGTGGCTTAATTAAGGAAAGCCAACATGGAGTTGTTGAGGGCACAATGTGTTTTTGCGAACTGCATGAGTTTTTCGATGAGGTCACCACAAGGGTTGATAAGGGTCATTTGGTTGATGCGGTGTACGCGGACTTCCAAAAGGCATTTAATAAGGTGTCACACAAGAGGCTTGTCAATAAAGTTGAAACTTTGAATAGAAGGGATAGTGGCAGCATGGATATGAAGTTGGCTGAGTGACAGGAAACAGAGAGTACTAGTGAAAGTTTGTTTTTCGGATTGGAGGAAGAAATATAGTGGGGTTTCCCAGGGGTTGGTATGAGGACCACCACTTTTATGGATCTATATTAATGACCTAGACTTAGGTATACAAGGCACAATTCCAAAATTTGCAGATAACACAAAACTTGGAAGGGTTGTGAAATGCGATGAGGATAGTGATAAAATTCAAGAGGACATAGATAGGCTGTGGAATGGGTGAACACATGACAGATTAAATTTAATGCAAAGAAAGGTGAAATGATTCATTTTGGAAGAAGAAGAAGAGACAATATAAAATAAAAGGTAAATTCTAAAAGGGGTGCAGGAGTAGAGGGACATGGGAGTTTATGGGCCTAAATCATTGAAGGTGACAGGGCAGATTAAGAAGGTGGCAAAAAAAAATACAGGATCCTGGATTTTATAAATTGGGGCATAGACTACAAAAACAAGGAAGTTTTCCTCCTGATTCCCATTGATTTTAACTGTGCTAGGGTCTTTGATACCATACTTGGTCAAATGCAGTCTTGAACTTCAAAAGGACATAGACATGTTGGTGGATTAGACAGGTAAGTGGCAGATGAAGTTCAGTGCAGGAAAGTGTGAGGTGATTCATTTTGGTAGGAAGAATATGGAGAGACAGTATAAAATAAAGGGAGAAACTCTAAAGGAGGTGCAGGAACAGAGGGAGCTTGATATATATGTACATAAGTCATTGAAGATGGGGAGGGCATGTTGAGAGAGCAGTTTATAAAGCATATAGCATTTTAGGCTTTATTAATAGCGGCATTGAGTACAAGAGTAAGGAGGTCATGTTGAATTTCTATAAGACATAAGTTAGGCCTCATCTGGAGGATTGCGTCCAGTTCTGGGCACCATACTTGAGGAAGGATGTGAAGGCATCCATAGTGAAGAGAGTACAGAGGAGATGCACAAGAATGATTCCAGGGATAAAGAACTGTAGCTGTGATAATAGATTGGAGAGATTGGTTTCCTTAGAGAAAAGAAGGCTGAGAAGAGACTCGATAGAGATGGTCAAGATCCTGAATGGTATGGATGTGGTAAATAGTGAGAAACTGTTCCCACTCAAGTGGACATCAAGAACTAGAGGGCACAGATTCAAAATAATTGGCAAAAGGATTAATAGTGATGTGAGGAAACATTTTTTCACCCAGAGGGTGATTGGAGTCTGGAATGAACTTTCTGAGAGGGTGGTGGAGGCAGGTTGGATTGAAGTATTTAAAAGGGAATTGGATTGCTATATGAAAAGAAAGAATGCGCAAGGTTATGGGGATAAGGCAGGGGAGCGGGACTGGGTAGAATGCTCTTTCAGAGAGCCAGTGCAGACTCGATGGACAGAATGGCCTCCTTCTGCACTGTAAAGATTCTGTGATGTTAAGGGCAGTTAATCTAACTTCACCTCTGGAATTCAGCTCTTTAGCACATGTTTGGACCAAGACTACACTGAGATCTGCAGCTGAGTGGTCTTGACAGAACACAAACTGAGCATCTGTTAGCAGGTTATTCGTGAATAACTGCCCCTTAATAGCACTGTCAACGACACCTTCCATCACTTTGCTGATGGTTTGCAGTAGACTGATGGGGCAGTAATTGGCTGGATTGGACTGGTTCTGCTGTTTGTGGACAGGACATGCCTGGGTCATTTTTCACTTTGTCAGGTGGATACCAGTGTAATAGCTGTATGGGAACAACTTGGTTAGGGGTGCGGCTAGTTCTGGAGCACAAGTCTTCAGCACTCCAACCAGGGATGTTCTCAGGGGCCATGGCTTTTGCTCAATGCAGTCCACTTAACCATTTCTTGATTTTATGCGGAGTGAATCAAATTGGCTGAAGACTGGCTTCAGTGGTGGTGCAGGCCCCCGGAGGAGTCTAGATGGATCATCCATTCAGCATTCCTGCTAAAGATAGTTATAAATGTTTCAGCTTTTTTTTTTGTAGCCATATAAATATTGTGGCTACAAGAGCAGATCAGAGATTGGGAACTCTGCAGCGAGTAACCCACCTCCTGACTTCCTAGAAATTGTCCACCATCTACAAGGCACAGTGCATCTGGATGAGTGCAGCTCCAAAAACACTCAAGAAGCTTGATGGCATCCAGGGTCAAACAGCCCACTTGATTGGTACCTTATCCACCACCTACAGCATTCATTACCTCCACCATTGGTGCACAGTGGCCGCAGTGTAGAATCTAGAAGACACATCTCAGCAAATCACCAAGCCTTCTTTGACAGTATCTTCCAGATCCAAGACTTCTACCACCTAATAGAACAAGGGCAGGAGATAAATGAAAACACCACCACTTGCACGTTCCTATCCTAGCCACAGACCATCCTAACAGAACTATATTGCTATCACTTCACTGTCACTGGGTTAAAATCCTGGAACAGCATGACAAATCCAATTCAACCACTTACCACCTCAGTTTACTTTTGATCATCAGCAAAGTGATGGGAAGTATCGACGCCATCCAGGAGAAAGCAACCTGCTTGGTCAGCACCACATTCACGATGTTAAACATTCACCAGTGGTGCACCATACAAGATGCACTGCAGCAACTTACCAATCCTCCTTCAACACCACCTTCCAAACCCATGACGTCTTCCCCTAATAAAGATAAGACTATTAACTGCAAGTTCCCTCCAGACCACAGACCATCCTGACTTGGAACTGTATCGCTGTTCCTTCACTGTTACTGGGTCAAAATTCCATACTCCCTTCCAACCAGCACTGTGGGTGTACCAACATCAGATGGACTGCAGCAGTTCAAGAAGGCGGCTCACCACTGCCTTCTCAAGGGCAATCAGGTATGGGAAATAAATGCTGACCTGGCCAGTAACACTAATACCCAAAGAAATAATTAAAAAAAATTGAACTGTGACTTTTGCATCCTAATAGGGTCCCTGACTGCTTTGACCTGGAGCCCCATCAATGGACTGAATTGCTGCCGTAATATCACAGCAGTTAGCATCACGGTGTTTTGGAATGGGATTGAGTTTTCAAGATTTTAGCCTTCTGTCCAATCCTTTTCTGCCCACCTGGTAGGGTGATGGAAGGCAGAGGTAATAGTGAGGGCCATTTAATTCCAAATTCCCTCTAAGCATTTAACAAGAGGAGCAGCATTAGTTTGATCAGAGAATCAAAATGGAAAGCCAAATTTTCAGACAGGTAGTAAGGATACTTGGTATAATTTTGGAAGCACAATTTAAAAGAAAAATTGGATATCGGAAGGCACTGTGTAAGGAAGATAAATGTATTTCTTGCATGGGTACTTGTAACATCATGAAACACTTCCAGGAGTTGCGGAGTCAATTTGTGAGTTTTGTTTAGCAAAGGTTAGCAGTATTTGGACCAGGGATTATATCAGCCTCTGGAGAGCTTATAACTTGGAACATTTCCTCCAATGCAGAGTCATACATTACATTTTATTGAGACTAATCAAAAGAAGGTTTCAGAAAGTCCTGAATAGCATTCAGGTTACTTTTGAGTTATATAAAATTAGGTAAATCTTGGTTAAAGTTCATGCAACATCTCTGAGACTATTGGCCTCCAGTCCCCCTGCTAAGATGCATTGCTCATGTGGCTCAACTGCCCTGCCACTTCCTCAAAATGTATGCCAATAATTGGCCCGTTTTATTTCTATGACTATAGAAAGAAGGTAAAGCAAATTAGAGCTCCAGGGGAAAATTCAATTCTCTTGGAGTTGGAAAATTATTTTGGCACAATTTAACAGTTGATTTTCCACTCATGCGGGAGAGGAGAAAAAAACGTAAAACAGTTAAAATGATATGACTGATTAATGAATGTTTATTACAACTCCTCCAATCTGTGACAAATGGAGTTAAAATGCTTAAATTTCTTCTCTGCTAAAAACAAAATGTGAAAAAACAGGTGACCATCAAACAGGGAGAAACAGTTAAACAATACCCATGTGGTATTAGCACTACGTTGAAGTTCAGTGAGAAGATTGTGGCAATGGACTTTGTCACAAGAATGTCAGTTACTATAGCAACAAGTACACACATTGTTAATTGCTGTACAATAAGTAAGCTGGGTGGCAGACTGGGAAAATAAACTCACGTCAATGAAATCTAATATCCTCTGGATTTTTCTTGAGCATTTGATTACAATCAAGCCTGATTTTTTTCTGATAATCTCAAACAGCTACTTATAGTAACCAAATATGACATTTTTTTCTTTATTCTTTCATGGGATGTGGGCGTAACTGGGAAGGCCAGCATTTGTTGCCCATCCCTAATTGCTCTTGAGCTGAGTGGCTTGCTAGACCATTTCAGAGGGCAGTTAAGAGTCAACTACATTGCTGAGAGTCTGGAGCTACATGTAGGCCAGATGAGCTAAGGACAGCAGATTTCCTTCCCTAAAGGACATTAGTGAACCAGATGGGTTTTTACATCTAGTTCTGTCGAAGGGTCATGAGGACTCGAAACGTCAACTCTTTTCTTCTCCGCTGATGCTGCCAGACCTGCTGAGTTTTTCCAGGTAATTCTGTTTTTGTTTTGGGTTTTTACAACAATTGATGGCTAATATTACTGAGGCCAACTTCACAATTCCAGGTTTATTAACCTGCCGTGGTGGAATTTGAACCCATACCCCCAGGCCATTAGCCTGGGCCTCTGGATTATTAGTCCAGTGTCATTACTACTACATGATCATCTCCCCATAATGCAGTGATAACAACAGTTGCTATGTTTTAACTATTTAACAAAAAAACACAAAGTTCTTGCATCTTCTACAAAAATTCAATTTGTTGCTGCCACTAACACAGTGTAGACTGAACTGTTTTTCAGACCCAGGAAGTCACTCCAGGATAACAAAAACAATTCTTGTTACTATGTTGTCATAGCAAACATGTTTTTCAATTCCAAGAAAATAGCAACAAAGCATATGAATTTTTGGAATATTACCAACAATACTTTTAATATGTACCTTGAATCTGATTGGGGAAATTTCTGATCCTGAGACATTAAGTTTAGAATGTTTTAACTTAGTAACTGAATTTACTCTGAAAGCACATTGAATGGGTTAAATGATAACTAATCGTTTGCATATCATTACTCTTTGTGTTTTCAATAAGGTGTGTTCAGTTACTAAAACTCAACCAAGGAACCAATCAGACTGCAGCTGCAATAATAGCACTGAAGAACTTGATGGGCTATAAAGCAGATTATGCAGAGCCTGTTTTACAGGTGCTAGCCAAACTACTAAATCGCCAGCGTGGCGGGCAGGAAGCACATTTCTGGCCAATGTGCACCATTCATCGTATTAGGAAAGGAAATAAAGTCAGTGCCCATGCATCATGTGCAACCTTTTATTCACCCTCTTTCTTTCTCTCTCTTTGTCCTTAATTTTAGGCTATGCTGTGGATGTGAGACGATTGGAGGGAATTCAAATATTAGAATACCAGAAGATAAGTGGGTCTTTCCTTGTTGGCTAGAGGTGCACAAGTGCTCTTCCCAGGGCTCTCACCTCAGTTCAGCCATCCCCCCCGGTCCAGCTCTCTCAATCATCAACCTCCTCCCAGCCTGCTTGGCCATGGCTAGTGCAGATGAAATACATTATCCTATAGAAATACATTATCCTACAGAAGGCAGCCCTACAAGATGCTAATGAGGCTCTTTTGTTAAGTTTGACTATGCCTCCACATTCCGAGCCTTGTAAGGTTTACCCTCATTGACCTGCACAGTCCCTGCCTCTCTGTAATTATCGGGGTTAGTATTTCCTTTGTCTTAATTTGGCTTCAATTTATCCTTTTTCCTTCTTTGCTGCTTCTCTGTTTCCTTTTCTTTCATTGGTTAAGGAAATAGACCATTTGGTAGAGGGCAGAATTGTCCGTACCTGTTGGTGGCGGGTGTCATGGCAGGTGTGAGTGGACAATATGGCGAGAAGGACAAAATTCATACTGTCATGAAACATGTTTGCAATCATCCACTCCACCCATCAATAGCAGGTCACGTTTCCCACTGCTGCATGTCTGGAACTTCACTGCAATATATCTATGTATTATTACAAACCCAGCTTGCCGGAATCATCCCCCTACACCGGATGGTCCATGCACATTGGCGTGATTGCATACCGATGTGTTTCACAATAGCATTTATAAGGCATGCAAATGGCGAGCTGCACTTCGAGGAGAACTCAGAGATGAGTGCACAATAACGTTGCGCACCGCTTGCGAGGGTCGCCTTTTGGACCTCAAGGTTGAGGTGCCGCACATTCAGTTGAGGGTAAAGGCAAGTCACATTTACCCGGCTGGCTGACAGTGCGGTGCTAGATCAAGGGCTGCACCGCGGTTGATGGTAGTAAGACACAAGCACGTTCAGGGATTTGGGGTAGGTGGAGGGAAGTGGCCACACATTAGGGAAATCTTTTATAGAGTGACTACTGCTCTGCAGCTAAGACAGTTCAGGTGCAGCAACATTGACGTGCTTGGAATCGGGCCTCTAGCTTAACTGCCCACTCAAGCAAGGCAGAAGCCTGAAAATGCCACCAAGTGCTCCAGAGCTTTTCACCCTTGGGCACAGACTGCAAACTAATGAGCATTTTAGTGGACTGAAGAATAGTTGGATGACTGGGGAAGTTGTACAACCTCCTTGCAAAAGCTGGCCGTGGAGTAGTTATTGGTGGAGGCACTCACAGACCTTTGCAATGTCATTCACGTTTGGACCAGTCTCCCCTATGGTTCAAACTAACAGCACAACCTTGCAGTGTGGGTTAGGGGAATGCCTGTGTCTGAGCTGAGAGCATGGCATGCAGTCCAGAAGCTGCCGTCAATCAGTCAAGTGGAGTGGGGCGGAGGTGGGTGGGGTCTAGGGCAGTGCACTAAACTCTGGCAATCCAAGTGGTGGCCAGCACTCTCTGGGATGCATTAAGGGGCCTTCAGACTTAACCAAGACAGGTTCTTAGAACACCCAAATCAACCCACATGTCTCCCTCTTTCATCCTGCAGGAGGAATACATCAGGAACATGGAGCTTGGTGACTTGGCTGCATGCCTCATGGTTTACAGAGAGCAGAGGTGAAGAAGAAGAGAGCGACGGAGGTGTCTGGCTGGGCTGAGTGAGGAGCAACACTCTCAGGAAGAAGGGGTGGCTGAGGCTCCCACACATGCCACTGAAGAGCCACAGTGAGCCGTTGTTGGTTCACGCCTAGCTAGATCCAGGGTCTATAGATGGCTTCTTCCATTCCTGCAGATGACTGAGAACTAGTGTTGCCGAACACTGTGCATGTCTGGGGAACTGGTCAGTCACATCTGCTGCTACTGCAGGATTTGGCGCCATGGGGACATGGAGGGCATCCACTGCCAGTGGCTGTGAAAGTGACTTCAGGGCTACCCAGGTGATCTCTGTGAGATATCGCAAGCCTTCACCCACAAATGCATCCGTGAGGTCATGGACACCATCTTTGTAAAGGCACACAACTTTGTGCATTTCGTTTGGGATCAGGAAAGCCAGGAAGGAAAAGCGCTGGGATTTGCTCAGATTTCAGGTTTCCCACAGGTGCAGGGTGCCATCACTATGCTCACATGGTGCTCAGATCTCCATGGCAACAAGCAGTCCACTACATCAACTGCAAGGGCTTCCACTTGCTGAATGTTCATTTGCTGTGGGACCACCATGCATGCATCCTGCAGGTCTGCACATGGTTCCCAGTGAATGTCCATGACTCTTACATTCTCAGTAGGCCTCAGATCCCTGACATCTTCCAGGGTCCATAGAGGCTACAGAGTTGGCTCCTAGGGACATCAGCAGCGGACGTGGCTGATGACATCCGTGCGGCAGCCTCAGACTGCAGCAGAGTGAAGGTGCAATGAGGCTCGGGCTGCAACTCGCGTCTTGGTGGAGCAAACCACCTGAATTTTGAAAATGGTATTTTAGTGCCTGGGCCAGTCTGGTGGAGCCCTGCAATATAGTCCACGGAGGGTGTCATGCATCATTGACATCTGTTGTGCACTTCACAACCTGGCACTGCAACGGGGGGAGGAGCTGGCTGAGGAGGAGATGGAGGAGCTGGACATCTCCTCTGATGAGGAGGACATTGATGGAGATGAGGGTGAGGAGGTCCTCGAAGGTGAGAATGTTGGTGATGAGGCCATCACACTGGCCAGATGGGGCAGGCACACTCCGGAGGTCCTCATAGCTGCTAGATTTGTGGAGGATGATGATGACATGCAGTGAGGAGACACCATAGATCCTCACATTGCATCTTTGAACATTTGACTCCAGTCTGGCTGATGGCAGCACACATACACTCTATGATAAGACTCCTGTCATGCAGATGCAGTGGAGGCCCTAATAGTTGCTAGATTCCAGGAGGATGATGACGACATCCAGTGAGGGCACTCCATGGATCTGTACATTGCCTCTGTGAATGTCTGACTCCTGTCTGGCTGAAGGCAGCTGGCTAGCTCTTTGTGATCAGGGTCATATCACAGAATCACAGAATTGTTACGGTGTAGAAGGAGGCCATTCAGCCCAATGTGTCTGCACCGGCTGTTTGGGCATTTTAACTTAATGCCAATCTCCTGCCTTTTCCCTTTATCATGGAGACGCAGCCATGAAACTTTAAAAGCACCTGATCCTTTATCAGCCTTCAGCACCTGACCCCTTCAGGAATGCACCGTTCCCAGTCACAGATGCTGAAGAGACGGGAGGCCAGCCTCACCTTAAAGATGCTGAGAGCACACAGAAAGAATGACAGAACCCTGTGATGCCTGCCCACGATATTCTAGCAGCAACGACAAGCACCATCGAGGTGCAGACATCACTAATATGTCCAGTGAGTGTGAAGCCAGGCCATCACTTTGGTCTGAAAGTTACACCTGGCACAGGGAAGAGGCTCTGGGTTGAGACACCTGCCTTTATCTTGTGCAGGAATCAAGGTTTCACATCTGAGTGACATGAACACTGCTCATCAGAACAAAGGGCCATAGGCAGGGAGACATTCTTGGGAGTTTATTTACAATAGTGAACATTAAGTACAAGCGATTAACACCCATGCCCAGGCTGTGCAGCCACGTCTTCTTAACGTTCCTAACTCTGCCACTGCATCTTGATGCTCCCCCAACATCCACAGCTGAGGTGGAGACAGCCTGCTGACTGCTACGCCCTGTCTGTGATGACCTTGATGGGTGTCCTCTGGAGGGCCCTGGCCTACTTTTGGGGTTCTGCTGTGTGGTAGTGGCACCCTCCTCAGCTCAGCAAAGTGCTCTTTTTGCAGTCAACTCACCGACAAGAAATTACAGTGGACATGTGGAGGAAGTCAAGCTTGTAGTGAACGCTACATTATCCATCTGCCTCATGTAGTGAATACGACCTGAAGTAAAGTGAAAGATGAGCAATAACAATGTATGTGAGTAACCTGAGCCTACATACTAGTATTAAATTAAATTGCCCATGCCACATATGTGGCACTGATTCCCTTTACAAACAATGTTTTCTTAAATTTAATAGGGTAGATCTGTAAAATAGTTGGTAGTGAGTCGACAGCCTGTTTTGCTTTATCAGTGGAGATGTAAAGCGTACTGCGAAATCATTATTTTACATTTTTGCACAACATTGAGATCTACCACAATTAATCTAGCAATATGGTGGAATTGTAATATTGATGGAACCAATGCCTACAGTTGCTGTACTTCAATTAATTACTAATTAATTGTGTAACGTGCTCTGACACATTTTGGTATGAAAAGATTTATATAAATTGAAGCATTATTATTGATGATGAAAATTTTATTGAAGTAACCCAAACAAATTGGAAAGCTAGAAAGATGAAGGGAAGAAAAGTTGATGATTGCCTATCATTACATACACATACTATCGTTAATACCAATGCACTCTAGCCATTATTAAAAGTTTATCTTGAGACTTCTTGCTGGTCCCCTCAAAGCAATGGGCATCTGGAATGAGGCAATGCGGTCAGGCATTCACAGACATAACGAGGTAACCGGACTCTTTTTACTACCTGTCTATGGAAGATCTGTTGCATAAGGATTTGGTGCTTACCTGCCCCCTCAAGGATACAAGTTAGTAAGGACATCTTACAATAGCCAAATACTGCAGATGCTGGGAATCTGAAATAAACAGAAAATACTGGAAATACTCAGAGGTCTGAAAGGATCTGTGAGAAACAGTTAGCTTTTCAGGACGATGACCTGACGTTCTGATGAAAGGTCATCAATCTGAAATGTTGCGTGGAATTTTACAAACCCCAGGAGTGGTCAGGCAAGCCAGGTCTGGGTGGGGGGGAATTATACTGTCACTGTTGCCTATCCTCCTCCGCTGCAGCAGGCGGACGCGCAGGTAGCCAGCCTGCCCTTGGACCAATTAAGGCCCTTAAGTGGCCAATTAATAGTTCTGATGAAAGGTCATGACCTGAAACGTTAACCGTGTCTCTCTCTCCACAGTTACTGCCTGACTTCTGTTTTTATTTTAGATTTCCAGCATCTGCAATTTTTTGCTTTTGGATTAGGGGTAATTTTAACCCTGCCTACTTGGCAGGCCCTGGGCAGACAGACAGGCAGTAAATGCCACCTGTGTAATTCACCTGCCAACATCCCACACATTGTGATTTTAACCAATCCTTTTCAGCAGGCGAGAGGGACACCTGCCAGCAACTGGCGCAGTCTTCTTTAAATATGGAGATCTGGTTTTGATGATGTAATCAGGGGCCAGCTGCTAGTTTTGTTTTCTTATGCATTGCCAAGAAGGCAGCTGGCTCTGCAGACAGGGAAGTAGGTAGGGACAAGAGGCCTGATCAGTTTGGCATCTCTGCAGTTTTCCTACTGATCTTTCTCTCCAAAACAGAGAAACTGGCAGAACTAAAACAAGTCCCATTGTTGCTGAATGCCCAGCAGTTAGCAATAATCACCCTGTGTCAATGAAAAAGCAACTTACCTGCAGTTCTTGACACTTTCAGCAATGGGCAGCTGTCTTCTGGAATTTGTTCCGGTACCACTCAAGCCTGAAAGGCTTCTTAGGCCCATAATTCACCAGAACCAGGCTCCAAAGTTTCTTTGAAATGGGCATACATTTTCAAATGCAGATCATGGATGGGTAAAGAATGTGGCACTGTGGCAAGAGCTGGGCATTTTGACACCAGTGAACATGAAGGAAAATTGTCCTGACAATTTCTCAAGGCAGGAATTTGTCAGTAGGTTAACCCATCCTCTTTTACTTTGCTTTCTGTTGTGGGGTGTTTATCGGGGGTAGTCCCTTCTGCAGGAGCCAGGCACATCCTATTTCATAGCTGGATGGATAACTGCACCTGGTCCTTGACACTCATCCAGCACTCATCTGTGACTTCACTTAGCTGTTTGTGCACGGCACTAGCCTCAACCCAGTAACTGCGTTGGTTTGCAGGCCAAAACAGGTGAGAGTAGCATGTGAACTGCTGTCCACATGTGAGGGAAAATGCCTATTTCCAATCATCCCTTTTTCAATTCCAGAAGGAAAAACCAGTAAAACTTGGAAAAGGCACTGGTTCAAACTGGAGTTCCACTTTAAGCTGTACAAAACCAATTCAGACCAGTGCCTATCAATTCCCAGGTTTACAGGTTTTTCATTCTTTGATTGCACTAAAAAAGCTGCCCTGATGGATGTAACAGAGGAAATGGTATTCCCTTACTGGTACTGAAAGAATTGTAGCACAGCTGTATGGACAGCTTTAAAGTTCACTGGTACGGTCACAGAAAGAGTTGCAAAGCATCCACTGCAGTCGGTCACATCTCTGGTCTTCTTGATTTGCCAAGCTACCAGGAACAGATATGCAAAAGCGAGAGAGTAGGGCTGGCCAAGCACAATTCATCACCACTGTAACCAACTCAGGTGCAGGTGTTTTCTTGTGTGCACATTTTACTAATTCCCTCACACACATCATGCTATGTCCCAAACTGCATTCCTTTAGTGTTACCAACACACTGAACTTAACTTGATTAAGACATCAGCTCCCGAACACAGCACAGAACTCTTCTGGCTTGCAGCGAGCTATCAGGATACAATATTGATATTGTTGCTTTAAGCAAAACCTGACTAGCAGATGAGGGCCAGCTAACAGAACTATCAGCAGGCTATATTTGAAACTTATTAGATCCTGAGGGGTGTTGACAGGGTGTGTGCGAAAAGGATGTTTCCTCTTTTTGGAGGATCTAGAACAAGGGGTCTCTGTTTGAAAGTGAGGGATCGCTCATTTAAGACAGAGATGAGGAGAATTTCTTTTCTCTCAGAGGGTCATGGGCCTTTGGAACACTTCCTCAGAAGGCGGTGGAAGTTGAGTCTTTGAATATTTTTAAGGCAGAGGTGGATAGATTCTTGGTAAGCAAGAAGGTGAAAGGTTATTGGGAGTCGGTGGGATGCAGAATTGAGGTTACAATCAGATCAGCCACGATTTTATTGAATGGTGGAGCAGACTCGAGGGGCTGAGTGGCCTACTCCTGCTCCTAATTCATATGTTCTTTTGTATATATTCTTTGGTTTGATAATTCAAAGAGTGAGAGGCAAAATGCAGGTGTTGGTTTTGTTATCAAATCTGACACCATTAAAAGTTTTTGGATACTCTCCCTAAGGGCATAAGCAATCACCTCATGACTCTACACCTAACTCTTGTGAACGACAAGTATGCATCAATCATAACTACATACGCTCCAACAATGACTAATCCTGAGGATATCAAGGACAAATTCTATGAGGACTGGGACAGAGCTATTGCAGATATTCCACAGGACGACAAGCTGATTATAATGGGGACTTCAGTGCATGGGTAGGAGCTGACTATCAGGCTTGGGATGGTGTCCTGGGGAAGCAAGGCTGGGTAATGCAACTGCGTTGGTATGCTCCTCCCAGGTCTTAGCATACACTGGAAAATGTCAATCACAAACACCATCTTTAGACAGTACAAAAGCACTTGGCTGCACCCAAGATCTAAACACTGGCATCAGATTGACTTTACTATCACCAGTCAGAGCAACATAAAAGATGCTGTGATCATCAGGGTTACAAGAGGGGCAGAGTTCTCTACAGGCCACAGGAAGATATGCTCCGAGATGAAATTTACCATCTCACTGAAAAGAAGATCAACATGCACCAGTCCCCAAGAAAGTTGGATGTGCAGAAACTGGCATCTGCAGAGTGCTGCAAACAATTCAGGCTCAGACTCGTGGAACAGCTGGGAAAACAGAAAAGAAACCAACGAGATTGGTTCAGTGAAAATGATGATCAAATTAAGGAACTATTACAGAAGAAAAATGCAGCATATGTAGCACGGTTGGGAAACTAAGATATATCCTCTGTTAAGAAATCACTCCAGGAGATCAAAAGGAACCTGTAACAGAAACTGTGTAGGATGCAAGATGCATGGTGAGCCAAATAAGCCAGAGAGCTTTAAGTCTTTGCTGATCAGCACAACATGAGGAATTTCTATAAAACCCTGAAGATTGTGAATGATCCTTGCTGACACGGCTACTCACCTGTTCTCATTGCTGATAGGAAGCTTTCCTGATGGACAGGATAGTTATCAAAGAATGCTGGGCTGAACACTTTGTTATGGCACAGTTGATGGTAAATGCTGAGCTGCTCAAATCCCAGAGGGAAACTTGAAACAACTGCCACAACTGTTTTTTTTTGCAATTTGATTTTTATTTCGAGATGCGTGCTTTGAATTCAGTAATAGAGTCTACTGAGACTTAGGGGTTTTTATAAAACTATATTAAACATTTATTAATAAAATAAATAATTTTAAGCACATATATAGGTCTACAAATTACAACTATGATAACTCCTAGCTCCCCTAATTAATCTAACTTCCAGTTACACTCCGTTAAGGCAACAGTAAAAACAAAATTGATTTTAAGAGACCCAGGCAAAGCACACAACACTCTGGACAGGGATATTCACAGTGAATTCTCAGAGCTTCAGTTTCTACAGGCAACAGCTTGGTACATAGAGGCTGGAGGCTTTTCATTCTTGTTAGATTTTAGAATTCTTTCTTCCCTTACACATAACCCCATCTCCTATATACATATTTCTCCCTTTTTAATGTAAATCCCATTGTTTCAATATGTCTTTGGACTTTACCTTTCTAATAATAAAAATCTTTCATAGTACCAATTTTATCAGTAAGCTTTGGGAAAAATAAACACATTGTTTGGCTTCTTCTGGCTAAGTGTAACATTTCAGCTTCTATTTGAAATTCATAGCTACTCTGGTTTATCTCAAAATTCAAATTTTCCTTTTACACCTCACATTCTAAAACCTCAGCGAAGTTTACTTATTTAGCATTTCAAATCTAGCTTCTCTTCTGATACATCAAAGCCATCAGACCAGCTTCTTTAATTCATTTAGGTCCCATACACACACACAGACACATACACTGTACAGACCCCTCTATTCCTACTTTATAATAAAGCCCAATAATCTTATAACAATTATTATACTTTCATGACAACTTTAAGGGTGTGCTTAACCACCCATCCACTGCAAATGGGGTAGCTATAGACAAGCTACCAAACTGACCTAAATGTGAAAATTTGGACAGCAAACCCTCTATTGTGGAGGTTGACAAAGCCATCAGGTCCCTATTCTCCAGGAGAGTGGCAGGCTCAGACAGGATCCCAGGAGAAATTTATAAATCTGGGGGACTCCAGCTAGCCATCAAACTCACACAATTATAAAACAGAACATGAGGTCTGTGCATTTCCTTCTGTCCTTCAACACAGACTCACCATTCACTCAGATAGGATTGGTAGACCATGAGTTGTTTTATTTGGAAATTACAGTGGTACATGCATGTTTCTGGAGAGCTGCTACTGGCATATCTTGTTTGGTCAACTAACATATTCCAATTCTGTGTAACATGACAGATGACATCGTACCCTGTCTGGTGATGCATAGAGATTATGAACATACCCACTTAAAGGCAAACTACAACAGGATCAGAAACCACAGCTCACCAGTTCAAGAATGCCACGATTATTCACTTGTGGAAAGCAAAAATGTGTGTGTGACATCTATAGAGGAATCTCCCTGCTTGTGATAGCTGGTAAGATTCTAGCAACAGACGGTTGCTGGTAAACCCCATTGCAGAATGTGGACTGCCAGAAAGTCAAAGTGGGGTCAGGAAAGACAGAGGCACGTGTGACATAATCTTCACCCTCCAGCAAATCCAAGAGAAACGTGAACAGATGGGATGCGACAGTGCCTTTGTTGACCTGAAAAAGGCCTTTGACACAGGGGGCAGGATTTTTCAGTCAGTGTGTGGGGATAGGCCCAACACTCCGATGCTTAAAGTGATGAGCAATGACATCAGGCGTGCGTCCTGATGTCATCGCGCTGTCTCGCAATGTTTCGTTTGGCAGGCATGTGCCAGAGTTGGCTGCATGCCCACCGATATGTAAACGGCCAATCAAGGCCATTAAGGAAGTGATTAAGGGAATTATGGTTGCCGGGCAGGTGAAAAGGTCAAGCAGCCTTTGCATTTTTTAGGAAACCTCATCCACGAGCGGGATGAGATTTCCTAAAGCTTTTATTAAATAAATTTTAAAATTTTCCAAAATATAAATAATTTCCCATCTCATGTGACACAGTCACATGAGGGGACATGTTTAATGAAATCTTTAAACCATTTATTAATAATTTCAACCAGCTCCATGCCTCAGGGAGATTGAAGCGCTTTTTCATGGGTATACGCGAAAGAACGTTGGCCCCGACTCTCCCTTCTCCCCCCAACCTGCTATGCCTCGCGTCTTACGTTGGGCGGGTCTTAATAGGCCTGTCTGTGTAAAATGGCGGCGTGGAGCCAATCACTGGTGGCGATTGGCTCTGCAACCACCCCGCCTGCTCCCGCCGAGCCCGCCAGGCCAGTAAATAGAGAGGCCTTGTGGAAAGGCTTAGATGTCCTGATAGAACTGTAAATCTGATCCAGCAGTTTCACAATGGAATGACAGCCAGAGTCACTGACAGTAGTGAATACATTGACCCATTTGACATGCAGTGGTGTGAAGTAGGGATGTGTCATGGCCCATGTGATCTCTTCACTGCCATGATTTTTGGGACATTTGAGGAAAGTTTTGATGACAATCTCTTCAACCTGAGACGACTGAAATTTTCAACTGAGGTATCAGGGATGATGATATGGGAATTGCTGTTTACTGATGACTATGCCCTCATGTCAGACTGTGAGCAAGACCTTCAAAGGGTCATGGACTGTTTTTCAAACATGGCTGATGCCAATGGGCTAACTGTTGGCTTAAGGAAGGCAGAGATACTCTACCAATCACCACCAAATTCTGACTACATCCCACTTCTCAGGGGACACAACCCTGAAGGCTGAAAATAACTTCACTTACCTCAGAAGCATAATCACCAGAAATGTATGCATTGATAGCGAGGTGGTAAAATAGCTCAGCATTTGCCCATTTACCCAAGAGGCTGAGGAGAAAATGAGGTATCAAACTTACGACAAAATATATTTTGTACAAAGCTGTGGTAATACCTACTCTCCTATGTACCTCCCATTTAAAACAGAGATGAGGCAATTTTTTCTTTCTCAGAGGATTGTTAGTCTGCCTCCAGAAATGGACAATTCTGTACCCAATGTAGGCCTAAGCACCATAGCAGGACTTTGTTGTATCATGTCTGCACTGGAGTTCTGTGTTTGGCTGCAGTAGAGAGCTTCAGTTGGAGATTGGTGACTGGAGTTTAAGGGTTAAATTAAGGTTAAATTAAATTAAATTCTATCTAAAGTCTAGTCGTTCTTTAATTTAGCAATTAACTAAAAGTTGCTGTTAGGGTTGGAAGAAGGTGATTTTTAGACTGGAGAGGAGAGGCCAGTGAGGGTGGTATAAAAGGGCATGAAAAACAGAGGCCAAGACTGAAGCAGAGAGGAGTACCCTCAAGACCTTCAGGCAGTGGAGTTCGAAGTGGCCTCACGATTCAAAAAGCGATGAGACACAGTGGAGGCAGCTGATTGGTAAGTAGGGTCAGGTGAGTACTTCTACTTCTACTTTTTCTACTAATTAAACTGTTGCAGTCCATTAGCTTAAACAAAATAAGGTGAGGACTTTGGACTTTACTGGGAGTGTTTGGAGTGGAATAAGGCCCGTGGCATAGTTATTATCTGTTAAAGGGAGAACTAATGAGCTTAATCTAAAGGGAAGTCATGGCAGCAGAGCTTGCACCCATGATATGCTCCTCCTACGCTATGGGAACTTCCAGTGTCCCTGGCAACCATGTGTGCAGGAAGTGTGTCCAGCTGCAGCTACTGTCTAACTGCATTTTGGAGCTGGAGCTGCGGGTGGATTCACTGTGGAGTATCTGTGATGCTGAGATTGTCATGGACAGCACGTTCAATGAGGTGGTCACACCACAGGTAAAGACTGAACAGGCAGAAAGGGGTGGGTGACCACCAGGCAGAGTAGAGGAAGGCAGGTAGTGCAGGAGACCCCTATGGCCATCCCCCCTCTAACAGATGTACTGTTTTGGATACTGTTGGGGGAGAAGACTTCTCAGGGGAAAGCAGCAGGAGCCAAGTCCATGGCACCACGGGTGGCTCTGCCACACAACAGGGGAGGAAGGCGAGTGGTAGGGCTATAGTGATAGGGGATTCAATAGTAAGGGGAATAGACAGGTGTTTCTGCAGCTGCAATAGAGACTGCAGGGTAGTATGTTGCCTCCTTGGTGTCAGGGTCAAGATGCCTCGGAGAGGCTGCAGGGCATTCTGAAGGGGGAGAGTGAACAGCCAGTGGTTGTGGTACATATTAGTATCAATGACACAGGTGAAAAAAGGGGTGAGGTCCTACAAGCTGAATATGGGGAGTTAGGACGTAAATTAAAAAGTAGGGCCTCAAAGGTGGAAATCTCAGGATTACTACCAGTGCCATGTGCTAGCAAGAGTAGAAGTAACAGGATATATCAAATGAATATGTGGCTGAAGAAATGGTGTACAGGGGAGGGATTCAGTTTCCTGGGACATTGGGACCGGTTCTGGGGAAGGTGGGACCAGTTTAAACAGAACGGGTTGCATCTGGGCAGGATCGGGACCAATGTCCTTGGGGTGGGTGTTTACTAGTGCTGTTGGGGAGCATTTAAACTAAAATAGCAGGGGGATGGAAACCTGAGCAAGGAGACAGAAGAGGAGGAAACAAGGATAGAAAGGAAAGACAGAAAAGTAAGAAGCAAAAGTGGAAGGCAGAAATAAACAAAGGTGAAAAACAAATGGGGTTATTAGAGCAAAATAAAGCTAAGATGACTAACAAGTTTAAAAAGACAAGACCAAAAGCATTGTATCTTAATGCATGGAGCTTTTGCAATAATGTAGATGAATTAACAACGCAAATAGATATAAACAGTTATGACACAGTTGCAATTACGGGGACATGGCTGCAGCGTGACCAAGGGATGGGAACTGAACACGCAGGGTTATTCAATATTTAGGAAGGACAGACAAACAGGGAAAGGAGGTGAAGTAGCCCTGTTAATAAAGGAGGAAATCAATGCAATAGTGAGGAAGGATATTGGCTCAGAAAATCATGATGTGGGACCTGTTTGGGTGGAGATAAGAAACACCAAGGGGTAGAAAATGTTGGTGGTCTATAGGCCCCCAAACAGTAACGGAGATGTAACGGAAGGCTTTAAACAGGAAACTAGAGATGCATGCAGTAAGGGTACAACTGTAATCATGGGTGACTTTAATTTACATATAGATTGGACAAACCAAACTAGCAATAATACTGTGGAGAAGGATTTCCTGGAGTGTGTACGTGATGGTTTTTTAAACCAATATGTTGAGGAACCAACTAGCGAGCAGGCTATTCTAGACTGGGCATTGTGCAATGAGAAAGGATTAATTAACAATCTTGGGGAAGAACAACCATAAAATGATAGGCAAAAACAAAAATACCCGGACAAACTCAGCAGGTCTGACAGCATCTGAGGATAGGAATACAGTTGACCTTTCGTGTCTGTATGACTCTTCATTAGAACTAAGGAAATAGAGAAATAAGGTGAAACATAAGCTGGCAGAGGGGGGTGGGACAAGTAAATCTGGACAGGGGGTCAGCGATAGGTGGAGGCAAAGAAGAGACTGCCAAAGATGTCATAGACAAAAGGACAAAGGGGTGTTGAGGGAGGTGATATTATCTCAGGAATGTGCTAATGGGGACCTTAAGGATGCAAGCAGGACAAGATAGTAGCAGATGGCCCTAGTGGGAGTGGGGTGGGGGGAAGGGATCGAAATGGGCTAAAAGGTGGAGATAAAACAATAGATCGAAATACATTTAAAAATAGGTGGGAAAAGAAAAATATATTTAAAAAAAAATATTGGAAAAAGGGGGATCGGAAAGGGGGTGGGGGTGGAGGAGAGAGTTCATGATCTCAAATTGTTGAACTCAATATTAAGTCTGGAAGGCTGTAAAGTACTTAGTCGGAAGATGATGTGCTGTTCCTCCAGTTTATGTTGAGCTTTACTGGAACATTGCAGCAGGCCAAGGACGGACATGTGGGCATGAGAGCAGGGTGGTGTGTTGAAATAGCAAGCGACAGGAAGGTCTGGTATAGGATAGGATGATAGGATTGTCCATTAAAATGGAGAGTGAAGAAGTTGAATCTGAAACTAGGGTCCTGGAGGAGGGAGAGAAAAAAACAGAGAATTACAGGCCAGTTAGCCTAATATCAGTCATGGGGAAAATGTTAGAGTCTATTATAAAAGACGTGGTAACAGAACACTTGGAAACCTTTGAGGATTTTTAAGGATGTAACTAGTAGAATAGTCAAGGGAGAACCAGTGGATGTGGTATATTTGGATTTCAAGGTTTTTGATAAGATCTCACATAAGAAGCTAGTGGGCAAAATTAAAGCACATGGGATCGGGGTATGGAGAGAAAGCGGGAATATGGCATTGAGTTAGAGGATCAGCCATGATCATACTGAATGGCGGAGCAGACTCGAAGGGCCAAATAGCCTACTCCTGCTCCTAGTTTCTATGTTTCTACCGGCCGCTGTCATTAGGGCCTTCTGTTTACTTAGTTGCAGCTTATTTACTTGAGCAGATGACTGGCATTTGTTAACTTTAGCTTCTCTCAAGTCACGTTTCTCCATGCCCATGGATAATGCTGTTCAACAAGCTATGTCATAACTTTGGCAAGGCCATCAATTTATTGTGAATGCATTCAATTTTTAAACCACACGCAAACCTGTCCTGCTGCGTTCTCTCTTGCAATTCTCCAAAGTTACAATGGATGGACAGCCTTTTCAAATCCACGATAAAGTCTCCATTGCCCTCACTGGGCAACTGATTCCCCAAAACCGAGAGCTTTCTGCAATTGTGAACAGTTTGGGACTGTAGTGTTGCTCAAGCCTGTACAAAATGTCCGACAGCAGTGTGCCTTTTGGCTTATCAGGAGTGATCAAATTCTTGAACATTTCATTCACTTCTGGGCCTGCTTCAGTAAAAAATTTCACCCTTTCCTTTTCCCCACTGCCTGATTAACAGCTGGAATATCAGGATTTTCGAGGATATTATAAGCAGTTCTTAGCTGTTCACAAAGACTCATGCTCACGGCTGTTTCCTCCCAGTCGCTCAATAATGCCTGTTGATGCAGCCATTTTTATCGAAAAAGAAAAAATTCAAAAATTCCTTTGTTGGTTTGCTGGAAGCTTCTCCAACTCAAATTTATTTAGCTGGGGGATCTGCAATCCCACCTCACCTCCAGAATGTGATGCCTTTGCAGGGCAAAAGCACTGTATGCCGCATGGAGTCTGGTACCCAAGTGAAAATTGGTTTCATCCGGTTTGTTTTATACAGGAGCATAGGGAATAGGAGCAGGAGCAGGCCATTCGGGACGGCTCTGCCATTCAGTTAGGTCATGGCTGATCTCCAAGTTTAACCTCATTTTCCTGCACTATCCTCAAATCCTTTGATACATACATACATGCATATATGTTTATATACATAGATATACAAATGGCCACAAGGAGGTGCTATTACAGCGGCTTGGTACAACAGCTTTATGCATTCATGAGATGTAGGCATCGCTGGCTTGACCACCATTTATTGCCCATCCCTAACTGCCCTTGAGATGGGTGGTGGTAAGCTGCCTTCTTGAACCACTGCAGTCCCCGTGGTATAGGTACACCCACAGAGCTGTTAGGGAGGGAGTTGCAGGATTTTGACCCATTGACAGTGAAGGAATGGCAAAATATTTTCAAGTCAGGATGGTGAGTGGCTTGGAGGGGAACTTCCAGGTGGTGGTGTTCCCATCTATCTGCTGCCCTTGTCCTTCTATATGGTAGTGGTCGTGGTTTTGGAAGGTGCTGTCTAAGGAGCCTTGGTGAGTTCCTGCAGTGCATCTTGTAAATGGCACACACTGCTGCCACTGTGCATCAGTGGTGGAGGGAGTGAATGTTTGTGGATGAGGTACCAATCAACTGGGCTGTTTTGTTCTGGATGGTGTCAAGCTTCTTGAGCATTGTTGGAGCTGCACTCATCCAGGTAAGTGGAGAGTATTCTATCACATTCCTGACTTGTGCCTTAGAAATGGTGGCCAGGCTTTGGGGAGTGAGTTACTTGCTGCAGGATTTCTAGCCTCTGACTGCTCTTGTAACTACAGTCTTTATGCGACTAGTCCAGTTCAGTTTCTGGTCAATTGTAACCCCCAGGGTGTTGATAGTGGGGGATTCAGCGATGATATTGCCATTGAATGTCAAAGGGTGATGGTTAGATTCTGTCTTGTTGGAGATGGTCATTGCCTGGCACTTATGTGGCATGAATGCTACTTGCCACTTGTCAGCCCAAGCCTGGATATTGTCCAGGTCTCATTACCTTTGGACATGGACTGCTTCAGTACCTTAGGAGTCGTGAATGGTGCTAAACATTGTGCAATCATCAGTGAACATCCCCACTTCTGACCTTATGATGGAAGGAAGGTCATTGATGAAGCAGTTAAAGATGGCTGGGCCTAGGATGCTAATCTGAGGAACTCCTGCAATGATGTCCTGGAACTGAGATAATTGACCTCCAACAACCACAACCATCTTCCTTTGTGCTAAATATGACCCTAACCAGTAGAGAGCTTTCCCCCTGATTCCCATTTACTCCAATTTTGCTCAGGCTCCTTGATGCCAGACCCAGTCAAATGCTGCCTTGATGTCAGGGGCAGTCACTCTCACCTCACCTCAGGAGTTCAGCTTTTTTGTCCATGTTTGAACCAAGGTTGTAATGAGGTCAGGAGCTAAGTGGCCCTGGCGGAACCCAAACTGAGCGCCAGTGAGCAGGTTATTGCAAAGCAAGTGCCTCTTGAGAGCACTGTTGATGACCCCTTCCATCACTTTACTGACGATCGAGAGTGGACTGATGGGGCAGTGATTGGCTGGGTTGGATTTGTTCTGATTTTTGTCTACAGGACATAATTGGGCAATTTTCCACATAGCTGGGTAGATGTCAGAGTTGTAGCTGTACTGGAACAGCTTGGCTACGGGCGTGGCAAGTTCTGGAGCACTAGTCTTCAGTATTATTGCTGGAAAATTGTCAGGGCCCATAATCTTTGCAGTATCCAACCATTTCTTGATGTCACTTGGAGTGAACCAAACTGGCTGAAGACCTGTGATGCTGGGGACCTCTGGAGGAGGCCAAGATAGATCATCCACTCGGCACTTCTGGCTGACAATTCTTGCAAATATTTCAGCCTTATGTTTTGCACTGATCTGCTGGCCCCCCCACCATTGAGGATGGGGATATTTGTGGAGACTCCACCTCCAGTCAGTTGTTTAATTGTCCACTGCCATTCACGACTGGACTGCAGAGCTTAGAACTGATCCATTGGTTGTGGAATTGTTTAGCTCTGTCTATCACTTGCTGCTTATGCTATTTGGCATGCAAGTTGTCCTGAGTTGTAGCTTCACCTGGTTGATACCTCATTTGTAGGTATGCCTGGTGCTGCTCCTGGCATGCCCTCCTGCTCTCTTCTTTGATCCCCTGGCTTGGTGGTAATGGTAGAGTGAGGGATATAACAGGCCATGAAGTTACAGATTGTGTTTGAGTACTACCCTGCTGCTGCTGATGGCCCACAGTGCCTCATGGTTGCCCTGTCTTGAGTTGTTAGATCTGTTTGAAATCGATCCCATTTAGCAAGCTGGTAGTGTCACGCAACATGATGGAGGGTATCCTCAATGTGAAGACGGGACTTTATTTCCACAGGGACTGTGCAGTGGTCACTCCTACCGATACGGTGATGGACAGATGCAAGTGCGGCAGGCAGGTTGGTGAGGATGAGATCAAGTATGTCTTTCTCTTTTGTTGGTTCCCTCACCTGCTGCAGACCCAGTCTAGCATTTATGTCATTTAGGACTCGACCATCTTGGTCACTGGTGCTACCGAGCCACTCTTGGTGACGGACATTGAAGTCCCACATCCTGGGTACATTTTGCATCCTTGCCACGCTCAGGGCTTACTCAAAGTGATGTTTAACATGGAAGAGTACTGATTTATTAGCTGATGGGGGGTAATCAGCAGGAGGTTTCCATCTTTGATCTGATGCCACGAGACTTCATGGGGAATAGAGCTGATGTTGAGGACTTCCAGGCAACTCCCTCCTGACTGTACATCACTGTGCCTCTGCCTCTGCTGGGTCTGTCCCATTGGTGGATCCAACAAGAGGGAAAAACAGGGATGGTGATGTTAGTCAGATCTGAGTTTTGACACTAGCCCCCAGATGTTAGTAAGGAGGATTTTGCAGGGTTGACATGGATAAGATTGCCATTGTCATTTCTGGTGCCTCGGTCAATGCCAGCTGGCCTGCCCAGTTCTGTTCCTTTTAGAATTTGAGCAGTTTGATACAACTGAGTGGCTTGCTAGACTGTTTAAGAGTCAACCACATTGCTTTAGTTCTGGAGTCACATGTAGGCCAGACAAGGTAAGGACAGCAGATTCCCTTCCCTCAAGGGCATTAGTGAACCAAATGGGTTTTTACGACAATCAATTCATGGTCATCATTTGACTTTTATTTCCAGGTTGTTATTGAATTCAAATTTCACTATCTGCCAGAGCATCATCCTGGGTCTCTGGATTACTAGCCCGGTGACAATACCACCACCTCCCGTCTGCTGAGGGGTTAAATGAGGATGTGTAACAACAGTTTCTTCGATGCTATGTGGCCACATAAGGATTGAAAATTGGGTCCGAGATGCAAACGCACACTTCTGACAAGAAGTGCACAGGTCTTTATCTTGGCAAAGGGTTTAGCTCATATGCCTGACTGCCGGCAACATGTAGAGCAGTGAGGTGATGATACAAATCAGTGTACAACTCTGATTTAATGTCAGTGCTGCCATTTTCAAACTGCACACTCCAGCTAATTCCATGTTTTAACCTCACACAGCTAAACATAACATTAAATGGAATGAGGGAACCATTACTGGTACTCATTAAAGGATCATGAATTAATTACAGGCTAGTTGCTGTGTTATTTCTTCCAATTGTTGGTATAATTGTATATATTTTTGGTGCTTTCCTGTGCTTGGTAAACATTCTACATGGAGTGGTCTGACTGGTGTAAAAATGCTCTTTCAGTGACTTAAAATCCTGTGCTTCCAAACATGGATGGCCTAGTAGGGCTTCCTCCAGGAATTGATAAGACAGGGAGATTGAAAAGAGGTCATACAGAGCAGGACAAGTTGCTACAAGAAGGAGGAAGCGGGTGAAAAGGGCTCTCAGCAGGACGCCATATCTGCCAAAAGTCAGAAGGAACAATTCTCTTACTTCAACTGGATTAAATCAATTTTCACATTGTTAGCAGACTCCATGCAGCATACAGTGCTTTTGTCCTACAAAGATATCACAGTGACCCGTGCCAATCCAATAAATTCAGTCTGTTGAGGCACTGAGTTACGCGTGCAGGAATCTGAGTGGAGAAAGGATAGCGTAGGTACCAGTTTTCTGGTAGAGGTGGTCATACAGAGTTACAGAGGAATCAGATCAGGACATCTATGGGTCAGGCTACAGAAGAAGGCAGATACATGTATACAACCAAATGTTTGATGCACTGAAAACAGAAAGCCTATGCACATTGGGGGAGCATGGAAGAGTTGAGTTCCAACATGACACCAAGGGCAGCAGGCGATGAGGTGCTGATAGCAGTGTCATGTGACTGAAAGGCAGGTGCTGGTGCCATCTTTAAAGGGCTGCCTGATCTGCATGCAGTACTGTCTTGATACTAAGCATTGTCTTGGTAACAATGCTAAAGACCCCTGTGGCAGACCTGAAGACCCAAGGAGCTTTCTGGGGGCTTTGTGCCACCATGGCAGAGGGAAGGCACCAGGTAGCCCCACAGTTTATTGATGCCTTCATGCAGTTTCTCCTCTGGGCTGCAAGGGAAAGGCAGGAGGTTCTCTTCCCCACAGATGGCAAGAAGAGACCCTCCTACCTGACCAAGGATGCTTGGATGGACATTGAAGAGGTCAGCAGCCGTAGGGTCCTTCCCCACCCCAGTCCCAGGTCAGCGCCACCAATGGGCCATGATCTCCTTTACTCTACCAGGCCGAGTCCTGCATGCAGCTTTCCTCTTTGGAGCTTGCATGTAACATTGGTGCACAAGACTGGAGAGGCAATGAGCACCCAAGCTATGGCAAGGGGCTATGGCAGCACCAAATTTCTTCTGATGCTTGGTGGCACCTCAGAGACAACCAGCTGTCTCACTTTGCTGACCTCCACCTTGTCCCCGGAGAAAGAACGTATGGAGGAGGCATTCATGAAGCCCCATCATAGGCCAAAGAGTTGCCACCTGTGTAAGTGTTGTTCTGATTTTCGTTGGAAAACCAACAGTGTTCCAGCTTCTGCTTGCAGGAGAAACAGGTCTGCAACAACAAGGAAGGGGCTGAGAGTTGTGGAGGCATCCAAGCCATTCATACTGCAACAGAGGAGGAGGCCCTGGAACTGGCTGGATCACAGGGCAGCCATGCGATTGATGATGGCAAGATAGGAGTGTCAACCCAAGAGAACGAGTGTGCACAAAAGTGCATCCGAGTAACACATGAGGCCCACCATTGGATACATGGAGGTCTACCTCAGGGGTGGTTAGATGAGGTGATGTGAAGCCTTTATACCCTAAAAGTTTGTGTTTTTTCATTCGGGTCAGGTTCCAAAGGATGGTCAGCTGCAGAGACCAGGAGCCAGAGGTCCATCTCTGATGTTGAGGAAGAGGAATCCTCAGAGGGGCAGCATCACATCATTCCCCTACACCCTCCATCAATGCAGATGCTCTCACATCTTTGGGTATGTGATCATGATTAGACTTAGGGCCACAAGTTGGGGAGCACATCACAGACATGATTAAGCAGCTGATGAATGCTGTGATAGCTGAGGCCACCGACAGTTGGAGGACTGTGGAAGGCCAAAGCGATGCTAGGCCCCAGGCTGATGATCTGTAGTTGTTGGCAACTCAAAGCCTTCTAGAGGTGCAGCGTGAGATAAGGGAACATCTGGTGGAACTTCCAGAGACTAGGCACAGCCGAGCATGGATGAGGAAGGAGTTAATCTCGGCCATGGGTGTTGCCATGTTTTAAACATGTGGACAGATGGCTTCCTCCATGGAGAGATTAGTGACTGTCATGGAGAGCCTGATCCAGCATACCATTCAGTGGATGCAGGACCAGCTTGCCAACACCTTGTCCATGAGCTCTATGCTCAAGGTGAGAGGGAGACATGATGGCTGAAATCTCTACCACATCCTCATGATCCTCATGCTTCTCAAGTCAAGAGGTACAAGTGTGCATTTTGAGGGAGGAGGAGTGGCCGCATCTGAGGGGCCCTCTCAGGGTGCTCCAAGTGTGGACTGCGGTCCTTCAGCTCCTCTGCCAGTGACCCCAGCTCCAGTAGCTGTGGCAACAGAGGGGGGTCCTGCACCTGTGTGGTGACCACGAGCATGCCAGGACCCTCCAGGCTCCAGGCAGCCAGAAGTCGGCCGACAACATCATCCCAGGCTATGCAGCAGCACATTCAGCAGCCTGCCTCCACCTCAGCTGCAAGTGCAGAGGGAGCACCTCAGAAGTAAGTGTGATATGATGAGCTCCTAGCCACACTTGGGGTTCACAGGTGTTTAGACTTTGCACATGTTAAGCCTTTATACTGTGGTAAAATGAATCAATGTCGCACTTACTGTTGTTAGTTGTGTATGCATTTCTTGCAGCCTTGACAGATATCATCTACAACCTTGCTCCCTCAGTGGGCTACTGGTGTTGGGTAGGCCTTGTTTGGTCAGCTTCTTCACCTTGTCAGTGTGTGGAGTGAACCTGGGTGCTGGGCGATGGAATGTGATATAAATGAGGCCATAGCAGATCCACACTAAGATAAGGTTTATTGCACTGATATTAAAAGGCATCAGGATCACAGGAAACAAGTATGTATGAGATTGTTCTGAGCTTTCCTTGCACACCTCTCAATGCCCCTTGTCTCCAGCTTTAGGAGGTTCCTCATTCTTGCACCTGCGCCGCAGACTCCTCCAAATCCTCCTCATTGGATGAGGACTACCGATCAACAATTTTCTCATTATGTCAGGTATAAGGAACATATCTTTTTATTTCTGTTGGACTGTGGATTAAAATGACAATGGCTGCAGTTTGAAAGACATGTCCACTGGAACAGTATGAGAGATATATAGTGTTGCAGCCCTGGAACAGGGTTGCCATGAAAGACAGGATGGTGCCAGAAAGGAGTCCTGCACCAAGCGATCTGCCAGGCAACAACATTTTAATTGGCTCCTGACCAGGTGACCAGGAGCAGAATTTTCCAGTTGGCATGTGGGGCCGGGCTCGACGCGCCGACATGTAAAATGATGCATGATGACATCGGGTGTGTGTGCCAACATCATTACGCGCCATTGCAATATTTTGTTCGGTGGGCACGTGCCAGAGTTGGCTATCTGCCTGCCGACATGTAAACGGCCTATTAAGGCCATTAAGAAATCAATTGAGCCACTTGAGAATGCTTCCCGTCCAACCTTAATATTGGTGGGCAGGCGGAAAGCCCAAGCAGCCTTCGTGTTTTTCAGGAAACCTCATCCACGAGCGGGATGAGGTTTCCTGAGGCTTTTATTAAATAAATAAATACATTTTCTTAAGTATAAAAACATGTCCTCACTCATGTGACACAATCACACGAGGGGACACGTTTAAATAAATTTTTAATAATTTCTTTCATTATTTTAACATTAATCCAAACTCCCTGAGGCAGTTCCGTGCCTCAGAGATTGCTGTGCTCTTTTGCGCGCAAGTGTGAAAGAGCACTGGCCCCGACTCTCCCTCCTCCCCTCGCCCGCACAGGTAGTGTTGAGTGCTACCAGCTGCGTATTGTGCTGGGTGGACCTTAATTGGCCCGACCGCATAAAATGGCGGCACGGAGCTGATCGCGGGCGGCGATTGGTTCTGTGTCCGCCCGCTCCCACCCAGCCCACCCACCATAGGAAAAATCCTGGCCCAAGTTTTATGTGACAGCCAGTGCACCAGAATAGCTCCTAGCCTGAAAGGAACAAGACCTAAAATCTCTTTCTACTATGTGTGTAAGATTCCAGTAATCCTACAGTAATACATAGTTGGCTTTTTTCCTCCTCACATCTCTTTAACCTGCTCTCACTCTCTAAAAAGCCCTGTCAAGAGGGAAAGGGGTTAAGGTTAGAGACATTGAAAGGTAAGTGCTCAACCAATTAACTAAATACCGAAAGTGCCATCAACAAGAACTAAAAAGATTTTGGAAGGCATCAGTCAAAATCCACCCATCAAGGCCTGTGCTCTGGAATTGGTACTATTGAACTGTTTTATTCCACCCTTAAAATCCATGTTTTTGTCTGGCTAATGTATCTTGTACATGTGTGTATCGGGATTTAAGGAGTAGAGTTTAGACTATAGAGTTAGAAATTAGCAGTTCATATTTTTTTTTGCCACTGTTCAATAAGCAGTTATTTACTTATTAAGTTTACAAACTTGGTGCTCGTATTCTGCTAACCTAAATTAAACAGTTAGGTAGAATTAGGGCAATCTGGGGGTTTGGAACAGGCTCAAATTCAATTGCAAATAAAAAGTGGAATTAGAGGCAGCAGAAAAGGAAAGAAAAAGGACATTTCAAAGAGAGTGAGAAATGGTGAAGTTAGAAAAAGAGGAAAGAGAAAAAGAGAGAGAATTCCAGCTTAAAATGCTGACTGTTAAAAAAGAGATACCGATAGGTGAGGCAGGACTTATTTCCAGATCAGAATTTATACAAGCTCTTCCAAAATTTGAGGAAAGGGATGTTGAAGCATTCTTTATTTAATTTGAGAAGGTAACTAAACAGATGAATTGGCCTTTTTCATCAAATGATGCATCTAAACCCATAACTATATTAAGAGACACAGGAGCTACTCAAACTCTTTTGCTGGAAAAGGACCTAGTTTTCCCTCCAGAGAGTTCAATGAAAGCTAAAGTTGTGATAAATGGAATAAATGGAGAGTATATCCCTGTTCCATTGTACAAAGTGCAATTGGAGTGTGCTCTGTTGTCCAGATCAGTGGTTTTAGGAGTGGTTAAGAAATGACCTGTGGATAGAACCTCTCCCCTTCTGCTGTGCTAGGTTGTGCACTACAATATGAGACACCCTTGCAGGGGCATGCTGAAAGGCTCCACCCAATTGTTCTAGGCATTTTCAGCAGCCCAATAGCCAGCTTGATAGTTGCTCAGGTGGATTCTTGGTAGGTATTGCACTCTCTCTGCTGTAATGTGAGTAGCCATGTCTTCAATGGACAGCCCTTGTCCCTATGAATCCTTCCCTGAAGATTCATGGAGGGCCAGAAAAGCTGTGGTACATGACATTGGTGAAGTATGCAGGCATCGTGGCTGATTGCTGGGAACTGGTCACAAACCTGAAGGATATGATATTGATGATCGCAGACCAGTTGGACATTGATGGAATGGCAGTCCTTTTTGTTGATGAAGGTCACAGGCTGGTCTGTGGGAGACTTGATGGCCGCATGCTTGCACCCTATCATAGTATATGCCGGGATGTGGGGGGAAGGGGGGAGGGGGATCCACCAACGGTCCTGAACCCAATGTCCTTTCTGTCTGACTGTACAATCAATATAGTAGTGCACATAGTTGCCGGCTCTCTTGAACAAGATCTTGGTGAACACCTTGATGAAAGGATGGTCTGCAGGCTGAGAGATCCCACACATCCTCAGCGGATCCCTAGAAAGATCCAGAGATTTAAAAGTTGAGAGCCATGGTGATCTTTGCCAAACTCTAATTGATCTTGGCATGACGCATAAATCGGTGGCGGCGACCCTTAAGAGCCTCAACTTCTGCTGCCGCTTCCCTCATTCATCTACAAATCAGGCACTGTAGATTTCCCCAGGGATACACCCTTCTCCATGCAGAAGACTGTTGGCACTCCTCTATGCTCACCTGGATGCTGGCCCTCTTGCTGCTCCTGCTGTTACTGCTGTGAAACCACTGGTGCCTGGTTCTCATTCTCTCTGTGCCACACCTCCTCCTCATGGCCGGGTGGGGGGAGGTTGCAAATGGCAGGGGGGCCTCCATGTCTGGATAGATCAGACCCATTTATCGTTAGGGTTCTGCTATCTTTACCACCTGGCAAGGTTAATTTATTCAGTTGAAATTATTCAGTTGAAGCTTAAATCCTCAACTGAGAGAACTTTTAAATCATCATAAGAGCTTAAATCAGCTATGGCAGTTATTGATGGAATCTTAAGATAAAATATCCTCTCTTCCAGGAGTATTTAGACTAAACAAAGATATCTCAGAATAAACCATACACAATGGGCAGAATTTAGCTCTCGATGGGCGGGTGGGCCCCACCAGCTCGGCGGCAGGCAAGCAGCCGACTCCCACCACCAAAACGGGGCCCACCACCAAAATGGGGCCCACCACCATTTTGAGTGGGTGGGCCAATGAAGGCCCACCCAGCGGCCTGCCCGACAGGAAGCGCTATGTGCTTCCTGTGCAGGGGGGAGAGAGATTCCCCTGTCAAAGTGCGGTCTTTCACGCAAACATGCGAAAGAGTGCACTGCTCCCTGAGACTAAGTGCTGTCTCAGGGAGATTAGTGACAGGTTAAAAAACTCTAAAAATAGGAAAGTAAAAACATTATTAACATGTGCCCCTCATGTGACAACGTCACACAAGATGAGACATTTTAATAAGAAGCACTGAAACTTTATTAAAAGTTTTTAAACACGAACATGAAACCTCATCCTGCCAGTGGATGAGGTTTCATGTATTATCAGAAGCCTGCTGGGGCTCCTGGCCTGCCTGCCAGCCTTAAGGTTGGATGGGCAGGGTCTTTAATGATCTTAATTATCCTGTCAATGGCCTCAATTGGCCATTGACAGGTCGGTGGGGGGACAGCTGATTTCGCTGTCTGCCCACCTTCCTAAAAATTTAAATGGACCGGGATGACATCGGGGGTTCCTCCTGACGTCATCCCGTGTCATTTTCCCGTCGGTGAGTGGGCCCCACCCTCAAATCGTCGATGGGAAAATTCTGGCCAGTATATTATAGCAGAATTTTCTTTCTTATTAGAGTGCAACCTCTTTCAGAACTTAGAATCTTATAATTAAGAATTCTCAAAGAGTTAGGGTCTGTGAGATTTATAGATTGAGTTTACAACTTTTTGAAATGGTTACTTTATAATACTTTATTATAAGTGTTATTCTTGGATTACATTATGGTAATGTTTTGAATATTACAGAGTAAAATGCAAGATAAACTAATTCATATAGTAAATGCCAGATTCAAATCCACTTAGAGAATAAGAGTAGGATATTAAAACAAATAGCAACTCACAATAACTCACAATTAGAAGTATAAAGTATTGTTTCTTAGCTATGAGGAAACCTTTCTTAAGGTCTCAACTCAATGATGGTCCTGCCAAATCTGACTAACTTTTTTTCCTAAGTTTGTAACATAAAGAAAGTCTGTTGCATTTAAATAACATGACTTTTTATCTATTTTACTGTTAGACCTCTTTATCTAAGTAATTCTTTAGAAGCAGAACGGCATGTTTTTCTAAAAAGCAGGTGCAACGTTATCAGCTTAAGCATGGTTCTTTGTCTGGAAAAGCCTGTTCTCATACAGACATACATACATACAAATTAGGAGCAGGACTAGGCCACTCAACCCCTCATGCCTGATCCACCATTCAGTAAAATCATGGCTGATCTGATTTTAACTTCATATTCCTGCCTACTCCAGATAACTTTTCACCCCTTTGCTTATCAAGAATCTATCTACCAATGTCTTAAAAATATTCAAGGACTCTGCCTCAACCACCTTTTGAAGAAGAGAATTCCGAAGTCGAACAACCCTCTGAGAGAAACATTTTTTCTCATCTCTATCCTAAATGGGTGACCCCTTATCTTGAAACGGTGACCTCGAGTTCTACATTCTCCCACAAGGGAAATATCCTTTCCACATTCACCCTGTCAAGTCCCCTCAGGACCTTATATGTTTCAATCAAATCTCCTCTTACTCTTCTAAACTCTAGTGGATACAAACCTAGACTGCTGAGCTTTTCCTCGTAAGATAACCCGCTAATTCCAGGTATTAAATTAGTAAACCTTCTCTGAATTGCTTCTAATGTATTTAGATCTTTCTTTAGATAAGGAGATAAGGAGACCAATATTGTACACAATATTCCAGATGTGGTCTCACTAATGCCTTATATAACTGAAGCATAACCACCCTACTCTTGTATCATAAGACCATAAGGCATAGGAGCAGAAATTAGGCCATAGGAGTCTACTCCGCCATTCAATCATGGCTGATAGGTTTCTCAACCCTATTCTCCTGCCTTCTCCCGTAACCTTTGATCCCCTTACCATTCAAGAACCTATCTATCCTCGGTCTTAAATACACTCAATGACCTGGCCTCCACAGCCTTCTGTGGCAATGAATTCCATAGATTCACCACTCTCTGGCTAAAGAAGTTTCTCCTCATCTCTGTTCTAAAAGGTCTTCTCTTTACTCTGAGGCTGTGCCCTAGTCTCTCCTACCAATGGAAACATCTTCCCCATGTCCATTCTATCCAGGCCTTTCAGTATTCTGTATGTTTCAATCAGATCCCCCTCATCCTTCTAAACTCCAAGTACAGACCCAGAGTCCTCAAACGTTCCTCATATGTTAAGCCTTTCATTCCTAGGATCGTTCTCGTGAACCTCCTCTGGACCCTCTCCAGGGCCAGAACATCCTTTCTGAGATACGGGGCCCAAAATTGCTCACAATATTCTAAATGTGGTCTGACCAGAGCCTTATAAAGCCTCAGCAGCACATCCCTGCTTTCATATTCTAGTCCTCTCGAAATAAATGCCAACATTGCATTTGCCTTCCTAACTACCGACTCAACCTGCAAGTTAACCTTAAGAGAATCCTGGACTACAACTCCCAAGTCCCTTTGCACTCCAGATTTCTGAATTCTATCCCCATTTAGAAAATAGTCTATGCCTCTATTCTTCCAACCAAAGAGCGTGACCTCACACTTCCCCACATTGTATTCCATCTGCTACTTCTTTGCCCATTCTCCTAACCTGTCCAAATCCTTCCGCCTCCTCAATACTATCTGTCACTCCACCTATCTTTGTATCATCTGCAAACTTAGCCAGAATGCCCTCAGTTCCTTCATCTAGATCATTAATGTATAAAGTGAAAAGTTGTGCTCCCAACACTGACCCCTGCGGAACTCCACTAGCCACCGGCCGCCATCCTGAGAAGGACCCCCTTATCCCCACTCTCTGCCCCCTGCCAGACAGCCAATCTTCTATCCATGCCAGCACCCTGCCTCTAACAACATGGGCTCTTATCTTGCTGAGCAGCCTCCTGTGCGGCACCTTGTCAAAGGCCTTCTGGAAGTCCAAGTAGATAACATCCATTGGTTCTCCTTTGTCTAACCTACTTGTTACCTCCTCAAAGAATTCTAACAGATTTGTCAGGCATGACCTCCCCTTGATGAAACCATGCTGACTTTGCCCGATTTTACCATGCACTTCCAAGTATTCTAAAATCTCATCCTTAATAATGGACTCTAAAATCTTACCAACGACCGAGGTCAGGCTAATCAGCCTGTACTTTCCCGTCTTTTGCCTCACACCATTCTTAAACAGGGGGGTTACATTAGCAATTTTCCAGTCCTCTGGGACCCTCCCTGACTCGAGTGATTCCTGAAAGATCACTCCACTATCTCTTCAGTTATCTCCTTCAGAACTCTGGGGTGTAATCCATCTGGTCCAGGTGATTTATCCACCCTCAGACCTTTCAGTTTTCCTAGCACCTTCTCCTTGGTAATGGCCACCATACTCACCTCTGCCCCCGTCTCTCTTGAACTTTGAGGATGTTACTCGTGTCTTCCACCGTGAAGACTGATGCAAAGTACCTATTCAGTTCCTCCGCCATTTCTTTGTTCCCCACTACTACTTCTCCAGCGTCATTTTCCAGAGGCCCAATCTCCACTTTTGCCTCTCTCTTACTCTTTATATATCTAACAAAAACTCTTGCAATCTTCTTTTATATTATTGGCTAGTTTACCCTCATATTTAATCTCCCTCCTTATTTCTTTTTTAGTTATCCTCTGTTGGTCTTTGTAGGCTTCTCAATCCCCTGGTTTCCCACTGCTCTTTGCCGTATTGTATGCTTTCTCTTTACCTTTTATGCTGTCCCTGACTTCCCATGTCAGCCATGGTTGCCTCATCCTCCCTTTAGTATGCTTCTTCTTCCTAGGGATGTGTCTCCCAAATTACTCCCAGAAACTTCCTGCCATTGCTGTTCCACTGTCTTTCCTGCTAGGCTCATCTCCCAGTCAATTCTGGCCAGCTCCTCCCTCATGCCTCTGTAGTTGCCTTTATTCAACTGTAATACTGTTACATCTGATTCCAGCTTTTTCCTCTCAAATTGCAGGGTAAATTCTATCATATTATGGTCACTTCCTCCTAAGGGTTCCTTCACCTTAAGCTCCCTCATCAAATCTGCCTCATTACACATCACTAAATCTAGAATTGCCTGTTCCCTAGTGGGCTCCACCACAAGCTGCTCCAAAAAGCCATCTCGTAGATGTTCCACAAATTCCTTTTCTTGGGATCCACTACCAACCTGATTTTCCAATTCCTTTTGCAATAAACAATGACATTCTATTAGCTTTTCTAATTACTTGCTGCACTGGCATACTAACCTATTGTGATTCATGCACTAGGACATTCTGATCCCTTTGCATCTCAGAGCTCTGCAATCTCTCACCTTTTAGATAATATGCCTTTTCTATTTGCCCTGCCAAAATAGACAACCTCACATTTTCCACATTGTACCCCATTTGCCAGATCTTTGCCCACTCATCTAATCTATCTATATCCTTTTGTAGCCTCCTTACATCCTCTTCACAATTTACTTTCTTACCTACCTTTATGTCATCAGCAAACTTAGCAACCATACCATCAGTCCCTTAATCCAAATAATTTATATAAATTGTAAAGAGTTGACACCCCAGCACCGATCCCTGTGGCACACCACCCATCACATTCTGCAAGCATTTATGCCTAGTCTTGGTTTAAAGTTAGCTAGCCAATCTTCTATTCATGACAATATACTACCCCCTACACCATGAGCTTTTATTTTCCCCAATAACCTTTGATGAGGGACCTTTTAAAATGCCTACTGAAAATCTAAGTACAGCACATCCATCAGCTCCCCTTTATCCACAGAATATGTTATTTCTTCAAAGGACTCCAGTAAATTGGTTAAACATGATTGCCCTTTCACAAAACCATGTTGACTCTGCCCAAATACCTTGAATTTATCTAAGTGATCTGTTATAATGTCTTTAATAATAGCTTCTAACATCTTCACTATGGCAGATGTTAAGCTAACTTTCTTTTGGTTTCCTGCTTTCTGTCTGCCTTCCTTTTTGAATGAATGAGTTACATTAGCTATTTTCCAATCTAATGGAACCTTCCCCGAATCTAGTGAATTTTGAAAAATTAAAGCCAACACATCAACTATCTCACTAGCCGCTTCTTTTAAGACCCTAGGATGAAATCCATCAGGACCCAGGGACTTGTCAACCTGCATTTCCAACAATTTGCTAAGTACCACTTCCCTGGTGATTGTAATTTTCTTGAGTTTCTCTCTCTCTCCCAATTCCAGATTTGCAGCTATTTCTGGGATGTTACTTGTATCCTCCTGTAGTGAAAACCGATGCAAAATACCTGTTCAGTTCATCTGCCATCCTTTTATTTTCCACTATTAATTCCCTAGACTTGCTTTCCTTTCTATGGTTCCAATGCTCACTTTTTGAAACTCTTTTTTAAAATATCTATAGCAACTCTTATTGTTTGTCTTTATATTTCTAGCTTGCTTTCTCTCATCCTCTATTTTTTCCCTCCTTATTAATCTTTTAATCATTCTTTGCTGTTTCTTATATTCTGTCCAATCTTCTGACCTGCCACCCACTTTTGCACAATTATATGCTTTTTCTTTAAGTTTGACACTATTTTAAACTTTTTTAGTTAACCATTGATGATGGACCCTCCCCTTGGAATTTTTCTTTCTTGCTGGAATGTATCTCTTCTGTGTATTCTGGAATATCCCCTTAAATGCCTACCTCTGGATCTCTATTGACCTATCCCTTAAACTAAATTGCCAGTTCACTTTCACTAGCTCTGCTTTCATGCCCTCATAATTGCCCTTATTTAAGTTTAAAATACCAATATTAGACCCAGTCTTCTCTCCCTCAAATTGAATGTAAAATTCAATCATATTATGATCACTGCTACCTAGGGATACCTTCACCATGAGGTCGTTAATTAATCCAGACTCATTGCACAATACCAGGCCTAGTGTAGCTTACTTCTTGGTTGGTTCCAGGACATGCTGATCTAAGAAATTATCCTGAAAACATTCTATGAATTTGTCATCTATGCATCTTTGCCCATCTGGTTGTTCCAGTCTATATGTAGATTAAAATCCCCCATGATAATCGCCGTACATTCCTGACAAGCTCCCACTATTTCTTCTTTGATACCCCATCCTACCGTGTGATTACTGCTAGGGACCCTGTAAACCACTCCCACAAGTGACTTCTTGTCTTTATCATTTCTCATCTCTACTCAAATCGCTTCTATATCCTGGTTTCCTTTCCTCACTACTGTGTTAATATCATCTTTCATTAACAGAGCCACCCCTCCAACTTTTCCTAACTTCCTATCCTTCCTAAGAGTCACATATGCTTCAAGTTCAAGTCCTAATCTATCCCACCCTGTAGCCATGTCTCTGTAATGGCTATTAGGTTGTACTTATTTATCTTTGTTTGTACTATCAGTTCATCTGTTTTGTTTTGAATGCTACATACATTCAGATACAGAACCTTAAGTTTTGTCCTTCTATTATTTTTGCAAACTCTAGCCTTATCTGTTGGTTTACTCTTAGATTTGTACTCTCTTTCTCTTCCTGTCATGGTCAGTTTATCATTTCCCAAATTAATACCTTCCTCTCTTACCCTATCTCTACTCTTTATCTCTACATCTTCCCACATTTGACCGTTTGCCCCTATGATTTAGTTTAAAACCCTTTCTACTTCCCAAGTCATGCTATTCGCAAGGACACTTGTCCCAGCATGGTTCAGGTGTAGACCGTCCAATGGTACAACCCTCACTATCCCCAGTACTGGTGCCAGGGCCCCACAAACCAGAACCCACTTCTCCCAGACCATTATTTGAGATTTGCATTCATCTCTCTAATCTTATTTATCCTATGCCAATTTGCATGTGGCTCAGGTAGTAATCCAGAGATGATTACCTTTGAGGTCCTGCTTCTTAATTTGGTAACTAGCCCCTCATTCTGACTATGCAGTACCTCTTTCCTTGTCCTACCTATGTCATTGGTACTTGCATGGACCATGACAAATGGATCCTCCCCCTCCCACTGCAAGTTCCTCTCCAGCCCTGAGGAGATGTCCCGAACCCTACTGTCTGCTCTATCCCTTTACCTGTCTCACTCACGGTCACATCCTCCTGTCCCTCAGTGCTGACCAGAACAGATGACCCTATTCCAAGAAGTGCGACCGTCCTCTAGAACAAACCTTAACCTACTAACTTACTAGATATTCACCAAACACCAAACAGCTAGCTTCTTCTCTAACCAATCAAATTGCTTCTTTGCTGTGATGTCAGCATTTGTTTTCTCATGCTGTTTTCAGATTCCCAACTGCCTCTCCACTCGCGCTGTTTTCAATCTCCTGACTGCCTCTCCAGTCATGCAGCCCATTACATCTGTGTATGTGTGTGTAAAATTAATGCACATGAGTTTCTCAAAGGATTTTTTAGCTGTATTTGAGTTAAATTTTTAACCCTTTCATAAACTGAGTCAAATCCTTAACAGTATCTCCCCCTCTCTTGAACTTTTGCTGCAGTCTACCTTTCCAAAAATCTTCCCTTGCTGCTCCCTTGGATGCCATTGTCCCTCTATCTCCTACAGGATGCTCCCACCCATTATTAATGGTACTCTCAAAAAACTCCCAGATGACTCCAAGGGCAGAATTTTTAGGTCGGCAGGTGGGCACATGTGAAATCACGCGAGATGTCACTGGGAGAGAGCCCCAACGTCATCCCATGCTCGCGCGATATTTCAGTCAGCGCGCACGCGTAAAACCTGGAAGTGAGGCAAACGACAATTAAGAGGGCTATTAATGTAATTAAAGTTGCAATTGCCCCTGATTTTTCATGGTCTGTCCAACCTTACAGTTGGCAGATGACTGAATCGGCCAGGTGGACTTTCATTTTCATGAAACCTCATCCAAGGGCGGGATGAAGTTTCTGCTTTTAAATAAAAAAAAATGGATGGCTTTTTTATCATGTATGTGTTCAGGTGACTGAGTGTAATGCTTGGACATTTTTGTCCTGATTTAAAAAACTTGATTTAATTGTTTTAAAGTCTTCAGCTCCCTGAGGCAGCTTCCTGTCTTCAGGGAGCTTTCATTCAGCGCTCACCCACGCCCACGCTTACGTCAGCGCCTGCCCTCCTCCTGCCTCCATCCCGGCAGTGCTGAGCATTTCAGCGCACGCTTCACACTGGCTGGCCGTTAATTGACCAGCCTGCGTGAAATCGCAGTTGGGAGCCGATTGCAGTCCATGGTCTATTTCCCAGCCAATCCCAGGCCTGCCAATCTCGTCAGCCCGCCGGCCTATAAATTCTATCCCAAGCTTGACTGTAACAGGGGCCTGAACTTTACCTTTGGTGGACGTGGGCAATCGGCGGGCCTGGGAGTGGTTGGGAAACGGACCGCCGACCGTGATGGGCCCCCAGCCACAATTTCACGCTGGCTGGCCAATTAATGACCAGCCAGCGTGAAACAAACACTGGAAAGCTCAGCACTGCCGGGGTGGAGGTGGGAAGAGGGTGGGTGATGACATCACTGCGGGCATGGGTGAGCGCTGCCAGACAGCTGCCTCAGGGAACTGCAGACCTTCAAATGAGGAAAGAAAGGTTTAAAAATCTGGAAAAAAATGTCCATGCATCACAGTCAAGCACCTGAAAATACACCTCGTAAAAATGCTGATATTTATTTTAATTTTAATTTTTTACAGAGGTTTCATCCCGCCCTTGGATGAGGTTTGATGAAAAAATGTAAAGGCCGCCTGGCCGATTAGCCTGTCTGCCAACTGTGAGATTGGATGGGCCACAAAAATTCGGAGACAATTGCGGTCTTTAATGAGCATAATTGCCTTCTTAATTGTCGGCAGGTGCGCTTCCAACTTGTGTGCTCGCCCGCCGAGCGAAATATTGTGTGAGTGCGTGAAGATGTTGGGATGCTCGCCTGATGCCATCTTGTGCAATCTTACACCCGATCGGGTTAGGCGCACGCCCACAGGATGTATATTTCAGCCTAGGGTTTTTTATGAATTTGTAATGATGAAGGTATTTATTCACTGCCCATGTTTAGCCATTTATGTGCTGATTGTAAAGACTAGTCTGCAGCCTTTCTCAACAAAAAGGGGTTCATTTTTACTGAGTTAAAAACCCACCCAGGTAAAGATATAAAAATATTTTAAAAGTAAACCCATGTGTCTTGACCTTCACAACACAACACACTAGCATGCAGCATTACAAGCTATAGAGTAGGCCATTACTTTCTTAAAGCAAATTAAAGTTCAAGGTTGAAAGGTAAAAATAAAATTGGGAATTCACTGTTCTTGAGTCCTTGGCTGCAGCAGATTTTTCTCCACGATGGTCTTGAGATTTCAAGATGGAAGCCCATGTAAAACTGCAGTTGTTGGAGCCAATTTCTTTTTAAAACATAATCCACATTTTCCAGAAGTTGATGATTTTTGCACCTGAGGTTCCTTTTGATGAAAAATCCTCTATTTCTGTGCTGGGTTTTAAACTGAGATATAGATAGCGTTGTAACTTGGGAGCGAAGAGATGGGAGCTTGTTACCGCTTCATTGGCAGCTTTTCCAGCCTACTTCTTCTTTTGCAGTGTGTGCTGTATTAAAAGATTTTAAAAAAGTTACTCCAGTGACATGACCTCTCTGACATAATTTCAGAATGTTGTTATTTCGCTGATGTCTGAACTATTGGCTATTGTCCCATGACCTGTAATGTCCCAGCCATTAGCTTCTGAATGTTTAATTATCCATCTTGTTGAAATAGGAAAAACACTTTTCCATGTAATTATTGTCCTAGTAGACTTTCTGTTTCTGCTTGAGATTCAGCCTTATAGAAATGCAAATTTGAGGTCCAATACAGGTTTCAGTAAATCCTTTTGAAGTAGTTCTTGACATCAGCAGGTGTGAAATTCCATAGGAGGATGTTGTGGCATGTCTGAATTGTAATACACATTGGCAGTTTCAAGAAACTGATCAACTTGCAATACCAGCTGTCATATGACTTGTGACAGCCATCTTAAGTCAGTGTCTTTTCTTGCTTTAAAAGTTCTTTTGAAACAGTTCAATATATGTTTGCTCAGGTGATAAAATTACAGATTGCTAACACCCATGTCCAAGTCACATCATTGTGACACACACAGTAAAGGAGCCAATAATATAACAGGATCAGGAATGGACACAGTTAGGAGGGGGGATATATCCACTTGGTAGAGTCTTTCTTTTTCAATGGAAATCATTGTTTAGTGTTATGAAATATCCTCTTAAATGCCTGCTACTGCACCTCCATTGTCTTAACTTTTAACCTATTTACCCAGTTCACTTTGGCCAACTCTATCTTCATACCCTTGTAATTGCCTTTATTTAAGTTTAAGACATGACTAATGGACCCACATTTTGTATTCTCAAACTGAATGTGAAATTTTTTTATGTTATAAAATCCTTTATTATGAGATCCTTAATTAATCCTGTCTCTCCACACGTTAGCAAGTCCAAAATAGTCTGCTGCCTGGTTGGTTCCAGAACATATTGTTCTAAGAAACTCTTAAATATGCCTCTATGAACTCATCCTTCAGACTACTGTAGCCAATTTGATTTGTCCAATCTATATGAAGATTAACATCACCCATGATTATTGCAGTACATTTCTTGCATGCCTCAATTCTTCCTAGATGTATATCTGTCAAACTTTGTAGCTACCCTTAGGCGGTCTACAAATTCTCCCACCAGTGACTTCTTTCCTTTGCTTGTTCCTATCTCCACCCAAACTGACTCTACATCTTGATCTTCTGAACCAAGATAATTTTTCACTATTGTACTGATCTCATCCTTTATTAACAGAGCCACACCACCTTCTCTTTGTTTCCTCCTGAACTTCCAAAATATTGGATAACCTTGAATATTCAGGTACCAGTCTTGGCCCCATTGCAGCCACATCTCTGTAATGGCTTTCATATCATACTCATATATTTCTATTTGTGCTATCAATTCAACCATGTTGTTATGAATGCTGCAAACATTCAGATAAAGAGCCTTTAATTCTGAATTTTTTTTTTTTTACCATTTTTTGCTTACTCTGACGCTCTGTCCCTTCCTGTTGCACTCTGGTTATCATTACATACATCATTACCTTGCAAAATTGCCTTTCCTTTCTCTTTAACTTTCCAAATCTCTCATCACTTTGAGTATATAATGGGTTTGTTCTTTAAACCTGCAGCTAACTGGGTAGGAGGAGTAGCTGGTTTTATCAACAGGCCTACCGATGAATTACTGATTAAGGAAGGAGTCAGAGGAACAATTACCCAGGCAACTGGGTCTGGGAGGGAAGCCTGGTCCACTGAGGGGAAACCTGCTTTCTCAAGCACAGAGCCAAACTGGATTAGAACGCTGACCTGAAATTAGTTAGGCAAACCCAGATAAGAACACAGGAGCATGAGGAGGCCGTTCAGCCCGTCGAGCAAATATATCATATTTTTATTATTTTCTGATTCTCGAGGAGGATTTGTGGTATTTTGAATCAAGTGAAATTTAAGCATAAACAAGGTGGTAGTGCCTCAAAAAAGGGGTAGAGACTGGCTTGTTTCCACCATTTTGTGGGCATTATAATTTTCATGGGGCTTATTGCTGGGAGTCAGGGAATAGGAACATTTAATATGCAGTTTGGGCTGGTATCATGTACATTGCCATTTTAAGTCAGCTCTGAATGGAGGATCCAGTTACAACCAGTGGTTCAGCCAGGAGAATCTCAGCCAGAGCAATGGAGAACATGGGTTGCTGCAGCACCGAAACCCTTTCCTTCCCAAGAATGGGATCCTCTATGCATCCCCTCAATGCCCCCGGGACCTAACTAACCTCTGGCCCGGAGGCTGAATGGGCTGCCAATGTTGCCAGGCACTGGCTCTCCTCCCACAGTCTCCCTAAGTCTGACTTAAAAATTGGAGAAATGTACATAGGACACTTGGGAATGACACAAACCCTCAAATTTCTCTGCGTTCTTCTGGCCCCCCCTTTGTAACAGTGACGGGAAATCAGGAAAACTTGCAAAAATATTGTAGAAACCCAGTTCTCATGAAATAAATGCTGAAAATCCAACAGACTACTGCCTTGTACACGTGGAAATACATTCTCATTTATTTTTACTAATTTGTACATTTTTGCCGTAAATGTAAAATAAACAGCGAGCTCTTATCACTATGGAGTATTGCTATCAGGCTGGTTGTCATGACAATTCTAGAAGGCTAGAATTGTGAGGCTTTTTTTCATGTATTCCCCAAAGATCCATTTGAAACACAAAAAAATGTTGGCTGCAATAGAAAGTACCAACAGATCAAATTACAGCTGCTGCTTCTTGACATGTGAAGAGATTCATTTGAAAGTAATCTCAGTTTAGTGTTTTGCTGTGGTTTAGTATTTAAATAAAACATTATTCCAGCGTATTTAAATAGAAATAAAAATAAAAAATACAAATAACTGAAATCATGAAACAAGATACAAAATGCTAGAAATATAAAACAGGTTTATTAGCATCTGTAAGGGAAAAGATGGGCATCTTTCTTGTTATATGTTATGGGTTAAACATTGGTCTGCACTGATTTTGGTCATAGGGTTTGAAATTCACAACCTTCCCATGCCTGTTGATGTGGAGGTAAGCAGCACACAGATTTGGTGCTGCCACCTCATTTTTCTGATAGCAGCAGTGGGCTAAGTGGCTCCCCTGCTGTTGGTTTCCTCTGAGCTCAGCAGGGAGCCAAGCAGCATGCGCTAATAGCACATGGTACAACCAGCCTTCTATTCTTAAAGGCAATCTGTCTCTCTTAAAGGGAAGCTGCACTGAATTACAGGAGACTGCTGCTGAATGCTACAGCTGCAATTGTAAAGAAAGAGATGGAACTGCCGGGCAGAGAGAGGGCTCCAGGATCACTGATGTGTCACTAGTGGCAGAGGTGAATAGGTGAAGAATTACCAGGATTTGGTTGGGGGCCATCAAGGTTCACCCTCAGAAGGGACTAGGAGGATGAGCCAGGAAGATCAATTCCTGGTCTCTGGCTCCAGGCACCTGGCATCATTACCACAAGAAATTGAATGACATCACATGGATGGTCAAGTGACTGCACCTTCATATGATATCTCTGATTCATCATTCCACCAGTATCTTATGCCGCTGAATGGACCACACCTCCCATCACTCAGCCATCTACTATGGCAGGAACATCACCCAACACAGTGCTACATAATCCCAGACATTCTTCCTTCTCTCTTGTGGGACTAGGTGACTCACAATAGCAGGGAGCAGGGCAGAACTGGTAGGGGGTAAGGTTTCCTACACTTCCTGAACTCCATAGAGGAGACAGTTCTCAGCATCATGGGGCCAGCTACGACAGAGCGCATATCATCTGGTGTCACTGAGAGCATTGAAGGTGATGTTATGATCCTTCCTTATGCTGGCCTTGCTAGCCACAGCCACATCCTATCAAAGGATTTAAAAAAAAGCTTAGGGACATTTGTTTGGCCTCAGCTTGAATTTGAGCAGAATAGCAGAGGAGTGCATGAAAAGGTAGGTACAGAAACTGTTATGTATAATGGCTCTGCCTTCGTATAAATTGGGAATGAATGGATATTTCAAATTGGATGGTGGAGAAATGTTGTAAGCAGGAAAGCAGAACAACAAAATCATTATGGAGCCAAATTCCTGGAGTATTATTTCTTAAATCTTATCAGGGTACCAGGACTTAATGATACCATTGCCAGGAGTTTCCTTGACACTCTTGATTCAGGATATTTTGTGTTTGGGCCCCACATGTAATTTAGAATGGCACTTCTTTACAGAATGAAGAGAGTGCCATCTTAGGAAGGAAGGAACATTGGTACATTATGGCTGATCTGTGAACTAACTTCATATACCAGCCTTTGCCCCATATCCCTTAATGCTTTTCAGATGATGTGTTAAACCAACGCCCCATCTGCCCCTCCAGGACATAAAGACCCCACAGTATGGGCTGAATTTTCCATTCGTCGGGCAGGCGGAGCTGACCCAATTGCGGGTGGGCCAATTAAGGTCTGCCCAGCGTGACGTGCGCAGGGAAGTGCTATGCGCTTCCTGTGTGGGCGGGGGGTGGGGGGGGGATTCCCTAAAATCAAGAGTGTGCTCTTTCATGCATGCACACGAAAGAACGCACTCATCTCCTTGAGGCTAAGTGCTGCCTCAGTGAGATCGGCTCTACTTTCAACAATATTAAAAATAGAAAAAAAAAAAAATTCCCTTACAGGTCCCCTCATGTGACAATGTCACATGAGTTGGGACATGTTCATAATTTCCATAACAACTTTATTAAAATTTTTAAAACCCTACATGAAACCTCATCCCGCTGCTGAATGAGGTTTCATGATTTTTCTTGTTGCTGCCGGGGCTCCTGGCCTGGCCGCCAACCTTAAGGTTGGGTGGGCAGGTCCTTTAATTGCTTAATTGATCCTGTCAATGGCCTCAATAGGCCATTGACAGGTCGGCTCCTGAAAACTTAAATGGGGCAGGATGACATCGGGAATTCTGCCCGACATCATCCCGCGTCCCCGCTCACCAACGGTAAAATCCTGCCCTATAATTGAAAGAAGAACAATGGGAGTTCTGGCCAATATTTATCCCTCACCCAACACTGATCTGGTCATTTTTTTCATTGCCGTCTGTGGGAGCTTGTAGTGCAAAAATTAGTTGCCCTGTTCCCTGCATTACAACAGTGATTACATTTCATAAGTATCTCATCAGCTCTAAAGTCCTTTGAGACATTCAGAGGTCAGGTGAAGTGTTATATAATGTTTTGGGGCCAAGCCCATTTGGCCCAGGATGCTTTTTGCGGTATCACATTCTGGAAGTTATTTGTAGATTGAAATTTATCATACGTTCCACATTTTTACAATAAATTGGTCAGAATAAAATTCAACTTGGAATTGGAAAATGAAATAAATTAATTTATCTTGTGTAAAATGAAGGCTGCCAATGATGCAATGGTCCACCAATACAGAAGATCATATAATGGCAGGAAATGGCCCCCTGCTAGGTGATAGGAAAATAGATCATAAAATAGTTAAGTAACCGTAGCAACTATAACTAGTTTACATGCAATATGCCACAGGGCACCTGACACAACTTCCTGAGAAGTCAGTTAGCAAAGCACACAGCTGTCACATAAATCCTGATTTCCTGTCTTTCCCAACTCCCTGTGAGTACCAGAGGTTGTACTTCACCAGAATATATTTGAACAGCAATTTGGAATGACACTCAGGTAGCTTTGTTCACATTTAGTAACTCCTTTACAGCTGTCTCCTTCATTATCTGTTCCACAAACATGACTGGTGACCTTGGAGAAAATTATGGATGAGAAATCTTAACTAAACTTATAAACTAAGCATAGCTGAATGAGAAAAAAAAATCAGAGAAAATATGTGGCAGAATTTTCTGGCTGGCAGGCGGGGCAGAGCAGGAATGGGCAGGCATGGACCCAATTGCTGCCCCCAATCATATCTGCGTCGCCATTTTATGCGGGCGGGCCAATTAAAGCCCGCCCAGTCTGAATCGCATTCCCTAGGACAGCGGGAGTGGGCGGGCGGCAGCAGGACTGCAATGACCACCGGGTCCAATGGCGACCTGGCGGCCTGTTTTAAAAAGTTGCTGCAGCCTTTCAAAGGCTGCGATTCATGGCCAGTTGAAGGGCTCCCCAGAGCGCTACTGGTGAGCAGGTCAGGCAGGAAGGTAGGGTAGGGGGTACTTAGCCCCCCGGTTTTTACAATGATTGCTTTGCTGCCCTTCTTGAGGAGGTGGCAGCATGGTGGGAGGTCTTGGCACTCCAGGATGGGAGGGGGAGGCCCCCCCCACATGACCAGATGTGCCTGGGAGGAGATGGAGGTGATGGTGAGCTCCCGCGACGTGGTGCAGCGCACCTGGATCCGGCTTCAGTGACCGGTTGCGCTTGGGAAGGATGAGTACCATGTTGGCATTGGCACTTAACCCAACAGGTATGCTTTCCCCCGCACCCCACCCCCACTGCTCCCCCCCCACACCCCCCCAAGTCTGAGTGTAGTAACTGCATTGAATCATTGACGGCATGTGTCCTTCGCTGGGTGGGCCAACAGATATTGCCCATGCTGAGGTCACCCTGAGAGGATGGTGAAAAGATGGGTTGTGCCCCCACAGCAGGTGCTACACTGTGACCCACATTACTGTTTTGGGGGCAGCCTAGAGGAGCAGTAACTAGGCGCAGTGTTGGAACTCCAGGACTTGTCAAAGTCAGGGTGATGACATGCTGAGAGGGGAGCTTCAAGGTGGCGTGGCACCGATCGATCTGCTGCCCTCTGCGCTTCACGTGCTTGCGCCTCCTTGCTATGGAAGGTTATACCGTGTGGTGCCAAATGTGATGTAGGCAGCATCTGGCCAAAGGGATTGGATAGGGGGGGTAGCATCTTTGTGTGAGTGTTTGGCAGCAGCGGGGTGAGGAGACACTGGAGCCCTGCTATGTCCCACTCTGGTTGGGGTGGGCCGTCCGTGAAGAGAATCCAGGTACAATTAGCACTAATCATTGCTCTTCTCTCCTTTTCAGGAGAAGAATGCACATAATGCCACAGAGTGGGTAAGGACTGGTGGCGGGCCAGCGCAGTAAGCGATTCTCAGCCGCTTTGAGCAAGATGCCCTAGATTTGAGAGGTTCCATGCTCCCAGGTCCACCGATGTCAGTAAGGCTGGGGTGCTATGTGAAAGTATGTTTGCCCAGCAGTGAGGTCACCATTGTTCTCCCAGCAGCCATGGCGGTGCTGAATGTTCAATGATTGAAGTTGGCAACATGGCTTGACCTTTGCTTATGGAAGGATGAGTGCATAATGATCTGAGGGACAGGGATGCACATTGACATTGTCTCCACGTTAACTGATCCAATGTCCTTGTTTTCCCTTTCAGCAGAGCACAGCCAGGAGGAGGAGCAGCCGAGGCCCCCTCTCACACCTGAGGGCCTTGAAGTCTCACCAGCATCACACCATCCCTGCCAGGCAGGCATCAGCACAGAAACTGGCACCTCAGTGAGAGTTAGAACATCGGCTAGTGTCCCGGGGCACAGTGGTGAGGGAACTTCACAGTTGCTGGAGGAGCTGGCAGAGACAGAGTGTGCCCATGGCGCCAGCAGCTAGAGGGCTACAGGAGACCAAACACATGCTCAGTCGGTGCCTGAAGATGTGCCTCTGGAGCCGTCCACAATGCAGCAAATGCAGGAAATGCGGCAGGGTGTGCGGGAGCTTCTGGTGGAGATACATGAGGCTATGCCTGGCTTGGTGTCTGTGGTGGAGGAGTCTACGTGGACCATCGTCGATGCAATGAGCCTCATGTCCGAGTGGTATGCATCCTCCAAGGAGAGAGTGGCGACTCTCATGGACCCTTCAGGTCTTCCAGGGGATGCACTCTGACCAGCAAGCCCTCACATCGGCATTGACCTCAGCTGACCACTGCCAGTGTGGGAGATGGTCTGGGCACCAAGTTTCCCAGCTCGGTGCCCATCCATCCACGGTGAGCAGGGAGGCCCGAAGCAACCTCACGTCAGTGCAGCAGCTATCTGTCGTATCCTCTCAGGGAGCTCTGGTTGAGGACGGCAGCTCTTCCACCCTTCTGCCACCGACTGTTGCATCTGGTGAGGCTGTGATGACTTGGGAGATGCCAGCTGTGGAACTGGCAGCTCCCTCCCAGGCAGGGCCAGCACAGGCTCCATGGGCCAAAGGACGACCACCAAGGTCATTGAGGCCAACAGGACAACAAAGGCAGCAGGCTGCCTCAGGTGCCACTCCCAGCGAGGGGGGAGCACCAAGACATAACACCCATAAACGTAATCATAAGGCACCTAAGGTACACCACGGGTTTATCACTGGTGCTTTTGTGTTGGCCCACAATGAGGTCTTTATGAGTTGGTATGATTTCGAACACCTTCATCATTTTGTTTCATTAAGTTTCTTTGGTTGCAATATTAAACTCAGATATGTCACCATGTCTGAGGGTGCCTCTTTTCTTCTGCAGGTGGATGGTTTCCAATAACGTAATGAGTGTTTTGTGGGACATTCAGCTTTATTAACAAGGACCTTAGTTAATGTTCCTAACCAGGCACATTTTGCATTTAGTTACTGAGCCTACAGCCCAGGCTTGTCCTGGAGGTCCATATGTGGCATGCTAGCTGAAGGTTCATTGGATTAAAGCCTCCCAGGTGTCCCTACCACCCTGGAGTGTGCCCGGGTCTGCGTCTACCCCCTCAGCATTTCCTTGTGCGTGCTCATCCTTGGACTCACTGCTGAACTCATCATGTGCATCCGCAGCCACTGTGTCGATGTCTTCAACATCCACAGCATCCCCCCTTTTCAGCGCATGATTGTGGAGAGTGCAGCATGTGACCAGCGACCCACGATCTGGGGAGTACTGGGGAGCACCCCCTGAATGGTCCAGGCATCGGAAGCGCATCTTGAGAACACCGATGGTTCTCTCCACCACAGTCCTTGTGGAGCTGTGGCTCCTATTGTACAGCTGCTCAGCTTCTGTTCTTGGATGGTGGAGAGGTGTCATGAGCCACCTTCTGAGGGGATAGCCCTTGTCACCCAGCAGCCATCCATCCAGCTGGACTGGAGCATTGAAGAGTCCCGGCACCTGGGAGTGTCTGAGGATGTAGGCGTCGGGGAACTGATTGGGTACCTTTCACAGACTTGTACAATCTGCATCCTGTGATCACTCACTATCTGCACGTTCATGGAGTGGAAGCCCTTTCTGTTGACGAAGGCACTGGGCTCAACTGCTGGCGCCTTGTTGACCACATGTGTGCAGTCTATAGCACCCTGGACACGGGGGAAGCCAGCAATGGCCGCAAAGCCTCTGGCTCGCTGTGTCAGGCTTGCCTGTTCGCAGCGGAGGTGGATGAAAGTCAATGCCCATCTGAACAGAGCGTCTGTAACCTGCTTGACACAAGTGTGGACAGCTGATTGGGAGACACCACAAAGATCACCCACTAACCCTTGGAAGGAGCCAGAGGCATAGAAGTTGAGGGCAGCTGTGACCTTCAGAGCCACAGGCATGGGGTGTCCGCCCACACAGTTCTCAGAGATCTCAGGCCCAATCATTTAACAGATATAGTTGACTGTCTCCCTTGAAAGATGAAGCCTCCTTCGGCACTGCACCTCAGACATATTGAGGCAGCTGCTTAACCGCCTGTATACCCTGGCAGCAGGATTGTGGCATCTTCTGCAGCCACTTCCGCCTTGGATTACCTCTTGGCCCAGCATCCCTTGTGCCTGCACCTGGCATCCCAAAGATGGCTCCCCTGGAGGCTGAATGTGCATTCCAGGCCTCCTCCACCTTCTAGCCCTCCCTTCCTCTTCAGAGGAGGTGCCTCTACTGGAGAGTTCAACTCCCATTCACAGGCTAAGGGAGGGCTTCCTGAAACCTTCAGGCCCAAAAAAGATTCCTCATTGCAGACTGCTGACCTGAAGGTTGTGAGTCCAGACCAAGCAGCTGGTATGCGTTTTGAACTATTGCAGATCACACAGGCAAGTATCAGTAACTTTGAAACCTCAATATTTGACAAAGCACACTCGTGACCCCACTGAGACCTCTTATCCCACCTGTGGCTGAGGTTTATGCAAATGTGTCCTACCCACCTGCTTGTTGCACCCATGTGCCAACCTGAAGATTGCACAGGCACCGAAAAATCATTGGCGCCTCAAGGGCCTTAAGTGGCCAGTTAATTAATGGTGGGCACGCTTCAGAGATCAACACGTGCCCACCCACTGAAATATTGTGATGGTGTGCGGTGACGTCGGGACGCTCACCCGATGTCACTGCGCATCATTTTACGCGTGTGCGTGTGGAACCTGCCCCCCGCACGCCAACGGGAATATTTTGCCCATGATTACAATTAATCTGCTCATTTTAATGCAGATGAGACCTGAGTTGTGTATTTGAACATGTTCATCTGTTGTTTGCTTCCTAAATTCTAGAAAGCAAAAACTCACAAGAAGGCAAAATACCTCACTCACAGTAAAACTCTTAATAATGATTTCTAATCCTGATCAATATAAAAAAATACCTGCAGCTCCTTTCCCAGGACTTGATTTTACACTAAGCCTTCAGAGCTAAAGGGAAATGAAACTATATTTGTCACTTTTAATCCTCATCCTCAGTTTTCAATGATTTTTCGTGGCATTGCCAATAAATGAACATTTTTTTCTTTCCCTCTTAATTTAATATTGTTCATCATTTATCATAACCTGAAATTAATTTTGTCGTTTCTAAGCACTGAGATAAAGGAAATAACTTAGTATGCAAAGGATAAATTTACTGTCTGATGACCTCATTCGAGAGCCTGAGATAATATGAATCAGCCAATAAGCCGTGTTGAACTAGTTTACTACTCATTGAAGGATCAATAATATGTAATGTGATGTACTCCAAGCATGAACCCAGCTCTACATGAAATGAGAGCCATTTTTAAAAATGCATTTAACCCATATTTTTTATAGTATCTAAGCTTCTTTTAGTGTTTTGTCAGCTGCCAAAAAACAAATTTAAGCCTTAACCTTTTTGTTAAAGGGCAATTTTCAGATAACTGGTCTGCGAGCCTTGAATCTAATCACCGGTATGATACTTATTGCTCATTTTTGGATGGCGTTTGTCTACTTCTTGTCTGTATTTTGCTCTAAATTTTCCCACTGCCAGCAATTAATTATACCCAGATTGGTCCTCAATTCCACATGTAAAAAGGCCATTAAAGACTTAATTAAGTTAGCTGAACTCCACTTGAATCCAATATGGAACCTGATATTGGTAGGGTTGTGCTGGGTTATGCCAGGTGCTGCAGAGAGAGAAAGGGAACATTATAATAGGTAGGGGCAGAGAGTAGGGATAATGGGCAAGTACTCTAATTTGGTAGGATGTAGGGTTTATGATTATGTAACATGAACATGGATTCAAATCCCACTAAGGCAGCCGGTAGAATTTAAATTCAGTTAATAAAAATAAATCTGGAATTGAAAGCCAATCTCAGTAATGGTGGCCATGAAACTATCATAGATTGTTGTAAAACCCATCTGGTGCATTAATGGTCTTTAAGAAAGGAAATCTGTTGTCCTTACCTGGTTTGATCTGTAAGTGACTCAACAGGGAGGGCAGTGTAATAAAATGCTCAGATATTGCAATGTGATACACTCTCTCCCCACTTATAAAATTTATACATTAAAATGATACATGTATATAAGTTCTCAGGTATGACTGATAACTAAACCAACATCGGTAATACCTGAAAAATTAACAGGTTGGGTTGCTTACTTGTTTTTACTGTAATCACAACTAAAACATGTATGATTGATACTACCAGAGTAATTAACATGGTAAGAAAAACTTTTTTCCTTAACACCAGTATGTGCTCAATAAAATATCATCATTTGATAAGAAGTAACAAAAAGAACAACTTTTTTCTTCTTTCTTCATACATACATAGGAACATGGGAACAGTAGTAGGCCATTCCGCCCATCGGGCCTGCTCCACCATTCAATATGATCATGGCTGATTATCAATTTCAATGCCTTTCCTCCACACTATCCCGATATCCCTTTATGTCATTGCTATTTAGAAACCTGTTAATCTCTGCTTTAAACATACTCAATGACTGAGCTTCTGCAGCCCTCTGGGGTAGAGAATTCCAAAGATTCACAATCCCCTGAGTTAAGAAATTTCTCCTCACCTTGACCCTAAGTGGCTTCCCCGTTATTTTGAAATTCTGTCCCCTGATTCTAGACTCCCCAACCAGGGGAAACATCTTACCTGCATCTACCCTGTCTATTCCTTTAAGTATGCTGTAGTTTTCAGTGAGATCACCTCTCATTCTTCAAAACTCTAGAGAATACAGGCCCAATCTCCTCAATCTCTCTTCGTAGGACAGTCCTGCCTTACAAGTCTGGTGAACTTTTATTGCACTCCCTCTATGGCAATAATAGCCTTCCTAAGTTAAGGGGACCAAAACTGCACATAGGATGTGGTAGCTTCTGGATACCAGTGTGATCCAGGGCAAACACATCTGTAGTAAGTGTTTATGGCTGCAGAAACTTTGGCTCAGAGCTCCTGAGCTGGAAGCTGAGCTGCAGACACTGCGGCACATCAAGGAGGGGGAAAGTTACCTGGACATTTTATTCCAGGAGGCAGTCACATCCTTTAGGATAGGGTCTTCTGATTTGGTCAGTGGTCAGGAACAGGAGGGTGTGACTGCAAGTGAGGCAGGCAAGGGAACCCAGAGGGCAGGAGTGCAGGACCCTCTGCCCTTGCAATTGCCCAACAAGTTTAAGGTTTTTTCCACTTGTTTGGATGAGAGTGGGGGCTGTAAGGTGGATGAGCAGATGCGGCATGGCACCGTGGTACAGGAAACCATTCAAGCAAAGGGATTTAGTGGTAGTAGGGGACAGTATAGTCAGAGGGATTGATACTGTTCTCTGCTGCAAAGAGCATGAGTCCAGACGGCTGTTTGCCTGGCTGGTGCCACAGTTTAGGACATCTGTTCAGCGCTGGAGAGGAGCTTGCAATGGGAGGGGGAGGAACCAGTCATCATGGTCCATTTTGGTACCAACAACATAGGCAGGACAAAGAAAGAGGTTCTGCATAGTCAGTACGAGAAGCTACACACCAAATTAAGAAGCAGACCCTCAAAGATCATAATTTCCGGATTATTACCTAGACCATGTGCAAATTGGCATATGAAAAATCAGATTAGGGAGATGAATGTGTGGCTCAAAGACTGGTGAGGGAGAAGTGGGTTCTGATTCGCAGGGCACTGGCACCAGCACTGAGGAAATTGGAACCTGTAGCGTTGGTACGGTCTACACCTGAACCCTGCTGGGACTGGTGTTCTTGCATTCTGCATAACTAGGGAAGTAGAAAGGGTTTTAAATTGAGTAGCAGGGACAAGGGATCAAGTTTGGGAAGATGTGCTAAATTAAAGAGCAGAGACATGCCAAAAGAGAAAGGTATTATTACAGGGAATGAAAAACAGACCATGACAGGAGGGGATAGAGAATACAAATCTAACAGTAAATCAAGAGATGAGACTAGAGGTTATAAAAATAATAAAAGGATAAAAATAAAGGCTCTGTATCTGAATGCACGAAGCATTCGAAACAAAACAGGTGAACTGAGAGCGCATATAGAAATAAGAGACATGGCCGCAGCAGGACATGGATTGGGACTTGAATATTAAAGGGTATAGAGCACTTAGGAAGGACAGGAAGTGAGGAAAAGGTGGAGGGATGGCCCTGTTAGTTAATGATGGTATCAGCACAATACAGATAGATGACCTAAGTTCTGGAAACCAGGATGTGGAAAAGATTTGTGTTGAGGTGAGAAATGGAAAAGGCAAGGAATCACTTGTGAGAGTCATACACAGGCCGCATAATAGTAAACACATGGTAGGTTGGAGCATAAAGGAAGGAATAATGGGAGTTTGTCAGAAAGGCACGGTGATAATCATGGGATATTTTCATCTACATGTAGGGCAGGATTTTTAGATCAGTGTGCGGGCGCAATTGGTGGGCCCGGGAGCAGCTGGGGAACGGACCACAGTGCGATCGGCACCCAATCGCGATTTCACCCTGGCTGGCCAATTAACAGCCAGCCATAATGAAACGCACACTGAAATTCTCAGCACTGCCGAGGTGGGATGGGAGGAAGGTGGGCACTGACGTAAGCACGGGTGCAGGCGAGTGCTGAATGAAAGCTCCCTGAAGGCAGAGAGCTGCCTCAGGGAGCTGAAGACTTTAAAAACAATAAATAAAGCTTTTAACATCCGGAAAAAAAATGTCCATGCATCACAATCAGTCACCTAAATATATACATGATAAAAATTCTGTCCATACATTTTTTTAAATTTAATAATGGAAACCTCATCCTGCCATTGGATGAGGTTTCATGAAAAATGTAAAGTCCGCCAGACTGATTCGCCCATCCACCAACCATAAAGTTGGACGGACCATGATAAACTGGAGACAATTACAACTTTAATTGCGCTAATTGGCCTCTTAATTGTCGGTGGGTGCGCTTCTGACTTTTGCACATGCCCGCTGACCGAAATATTGTGCGAGCGCATGATGACGTTGGGACAATTGCCCGGCGTCATCTCACGCGATTTTGTGTCTGATCAGGTCGGGCACACAATCACATGCGGACCTAAAACTCCTGACCATAAACTGGAAAAGTCAGATGGGCAAAGGTAGCCTGGATGAAGAGTTCATAGAATGTTTCCGGGATAGTTTCTTAGAACAGCATGTTCTGGAGCCAGCCAGAATGAAAACTATACTGGACCTGGTATTATGCAACGAGGTGAGATTAATTAATGATCCCATAGTGAAGGCACCTCGAGGTAGCAGCGACCATAATATGATTGAATTTTACATTCAGTTTGAGGGAGACAGGAGTGACTTTGAGACTGTTTTAAAATTTAAATAAGGGCAATTATGAGGGCATGAAAGCAGAGCTAGTTAAAGTGAATTGGCAAATTAGGATAAGGGATAGGTCAACAGAGATGCAATGGGAAACATTCAAGAGGATATTTCAGAATACACAGAATAGATACATTCCAATGAGTAAGAAAAAGCCAAAGGGATGGACACACCATCTGTGGTTAACTAGAAAGGTTAATGATAATATCAAACTTAAAGAAAAAGTATATAACTGTGCAAAGGAAGTTGGAGTTCAGAAGATTGGACAGAATATAAGGAACAGCAAAGGATGATTAAAAGATTAATAAGGAAGGAAAAATTAGAGTATGAGAGAAAGCTAGCCAGAAATAGGAAAACAGATAGTAAGTGTTTCTATAAATATTTTAAAAATAAATGAGTTAACAAATTGGGCATTAGTCCTATAGAAAGTGAGTCTGGAGAATTGATAATGGAAAACAAGGAAATGGCAGATGAATTGAACAGGTATTTTGCATCAGTTTTCATAAAAGAGAATACAAGTAACATCCCAGAAGCAGCTATAAATCAGGAAATGGAAGGGAGGGAGGAACTCAGGAAAATTACAAGCACCAGCGAAGTGGTACTGAGTAAATTATGGAAGCTGCAGGCTGACAAGTGCCTGGGTCCTGATGGACTTCATCCTAAGGTCTTAAACAAAGTATCTAGTGAGATAGTTGATGCATTGGTTTTAATTTTCCAAAACTCGCTAGATTCAGGGAAGGTCTCATTAGATTGGAAGATAGCAAATGTAATTCCAATTTTCAAAAAGGGAGGGAGACAGAAAGCAGGAAACTACAGGCCAATTAGCTTAACGCCTGTCATTGGGAAAATGTTAGAAGATATTATTCAAGAAGCTATAGCAGGGCACTTGGATAAGTTCAAGGCAATCAGACAATGTCAACATGGTTTTGTGAAAGGGAAATCATGTTTAACAAACTTTTTGGAGTTCTTTGAGGAAGTAGCATGTAGCTGTGGTTAAATGGGGAGCTGGTGGATATACTGTACTTAGATTTCCAGAAGGCATTTGATAAAGTGCCACATCAAAGGTTATTGCAGAAAATAAAAGCTTATGGTGTAGAGAGTGACATTTTGGCATGGATAGAAGACTGGTTGGCTAACAGGAAGCAGAGCGTAGGCATAAATGGGTCTTTTTCAGGTTGGCAAGATGTAACGAGTGGTGTGCCACAGAGATCAGTGTTGGGACCTCAACAATTGATTTAAATGACTTGGATGAAGGGATGGATGTATGGGATGATTGCATATTTGCTGATGACACAAAGATAGGTAGGAAACAAGAGGACAAAAGGAGGCTACAAAAAGATATGGATGGGTTCAGTGAGTGGACAAAGATCTGGCAAATGGAATGTAATGTGGGAAAATGTGAAATCGTCCATTTTGGCAGGAAGAATAAAAGAGAAGCATATTATCTACATGGTGTAAGACTGCAGAGCTCTGAAATGTGGAGAGATCTAGGCGTCTTAGTGCATGGATCATAAAAGGCTAGTATGCAAGTACAGCAGGTTATTAAGAAAGCTAATAGAATGTTATCATTTATTGCGAGGGGAATTGAATACAAAAGTAGGGAGGATATTCTTCAGTTATGCAGCGCACTAGTGAGAACACATCTGGAGTACTGTGTACAGTTTTGGTTACCTTATTTAAAGAAGGATGTAAATGCATTGGAAGTAGTTCAGAGAAGGTTCACCAGACCAATACCTACAGTGAGCAGGTTGTCCTATGAGGGAAGGTTGGACAGGCTAGGCTTGTATCACTGGAGCTTAGAACAGTAAAAGGTGACTTGATTGAAACATATAAGATCCTGAGGAGTCTTGACAGGCTGGATGTGGAGAGGATGTTTCCTCTTGTGGGAGAATCTAGAACTAGGGGGTCACTGTTTAAAAATAAGGGATTGCCAATTTAATATGGAGATGAGGTGAAATTCTTTCTTTCAGAGGGTTGTGAGCCTTTGGAACTCATTTCCTGAAAAGACAGTGGAAGCAGAGTCTGAGTATTTTAAGGCAGTGGTAGATAGCTGCTTGGTAAGCAAAGAGTTGATAGGTTATTGGGAGTAGTCAGGATGCAGATTTGAAGTCGCTATCAAATCAGCCATGATCTTATTAAATGGCAGAGCAGGCTTGGAGGGCCGAATGGTCTCCTCCTGCTCCTTGTTCATATGTTCATATTTACAATACTTCAGGTGCAGTCTAATCAAGGTTCTAAACAACTGAAGCAAGACTTCACTACTCCTGTACTCAAATCCTCTTGTAATAAAGGCTAACACACCATAAGCCTTCCTTATTCCTTGCTGCACCTGCATGTTAGCTTTCAGTGACTTAATGATGAGGTCCCTTTGTACATCTACACTTTCTAATCTCTTAGCATTTAAGAAATGCCCTGCACAAATGTTCCTCCTACCAAAGTGGATAACCTCACATTTTTCCACATTATATCCCATCTGCCATGTCCTTGCCCACTCACTAAATCAGTCCAAATCCTCTTGAAACCTCTTTGCATCTACCTGACAACACACATTCTCACCTAACTTTGTGGCGCCTATGAACTTGAAAATATTACATTTGCTCCCCACATCCAAATCATTGACATATATTGTGAGCAACTGTGGCCCGAGTACTGATCCCTGCAGTACTCCACTAACCACAGCCTGCCGAACTGAGAATGACACATTTATTCCTATTCTCTGCTTTCTGTCTGTTAACCAATTCTTAATCCATGCCAGTATATTACCTCCTTTCCTTTGTGCTTTAATTTTGCTGACTAACCTCCTGCGTGGAACTTTATCAAAAGCCTTCTGAAAATCCAAGTAAACTATGTCCACAGACTCCTCTTTATCAATTCTGTTAGTAACATCCTCAAAAAACTCCAACAGGTTCATCAAACATGTCCCATTCATAAATCCATGCTGACTATTCCCAATCAGATTATTATTATTCAATTTATCACATCCTTTATAATAGATTCTAGCAATTTTCCTACTACTGATGCAAAGTTAACAAGTCTGTAGTTCCCTATTATCTCTTTCTCTCCCTTTTTAAATAGTGGGTTAACATTTGCTATCTTCCAAATGCAGGAACTGTTCCAGAATCTATAGAATTTAAAAAAATGATCACCAATGCATCCGTTATCTCTACAGCCACCTCTTTCAATACTCTGAGATGTAGAATAACAGGTCCCAGGGACTTATCAATTTTCAGTCCCATTAATTTCTCCAATAAACCTTCTTACTTATGCTAATTTCCTTCAATTCCTCATTCTCCATAGTCCCTTGGATCTCTAATTCTGCGAGATTCCTTGTATCTTCCTCAGTGAAGACAGAGGGCAGAATTTTTCTGTCGGCGATCTGGGGGCGGGGCCTGCTTGCCAACGCGAAAAAGACACGGGATGACATCGGGAGGAACCCCTGACATCATTCCGCCCCATTTAAATATTCAGGAAGGTGGGCAGACAGTGCAATCAGCTATCCAATTGAGGCCATTGACAGGATACTTAAGCCAATTAAAGGCCCTGCCATCCACAGGCTGGATGAGGTTTCATGTCTGTTTTAAAAAAGTTTAATAAAGTTTTTGTCATATTTATTAACATGTCCCACCTCATATGATATTGTCACATGAGGGGGACATGTTAATAATTTTTTTATTATTCTATTTTTGAAGCTTGAAACACTGTCAGTGATCTCCCTGAGGCAGCACTTTGCCTCAGGGAGCAATGCGCTCTATCGCGTGCATGTGCAAAAGAGCAAACTCTGACAGTTGGGGGATCCCTCCCCACCACCCCCCCCACCCCCCCTCCCCACACAGGAAGCGCATAGTGCTTCCCACTGGGCAGCCCGTTGGGTGGGCCTTAATTGGCGCGCCTACTTAAAATGGCGGTGGGGCCCATTTTGGTGGCGATGATTGGCTGCCCGCCCGCCACCGAGCCGGTGGGGCCTGCCCGCCCATCAAGGGCAAAATTCTGCCCAGACACAAAGTAATCAGTTTAGCTTCTCTGCCATTTCTTTATTCTCCATTATGAATTCTCCTGACTCTGCCTGTAATGGACCCACGTTTGTCTTAGCTAAACGTTTCCTTTTTATGCACATATAAAACTTTTACATTCCATTTTTACGGTTTTTGCTAGTTTACATTCATATTCTATTCTCCCTTTCTTCATCAGTTTCTTGGTCCTTCCTTACTGTATTCTAAAATGCTCCTAATTACTACTATTTCTGTCAACTTTATAGGAATTTTCTTTTAATCTTATACAATCCTTAACTTCCTCTGTTAGACACAATTGATTGGCTTTTCTTTTTTGGCTTTTGTGCCTTGAAAGAATGTATAATTGCTGTAAACAATGTAATAATTATTTAAAGACTATCCATTGCATATGTACAGTCATACCTTTTAATATATTTTCCCAATCCACCTCAGTCAATTTGCCCTCATGCTTTCATAATTTCCTTTGTTCAAATTTAACACCCTGGCTTTCGATTGAACTACCTCACTTTCAAACATAATGTATAATTCTATCATATTATGGTCACTCATCCCTAAAGGTTCTTTTGCAACAAGATTAATGATTAGCCCCTTCTTGTTACTTAATAGTAGATCTAAAATAGCCTGTTCTCTAATCAGTTCCTTAACATACTGCTCTAGAAAACTATCCCTAACAGACTCCAGAAACTCATGCTCCACAGCATTATTTTCATTAGATTTACCCAGTCTATATGCAAATTGAAATCACCCATGATTACTGCGTTGCCCATGCTACATGCTTCTCTCATTTCCTGATTAATATCATGCCGACAAAGTCCGGGGCAGAAAGGCCAGTGGACAGCCCATCGCCAGTTGAGGCCCTTAATTGGGCAATTAATGTCCACTTAAGGACCTCATCCTATTGCTGTTGGTATTAACCCAACGGTGGGCAGGTGTTCGCCATGCAGGTGGCATGACAAGCAAACCCTGATGTGATTGCTTGTGGCTCCCAGAAGATTCCAAAGGCACGCAGCCCCTGATCAAGGATCTGGAAGAGGGAGCCCACTGAGAGTCACTCCTCTGCACTTGCTGCTGACCACCCTCCTCCCACCTCCCCTGCAAACCCCCTTCCACATCATTCACCGTGCTTGGGTCCCCTCTTGATTCGAGGTCTCGGGTGGGTGCAGTACTATAGCAGCAACAGCCTTCCCAGTTGTGCTGCTATCTACAGCAGAGCTGCCGGCCTCTGATTGGGCAACAGCTCTTGGGAACATGGTACTTATGTCCCGGGGTGTCCTTGATCCTGGGGGAAGACCTGTTAAGCACCTGAAAAGAGGTGACCCGAGGTCTCACCAACTCTCCAGCCACCGGCCAAGACCCCCATTGCCTCCACAAGATCCTGCCCTATTGTTGGGATTGTGACATTGATTGATTTCTCTTAACCAAAGACCCTTGCTCACTTTGGTCTACTGGTGGATTCTGTAATACCAGCAAACTTTCAGTTTCTTTGTGATTTTTACTTTCTTTCTGACTTTCACCTTGGGCTCTGGGAGGAATTTCGACCATAGGAGGTTTCTCCTGCTCTGCCTTTGTCAGATTCCCTCTTTCATGCAAATGATCTACATGACACTGACGGAGTCTATCTTCTGTCTTTGCTAGGTATGTGAATGCATTTCGTCTCTTTACAACAATTCCAGTCACCTACTTCTCCTAGTGGCTTTGCACCATTATCTTCTGACCAGCACTGAACTCTTTCAGTTTCATGCCTGGTGTATCATGACTCATCTTCTCTTTGTCTTGTATCTCTTCTACTTTGCTACTGACGTGAGGCTTAAGCAAATTAAACCTTGCCCTAGGGGTATATTTAAACACGAACTCATAAGGGCAGCTGCCTGGCGTACAATGTGGGGCTAGTCTTCAAGAAGACAGAAGTTTGTTTAGCATGTGTCGAGGAGAACATGGAAATTACTACCTAGCTTAACCTGGGCAAATATTTCTGCAAAGACCTTGTCACAATCTGTGAGCTTCTTTCTGCAGCACCATTCAATGCTGGGTGAGATGTTGGTATTAGTGTGTGTTTGACTCCATTCTTACTCAAAAATATTTCAGGCTATTTTGTGGATCATTATCTGGCACCAACAGCTCAGGCAAGCCCAAAATTGCAAACCAACTTCTCAAAACCTCAGTGGTTTTGGCACTTGTATTGGGTATGGACTCACCATAGCCATCGACTAAAACAAAGTACTCTTTCTCTTCCACTTCAAAAAAAATTAACATGTATTCACTCCCAGTTTTCTTGGTTTAAACCATGGAATGAAGGGAATCTTGGTTGGATCATTTCTTATTCTGGGACAGACTTCACAACTTTTCATCAATTCTTCAATATCTCTATCTACCTTTGGAGCCAAAAATAGCTCCCTGCTATTGCTTTCATATGGACTAAGCTAGGTAGTAATTTCCATGTTCTCTTCAATACATGCTAAACAAACTTCTGTCCTCTTGAAGACTAGCCTCACATTGTACCTGTGTAATCTTGATGAAGTTCTGTAACAACCTCTCTCAAAACCTTGGCGGAATTATGACTCTTAAATCCCACAGAAGACACCCTTATATATACTCAGATAAAAGCAAAATACTGTGGATGCTGGAAATCTGAAACAAAAACAAAAATTGCTGGAAAAACTCAGCAGGTCTGACAGCATCTGTGGAGAGGAAGACAGAGTTAACGTTTTGAGCCTGTATGACTCTTCAACAGAACTGCTGAAGAGTCATACGGACTCAGAACGTTAACTCTGTCTTTTTCTCCACAGATGCTGTCAGACCTGCTGAGTTTTCCAGCAATTTTTGTTTTTGTTTTTTATATACACTCAGTTCATTTCTACATGTGAAATACTTCTGCAATTTCTCATCATCGCACTCTTTAGGAAAGCAATTCATGAATAATTGAGCACCTTACGGAGCATGACATCATTAAGAGTTTCTTTACTAATGTCTCTGGCAGACAATGGCATGTCATTTGTGAATGTAAATTAATTCACAAGTAACTCCATGGCTGAAAATAAATCAGCCTTCAGTAAATCTCAAAAGAATGTCTGCATTTGTATGATCTTCTGACTTACGGTATTCAATATCATGTCAAAGGCTAATATTATCATTTGGTCCTCCATGCACAAAGGCCACTTTGTGCTTTCTTGTTCTCTTAGCATTTCCTCAATGAAGTAAGAACATAAAAACATAAGAAATAGGAGCTGAGTAGGCCATTCAGGCCTTCTAGCCTGCTCTGCCATACGATGGGCAGAATTTTACCCAATTGGGTATAAAATAGCGTGCGATGACGTCTGGGGTTTAAATAACTCAGCCTTTACAAACTGCTGTGTCATAACAGTGGGTGCGAGCGGGTGCCGGAGCCATGCCCACCATTAATTAAGAGGCCATTTAAGGCCATTAAAGAACCAATTGATAGCGATTTTTCATTGCCCATGCAATTTCACTCTCATTGCATGGGCAAAACAGGCAGGTGACCAGCCAACAATTTCAAAAACCTCATCTGTGGGCAGGATAAAAGGGGTAAGCAGCATTGGGGAGTAAGTATTGGGGAAGTTGGTACATAGTTTTCTGCTGGTGACTTATTGGTACTTGGCAGCTTCAACTCTGTTCGGGACTTCATTGTTAGCATTTCCAGGCTTCAGTTCATGACTATTTGGTGTCTCCAAGGCCCCCAGAGGATTCAGACCATGTGGACCCTTCCAGGTATGAGATAACCTTATGTTACCCTGGTAATGGGGATTGTGGTATGCTGGTGGAACCTCCTCCTCTGAGGAAGAGAGAGGCAGAATGGAGAGGAGGCTAGGTGTCCCAATGCAGCTTCCAGGGGAGGAACCTGTGGGAGGAGATGCACAGGCAGAAAGATAGCTGGGCCAGCAGGAAGTTCAAGGCAGAAGGGCCCACAGAAGATGCCAATATCCTGCTGCCAGGGTTTACAGGCGGCGATGACAGGGGTGCAATGCCGAAGGAGGCTCCACGTCTCAAGGGAGACAGTGACTGCCATTTGACAGGATGTTGGGCCTGAGATTAGCTCTGACTGTGTGGGTGGACACCCCATGCCAGTGGCTCTGATGGTCACAGTAGCCCTCAACTCCTATGCCTTCAGTTTTTTCCAGGGGTCAGTGGGGGATCTGTGTGGAATCTCCCAATCAGCTGTCCACAGTTGCATCAAGCTGGTGACAGAAGCTGTGGCGGTACTGACATTTATTCTTTACCGTACAGATGAGGCCAGCCAGGCAGAGCAAACCAGAGGCTTTGCAGCGATTGCTGGGTTCCCCCGTGTCCAAGGTGCAATTGATTGCACACATATGTCCATCAAGGTGCCAGTGGGTCAGCTGGGTGCCTTCGCCAACAGGAAGGGCTTCCACTCCATGAACGTGCAGATAGTGTGTGACCATAGGATGCTGGTTCTGTGCAAGGTACCCTGGCAGCTCCCATGATGCTTATATCATGAGATACTCCCAGGTGCTGAGGCTCTTCAGTGCTCCAGCCCGACTAGATGGATGGCTGCTGGGTGACAAGTGCTATCCATTGAAAAGGATGCCTCTCCACCACACAAGAACAGAAGCAGAGCAATGTTACAAAAGAGTCATGCCTCTACAAGGGTGGTGATAGAGAGGACCATAGGTCTTCTCAAGATGTGCTTCTGATGCCTGGGCCATTCAGGAGGTGCACTACAATACCCCCCCAGAGCGGGTGTCACTGATAATGGTTGCATGCTGCACGCTCCACAATCTGGCACTGGCAAGAGGTGACCCACTGCAGGAAGAGGATCTTGACACAGCTCCACAGGGCACAGATGATGAGTCCAATAGTGAGTCAGAAGAGGAGCACAGTGAGGAGAACGCTGAGGGCATGGAGGTAGACCTCGATTACTGCCGGGGGGGCAGGGACACCAGGGACGCCTTGATCCAATGCTCCTCCAGCTAGGCTGGCAAAGATCAGCTTCAACCTCACGCCAGGGCTGCAGCCTCCATCCTGGATGTTTGAAATGACCCTTACATTTGAGTCCAAAGTCTACTCAATGGCTGTGGAATAAAGTATCGAGCCAATTACATCCAGCATTACATACTGGCATACCCTGCACTAGAAAGAAAAAATGTGAAGCATACTCAGACCATCAGAAGCAAAGCAAATTTAATATTATCATTGCATTGAAATCATTATGACATTACAATTACTGGTGCAAATGTCCACACCAGCAGACATATAAACCAAACATAAATGAACAGAAAATCATCTTGAACTGTCTCTCTCGTGCTCGTGGTGCCTTAAACTTAAGTTTGCGGGTGCTATGTCTTGGCGCTCCTCTCCCCTGCCCCGCCCCCTTTGCTGGCACCGACATTGAAGGTGGCCAACTGACTCTGGCGCCTTGTTGGCCTTAATGACCTTGATTGTCATCCTCTGGCCAGTGGAGGCTATGCTGGCCCTACCTGGGAGGGAGCAGCCAGTGCCATGGCTGGCATGCCCCAAGTCATTGCAGCCTCATCAGATGTGACGATCACTGGGAAAGGGACAGAGGAGCTGCTGCTATCATCCAAAGTGCCCTGAGCTGAGCCTGCAGAGACAACAAGCAGCTTGTGCACCAAAGCGAGGTCACTCTGGACCTCTATGCTCACCATGGACGAACAGGCACCTAGCTGGAATACTGGGTGCCTCATCCATCTCCCACACTGGCACTGATTACCTGAGGTAAGTGCCTGTGTGAGGGCTTGCAGGTCCAAGTGCAACCCTGGGAACCCTTGATTCTGTCCGTGGAGCTGCCTCTTCATTAGAGTTGCCACTCTGTCAATGGAGGAGGCAGTGCGCTTGGCCATGAGGATCAACACAGTGCTCACTGTCCATATGGACTCCTCCACAAAAGAGACCATTGCATGCATACCCTCATGGTTCTCTGCCAGATCCTCCCCCACATCTGCTGGACATCCAGTATCTATCACCTAATAGACGAATCCAGAGGCTCATCATCGATTAAACATCGTCCTGGTCCCCACCAGTCCTCTGGCTGCTGGTGCACTGGACACTCTCTGCCTCCATGCCCTGATTAATGTGCACTAACATTCTAGCCACCGATTTAATGCCCACTGAGGTGCTGGTTTCTGCATTGGTGCCTGGTTCATACAGCCAGTGTGACGCAGGTGCAAATGAAGCCAGGTGGTCCTCCAGCGTCAGGGGTTGCCCTTCGGGGTACAGAGAGCTAGTGCATGCTGGCGAATCTAAGGGAGAACAAGGACATGTCATTAGTTAAAGTCACCACACTGTCACTGTGCACGCCAAGCACCCTGGTGAAACAATGGAGGTCTGCATCACGGTGCCATTGTCTTTCAATGAGCAATGGGGACTCCAAGATCGAAGCTTCCAACAATGAAGAGACTACACTAGAATGATTGCACAATCCGAAATTCTCACCTCTGTGCACTGAGCTCTTACCTTTGTCTAGCAGGCCCGCCTCCCCCCAGCTAGTTGCTCGGGGAGCATGCCGGCTCTCGAACTCTAGGACGTCCTACTGGAATCTGGTGAGCAGCAGCAGGTTGGGCTGCCCTCCACCTGTACATGATCTCTCTGTTTCGTTATGGCGCGTCCTCTCCTGAAAGGACAGAGGAGCATTGATTAGTCCACTTTCTACCTGCAGTGCCATTGCAGCCTGGCCAATCGCAGTGGAGGAACACAGGGCCTCGCAGGGTACATCAGAGTCATGGCCCTTGAGCCGCAAGGCATTCAGTCCAAGCAGCCAGGGCTCACCCCCTTGGCCACCTCCGGCGTCATTGATAATTGGCACTCAGATTCCAGCACCCAAGGTCCAAGAGGGAAACGACCATACCTTAACACTCTGCACACTGATCCATGCCAACACGGTGCTCACCCTTTCTGAGCGCAGCAGCTCATTGACCTGCTTCCGGCTCTGCATCCATGTGCGCCGCACCATGTCATGGCTGCTCACCAGTGCTGCCACCTCCTTCCATGCCCTCTTTGTGAGGTGCGGTGGCCTTTACCTCCCATCTCTGGGGACAAGGGCGTCCCCCCTGGCAGCCACCTCCTCCAGCAGGACCGTGTGGCACTCATCTGAAAAGCAGGGTGCTGAGTGCCCATCCAACCTGCCCTCCCGCCTGGCATCTCCAGTCGCACTCAACTCCATCAAGACAAAGCAGAACAGATATCCTTCAGTGGCAGCCTTCCTGGCGCTGCTTGGGCCATTTTTAAACTGGCTGCAGGTCGTCATTGGACTCAGCGGCTGACAGGTCCCGGCCCCTGCTTCGCCCTAACCAACCTTAATTGGCCCACTTGGCTCTTGCCGACTTTAATTGGCCCGGTCAAGGGCTGATCGTGGGCGGCAGGGTGTTTGCCAGCTACCCCCAGTCCTGCTGACTACATTTACTCACTCTCCCGCCGGCCTCAAAATTCTGCTCAATGGCTGATCTCCTACTTCAACACCTTCGTGTACTATCCCCGTATTCCTTGATGTTTTTAATATGTAGACATCTATCGATCTCAGTCTTGAACATACTCAGCTGATCCCCCACAGCCCTCTGGAGCAGAGAATTTGTACTCTTAAGTAACCCAGCCTCTGTAAATAACTCGACCCAGTTTAACCATTTGTTCTTCAGCTAATTCCTTCCTATCAGGGAGATTTTGTTGTCTCCTACAACTAGCAATAGCAATAATGGGATGTATCATCACATTCCACCCTGACAGTAACTTCATCTAACACTGGAATACTGTTATTGCAACAACTAGTCAGTTTCACACCAGTTTTGTATAAGGGAATGTGGCTTAAGGGCTTCTTGTACTCTTCTTCTGAGATGGAGTATAATGTGGGCAAATGAGAAATTGTCCATTTTGGCAGGAAAAATAAACAAGAAGGACATTATCGAAATGGTGAGAGATTGCAGTGCTCTGAGATTCAGAGGGATCTGTGTGTCCTAGTGCGTGAATCACAAAAGGCTAATATGCTGGTGCAGCAAGTAATTAGAAGAGCTAATAGAATGTTATTGTTTATTGTGAGTGGAATTGAATACAAAAGTGGGGAGGTTATACTTCAGTTGTACAGGGCACTGGTGAGACCACACCTGGAGTATTGTGCACAGCATTGGTCTCCTTATTTAAGGAAGGGAGTAACTGTGATGGAAGCAGCCCAGAGAAGGTTTACTAGACTAATACCAGGAATAGGGTTATGACGGAAGGTTGGACAGGTTAGGCTTGTATCCACTGGAGTTTAGAAGAGTAAGAGGTGACCTGATCGAAAACTTTAAGATCCTAAGTGGTCTTGACAGAGTGAATGTGGAGATAATGTGTCCTCTTGTGGGACAATCTAGAACTAGGGGTCACAGTTTAAAAATAAGGGGTCACTCATTTGAGAAGAAGATGAGGAGAAACTTTCTCTCAGAGGGCCATGAGTCTTTGGGAAGGTGAAAGCAGTGCCTTTGAATATTTTTAAGACGGTTCTAGATACATTCTTGATAAACAAGGGAGTGAAAAGTTATCGGGTGTAGGTGGGAGCTTACAATCAGATCAGCCGTGATCTTATTGAATGATGCAGCAAACTTGAGGGACCGAGAGGCCTACTCCTGCTCCAAGTTCGTACATTTGTAAGTTCGTATGTTCGTATGAGCGAGTGTTTTGATTTTGTCTTCACTATAGAGGATACAAAAAATATTCCAGTGATAGCTGTAAATCGGGAGATGGAGGAGAGAGAGGAACTTGGTGAAATTACAATCACTAGTGAAGTGGTACTGAGCAAACTGATGGAACTGCGAACTGACAAGGCTCCGGGTCCTGATGGACTTCATCGTAGGATCTTAAAAGAGATGGCTAATGAGGTAGTAGAAGTGTTGCTGTTAATTTTCAAAATTCACTAGATTCTGGAAAGGTTCTATCAGACTAGAAAGTAGCAAATATAACTCTTCTATTCAAGAATAGAGAGAGGCAGAAAACAGGAAAGTATAGGCCAGTTAGCTTGACTTCTGAAATGGGAGAAGATGTTAGAATCGATCATTGAAGTTATAGCTGGGCACTTAGAAAAACTCAAGGTAATCAGGAAGAGTCAGCTTGGTTTTGTGATAGGGAAATCATGTTTAACCAATTTATTGGAGTTCTTTGAAGGAGTAACATGTGCTGTGGATAAAGAGGAGCCTGTAGACGTGCTGTACTTGGATTTCCAGAAGGCATTTGAAAAGGTGCCACATCAAAGGTTATATCGGAAAATAAAAGCTGATCATGCAGGGTGTAGTATATTAACATGGATAGAATATTGGTTGGCTGGCAGAAAACAAAAGGATGCATAAATGCATCCTTTTCTGACTGGCAGCAAGTGATGACCCCTGCAGGGTTCTGTGCTGGGGGACTCAGTTTTTTACAATTTATAACAATGACTTAGATGAGGGGAGTGAAGGCATGGTAGCTAAATTTTCAGATGACACAAAGACAGGTAGGAAAGTGAGGAGGGCATAAAGAGACTGCAGACAGATATAAGTTGAGTAAATGGGTAAACATCTGGCAAATGGGGTATAAAGTGGAAAAATGTGAAGTTGTTCACTTTGGCAGGAAGAATTAAAAAGCAGAGTATGAATTAAATGGAGAACGACTGCAGAATTTGCAGAAGCATCTGGGTGTTCTATTGCATGAGTCACAAAAAGTTAGTTTGCAGGTACAGCAAGTAATTAAGAAGGCAAATAAAATGCTATCCTTTATTACGAGAGGAATTGAACATAAAAGTAAGGATGTTATGCTTCAGCTATACAGGGCATTTTGGTCTCCTTATTTAAGGAAGGATATAAATACATTGGAGGCGGTTCAGAGGAGGTTTACTAGATTGATACCTGGAAAGAGCAAGTTGTCTTATGGTGAAAGGTTGGACAGACTTATTTCCACTGTAGCTTAGAAGAGTGAGGGGTGACTTGATTGATGTATATAAGATCCTGAACGGTCTCAACAAGATGGACGTGGAAAGACTATTTCCTCTGGTGAGTGAGTCCTGAGCCAGGGGGCACCAGGGTTTTAATATTAGGGGTTTCCACTTTAGAACAGAGATGAGGAAAAATTTTTTCTCTCACAGCATTGTGTAACTTCTGAACTCTTTGCCTCAGAACGTGGTGGAAGTGGGGTTACTGAATATTTTTAAGGCAGAGGTAGAAAGATTATTGTTAGGGAATCAAAGATTATTTGGGTAGATGGGAATGTGGAATTTGAAACACAAGCAGATCAGCCATGATCTTGGTGATGGCACAGAAGGCTCGAGGGGTTGAATGGCCTACTTCTGCTCCTATTTTGTATGTTTATATAATAGATACTGCTGCAGTTGTATCAAAGATGAAAGTAACTTGTGAATCTCAGACTTTCAATTTTACTGTGGGTGGAATTATTTCATCAGCCCTTTTACTCTCATCTTCCATGTGCTGTATTTCCTTCCCTCTGACCGAGTACAATTCTTGATCTTCCTGCTCGATAACATCAACTAGTGTTTCTCTATCTATCATATGCATATTTAAGGATTTCCAGACTCCTGAACTAGCTTCATTTTACCAGAACCTCGACCTGGTGCATGGCTGTGACTTGAACTTTTTACCGTGACCTGCAGCATTATTGTTTCCTCTACTCTTGCATGCCATCTGGACATGATCAATTTTCCATAGGCTTTGATTGGCAATGGGGCCATTTAAGTGTCTGGGGGCCCCCATGGCAATTTAATTCCTGACTCTGAATTTGTGATCTTCACTGTGGTGGCCTGGATCTCACAAATCCAGAGAACCTCCCCTGTCAGCTCAGGAGAAGAAGTCCCTTGCAATTTGCAACTATCTCTTCCCACCATTTCTATGGCTGTGGCCTCATCGAAGGCCTCCTTCCACATCAGCTTATTGCCTTTACACAAAAATTTTGCCTGGATTTTTACATGTCTCTAAGGATGATTGCTAAGTAATACTCACCGTGACGAGAGATTTTCTTTACTTCGAGAATGGATTCTGCGACAGTCTCACTTGGCAACTGCTTTCTTTCATGGAATGCAATTCTCAGTGCAATCTCATTCCCAGTTGTGCCATACAATGAGTCCAGGATTTCATTAATTTCAGAATAGTCTATAGTACTGGGGCTTCATGGGCAACATTGGTTGGACACCACCTCAAAAGCATCTGCCCTCATCATGGTGAGGAAAATGTTTACTTTTTCCTCATCTCATAGTTTATTTGCTTCTAGCTAAATGCGTTACTTTTGTTTGTAATTACACCAGTCCTCTTTGTTAGGGTTGAATTCCCCCATTATCCCTAATTATGTCTTCAATGCCATTTTTTAATATTATGTCCTGTGCTGACTCATTAACTACCTGAATACGATATGCACAATGAGCAATATTTCATATTGCTCAAACTTCCTCAAAATCAAATTTAGGAGTTAAAAAACATGTCACCATGGCCTGAATTTTTCCCTCGTTGGGTGCACACAATCAGCAGGCTTGGGAGTGGACGGGAAATGGGCCCCTGCCCGCAATTGGCCCCCAACCGTGAAACACATCTTCTGAATTGTCAGGAAGGGCCGAGCGGGCGTGGGGGCCTGTCAGGGCGCCGAGTCCAACGTCGACCCCGGTGGCCATTTTAAAACCGGCAAAGGCAGCTCCCTGAAGGCTGCCAAGGGAGAATCTTTATTCAGTCCAGAGCCTGGGACAATGGCCTCCAGCGGCAGGAAATGTCAGGTGGGAGGGCAGCTCAGGTGGGCACTCGTACAAGTGCCTTGGTGGAGGAGGAGGTCAGTGTCAGGTGCGACACTCTTGTACCCAGGAATAGCCAGAGGAGGCCACCGCACCAGATCAAAAAAGCTTTGGAGGAGGTGGCAGCCAAGGTCAGCAGCCATGATGTTGTGAGGCCCACATGCATACAGTGTCGCAAAAGGTTCAATGACCTACAACGCTTGGCAAGAGTGAGTATCGTGTTGACATGGATCAGTGTGGGGAAATGATAAGGGCTGGCTGACCCCTGAGGATTTCAGGGGTGTTGGAGTCTGTCAACTGTCAATGATGCCAGAGCTGGCCAAGGGGGTGAGCTCTGGCTGCTTGGCCTGAGTGTCTTGCGGCTTGAGAGCCACGACTTGATATACCCTGCAAGGTGTTCCTCAGGTGAGGTTGGCCAGGCTGCAATAGCACTGCAGGTAGAGAGTGGACTAATCAATGTTCCTCTGTCCTTTCAGGGGAAGAGGAGCCATTACAACATCGAGAGGCCGAGGACAGGCAGAGGCCCCCCAAACCTCCTAATCATGACGAGGCATGAAATGGATGCATTGGAGCTGGGGATCCTCCACCCACCTCAGTCAGCCAGTCGTGGAGAGGCAGGGGTCTCTGACGAAGGTAAGAGGTGACAATGTCGGATTTTGCAAACATTCTTGTGTAGTGTCATCATCAATGGGAACCTCAAACCTGGAGTCCCCATCGATCATTGAAAGACAGCGGCACCATAATGCAGACCACTATTATCTCACCAGGGTGCCAGGCATGCACAATGACAGCGTGATCACTTAAATTAATGACATGCCATTGTTCTCCCTTAGATTAGCTAGCACACACTTGAATGCAGGACCCCGAAGAGCCACCCTTGATGCTAGAGGACCACCGGGCTTCAGTTGCACCTAGATCACACCCACTCTCTGAACCAGGAACCAACACAGATATCAGCACCTCAGTGGGCATTAGATTGCTGGCTATAATGTCGGCGCACAGCAGTGAGGGCACTTCACACTTGCTTGAGGAACAGGCGGAGGCAGAGTGTGCCCCAGGGCACCAGTAGTCGGAGGATTGCTGGAGACCAGGACGATGCTGAGTTGAAGGCAGATGATGAGCCTCTGGAGTCGTCCATTAGGAGGCAGATGCTGGATGTCCAGTGGGATAGGCAGGAGGATCTGGCGGAGATCCACGAGTGTTTGTGTGCCATGGTCTCTGTTGTGGAGGAGTCCATGTGGAGCGTGAGCACTGTGTTGACCCTCATCGCCAAGCCCACTGCCCTCTCCGCTGAGACAGTGGCGACTCTCATGGAGAGACAGCTCCAGGAACAGAATCAGGTGTTCCTGGGGTTGCTCTCACACTGGAAATGACCTGAGGTGGTGAGTGTTAGTGTGGGTGTTGGATGAGGCACCCAGTATCCCAGCTAGATGCCTGTCCATCAATGGCAAGCAGGGAGGTCCAGAGCAACCTCACATTGGTGCATGAGTTTCCTGTCATCTCTGTGGGCTCCTCTAAGGGCGCTCCTCCGCCCCTCTGCCTGTGACCATCACAGCTGATGAGGTTGCGATGATTGGGGACTTGCCAGCCATCGCACTGGCCACTCCCTCCCAGACGGAGCCATCACAGGCTCCACTGGCCAAAGGACAACTGCCAAGGTCACCAAGGCCAACAGGACAGCACAGTCAGAATGATGCCTCCAATGCGGCTGCCAGCGAGGGAGGGCAGCGAGGGGGGGGTCACCAAGACGCAGCACGCGCAAACATAAATTTAAGACACCATGAGCGCAAGAGTTATTGTTGACAGGTGACTTCTGTTCTGCCATGTTCTGTTAATATGTTTACTGGTGTGGCCATTAACACCATATATAGTTCTGTTCATTTGTTGTGAGGGCCAACATGATATAAATTTCCATCTCATGTGCATCCATCCTCATACCTTCCTCTCCCTTCCAGAACCATGATAGGGTCCCCTTTGTCCTCACTTATCACCCCATCAGCCTCCGCATTCAAAGGATCATCCTCTGCCATTTCTGCCAACTCCAGCATGATGCCACCACCAAACACATCTTCCCTTCGCCCCACCCAGCGGCATTCCGTAGGGACCGTTCCCTCCGGGACACCCTGGTCCACTCCTCCATCACCCCCTACACCTCAACCCCCTCCCACGGCACCTTCCCATGCAATCGCAGAAGGTGCAACACCTGCCCCTTTACTTCCCTCCTCCTCACTGTCCAACGGCCCTAACACCCCTTTCAAGTGAAGCAGCACTTCACTTGCACGTCCCTCAATTTAGTCTACTGCATTCGCTGCTCCCAATGCGGTTTCCTCTACATTAGAGAGACCAAACGCAGACTGGGTGACCGCTCTGTGGAACACCTTCGGTCTGTCCGCAAGCATGACCTGGACCTCCCTGTCGCTTGCCAATTCAACAAACTGCCCTGCTCTCATGCCCACATGTCCGTCCTTGGCCTGCTCGTTCCAGTGAAGCCCAACGCAAACTGGAGAAACAGCACCTCATCTTTCGATTAGGCACTTTGCAGCCTTCCGGACTTAACATTGAGTTCAACAACTTCAGATCATGAATTCTCTCCTCCATCCCCACCCCCTTTCCGATCTCCCTTTTTCCAATAATTTATATATTTTTAATATATATATACATATTTTTTTTAAGGTATTTTTCTTTTCCCACCTATTTCTACTATTTTTCAATGTATTTCATTGTTTTATCTCCACCTTTTAGCCCATTTCAATCCCTTCCCCCTACCCCACCCCTACTAGGGCTATCTGTCACTTGCTTGTCCTGCTTTCTACCCTTAATGTCACCATTAGCACATTCCTCAGCTAATATCACCACTGGCAACACTCCTTTGTCCTTTTGTCTAAGACATCTTTGGCAATCTCTTCTTTGCCTCCACCTATCTCTGGCCCTTGATCCAGCTCTACCTGTCACCTGCCTCCCCCCACCACCACCCCCACAACCAGCTTATATTTCACCTCATTTCTATTTTTCCTTAGTTCTGATGAAGAATCATACAAACTCGAAACGTTAGCTGTGTTCCTCCCCACAGATGCTGTGAGACCTGCTCAGTTTTTCCAGCTATTTTTGTTTTTGTTTCAGATTTCCAGCATCCACAGTATTTTGCTTTTATGAGATAAATTTGTTTTTGTCTTAATGGCCAAAATATGCTACACCTTATTTTTGGTGCAGGGCACGCCAGTATCTGATGCTGGATGTGAGTAGCTCTAAGCCTTATTGCACAGGCACTGAGTGGGCTTTTGGTTCAAATGAAAGTGTCATTTCAGACATCCAGGATGGAGGCAGCAGCCCTGGCATGAGGTGGTAGCAGATCTTTGGCAGCCTAGCTGAAAGAGAATTGGATCAAGGCATCTCTGATGTCCCTGCTTCCCTGAAGCATGCAGAAGCCTGCCTCCAAGCCCTCAGCATTCTTCTCATTATGCTCCTCTTCTGACTCATTACTGGATTCATCCCCTGTGGCCTGTGGAGCTGTGTCAAGATCCTCTTCTTCCAGGGATCCTCCCTTGCCAGTGCCAGATTGGGGCAGCATTCATCAGAGATACCCACTCTGGGGGGTATTGTAGTGCTCCACCTGAACGGTCCATGCTTCGGAAGTGCATCTTCAGAAGACCTATGTCCCTCTCCATCACCGCCCTTGTGGAGTCGTGACTCCTTTTATAATGCTGCTCTGACTCTGTTCTTGGGTGATGGAGAGGCGTCATAAGTCACCTTTTCAACGGGTAGCCCTTGTCACCCAGCAGCCATCCATCCAGTTGGGCTGGAGCACTGAATAGCCTTGCCACCTGGAAATGTCTGAGGATATAGGTGTCATGGAGCTGTCAGGGTATCTTGCACAGAGTAGCAGAATCTGCATCCTGTGGTCACAAACTATCTGGACGTTCATTGAGTGGAATCCCTTCCTGTTGACAAAGGCACCCGCCTGACCTGCTGGCACCTTGATGGCCACATGTGTGCAGTCGATTGCACCCTGGATGCAGGGGAGCCCAGCAATCGCTACAAACCATGTGGATCGCTTTGCCTGGATGGACTTGTCCATTTGGAAATGAATAAATGTCACTACCCGCCTGAACACAGCATCAGTCACAAGCTTGATGCAACTGTGGACAGCTGATTGGGACACTCCACAAAGATCCCCCACTAACCCGTGGAAAGAGGAGGCATAGAAGTTGAGGGCCACTGTGACCTTCAGAGCCACTGGCATGGGGTGTCCACCCACACATTTGGAGGTGATCTCAGGCCCAATCATATGACAAATGGAGGTCACTGTCTCCCTTGAGAGATGGACCCTCCTTCATCATTGCACCTCAGATATATTGAGGTAGTTGCATCACCGCCTGTAAACCCTGGTGGTAGGATATTGGCTTCTTTTGTGGCCCTTACGCCTTGGACTACCTGCTGGCCCTGTGCCCCCTGTGCCTGCACCTCTCCTCCCACAGGTCGCTCCCCTGGAAGTTGCATTGGGACACCTGGCTTCCCCTTCCTTCTGCCCTTCTTTTCCTCCACAGAGGAGGTGCCTCCAGCAGAGAACCACAATCCCCATTACTAGGGTAACGGAAGGCTGTCTGGACGGGTCCACACAGTCAAATTTCTTTGGGGGCCTTGCAGACACCAATGAGTCCTGAAGTAAAGCCTGGAAATGCTAAGAATGAGGCTCAGAACAGAGATGAAGCTGTCAAGTTCAAATAAGCAACCGGCAGCAAATTATCTTCTAAACTCTTCACTACTCACATTAGCAATGCTGCTGAGCCTTTTTATCCTACCCTTGGATGAGGTTTAGTAAAAAGCGGTCTGCCCGCCTGCCCATTTTTCCCATGCAACGAGCGCGAAATCGCATGGGCAATGTAAAAATCATGAACAATTGCCTTTTTAATGTCCTTAAGTGGCCTTTAAATTGATGGTGGGTGCAAATCCAACACCCACACGCACCCACATACACCCACCGACCTGAAGATTGCTCGCATGCGGGATGACGTCGGGATGCTCCCCCGATGTCATCTTGCACTATTACACATCTGCTTGGGTTGGGCCCACACTCGCCCACTTATTTGAAAAAAGATATAATTGTATTAGAAACAGTTTAGAGCAGGTTCACTTGGCTCATTCCTGGGATGAAGGGCTTATCATATGAAGAAAGGTTAAACATGTTGGGCCTATACTCATTGGAATTCAGAAGAATGAGAGGTGATCTTAATGAAACATATAATATCCGGAAGGGACTTGATAGGGTAGATACCGGGAGAATGTTTCCACTTGTAGGGCAGACTTGAACAAGGGGAGACAGTTTAAGAATAAGAGGTCTCCCTTTTAAGACAGAGATGAGAGGATTTTTTTTCTTAGAGGATAGTTGGTATGTAGAATTCTCTTCCCCAGAGAGCAGTGGAGGCTGAGTCATTGAAAATATTCAAGGCTGAGTTAGACAGAATTTTGATAGACAAGGGAGTCAAAGGTTATGGGGATGGGGCATGGTGTGGTGAAGACAAGAGAATGGAGTTGAGATCACAGCCAGATCAGCCATGATCTTATTGAATGGTCAAAGGGTTGAAGGGTCAAATGGCCTACTCCTGCTCCTAAGTCCTATGTTTCCATGTTCCTATGATCCTTAAGGATATGGCTTCACAGCTCATGAAGTAGAATCAGTATGCATGGAAATTGGGAACCGCAAGCATCAGAAAATACTTGGCTGAATAGTTTATAGGCCCCTTAACAGTAGCTTTTTGGTTGGACATAGTGTTAAACAAGAAATTATTGGAACTTGTATCAAAGGCAACGTAATAATTGTGGGGAACTTTAATTTTCATATGGACTGGAACAAGCAAATTGGCAAGGATGGTCTAGAAGATGAGTTTACAGAATGTTATTGTGACATTTTCCTGGAGCAATACATTGTGGAACAAAATAGGAATAAAGATATCTTAATCAAGCATTGTGTGATGAGGCAGGGTTACTTAGTAATGTCATAGTAAAATATCCACTGGGAAACAGAGATCATAATTCCATGAATTCCATGTTCAGTCTGAAAGTGACATACTCCAATCAGAAACAAGAATCTTAAACTTAAACAAAGCCAATTACATAGGTATGAGGGGAGAGCTGTTTACGGTTAATTGGATAAATAGAGTAAAAGGCGTGGTGGTAAAGGAACAGTAAGAAACATTTAAAGAAACAATTCAAAATGTTCAATTAGGGTTTGGGAAGATGTGCTGTCCACCACCATTCCTGCCACTGGCATAATGGTAAGCAGCGTTGCCAATCAGAAGGGCTGCGGCTGGTCAAGCATGACCACATGATTGGCCAGCCAATCAATGTGATGAATTTGTGATGAGTCAGGGTTGGCCTGCCCAATCGTGTGGCGGGAGCAGATAGAGAGGCACCAACCTCAGCGTTAGCTGACAGAAAGTTTTTAAAATTTTTAAAAGGCTGCCAGACCTATATGCAGAACTCCTTCACTCTTCAGGATCATCTGAGAAGGTGTTATGGATTCCTCATGACTCATCCGTAAGACTCCTCACCCCTTGACTCATGTGTAGTCAGGATTAGTCTTACTTATTGCTCTCATCATTGGTGCTTGCAATTAGCAAAGTGTGATGGATTGCCACATGGGGATGGACTGCGCCAATGGGCTCTGGCAATTGGGATGTGCCAGTATCAGCTGCCTGATGATGCATTGACCCAGCTGGTTTACAGGCATCCTCTATCATTGGCATTGCCTTCCACATCTGTGAGAGTGAACGTATGAAGGAGAATGAGGAAGTTTTGAGCTAATGTGTCCACTGCTGGACAAAAGGATATTCCCAGAAGGCATGGATAGAGGGGAAAATGTCCTAAACCCAATTGTCTCATGCAGGTTTCCTAATTCCAGAAGATTGAGCAGTCACAGCAATTGGGACTCCTCTTGGGAGGAAAACCTGGATTCTTAAGAGGATGGAGCATCACATTATTCCCCTGCACCCTCCACCAGCACATAGGCTCTTACATAGGTCAGTGTGCATTTAGGATTAGAATCAGGGCCACAAGCTGGTGAAAACATCACAGACAAGCCTGAGCAGTGACTGAGGCCATGACAGCCAAGGTCATTGGCATTTGGAGGGCTGTCAGAGGCCAGGCCCACGCTGAGCTCCAGGCTGATGATGTGCCTCTGGTGTCAGCTACACAGAACCTGCTGGAGTTGCAATGAGATGTAAGAGAAGGTCAGCCAGAGGATATGCACAGCCATACATGGACGATGGAAGAGCCTATCCAGGCCATGAATACTACCATATTTTAGGTGTGTGTCCTCCATTGAAAGGTTGGTGGCTGTCATAGACAGCCAGATCCAACAGACCACTCAGTGAATGTGCACAGACTTGCAGGTCATCGTCTTGTCCATGAGCTCAACACAGCAATGGCAAGTCAAGATGGAGACTGACACCTTCCACGGATATCATAGTTGCAGAAATTGGGTGTGAATTAGATTCTCCTGAGCCTCCTTTCCATGTATCTCAATGCCCCTTGCCTCTGATACTGGAGGCTCACCATCCTGTCCTGCCTGCTCTGCCCCACCTCCACATCCTCCTCATCAGATGAGGAGTGAGGCTCCTCCATGCCATCTTGAAACAAGCCCTCCCCTCACTCTGCAGTGCTAGGTTGTGCAAAGCACAGCATACGACTGTGTTATGGGGCATACTGCAGTGCTTCACCGGATCAGTCCAGGCAACAGAATCTCATTTGCAGGAGGCCAATGGCTGCTTGATTTTGGCACAGGTTAACCTGTGGCAGGCATTGTAAAGTTCAGCTGCAGTTTCTTAATAGGGCCAACAGTCCCAGTGTAATTGGCTGTTGCTAACAAGATGCAGCCCCGAGCCCTGCTGACTGCCAAAGCAAGCTCTCCTGCCAACCTGTTTTTAGGCCTAGCTGTGGAACCCCTGGCACTACCAGAGAATAGATTGGAGAGGCTGGGAATGTTTTCCTTGGAGCAAGGAAAGCTGAGAGGAGACTTGATAGAAGTATTCAAGATCCTGAGGGGTATACAGGATATATAGTGAGAAACTGTTCCCATTCAAGAGAGCATCAAGAACTAGTTGGCACAGATTCAAAATAATTGGCCAAAGGAGTAATGGTGATGTGAAGAAAAATGTCTTCACACAGAGGGTGGTTGGAGTCTGGATGAACTTCCTAAGAGGGTGGTAGAGGGAGGTTTGATTGAAATATTCAAAAGGGAATTGTATTTCTATTTGAAAAGAAAAAATGTTCAAGGTTATGGAGATAAGGCAGGGAAGTGGTGCTAAGTAGAATGCTCTTTTAGAGACCCAGTGCAGACTCGATGGGCTGAATGGCCTCCTTCTGCACTATAAAGATTCTGTGATTCTGTGATGGAGCTGCTGGCCAATCAGATTGCCTGGGAGCTTGAAGGCAGGTCTCCCTCCCAAATAAGGGGCAGAAGTCCCACTGTTCACCAATTTAGCCTGCCCACAGCGTTTTATGGATGCGGGCCAGGCTGGCATGGAGCAAGTCAGTTTCTGGTCAACTTTGCTTCCTGGGGCAGGGGTGGGGGGTTGCGGTGAGCACATAACTCCCCTGTGAAATGTAACCTAATGCTTCAGGTTGGTGATTTTTCATCAGAGTCTATTGCAGAGCTCTGTGGACCCCACTGGCAGCAATCTTCCAGTCATAAAATTGCCTGCTGACCACTATCCTTTGCTTTCTGCCACTGAGACTATTTTGGATCCAAGTTGCCACTTTCCCTTGGATCTCAAGAGCTTTTAATTTTCCGATCAGTCTGCTTTGTATGCCATGTCAAAACCCTAGCTAAAATCCATGAAGACTGCATCAAATGTATTAGCATCACTGACCTCCTCAAAAAGTTGAATCAATTTTATCAGACATGACTTTTCCTTAACTAATCCATGCTGACAGGCTTTGATTAATCAGAGCCTTTCTAAATGACAATTAATGCTGTCCCTCAGAATTTTCCTTCCAATAATTTGCCCACTTCCAAGGTTAAGCTGACTGGCTTATAATTACTCAGTCTATCCCTTTTATATCTTTTCAACAATGGTACCACATATGGAGTGTTTTAGTCCTCCAGCACTATATCTGTAGCCAGAGAGGATTGGAAAATTATGATCAGCGCCTCCGTTATTTCCTTCCTTGCCTCTCTTCACAGCTTGGGGTACATTTCATCCAAGCTGGTGATCTGAGTATGTTCAATATGCTAAATCCATTAATATTTCCTCTTTCACTGTGTTTATCCCATCCAATATTTCACACTTGTCCTCGTTAACAATGATGTCTTCATCAACCTCTCTTTTGTGAAAACAGATGCAAAGTATTCATTAAGAAAAAGTCCACATCTTCTGCCTCGCCACACAGGTTATCTTTTTGGTCTACTCTTTTGTTAGTTATCTTCTTGCTCTTTGTGTATTGATAAAACATCTTTGGGGTTTCCTTGATTTTACTTGCCAATATTTTCCATGCCCTCTCAGCTTTCCTATTTGTCACCTCTAAACTTTCCATACTCCTATAGGATCCTCTAGAGAAGAGTGATCATAGCATGTAGGAATTTCAAGTTCAGTTTGAGAGCGAGAAACTTGAGTCCCACACTAGTGTTCTGGAATTAAATAAAGGTAACTACATAGGTATGAGGGCAGATTTGGCCCTAGTGGACTGGGCAAGAAGACTACAAAGTAGGATAGTTGATGAACCATGGCAGATATTTAAGGAGATATTCAATTCCTCCCAAGTGAAATATATCTCAATGAGGAACAAGGATGGTAAGAGGGGGAAAAAGCATCCTTGGCTAAGCAAGGAAGTTAAAGATAACTTAAAGGCAAAAACTAAGGGAAACCAAATTGTAAAGACTAGTGGCAGGCTGGAAGATTGGGAAACTTTTAAAGATCAACAAAGGGTTACTAAAAAAAAATAAAAAGAGCAATGATAAATTATGAAAGAAAACTAGCCCAAAATGTAAAAACTGATAGCAAAAGCTTCTACAAGTCTATAAAAGGAAAGAGAGTAGCTCAAGTGAATGTTGGTCCCTTGGAGGATGAGACTGGGGAGTTAATAATGGGTAACGCAGAAATGACAGAGACAATTAATCAATATTTTGCCTCAGTTTTCACAGTGGAGGATATTAGTACCACCCCAATAGTAACAGGTAGTGCAGAGGATATAGAGAAGGAGGAACTTAGAACAATCACCATCACTAGAGAAAAAGTACTGAGCAAACTATTAGGATTAAAGGGTGACAAGTCACCAGGGCCTGATGGCCTACATCCCAGGGTCCTAAAAGAAGTGGCAGCGGAGATAGTGGATGCATTGGCTATAAAATATTCCAAAATTCCCTGGATTCTGGAAAGGTTCCAGTGGATTGGAAAAATGCTAATATAATGCCCTTATTCAAAAAGCGGGGGAGGCAGAAAGTAGGAAACTGTAGACCAGTTAGTTTAACATCTGTCATTGGGAAATTGTTGGAATCCATTATTAAGGAAGTAGTAATGGGGCATTTGGAAAGTCAAAATGCAATCCATCAGAGTCAGCACGGTTTTATGAAGAGTAAATCATGTTTGACTAATTTGCTAGAGTTCTTTGTAGATGTGACAAGCAAGGTGTATAATGGGGATCCTGTAGATGTAGTATATCTGGACTTCCAGAAGGCCTTTGATAAGGTGCCGCATAAAAGATTAATACACAAGATAAGATCACATGGATTTAGGGGTAATATATTAGCTTGGATAGAGGATTGGCTAACCAACAGAAAGCAGATGGATGGGATAAACGAGTCTTTTTCTGGATGGCAAGCTGTAACTAGTGGGGTGCCACAAGATTTGGTCATTGGGCCCCAACTATTTACAATCTATATTAATGACTTCGATTCAGGGTTAGGAGGCACTCCAGCTAAATTTGCAATGATACCAAAATAGGTGGGAAAGTAAGTTGCAATGAAGAAATAAGAAATTTACAAATGGATATGGACAGGTGAGGTGAATGGCCAAAATTTGGCAGATGGAGTTTAACGTGGATAAGTGTATGGTTATCCATTTTAGTCGGAAGAATAAAAAGGCGACTTATTACTTAAATGGAGAAACTTCAGAATGCTTCAGTGCAGAGGGATCTAGGTATCCTCGTGCATGAATCGCTGAAAGCTAGTATGCAGGTACAGCAGGTAATAAGGAAGGCAAATGGAATTTTGGCACTTATTGCGAAAGGAATAGAGTATAAAAATAGGGAAGAATTGTTGCAACTGTAGAAGGCATTGGTGAGACCGCACCTAGAGTACTGTGCACAGTTTTGGTCCCCTTACTTGAGAAAGGATGTAGTTACACTGGAGGCGGTTCAGAGGACGCTCACTAGATTGATTCCAGAGATGTGGGGCTTGTCTTATGAGGAGAGATTGAGCAGTTTAGGCCTATACTCGCTAGAGTTTAGAAGGATGAGAGGAGATATAATTGAGGTATATAAGATGCTAAAGGGAATAGACAAAGTAGACGTGGAGCAGATGTTTCCCCTTCTGGGGCATTCTAGAATGAGGGGCGATTGTTTTAGGCTAAGGGGTTGTAGATTTAAATCAGAGATGAGGAGGAATTACTTTTCTCAAAGGGTTGTGAATCTGTGGAATCATTACCTCAGAGAGCAGTGGATCCCAGGCCACTGAATAATTTAAGGAGGAGATAGACAGATTTTTAATTAGTAATGGGTTGAAAGATTATTGGGAGAGGGCGGGAAATTGGAGTTGAGGCCAAAAAGAGATCAGCCATGATCCTAATGAATGGCGGGGCAGGCTCAAGGATCTGAATTGCCTACTCTTGCTCCTAGTTCTTATGTTCTTATGTTCCTCTAGGCTTTTTTGCTGTATTGAGCTCTCGGTTTCTGACATCCAGGGAGTCTCGCCCTTTACTTTTTGGAAACATGTTTACTCTGAACCCTCACTATCTCTTCCTTGACTATCTCCCACTGATCTAACACTGATTTACGTTCAAGTGGCTGTTTCCAATTCACATTTACTAAATCGTATCTCAGATTTGCAAAATTGGCCTTTTTTTTCCAATTGAGAGCTTTTACTGTTGCTCTACCTTTGGCCATTTCCATAGCTATGCTAAATTTCACTATATTATGATTTCTGCCATTAAAGTTCTTTCCTACTGACCTGCCCAGCTTCATTCTCTAAAACTAAATCCAGAACTGCCCCTTTTGTTTTTGGGCTTGCTACATTGGTTGGAGGTGGTTATCCTAAGTACATTTTAAGAATTCTGCTCCCTTTATATCTTTTACACTGATTCTATCCCAGTTAATATTAGGTTAATTGAAATCTGTGACTATTACTATCCTACTGTTTTTGAACTTCTCAGAAATGTACCTATATATTTGCTCTTCTATCTCCTTCTGGATCATTGGGGGTCTATAGTACACTCCCAGCAGTGTGATTGCCTATTTTTATTCTTTGTCAACCCATATGGCTTTAACAGATGATGCTCCTATCATTCCTCCTCACAGCTTCAATTGTTTCTTTAAACAATATTGTGGCCTTTCCTTTTTTATTGCCCTCCCTAATCTGCCTGAAATTCCTGTAACCAGGAATGTTAAGCTGCCTTCTTTAAGCTATTTTTCAGTCATAGCTATGATATCATACTTCCAAGTGTTTATCTCTGCCCACTGCTCATCTGTTTTATTCACTAGGTTGCTTGTACTGAAGTATGCACTATTAAACAACATCAAACTATTTTATTGTCTTATTTTCTAGCCTTTGCTTTCTCTGCCTCCCACACTTGCTTACTAATTTTCTGCCTTACACTTCCAGCTTTGCTTTTCTTCCTTTGGAATCCACACTCAGATTCCCATCCCCCTGCCACACCAGTTTAAAATCTTCCCAATAGCACCAGCAAACCCACCCACGATGATACTTGGCCTGATCCTGTTAAGTACAACCCATCTGGCTTGCACAGGTTCCACTTACCCCAGGATGTTGCCCTGGAGAAATCAATGGGGAACTATAGGCTTCCCAAGCTCTTGGGTAATTCAAAAACGTGCAAGGCTTGAACATATTCCTTAGTTACGCTTGCTAGAACAGAAATGCATTCATATGCAGGAACCTGCTCTCTGCAAGCAAAAGGAGTGTAATAAAGCATTTTACCTTTTTTGAATTACCCAGGAGCTTGTGGAGCATTTGGTTCCCCATTGCTTTCCCCATGGCATTAGTTCAGCCAATTACAGTCGACTTGCCAACCAATCAGCACTCTTTTTTCCTGTAGTATAAATTGTTGTGATCATTTGAAATTTGACATTCTTGCATTTGTCCTGATGAATGTAAGACAAAAGGCTTTGACAACATGTCTCACTTTTCAGCAATATTCAAATTGTCTACTTTAAAACTTGTCCTTGATCTGGCCAAAAAAAAACATTCACCAACTAATCAGCTCCTTCCCTTGTGCTGACGTCACTAAGTTATTTTCATTTTACCTCTCTCCTTGATGCTTGTGCTCACTTAACTTTGGGCTTTCCGATTGTTGGTTAAGTAAAGGTTTTTCCAACACTTGCAGAATAACTTCCTATTTTGTAGACATGATTAATGCAATATAATTGTTGTACAGTTCACCTGTATTTCTCATAGAGAATTGTTCTGGATGTGTAAAGACTTGCAGGGGGGTGAAAAAAATGTAAGAAGTGTATACATGGACTATAGCACTTATATCCCCTCATTGCTTCCAACCGTCAGATAGATCTTAATGAATAAATTTAAGATGCAATCTATTGTTTCACTCACTCAAAGAAAATCCAGATAGCATTAATTATAATCATAATTTAGTCAGATGACCTTTACTGTTACCTGGCAGTAACTGCTGTGGATGTACTGTATCTGTGATATTTTCTTTGTAATCTGTCCCTATTGTCAGCATATCTCTGGATGAAAGTTTTTGAAACAATCTATTTTTGGCCTGAAGGAAGTAGTGTCTATGGAATGTGGGAGGTTGAATAACACACTGAACTTTGTGTAGCAGTAGTTTAGGTGCACCAGAAAACAGGCCAAGGTAAACAATTAGATACAAAAACAGAATTACCTGGAAAAACTCAGCAGGTCTGGCAGCATCGGCGGAGAAGAAAAGAGTTGACGTTTCGAGTCCTCATGACCCTTCAACAGAACTGAGTGAATCCCAACTGAGGGATTCACTCAGTTCTGTTGAAGGGTCATGAGGACTCGAAACGTCAACTCTTTTCTTCCCGCCGATGCTGCCAGACCTGCTGAGTTTTTCCAGGTAATTCTGTTTTTGTTTTGGATTTCCAGCATCCGCAGTTTTTTTGTTTTTAAACAATTAGATACCTAATTTCTCACCAGGACTGGGAAGAAACAACCTGTTTTCTACAGAATATTAGAGACTTTTGGAACAACTAGATTTAAGATGATTGCTTTGAAAACAGGATTAATGTGGGACACAAGGAACAGCTTTGAGCAAATACACAATTCACTTCTCAGCTTTAAAACTCTAGTATTATATTTCTATCAAGCTACTTGTCAGTTTGACTAATTTATGTATAGACTACTGGGTCATCTCTATATCTCAGGCTGTCTTTAAAGCAATACCAGTCATTTTTGAAACAATAACATTTATATAGGTGCAAATCTGATAAAAACAGATTGTAGGAGTTCTCTGTGATTTGCAATATTAACAAATTATGAAAATTTATCACGTTCCTCTCCCACAAAGCACCCTCTAAAATCATATTTTCCTCTGTATATTTTGACTCTCACACAATTTCTCTCTTTTATAATTCTTTATCCTGTTTTCTGTCATTATAAACTGACCATATCTATGTTCTGCTAAATTCTGGTATGAATGATTTATTTCTCTGTACCTTAATCTGGTTTCTGGCAGAGCTGACTCAATTGAATCTCAGCTAGTATAAATACAGGCTCTCAGTGCGACTTGCACTGAGTGCAAATTTACAGAGTGAGCAGCTGGGAGTTTGGCGAGTGAGGGAATCATATTCTAATTTTGTTTTGTATTTAACTGAAAATTATTGTTTAAGTTAAGTTTAATTTTTTTTCCTGCCTGAAGCAAGGATAAATAAGCTCTCTCTAGAGAGCGGCTGTTTTTGGTTAATTAAGCTAGCTTAACTTGGCTTCTAGCAGAGCTGACTTGTCTGAGTCTCAGCTAGTATAAATATAGGGCCCACAGTATGATTTGCACTGAGTGTGACTTTACAGAGTGAGCAGCTGGTAGTTTGGTGAGTGAGGGAGTTCAGCGAAGAAGGAAAGGAGGCGCTCCTTTCTTTTTCCATCATTTTCAGTCTCCAGTATTTGGATCTTACTTCAGTACAGAGGAAGAAGCTGATTGGTGAGTAACAGTAAGCCTTTCTACTTATAATAAATAGTTTATAAAAGGTAAGGTATGATAGGGCAGCTTGGCCGAGTGGAATTTATATCCTGTGGAATGTGAGTAGTCATGGAAGCATCATGTGTCCTAGACATACAGATCTGCAGTAAGTGTCACTGGCTGTAGAAGCTTGAGCTGTGGGTTTCGGAGCTTGAGCAACAGCTGAAGTCACTGTGGTGAATCCGCGAGGCAGAGAGCTATGTGGAACTATGTGAATAGTGTGTTTAGGGAGGTGGTCACTCCGCAGGTTAGGAGTATGCAGGCAGAGAGGGAATAGGTGACTGCCAGGCAACCTAAGAGAACCAGGCAGGTAATGCAGGAGGGCCCTGATTTGATCTAATTCACTAACTGGTTTTCCATTTTGGATGCTAGTGAGGGCGATGGATCCTTAGAGGAATGCAGCAGGAGCCAGGTCTGTGACACCATGGGTGGCTCAGTTGCACAGGTAGGGGGAAAAAAGAGCGTAAGAGTAATAGTGATAGGGAATTCATTAGTTAAGGGAACAGACAGGCATTTCTGCAGCTGTAGACATGACTTTGGATGGTACGTTGCCTCCCTGGTGCCAGGTCAAGGATGCCACTGAGTGGCTCCAAGACATTTTTCTTGGGAGGATGAACAGCCAGAGGTTGTGCTCCACATTGGTACCAATGACAAGGTAGGATGAGGATGAGGTCCTGAAAGTAGATTTTAACGAGTTAGGAAAGAAATGAAAAAGCAGGACTTCAAAAGCAGTAATCTCAGGATTACTCCCAATGCCATGTGCTAGTTAGAATAGAAATAGGAGGATTGAGTGATTGAACACGTGGCTGGGGATTGGTGTAGGAGGGAGGGCATCAGATTTCTGAGGCATTGAGACTGGTTCTGGGGGGCAGGTGGAACCTGTATAAAGTGGACGGATTGTACCTTAACAGCACTGGGCCTAACATCCTTGCAGGGAGATTTACTAGTGCTGTTGGGGAGGGTTTAAACTAGATTGACAGGGGGATAGGAAACTGTGAGGGAGCTCAGATTGGAGGGAAGCAAAACTGGTAACAGGAAGTAGAAAAGTAGTAAGTGAAATTAAAAGGCAGACGAAGTGAAGGCAAGTATCAAATAATGTTAAAAATGAGTAAGTATCTGAGTGCGCGCAGCATTTGCAATTAGGCTGATTGGAAGGCACAGATAGAGGTAAGTGTGTATGTTTTAATTGCCATTACCGAGACTGTGAACTGAATATTCAAGGATCTTCATCCTTTGAAAAGGATAGGCAGAAAGGAAAAGGACGTGGGGTAGTACTGTTGATAAGGGATAATATCAATGCATTAGTGAGAGAGACTCTTAGATTGAAGGGTCAAGATGTAGAATCAGTTTAGGCAGAGATAAGAAACAGCAAATCGTTGGCGGGATAAAAGCAAAATACTGCAGATGCTGGAAACCTGAAATAAAAACGTAAAATGCTGGAAAAAATCAGCAGTTCTGGCAGCATCTGTGCAGAGACAAACAGAGTTAACGTTTCAAGTCCATATGACTTCTGCAGAGCTGGAGTCTGGAGAAGGACTCTTCTTTAAGAAGAAGAGTCATACAGACTCGAAATAGTAAATCATTGGTGGGTGCGGAGAGGAATACAGTTAACGTTTCGAGTCCGTATGACTCTTCATCAGAACTAAGAAATATAGGAATGAGGTGAAATATAAGCTGGTTGAGGGGGGTGGGACAGGTAGAGCAGGATAGAGGGCCAGTGATAAGTGGAGGCAAAGAAGAGATTGCCAAAGATGTCATAGACAAAAGGACAATGGGGTGTTTATGGTGGTGATATTAGCTAAGGAATGTGCTAATGATGACATTAAGGGTAGAAAGCAGGATGAGCAAGTGACAGATAGTCCCAATGGGGTGAGGGGAAGGGATCGAAATAGGCTAAAAGGTAGAGATGAAACAATGGATGGAAATACATTTAAAAATAATAGAAATAGGTGGGAAAAGAAAAATATATTTAAAAATATTATAAATTATTGGGGAAAGGGGGATCGGAAAGTGGGTGGGGATGGAGGAGAGAATTCATGATCTGAAATTGTTGAACTCAATGTTAAGTCTGGAAGGCTGTAAAGTGCCTAATTGGAAGATGAGGTGCTGTTCCTCCAGTTTGCATTGAGCTTCACTGGAACATTGCAGCAGGCCAAGGACAGGCATGTGGGCATGCTCTCATGCCCTGCTTTCATGCTCACATGCCCGTTCTTGGCATGCTGCAATGTTCCAGTGAAGCTGGATGAGAGTTAATGGTGTTGTCCCTTGAGGTGTGAGATCCCTGTAGATATGTGATGGGTTTGTGAGTATGTGATTTCAGAATCAGAATTGTTACAGTGTAGAAGGAAGCCATTCGACCCATTGAGTCTGTACCAGCTCTCTGAGCATTTTAACTTAGTACCCTGCACATTGTTTCTACTAAAATAATCATCCAATGCCCTCTTGAATGCCCCAATTGAAGCTGCCTCCATCACACTTCCAGGCAGTGCATTCCAATCCCTAACTACTCGCTGTGTGCAGAAGGTTTTTCTCACCTCGCATTTGCTTCTTTTGCAAAACACTTTAAAGCTGTGCCCTCTGGTTCTCAATCCAGTTACGAGCAGGAGCAGTTTCTATCTACTCTGTCCAGACCCCTCATGATTTTGAAAACTTCTATCAAGCCTCCTCTCAGCCTTCTCCTCTCCAAGGAAAACAGCCCCAAATTCTCCAATCTTTCCTCATAACTGAAGGGTCTCATCTCTGGAACCATTCTTGCAAAATACTTCTGCACTCTCTCCAATGTGTTCATGTCTTTCCTATAGTGTGGCACCCAGAACGGTATACTATACTCCAGCTGAGGTCTAACCTTTCTAATTTGAGAGTGATTTAAGGTGCTTGACTTACTCTGGCGGAATGGATGAGAGCATTCATCCTCTTCCTGCTGATGGCTGTCCTCTGTGCTCTGGTAGCGCTGACCGCCACTGCCACTGCCTCATAGGCTGGATTGGTGACTCTGGTAGACCTCCCGCGCTCAGAGTGGGGGTAGAGGACATTGCGACGGCCTTCCACTGCATCCATCAGGCACCTCAGAGAGGCAACACTAAATTTTGGGGCTGCTGTCTTCTTTGCTTTCGGGGCCATTCTTCATCTGGAGTAGTCCTGGTCTGAAGGCATGAAGTAGGCTGCGCTCTGGTGTACTTTAAATATGGCACCTGGAGTGAGGAAGCACTGAGGTCATGGCATGGCATGCAAATCTGAGCCCACCTGCCAGCGATTTGGAATGTTTCCTGTGGGTGCATTATTAATGAGGCGTGATACCCCTTATTGTGGCTGATGGTTAAAACAAATTTTTTCATGTCCGCTACTTCACTTAGCACAGATCTGGGACAGTTCCACACAGATGACTGGGTAAACCTAATTAGCACTAATGCTGTGGAGGATGAATTCCTGGAGTGTGTATGAGACGGGTTTCTGGAGCAGTACTTTGAAGAACCAACTAGGGATTGTATTATTTTAGATTTAGTATTATGTAATGACAAAGGATGAATTAATAACCTTGCTGTAAAGGGGTTTTTTGGAAATAGTGACCATAATATGGTAGAATTTTACATTAAGTTTGAAAATGATATGGTTTATTCTGAAACTAGGGTCTTAAATCTGAACAAAGGGAACTATGAAGGTAAGAGTGTTATGCTGGATTAGAAAAATGCACTAAAAAATTTGATGGTAGGCAATGGCTAGTAATTTAAAAAGTAATCCATAGTTTACAACAATTATGCATTCCTCTAAGACACAAAAACCCAACAGGAAAAGTGAATCAACTGTGGCTAACAAAAAAAGTTAAAGACTGCAAAAGAAGTCACTGGTAAGGTTGCCAGAAAATGTGATAAACCTGAGGATTGGGAGCAATTTAGAATCCCGCAAAAGAGGACCAAGAAACTGATAAAGGGTAAAGAGAATATTAATGCAAGCTAATGAGAAACATAAAGGTTGTCAAAGCTCCTTTAGGTATGTGAAAAGGAAAAGATTAGTAAGGACAAATGTGGGTCGTTTACAGGCGAAACAGGAGAATTTATAATGGAAAAGCTAGAGAAGCTAAACAATTACTTTGTGTCTGACTTCATGGAGGAAGATACAGAAAATCTCCCAGAAATACTAGGGAACCAAGGGACTTGTGAAAACAAGGAACTGAAAGAAATGAGTTTTCATAAAGAGATAGTACTTAAAAAATGAATTGGTTTGAAGGTTGATGAGTTACAACCCAGAGTTTTGAAGGAGCTGGCTATAGAGATAATGGATGCACTGGTGATTATCTTTCAAAATTCTATACATTCTGGAAAGGTTTCTGCAGGCTGGAAAGTGGCAAATGTAGCCCCACTATTTACAAAGGAGGAGAGAGAGAGACAAAATGGAGAACTACAGACCTGTTAGTTTGTTGTCAGCAGTAGGGAAAATGTTAGAATCTTTTATGAAGAATATGATAACTAGACACTTGGAAAATAATGATATGATTGAGCAGATCAGCATGGATTTATGAAAGGGGAATCATGTTTGACAAACCTGTTGGGGTTTTTTGAGGAAGTTGCTAGCAGGATAGATAAGGGAGAACCAGTGGAAGTGGTATATTTGGATTTTCAGAAGGCTTTTGATAAGGTCCCATAAAAGAGGTTGATAAACAAAATTAGAGCACATGGGATTGGGGATAATATACTGGCATGGATGAGAATTGGTTAACAGACAGAAAACAGAGATTAGGAACAAACGGGTCATTCTCAAGATAGCAGGCTGTAACAAGTGGGGTACTGCAAGGATCAGTCCTGGGGCCACAGCAATTTACAATCTATATAAATGATTTGGATGTAGGGACCAATGTAATATTTCCAAATTTGCTGATGACACACATTTAGGTGGGAACGTTAAGTTGTAAGGAGGATGCAAAGAGGCTTCAAAGGGACTTGGCCAGGTTAAGTGAATAGGCAAGAACATGGCAGATGGAATACCATGTGAATAAGTGTGAATTTATCCACTTTGGTAGAGAAAAATAAAGTATTTCTTAAATGATGAGAAGTTGGGAAGTGTTGATGTCCAAAGGGACCTGGGTGTCCTTGTTCATGAGTCACTACAAGTTAGCACGCAGGTGCAGCAAGCAATTAGGAAGGCAAATGGTATGTTGGCCTTCATTACAAGGGGATTTGAGTACAGGAGTAAACATGTCTTGCCGCAATTGTATAGAGCTTTAGTGGGACTGCACCTGGAGTATTGTGTACAATTTTGATCTCCTTACCTAAGGAAGGTATACTTGCAATGGAGTTTCACCGGACTAATCCCTGGGATGGTTTGATTGTCTTATAAGGAGTAAGGAGAGATTGAGGGAACTGGACCTGTATTCACTCACGTTTCAAAGAATGAGAGGTGATCACATTGAAACGTACAAAATTCTTGCAGGGCTTGACAGGGTCAATGTAGATAGGATGTTTCCACTGGCTGGTGAATCGGGGACACAGACTCAGAATAAGGTCATTTAAGAATAAGATGAGGAGAAATTGCTTGGTGAATCTTTGGAATTCTCTACCCCAGTAGGCTGTGGAAGCTCAGTCATTGAGCATGTTCAAAGCAGAAATTGATAGACTTCTGGATCCTCATGACATCAAGGGATAAGGGGATAGTGTGGGAACAGGTCGTTGAGGTAGATGGTCAGCCATGATCTAATTGAATGGTGGAGCAGGCTTGACAGGCCAAATGGTCTACTCCTGTTCCTATCTTCCTATCTTCCTTTGCTTTTCTTTCATACTTCTTTTTATGACAATTTCATACTGTTTTCCCTTATTGCTCTGTGTTCCTTGTCTTATTTAATCACTTAAGGTTAGCAGAAATATAAGAGCACAAGAACACAAGAATCATTCGACCCCTCAAACCTGCTCCACTATTCGGTAAGATCATGGCTGATCTGGTTGTGGCTCAACTCCATTTGCCTGTCTGCTCCCCATAACCCTTGACTTCTTTGTTGAACAAAAATCTGTTTAACCCAGCCTTGAGTATATTCTGCTCTGTGGGGGCGAGAATTCTATAGCACCTACTGGCCCACCATTAGGTCTAATGTCACTTAAGACCCTCAATCTATATCCATTGCCATAAAGCACTGGGCAGTGGAAGGTAGGTATTGGGGGTAGTTCCCCCCCCAAACCAAGATGGTCACCCCCTTTTGTGCCTCTCTGCCTGGCCTCCAAAACCCACCAACCACTCCATAACCCCCTCGACCCCCCCCCACCCCCAACAAAGCTGCCCAATCCCTCCCCGCCCAAAATGTCCAATTTAATTGTCTCCAGTGTCCATGACACTTCCCCCTTGGGCCTCCTTGCAGTCCCAGCAGCACCCACACTCATCTGGCACCGCTGGGACTGCAAGACTGCTGGTCAGCCAGATTGGCTGACTATTTCCAACCAATCGTTCTTCCGGGGGCTGAGCAGTTTGCTCCCTCTATAAAAATACAGTTCTATATATGTCAATCGGATCACTTCTCATTCTTCTAAACTCCAGTGCATTTGTAGTTTCTAAGAATTCTGGCTGGCAAGCTATAATGAGTAACTTTTAAAATTTATATAAATGACTTGGATGAAGGGACCAAAGGTATAGTTGCTAAATTTGCTGATGATGCAAAGATAAGTAGGAAAGTAAGCTGTAAAGAGGATATAAGGAGGTTACAATGGGATATAGATACATTAAGTGAGTGGGCGAAGATCTGGCAAGTGGATTATAATGTGGGAAAATGTGAAATTGTCCATTTTGGCAGGAAGAATAAAAGAGAAGAATATCGTAATATCGTAAAGAGAAGAATATCATAAATGGTGAGAGATTGCAGAACTCTGAGGTGCAGAGGGATCTGGGTGCCTTAGTGCATGAATCGCAAAAGGTTAGTATGCAGGTACAGCAAGTAATTAGAAAAGCTAATAGAATGTTATCATTTATTGTGAGGGAAATTGGTGAGACCACATCTGGAGTACTGTATACAGTATTGGTCTCCTTAGTTAAAGAAGGCTGTAAATGCATTCAAAGCAGTCAGAGAAGGCTTACAAGACTAAAACCAGGAATGGGAGGGTTGTCTTATAAAGAAAAGTTGGACAGGCTAGGCTTGTATCTGCTGGAGTTTAGAAGAGTGAGACGTGACTTGATTAAAACATGTAAGATCCTGAGGGGTCTTGACAGGGTAGATGTGGAGAGGATATTTCCTCTTATGGGAGAACCTAGAAGTAGGGGTCATTGTTTAAAAATTAGAGTTTGCCCATTCAAGACAGAAATGAGGGGAATTTTTTTCTCTCAGAGGATAGTGAGCCTTTGGTACGGTCTTCCTCAAAAGACAGTGGAAGCAGGGTCTTTAAATATTTTTAAGGCTATCCATCTCCTCTGAATATTTTAAGGCTAACTACTTTTTCTTTAAATGCTTTCAGTGATCTAGCTTCCACCACACTCTGAGGTAGTGAATTCCAGACATTCACTATGCTCTGAGAGAAGAAATTCCTTCGTACCTTTTTTCAATGAGTGTCCCCTTATTCTGTAACTATATCCCCTAGTTCAAGATCCCCTCACTAGTGGAAACATCTTCCCAACATCTACCCTCTCAAGCCCCCTTAGAATCATCCCTCATTTTTCTAAACTCTAATGAATAAAGGCCTAACCTCTTCAACCGTTCTTGAAAAGTCAACCCCTTCATCCCAGGAATAAGTCTAGTAAATCTCTATTGAACTGCCTCCAATGCCAGTATATCCTTTCTTAAATACAGGGACCAAAACTGTAAATATTACTCCAGTGCGGCCTCACCAACACCCTGTACAGCTGTAACAAGACTTCCATATTTTTAAACTCCAACCCCCGAGCAATACAGGCCAAAATTCCATTTGCCTTCTTAACTGCTTGCTGCATCTGAATGCTAATGTTTTTTGTTTCATGCACAAGAACACCCAGATCCCTCCGTGCTGCACTTTTTTGGAGTCTCTCTCCATTTAAATAATAGTCTGCCTTTTGATCCTTCCTACCAAACTGTATGACCTCACACTTTCCTACATTAAACTCCATCTGCCAAGTTTTTGCCCACTCACTCAACCTGTCTATATCCCCTTAAAGATTCCTTATGTCCTCATCACAACATGCCCTCCCACCAATTTTTGTCAGCAATCGTCAGCAAATTTGGATACATTACACTCTGCCCCCTCCTCCAAGTCATTAGTATAGATAGTGAATAATTGAGGCTCTAGGACTGATCCTTGTGGCACTCCACTAGTTATGGCTTTCCAACCTGAAAAAGACCCATTAACCCCAATTCTCTGTCTTGTCTATTTAAACAACCCTCAATCCATGCGAATACATTACCCCCAATACTGTGAGCTCCTATCTTGCGCAATAACCTTTTATGTGACACTATATTGAATGCCTTCTGGAAATCCAAATACATTATATTTACCAGTTCCCCTTTATCAACTCTGCTTGTTATATCCTCAAAGAACTCTAGCAAATTTGTTATACCTGATTTCCCTTTCACAAAACCATGTTGACTCTGTTTGATTCCGTTAAGCTTATCTAAATGCCCTGCTATTTCTTCCTTAATAATGGACTCTAGCATTTTCCCAACAACAGATGTTAGGTTGACTGGCCTATAGTTTGCTGCTTTTTGTCTCCCTCCTTTCTTGAACAGCGGTGTCACGTTAGCGGTTTTCCAATCTGCTGGGACCATCCCGGAATCCAGTGAATTCTGGAATATTTCGACCAATGCCTCCACTATCTCGGCAGCCACTTCCTTTAAAACCTTTGGATGCAGGCCATCAGGTTCTGATAACTTGTCTGCCTTTTATCGCAATGGAAATTGAGTGTAGAAGTAGGGAAATGTTGCAGCAGCTGTTAGACCACATCTGGAGTACTGTGTACAGGTTTGGTCTCCTTACTTAAGAAAGGCTATAATTGCATTAGAAGCAACTCAGGGATTGATTCTTGATAGGCAGAGTGGTGAAAAGTTATTGGATGTAGATAGGAATGTGGGGTTGAGGTTACAATCAGATCAGCCATGATCTTGTTGAATGACAGAGCAGACTCGGGGGCTGAGTGGCCTACTCCTGCTCCTAATTCGTATATTCATATGAATACAGGCCCAACCTGCTCAACCTCTCTTCATAAGATAACCCCTTCATCCCAGGAATCAGTCTCGTGAACCTTCTTTGAATTGCTTCTAATGCAATTCTCAATTTCCCTTGCAATAAACGCAAACCTTCCACGTGCATTCCTAATCACTTGCTGTACCTGCTTACCAACTTTTTGTGATTCACATAGCAGGACACCCAGATCACTCTGCAGAGTTCTGCAGTTTTTCTCCATTCAAATAATATACCTATCTAAATTCCTCTGTAGACTCTCATATCCTCTTGACAACTTACTTTCCTACCTATCTTTGTGTCATCAGCAAATTTAGCTACCATAGATTTGGTCCCTTCTTTAAAGTCATTGATATAGATTATGAATAGCTGAGGTCCCAGAACTGATCCCTGGGCCCGCTCGCTGACAGGAAAATGATGCGGGATGACGTTGGGAGGAACCCCCGACGTCATCCTGGTCCCTTTAAAATTTTAGGAAGGCGGGCGGACAGCGAAATCAGCTGTCCAAACGCCAACCTGTCAATGGCCAATTGAGGCCATTGACAGAGTAATTAAGATAATTAAAGACCTGTCCGTCCAACCTTAAGGCTGGCAGGCAGGCCAGGAGCCCCAGCGGGCTTCTGATAATACATGAAACCTCATCCACTGGTGGGATGAGATTTCATGTCTGTTTTTAAAAACTTTAATACATTTTATGTGATACTTATTAACATGTCCCATCTTGTGTGACATTGTCACATGAGGGGGACATGTTAATAATTTTTTAATTTTTCAATTTTAAAGTTTTCTGGACTGTCAGTAATCTCCCTGAGACAGTATTTTGTCTCAGGGAGCAGTGCACTCTTTCACGTGCATGCGCGAAAAAGCGCACTTTGACAGCTGGGGATTCCCCCCACCGTCCCCCCCCCCCACCCCCCTGACATAGGAAGTGCATAGCGCTTCCTGTCGGGCAGACTGCTGGGCTGGCCTTAATTGGCTCGTCCACTCAAAATGGTGGCAGGCCCCGTTTTGGTGGCGGGGGTTGGCTGTCCACCCGCCGCCTAGCTGGTGGGGCCCGCACGCCCACCAAGGGCAAAATTCTGCCCATTATCTCCCTAATAATGGCTTTTAGCATTTTCCCAATGGCAGATGCTAGGCTAACTGGTGTTAGGAGCTAGAGATAGTTTAAGTAAGTTATATTTGTATTTGTGTATGTTAGGACTTAGGTATATCTTTAAGTTTAATTTGTATTTTTGTATTTGTGTGTTAAGAAAGGGGGATCTTGAGTTTTAGTTTCACTTCGAAAGATGCCTGCATTCTAATGAGGTTTTTATGACTCTTGAAGGGGAATTAAAACAAACACAAGGTAGAGAAAACTGTGCTGCTGCCTAGCGACAGGGGTCCAGACAGAGAGGCCCCACACAGACACAAAGAAACTGAAAGCAGTTTAAGTTCAGTTGGTGATTATGGTCTAAGATTGAAAAGAGCTGCCAATAGAAGCAGCATAGAAGAGGGACAGATAACAAGTCCCAAACTGAAGTTGGAAACAGGAACTGGGAGAAGCTGGACAGGAGAGAGCTGCAGGAAGCAGGTTTCCCCAAAGAACTGAAGGAGAGTCCCAAGAAGATTTCCTAGTCAAAGGGAAAGAACAGGAATCTGGAAAAGGTCCTGTTAATGAAGTTAAGAATGAGGAGCAGAGAAAGGCTCCAAACTTAAGGGGAAAAAGCGTAGGGTGCAGGCTTAAAGCAAAATAGGCTAGAGAAGCCAAAAGGTCCAAGGAGACAGCAGAAGGTCTGTAACAAAAACAGAATTACCTGGAAAAACTCAGCAGGTCTGGCAGCATCGGCGGAGAAGAAAAGAGTTGACGTTTCGAGTCCTCATGACCCTTCGACAGAACTTGAGTTCAAGTCCAGGAAAGAGCTCAAATATAAGCTGGTTTAAGGTGTGTGTGTGGGGGGCGGAGAGATAGAGAGACAGAGAGGTGGGGGGGGGGGTGGTGTGGTTGTAGGGACAAACAAGCAGTGATAGAAGCAGATCATCAAAAGATGTCAACGACAATAGTACAATAGAACACATAGGTGTTAAAGTTAAAGTTGGTGATATTATCTAAACGAATGTGCTAATTAAGAATGGATGGTAGGGCACTCAAGGTATAGCTCTAGTGGGGTTTTTTTTAATAATGGAAATAGGTGGGAAAAGGAAAATCTTTATAATTTATTGGGAAAAAAAAAGGAAGGGGGAAACAGAAAGGGGGTGGGGATGGGGGAGGGAGCTCACGACCTAAAGTTGTTGAATTCAATATTCAGTCCGGAAGGCTGTTTCAGTCCGGAAGGCTACAACCACACCCCCACCCCCCACCTCTCTGTCTCTCTATCTCTCCGCCCCCCACACACACACCTTAAACCAGCTTATATTTCAGCTCTTTCCTGGACTCGAACTCAAGTTCTGTCGAAGGGTCATGAGGACTCGAAACGTCAACTCTTTTCTTCTCCGCCGATGCTGCCAGACCTGCTGAGTTTTTCCAGGTAATTCTGTTTTTGTTTTGGATTTCCAGCATCCGCAGTTTTTTTGTTTTTATTATTATAGAAGGTCTGTAACTCTTTACTATGGGTATTTGAAGCAGTGGTGTTCTGTTGGCATGGCTGAGTCTGAGAGAGAGTGCGCGGAAGAGTTTGAGACCCTGAAGATGGACCCTTGTGGAAGGTATCTAAGAGAAAGCTTCTTTTGGGCAAAGATTGCAAAGCGAGTTCTTCGAGAGTGGAGATTGGAAACCCTCACGTGAAAGACAGAGTTCAGTGAGACTGGTTGGTTCACGGTGTGACGAGAGTCTGTGGGGAGTTGATAAGAGATCCATAGCATCTGTTTGGGGTGGCATCTGTCACTTGGTTTCAGAGTGTGGTGTGCCTGATCACAGGTCATCTTTGGTTTACATGGACTGTGTACTTACTGTGAATATTAGAGTATAAAATAACTTTTGTAACTTGTCTTATCCTTACAAATCTGTATATATAAAGGTATAATTGTGGGTGAAGGAGTATTGTGATATGGTTCATCTTTTCTCGATAATAAATGTTTCATTCATTTGTTAATAGTTCATCAGCTGACTCCTGTGACTCTGTTCAGTAGCTGCCCTCTAAACAAAAAATAAAAGTTAGGATCGATCAAGCCAGGTTCCGCCCTGGGATCTGGCTTGTCCATAGTAACATCAGCTGGGATCATAACACTGTGCTATAGTTTCCTGCTTTCTGTCTCCCTCCTTTCTTGAACAGAGGTATATTAGATTTATATGTCTTCTATAGCAATGACAGACACCAACTACCTGTTCGATGCTTTTGCCATTTCCTTCTTTCCCATTATTAAATCCCTAGCTCAGCTTCTAGGTGGCCAACACTCACTTTAGTTACTCTTTTTCTTTTAAATTCTTGCATTAACTCTTGTTATCATTTTTTATATTTCTAGCTAGCTTTCTCTCATACTCTAATTTCTCCTCATTATTTTATTAGACGTTGTTTACTGATTTCTAAAATTTGTCCAAACATCTGTCCTATCACCAATCTTGCAGTACTGTATGCTTTTTTCTTTCAATTTGATACTATCCTTAACTTCCTTAGTTAGCCACGGATGGTTCATCCTTTTCCTAGAATCTTTCTTTTTAAATGGAATATATCTTTGCTGAGAGTTATGAAATATCTCCATAATGTCTGCCATTGTTTCTCTACAGTCCTAACATTTAACCTATTTTCCCAATTCATTTTTGCCAACTCTTTCCTTATTCCCTTGTACTTGCCTTTGTTTAACATTAAGTTTTTTTATTCTTTCACGGGATATGGGCATCGCATCTCAGCAAGCATTTATTGCTGATTCCTAATTGCTTCTGAGAAGGTGGTGGTGAGCTGCCTTCTTGAACCGTGGAAGTTCATGTGATGTAGGATCCACGGTGCTGTTAGGGAGTTTCATGATTTTGACCCAACCACAGTGAAAGAACAGTGATATAGTTGCAAGTCAGGATGATGAGTGACTTGCAGGAGTACTGTTATGACACAACAGATGTTGAGTACCAGGCAGACCAAGTCCACGAGGGAAACATGGTCCCACTATCCAACAGTTTTGCAATTTGTATTTATTTTGAGATGCGTGCCCTGAATTCAATAGTAATAAATCCACCAAGACGTTAGAGATTTTTTAGAAAACTAAATTAGACATTTATTAACAAAAGAAAAGATTTCAAGCACATACAAGTTACTACTATAACACATCCTAAAACCCCTAATTAAGCTGGCTTCCAGTTACACCCCTGTTAAGGCAACAGTTAAAAAAAAGTTTTAAACAGATCCAGGCAAGTCAGCACAATACCCTGGACAGTAGAATTCAAAGTGGCCTTTCCCAGCTTCGCTTTCTGTAGACAGCAGGTTTGGTGCACAAATACTGGAAACTTTTCACACTCCTGGAAGCTTTTCACACTTCTGCTAGATTTTACAATGCCGTCCCTGACACATAGCTTCAATCTCATCTATACACATTTCCCCCTTTTAATGTAAATCCCATTGTTCCTATATGCCTTTGGAACTTTACCTTTCTTATAATATAAATCCTTTCATAGTGCTAATATTATCAGTAACCTTTGGAAAAGATAAACACACTGCTTGGCCTAACTTCTCTGGTTAGGTGTAACACCCTACCATCTCTTTGAAATTCAAACTACCCTGATTTATCTAAAAATGCAAATTTTCCTCATTTCACTTTCTAAAACTTCAGCCATGTTTACATATTTAGCATTTCAAACCTAGTTTCTTTTGATGAGTCAAAGCCTCCAGACCAGCTGTCTCCAATTCATTTAGATCCCACAAACACACACACACACAAACTATCCAAACCCCATTATTAACCTACTTTTACAATAAATCACAATAATATTATGAGAATTATTATGCTTGCATGACAGAACTTGCAGGTGGTGGTGTTCCCATGTATCTGTTGCCCTTGTCCTTCTAGGTGGTAGAGATCATGAGTTTGGAAGGTGCCAAAGGAGTCTTGGTGAATTGCTGCAGTGCCTTTTGTAGATTGTACACATTGTTGACACTGTGCATCGATGGTGGAGGGAGTGAATGTAGAAGTTGGATGGGGTGCTAATTGAAACTACATCCAACAATTCATATTCTTCTTGTAGGGGGTGTTGTTAAATTTATTTGATTTTTTATGGAGATAAATGAAAACAAAGAAAAGTGAGAAATGGCCATTCACTTCATCCAAGCTCATTCCTCTGCTACATTTTAGTTCACCAAGCATGGCATCTAAATATATTTTGAAACCCTTAAGATGGAATTTCACGCCGGCGGGATTTTACGGTCCCGTCAAAGTCAATGGAGTTTTGCATGGCTCACCGCATTTTACAGCACTGCCCCCGCTGCGATGGGGCCGTAAAATTCCACCCTTAATGTTTCTGCCTATATTGTTTTATTTGATAGATTATTTCAATCCTTTGCCACTCTTTCAACACTGCTCACTATTTTCCATTTATGATCTTTGCCTGTACTTTCCTGGTGTGTACTGCAGCAATAACAGAAGTTTATCCTGTTTACTTTTCATACTATTTTAGATAACTCTAATTTAATCTTCTTTGCTCATGTCCTTTTTTAATTCATTCAGGAGATGTGAGTGGTGCTGGCTAGGCCACCATTTATAGCCAATTCCCTATTACCCTGGAAAAGGTGGTGGTGAGCCACCTTCTTGAACTGCTGCAGTCCATGTGCTGTATGTACACCAACAGTGCTGTTAAGAAGGGAGTTCCAGGATTCTGATCCAACAGCAGTAAAGAAATGATGATATAGTTTCGAGTCAGGATGATATGTGACTTGGCAGGGAACCTGCTACTGATGGAGTTGCCATGGATCTGCTGCCTTCATTCTTCTAGGTGGCAGAAGCTGCAGGTTTGGAAGGTACTATCAAAGGAACATTGGCACATTGCTGCAGTTCATCTTGTATATGGTACACATTGTTGCAATTGTGCACTAATGGTGAGGAGAATGAATATTTAAAGTGGTGGATGGGCTGCCAATCAAATGCGCTGCTTTGTCCTGGATGTTGAACTCCTTGAGTGTTGCTGGAGCTGCACGCATTCATCCACGTGGAGATTATTCCATCACACTCCTGCAATGCATCTTGTAGATGGTGGACAGGAGGTGAGTTACTTGCCACAGTATACCACTGCTGCCATCTCTGGTGGGTCTCTCCTGATGGTGGGACAAGACATAAGTAGAGATAGTGATGGAGGAGTCTAGGACATTGGCTGTAAGGTTCGATTTGGCGAGTATGACTACATCAGGTTCTTTCTTGACTCGTCTGAGGGACAGCTCTCCCAATTTTTCCACAAGCCCTCAGCAGTTATTGAGAAGGACTTTGCAGGGTTGATTGGGCAGGGTGTGCCTTTGTTTTTCTGGTGGAAGTTTTCACTTCCAGGTAGCAGTTTGACACAACTGAGTGGATTGCTAGGTCATTTCAGAGGGCTGTAAGACCCAACTACATTGCCACAGGTCTGGAGTTACATGTCGCCAGACCAGGTAAGAACAGCAGATTTCCTTCCCTGAATGACACAGTAAATCAGATCGGTATTTGTGATAATCTAATAATTTCAAGGTCATCATCACAGAAATTAACTTAATTGCAAAGTGATTGAACAATACCTTTGCCCACCTTCAGTGACGGGTTAATTAATTGAATTTAAATTTCCCCCACTGCCGTGATGTGATCTGAACTCAAATCCACAGAGTATTAGTGCAGGCCTCTGGATCACTCATCCAGTAACATTACCTCTATGCTACTGTCCATTTTTACACTTGGGATTTTGCTGGTTGCTCTTTTATGTATTCATTATTGCAAATGTATCTTTTTTATAGCATAGTGAACACGAGAGAAATAAGGCTGGAGAATTTCTTGGACTTGCTCCAGCTTTGCTGTCATTTCTTCATCAGAGTTTTATCATAGGGGTTCTGTTGCATCTCCGCCTACTGATCGCCCACAATCAGCTACCAATAGCTCACATCTGGCACAAGGCCCAATTTTCAGTTACAATTCAACAGCGGATTGGTGCAGATTCTAGTTTCATATAAATGAGCACCAAGGTTCGATATCAGGCTTGTCTGGGCCTCACTATTCAGATGCAGGGATAGTATTCTGCATTGTTTGAGCACTCAAAAACTGGTTTGTGAATTTACAGGCCACTGTGTTCTTCCCATTCCTGTCTTTAGCATCTGGATTGCAAATCTGCCTTTCTTCACTCTGCAATAGCAACAATGCTGATTAACATGGACCTTCGCTTCCCCATTGTTATTTCTGTTGTTTAACTATTTCTTAATTGCAGATAAAGGCTGAAGATAGAATGATTGATTTTCCTTTTTCCATTGGCTAGGTCACTAGGTATGGTAGGTGTAGGACCACCTGTCAGCCCACAGACTGAGACAGCAAAATCATAAGTAAACCAGAAGGTGTTTTTACCCAAAATTTTCCAGTAACGCAAAATGAATCCTACAGTTGTTTATAAACAGTAATTTCCAGGCTTGGGCCTTTACATTCTTGGATCTCTGCAATTGATAATATTTACAGGTTACAAACGTCATGTTAATCTGCTTATAATACTTTCCCAAGTCACAACTTGAATTTAAATGAAAAGCTTTATATTTGAGGTCTGCCTTGATTATTTTTAAGGAAATACATGGAGATGAGCAGAAAAATGTAAGGTTGACAGTAGGAAGCATGTGGTCACAAAAAAGGCAATTTATCGATGGTCCTTTGATCTTTAAGCTATTGATGTTCTTCAGTGTGGGCCTCAGCCTTCCACCTAGGTTGCTCAATTAAATGTTGCTCCAAACCAACTCCACAGACAATGCTGTCAGTGTTCTCTGAAAGACACGAACAAACAATAAGAATATTGACTCTAATGATTAGCTCTCGTATAAATGTCTAGGTATTTCAAGCCACTTTTACATTTGAGTCTTTTTAGTTTGTGATTGATGTATATGTGCTGTCATTGCTGAAAGCACCTTTATACAATATCAGTGTTGCTGACAGAAGGAAACTGGGTTTCCATCTGTCACCTGAACAACCTCTTTCCTTTTTCCAACTGCAGTGTATATCCACTGTGGGCGTACGATTGCATGATTCTCCATTAGTAATGCAAAAACAATGAGTTAATCCCACGCTTTTGTTCCCTGTGGATGCTTGTATGGTGTGCTGCACTGAAGAACTGAAGCTAGGAATAGTTTCTGCCTTGGGAATAGCAATATTTACCTAAAGGAGCCTGAAGAAGAGGTCAAAATGAATAAGGCTGCAGTCAGGGGAATGGAGAGTCTTGCAGGGGGCAGGGGCAGGGATGGTGTTGAGCTAAAAGCAAAGGAATAAAGTGAAGATTGTGACAAGACAAAAGAAGTTATGCACAATACACGCTCACACACTATGCACATATACACAGAGTCCCTGCTCCCCAGATCCAACACAAAATCAGAAGCACATTAAGGATATTGTTCTGCTGAAATCAGATGAAGCTATTTGAAAATATAAAAAACACATATTTAAATATTTTACAGTGATACCACTCACAAGAGTTACAGTGCAGAAAGAGGTCATCTGGCCCATTGTGTTTGTGCTGGCTCTCCAAAGGAGAAATTTACATAGTGCCGCTCACCAGCCTTCTCCCCTAAGCCCTGCGCATTTTCCTTTTCAAATAATTCCATAGATCACAGCATATAAGTCAAACTTTTGAAGCCTTGAAAAATCTTTCCAAAAAACAGGAGTTGACTTATACACCAAGCATAACATGTAAACCATTGGTATTGGTACAAGTTATTAATTCCAATAATTATATGTTGAAAAAGAATGAGTCCAAAGCTAGCCTGTACCTTCAACAACTTTATTTCCAAGATAACAAATCAAAGTCACAGACCCTACCAATTCCTCCTCCTCTCAGTGTTCCAGCTGTTCCCATTTGTACTTTTTTGAGCATAAGGAAACAAATTCATAAATAAACAAATTAACAATTCAGGGACAAATTAACTAATTAAAGGGGCAGCCCCTTAAAGGGATACTGCAACAAAAAAAGGACAAAATCACAAAGGAAACTTGTTTCTGTTTGTACCCTTTTGAGTATAACCAATCAACAAAAAGGGGAGAAATTAACAAATCAAATTAAACAATTTAGGGGGTTAAATTAGCTCCTTTTAAAACATAAATACATTTGGACTAGGAAAGGATATCCACAAGGGAAGGGATCCGTTTTAAATTAACTTTGTTGTGACCAACAGAGGGGGCTGAATAAAGAAGGGAGCCAGTTCATCCCTCTTCACTCAGCAGCACAACAATTTGGGGAAACCTCGCCCGGGGACTGGTTGTAACAGTAGATAAGAAAACAGAAAATGCTGGAAATACTCAGCAGGTCAGGCACCATCTGTGGTGAGAGAGAACACTGTGGGTAGACTTTAATCCAGGTGACCGGTGTCTCGGCCACTGACTGGAGAGCTGGTCAGAGTCCCACATTGCCACCTTTGGGGAAGGCCTGCCATATTAAGGACAAGTCAGGCACTTAAGTAGTCAGCGGCATTCCTTTCCCAAGGTCAAGGACCTAGGTCAGAAATCCTAACCTTGAAAGCTGCCAACCAATCATAAGCTGGTAGCTCTTCATTGCAGGCAGTGCCACTGGAGAAGTAGTGGTAGCTACTGGCAATGCATCCACCAGAGGCCCAAGATCAGTGAGGTGCCTAGCCACATATGATGAAAGCAGGATGGTGAGGGGCCCTGGAGTGGGTTCCCAGAAGAGGGAGGTAGGAGTGTCAGAGGCAAGGGTAGGGGATACTCTCAGTGGACTCCCCCCTTTCTGATATTGGGTACCTTGATCAGGCACTGAGTGCCTGACAATGAGGGGATGCCCCCTCCCCCCAGGATCCTGCAAGCAAGCATGCCAGGCAGCAGGATGAGACTCTTAGGTGGACATTAATTGCCCTTTTAAGGGTCTCAACTGGCAGTGGGGTAAGAAGGCTGTCCACAAACTTAGACTGGCCCAGACCTAATAGGGGCAAGGGGGAAAGCAGCAGGATTCCCTCCTGACACCCTCCCACCCAATGAAATAACCTTCACCTCCACACTCACCTCAGAGGGAGGGCATTAAATGCCACCCTCTGTTTCTCTTTCCACAGACGTTGCCGGACCTGCTGAGCATTTGCAGCATTTGTTTTTATTTCAGATTGCTAGCATGCACAATATTTTGCTTCTGTATTAGTGTAGATAGATTTATGTTTCCTTGTTCATTTTGCCTTATATGGAATTGTTATTCACTATTTTGATTTAATCATGTAATGTATAGATATGCCAGTAGAAATGTATACTTGAAACCCTAGGGCTGAAATAGTGAGATTGTGAGCAGTTCAGTGAGTACACTCCTGGAAGCATACAAGACAAAATTGGTCCAAATTGGAAGGCTACTGATGTCTCCCAGATTGGTAAAGTATGATTTCTTTATGATTTTTTAAGATAGCTTATTTAGAGGCTTTATGTTCTATTTTAGTTGTTGACTATTTGAGTGATCAATAAATTATATTTAAAAGGATTATGTTATGAAGTGACTTCATTGAGATTGCAATCCAACATACATGCATGTTCTTGAAATACTCGCCTAACAGGCGCAATAAAATAGCAATGAGATAAATGAGCAATTAAGTTATTTTGGTGGTGTTGTTTTAAGGTTGAATATTACTCGGCACACCAGGTGATCCTCTGCCCATCCTCAAATAGCACCATGGGATGTTTTGTCAAATTGAACAGGCAAGAGCCTTTGTTTAACATCTCATCTGAAAGATGCAACCAGCATTTGCACAATGCTGCACGAAAGTCAACCTGGGTTGTGTTCTTAATTCCTAGATTGTATCTTGAGTACATGATTTTCAAAGTGAAACCACACATCATATATACCATTAACTTTTAATATAGGCTCTTGGATGGAGATGACACACTAGAACACAGGTACTGTATAGGTTGACATTTTTAATGGTGTTGGGCTAAGAGAAAATAGACTATCAGTTTTCAGCTGATGAAGACACACGCTCTGGAATTTCATCCCAAAAGCTCTCTGCCCCTGCACATCCCTCTCCTCCTTTTCCTCCTTAAAAGCCACTTCTTTGAACAAACAATTGATTTCCCCTCCAAATATCTTCTACTTTAGCTAAGGATTCATGTTTTTCTGCCTTTTTTGTGAAGCCTTTGGGATATTTTTTCTATGTTTAAGATGCTATGTAAATGAAAGTTATTGTTATTAACTAGATCAGAAATTTTTTGTAACGTAACAATTTGTTGGTACTCAGCTCCCTCACTGGAGTATTATAATCAAGTTGTGGATATGTCTGCATCAGCCAGCTCTGGACAAAGGCCGAGCTGTTTGGGATTTGTAGCTACAATGTTGTACTAATTGTTCTTCAGCTACCTGCTCAAAACACATGGGTTTTATCAAGGGCTCCTGGTTAGCTGAAAAGCTCGAGCTAAAACCACCCTGTGACATGACCGAGACTTGAGTTGTTTGAATTCCTTTAATTATACAGCTTTTGAATTTTATCTTCGGTTATGGTTTAACTTCCAAAGAGAACTTAGACTCCAGGCTAGCAGCCTGCCTTTAACCTCCAATTCTCTCCAAATTTTATTTTCAGAAAGAACCCTGTATTTTGCTACAGAGTGAACTAATACCCAGGATATAAGAATACTTTGCTGCATCTTCAGTAGACCCAGCCGACAACCGAGTACCTAGGACCAAGACCAGGAACTCTGCCAGACAAAAACCACCTAAAAGAACCTTCCTTGGACATTGATTTTAGACTCTGGACCCATGTAAAACCATAATTCTTATTTTTATCCTGGTTTTTGCCCTGAACACCTTTCTTTCCCTTATCTCACTTTTCTATTGTATGAATGCAAAAGGGGGCGGATGTTGTCAAACCCCTTCCTGCATTTTGTGCGTGTGTGTAAACTAAACTACCCCTCATATTTTACCTTATCTCGAGTTTACTGTGGGGTTATTAATAGATAACTGGATAACTCCAAAACTGAAGGGTTGGGGGAAATATGCCACCACTTTAAAAAGGGGCAAATCAGAAATCAAAAACACCTTTCTGTTTACAGATGGGTAGGAAGTGGAGAAATCAATGCTGTTTAAATTAATCCCCCTCCTGTCCGTAACACTATGGAAGGAGTCTCTAAATTTGTTAGAGAAATGTTGTAAATGTCATCTGGTTAGGAGCAGAATATCATTAAATCCGCATATGCACTTTCTAAAACTAAAGGTTAGCAAGGAAACCTCAGTCATAATAATTTCCCCAAAATAATGTGCATGTTTTAGCTTAGAGCCTACACATAAAATGTATTGTTTCTTATGTTGCTCAGAGTTAATTGCCATGTTTAGCGCAAGTGGAAGTCCACATACAACAGGTTACCTGAAATCCCTGACATAATGCTGGGACTTGTCCATTCCTGGAGTTGAGTCGGAAGTATATTTTGGAAGGGCCACTGAATTTCGAGGCCAATCTCCTTTGGTGTACTGTACCTTCTAAATGACCTCCATTCAGCAACCTGCGATGCAATGGCCAGTTTCCTAGGTTTGGTTTGGATCTGTCATCCAGAACAAATGCCTGCTAGGAAAATGCATTTGTGGGGGTGGGGGCATGTCCACCACCCTCCCCACCCCATACATATTTTAATGAAGCTTCCATTTGCTTTTAATGGGAGATACCATGACCCATCCCAGATCAAACTGGAAATTTGAGGGTGACCAAAAGAAAGTGTAAATTAAATTGAACTTATTAAGAATTTTGTTGTGCTGTATCTATGGCCATTTTTGAGGTTTAACAGAAGTAAAAATTGGCCCAAGTGTCTCCTTCATCACATAACCCTTCAGTCAGTTACATCAAAAACCACAAAACTAGATAAGGGACAACATTGTTGGCCTTATTTTTATTTTCTAATTGCTCTTTTAAAACAGTTTTGATTAAATATTCAGGGCTAGAAATTTATTTCCATAGCACCAGAGCTACAGAGTTGTGGTGACATTACCGATCGGGTGTAAAATACTGTGCGGTGTTGTCAGGCGAGCGTCCTGACGTCATCGCGCACTCACGTGATATTCCGCTTAGCGGGCGGGAATGTGCCTGCCATTAATTAAGCGGCCACTTAATATCCTTAACAGTCCAGTGATTTTTCCTTGCCTGTGCGATTTTCTGCTCATCACACAGGCATAACAGGCAGGCAGCCAGCCGACATTTACACAAACCAATGGCAGGATAAAAAGAGTCGGCATTGCCGGTGTGAGTGGTGAGGAGTTTTGGAGATAGTTTGCAGCTGGTTGCTTATTGGTACTTCATCTCTGTTCGGGGCTTCATTCTTAGCATTTCCAGCTTTCATTTCAGGACTCATTGCTGTCTGCCAGGCCCTGGGAGAATTCAGACCATGTGGATCCTTCCAGGCAGCCTTCCCTTACCCTGGTAATGGGGATTGTGGTCTCCTCTGGAGGCACCTCATCTGAGGAGGAAGAGAAAGGCAGAAGGGAGAGGAGGCCATGCGTCCTTTTACGGATTCCAGGGGAGGGACTTGTGTGAGGAGAGGCACAGGCACAAGGGGCGCAGGTCCAGCAGGTAATCCAAGGCAGAAGGGGCCACACAAGACACCAATATCCTGCTGCCAGGGTTTACAGGCGGCAATGCAGCTACCTCAATATGTCCGAGGTGCAATTTGGAAGGAGGCTCCGCCTCTCAAGGGAGACTGTGACCTCCATTCGCCAGATGATTAGGCCTGAGATCAGCTCCGACTGTATGGGTGGATACCCCATGTCAGTGGCTCTGAAGGTCACAGTGGCCCTCAATTTCTATGCCTCCGGCTCTTTCCAGGGCTCAGTGGGGAACATATGTGCAAGCTGGTGACAGAAGCTCTGTTCAGGTGGATACTGATCTTCATTCTTTACCGTATGGAAGAGGCCAGCTAGCTGAGAGCTCCAGAGGCTTTGCAGTGATTGCTGGCTTCCCCCGCATCCAGGGTGCCATTGACTGCACACATGTGGCCATCAAGGTGCCAGCAGGTCAGCTGGGTGCCTTTGTCAACAGGAAGGGATTTCACCCCATGAGCATGCAGATAGTGTGTGACCACAGAATACAAATGCTGTAAGTGCTTACATCCTGAGACACTCCCAAGTGCCGAGGCTGTTTAGTGCTCCAGCCCGACTGGATGGATGGCTGCTTGGTTACAAGGGCTATTCATTGAAGGAGCTCATGATGCCTCTCTGCCACCCAAGAACAGAGGCAGAGAAGTGTTACAATATGAGTCATGCCTCCACAAGGGCAGTGGTAGAGAGGGCATAGGTCTTCTCAAGATGCGTTTCTGATGCCTGGACTGTTCAGAGGGTACCCTACACTACCCCCCAGAGTGGGTGTTACTGAGTATAGTTGCATGCTGTGCTCTCCACAATCTGGCACTGGCAAGGGGCAACCCACTGGAGGAAGAGGATCTTGACACATCTCCATAAGCCACAGAGTCTAGAAGTGAGTCCGAAGAGGAGCACAGTGAGGAGAACACTGAGGGCATAGAGCCAGACCTCAGGAACCTGCAGGGAGGCAGGAACACCAGGGATGTCTTGATCCAAAGCACCTTCAGCTAGGCTACCAAAGATCAACTTCAAACGTATGCCAGGGCTGCCTCCATCCTGATGCCTTTCATTTGAACACAAAGGACACTCAGTGCCTTTGCAATAAAGTTCAGAGCTACCTACATCCAGCGTTACATACTGGCATTCCCCGTACCAATGAAATAAAAAGGTGAAGCATACTCAGGCCATGAAGACGAAAACGCAATTTATGTCATTCTGAAAGTTCAATAATCTTAACAGAAACACTTCTGGTATTCAACATCAGACCAGTATACATAAAGTAAACAAAAAGGAACATAAAATTACCTGTGACCTGTCCCTCTTGTGCTCATGGTGCCTTTAACTTAGGTTTGTGGGTGCTACATCTAGGTTCTCCCGCCTCACTGGCACTGGCATTGGAGAAAGCCTGCTGACTCTGCTGTTTTGTTGGCCTTGATGACCTTAGTGGTCGTCCTCTGCCCAGAGGAGCCTGTGCTGGCCCCATCTTGGAGGGAGTGGCCAATACCACGGCTGGTCTCTCCCCAGTTGCTGCAGCCTCATCAGATGCCACAGTCACTGGTGGAGGGGCGGACGAGTTGCTGCCATCATCCAGAGTGCCATGAGAGGAGCCCGCAGAGATAACGGGCAGCTCGTGTGCCAACGTGAGTGCACTCTGGACCTCCCTGCATACTATTGATGGATGGGCACCTAGCTGGGATACTGGCTGCTTCATCCATCTTGCACACTGACACTGACCACTTGAGGTCAGTGCCTGTGTCAGGACTTCCAGGAACCCCTCATTCTGTCACTGGAGCTGCCTCACCATAAGAGCAACCACTCTCTCAACGGAGGAGGCAGTGCACTCGGGCATGACGGTCAACGCAGTGCTTATGTTCCGCATGGACTCCTCCATCACAGAGAGCATGGCATGCATACCCTCATGGATCTCTGCCATATCCTCCCGCACATCTTGCTGTTCATCCAGCACCCAGCCCAATGGATGACTCCAGAGGCTCATCAGCAGTCTTCAACTGAGCTTCGTCCTGGTCCCTAGCAGTTTTTCGTCTGCCGGCACCCTGGGCAGTCTCTGCCTCTGCCTGCACCTCGAGCGATTGTGAAGTGCCCTCACCAATGTGCATTGAGATACTAGCCACTGTTCTAATGCCCAGCGAGATGCTGGTATCTGCACTGGTGCCTGCTTCAGAGAGCGGGTGTGACGCTGGTGCAAATGACACCTGGTGGTCCTCTGGTGTCAGCGGTAGCCCTTTGGGGTCCAGAGATCGAAAGCCTGCTGCCGAACCCAAATGGGATCTGGCACCCCCACCTCTCACACAATTGGGTCCTTGAGGTTGGTGATTTGGTACTGGGTGGCAGGTGGCACTGTCACAGGGGAGGCACCTGCAGCCTGTAAATGGGGAACTGGTAAAGAAGTGAGGGGGCAGCATTCGATGGTCTCCTTCGGTCAGTCTCAGTAGGTCACTGTGCATAGGGCGTCAAGTTGGTGAGGGGTAAGGTTTACATGGGACATGGGGACATCCACAGGAAATGGTTCAGGGGAAGGACAAAGATATCTACTAGAATAATGATGGGCTTCAGGGTTAAAGGAGGAGGCAGGAGAGTGATCAGAGGGCGGGAAGCTTGCACATGATGCTGTTCCAGGATGATAGGAGGGACTTGGGTGGTGATGGGTTGGTTGGAAGCTTGCCCCATAGTAGAAGTTGAGCAGCATCATTTTGACAGCCGATGGAATTACACAGTTGAAAAATAACCTTGGAAAAAAATTGCTAGGGGAGAGGTGTCAGGGCTTGTGGGAGGAGGCAAGGGAATTATTAGGGGGCACCCTAATAATTTCCACTTCAGGACATGGAGAGTAAAGCTCAGCTGAGATATGTTAGGAAAATTCAAATGCCAATTGAAAGATTTGGGCACCTAATTCATGATGCGAATTCTTGCAAGAATCCATTAGGGCCAAATATAAATTGGGTATGACTAGCTATTTGTTCCTCTCAGAGGAACGGGCAAAGGTCAGAAGGGTCCAACTATAAAGAGGCCACGGCTAAAGTATATACACAAAATCTTCCAAACAATGCTACACATTGCAGCTGAGAGGTTCAGGCTTTACACAGCTAAATTATTACAGTGATTACATTAGTGCAAGACTGGGCTCTAGTTTAGTCAAAAGGAGGCAATGCCCTGACTGAGGCTGATAGCATCTGCTGTACTCTTCCAGATCCAACCCCCTTTGTGAATGTTCTGTCATAGAGCATAGGGGTGGTGGAAACTCAGCTACCAGTGATCCTTAAGACTGTGCTACAGCTGCAAGGGAGATTTGAGGATAGAATGTCTGGAATGAGGGCAGCCCAAGGGCTTCACAATGACTAGCTTGGCAATGGAAGATGATCATTGCAGGATAAGGTTCAATCATGTTTCTCAACTATTTTTCCATAGACACAAGGAGGTATGCAGAATGCAGGCAGCAGGCAATGCTGCCTTCTTCATGGCTTTCATGCAACTGAGGAGAAAAAGAAGGGCCTGTCACCATCTGGCAGGGCAAAGGGAACAGCTTCACCTTGAGGAAAATGGGCCAGAGAGTCCCATGAAGACACAGAAGCTGAGAAGGAGAGATCAATTCTACGGAGCCTTTTGGCGCGACCAAGGATGTACCAAAGATGCCTCTCATACTTGCAGCTGAGCAAGAGACCGGGTTGAAGACACCTTCGCTTGTCAAGGGATGTGGTGGCTTACATCTGCCGCATTCTTCGGAGGACCTGATGCTGCACAGACTGGGAGGCCATCCATTGCCAGTGTTTCTAAAGGTGACTGCTGCACTCAACTTTTTGGCAAGTAGCTTGTTCCAGGGCTCCACTGGGGACATAAGAATATAAGAACTAGGAGCAGGAGTAGGCAATTCAGTCCCTCGAGCCTACCCCGCTACTCATTACGATCATGGCTGATCTCTTTTCGGCCTCAACTCTAATTTCCCGCCCTTTCCCCATACCTTTCAACCCATTACCAATTAAAAATCTGTCTATCTCCTCCTTAAATTTATTCAGCGTCCCGGCATCCACTGCTCTCTGAGGTAATGATTCCACAGATTCACAACCCTTTGAGAAAAGTAATTCCTCCTCATCTCTGATTTAAATCTACCACCCCTTAGCCTAAAACAATCGCCTCTCATTCTAGAATGCCTCAGAAGGGGAAACATCTGCTCCACATCTACTTTGTCTATCCCCTTTAGCATCTTATATACCTCAATTAGATCTCCTCTCATCCTTCTAAACTCTAGCTAGTATAGGCCTAAACTGCTCAATCTCTCCTCATAGGACAAGCCCCACATCTCTGGAATCAATCTAGTGAGCCTCCTCTGAACCACCTCCAGTGCAACTACGTCCTTCTTCAAGTAAGGGGACCAAAACTGTGCACAGTACCGCAGGTGTGGTCTCACCAATGCCTTGTACAGTTGCAACAACACTTCCCTATTTTTATACTCTATTCCTTTAGCAATAAATGCCAAAATTCCATTTGCTTTCCTTATTACCTGCTGTACCTGCATACTAGCTTTCAGCGGCTCATGCACGAGGACACCCAGATCCCTCTGCACTGAAGCATTCTGAAGCTCGTCTCCATTTAAATAATAAGTCGCCTTTTTATTCTTCCGACCAAAATGGATAACTTCACACTTATCCACATTAAACTCCATCTGCCAAATTTTGACCCATTCACCTAACCTGTCCATATCCATTTGTAAATTTCTTATTTCTTCATTGCAACTTACTTTCCCACCTATTTTGGTGTCATTTGCAAATTTAGCTAGAGTACCTTCTAACCCTGAATCGAAGTCATTAATATAGATTGTAAATAGTTGGGGCCCAATGACCAAATCCTGTGGCACCCCACTAGTTACAGCTTGCCATCCAGAAAAAGACCCATTTATCCCGACTCTCTGCTTTCTGTTGGTTAACTAATCCTCTATCCAAGCTAATATATTACTCCTAACTCCATGTGATCTTATCTTGTGTATTAATCTTTTGTGTGGCACCTTATCAAAGGCCTTCTGGAAGTTCAGATATACTATGTCTACAGGATCCCCATTATCCACTTTGCTTGCCACTTCTTCAAAGAAATCTAGCAAATTATTCAAACATGATTTACTTTTCATAAAACCATGCCGACTCTGATGGATTGCATTTTGACTTTCCAAATGCCCCATTACTACTTCCTTAATAATGGATTCCAACAATTTCCCAATGACAGATGTTAAACTAACTGGTCTATAATTTCCTACTTTCTGCCTCCCCCCCTTTTGTGAATAATATTAGCATTTTTCCAATCCACTGGAACCTTTCCAGAATCCAGGGAATATTGGAATATTATAGCCAATGCATCCATTATCTCGGCTGCCACTTCCTTTAAGACCCTGGGATGTAGGCCATCAGGTCCTGGGGACTTGTCACCCTTTAATCCCAATAGTTTGCTCAGTACTTTTTCTCTAGTGGACCTCTGAGTAATATCCCAATCCTCTCATTCATAAATGCATAAAAGAGGTCACTGATGCCCTATTCAGTGAGGCACACAATTACATCCAATTCTCCCTGAATGAAGCCAGTTAGGCTGCCAAAGCAGTGGGATTTGCAGCAATGTCTGGCTTCCCACAGGCGCAGGGTGCCATCAACTACACACATGTGGCTTTAAGATCTCCCTGGCAGCAGCCACTACAATTCCTCAACAGAAAAGGATTCCCCTCTCTCAATGTGCAGCTGATCTGTGATCACCAAATGTAGATTATGCATGTCTGTGTGAGGTACCTTGGGAGCTCACAAGACGCTTACATCTTGAGTCACTCGCAGATCTTCAAGGGTCCTCAGTGTATTCAGGGTTGGCTCATCAGTAATAAAGGCTACCCCCAAAAGACGTGGTTAATGACACCCGTCCAGTGGCTACAGAGTGCTTCAGAGGTGAAGTATATTCGGTTCATTCTGCAACACGCTTCTTGATTGAGAAGATGCATTTCAGATGCTTGGACTGGTCAGGCTCTCCAGTGCTCTCCCCAGAGGGTCTCCCCAAATCATCATAGTTTGCTGAGCTCTGCACAATGTGGCACTCCAGAGGAGGAATGAGTTATCAAGTGGAGAGATGGAGGAGTTGTACATCTCCTCTGATGAGGATGACGTCAAAAGGATGACCTTGAACAGGGTGAGGATGTTGATGCCCCACAGGAAGAGGCCATAGCACAGTCCAGACATGGCAGATGTGCCCGTGAGACCCTTTTAGTGACAAGGTTCCAAAGCGATGAAGGCCCATACGAACCCATTTCACCTGTTTCCTCGATGCATGGTAGACATTGTTATCCTCAAATTCTCACTGGAGGACATCAATCTCAGAATGAGAAGTCACAATCTTGCATGACAATGGCCTCATGCTTGGAAGGCTAAGCAGCCTGTGGAGCATGTGGCCTTCGTGTAATGGGATAATAACTTCACCTGCATTCACTGGGAATCAAATATATATGGTGCACTCCTTTTAATCATCACGCCAACATCTCACAGCCTATGGCAGCCTTCTAGAGGCAGGAACAGCACTGCAAACATGAGTGCACTCACGATAGTATGCCTGGAGCGTTGAAAGGTGCAAGGAAGATAATCATCAATCATTGGTTCTCGCTTGACCGTCCGAGGGCTGATCTGAATTTGGACTAAGGCATCTCTCCAGAAGCCATTTCTCATGCAAGAATAATGTTCTCGCCTCATCCTCATACTGAGCCCCCAGCATGAGATCACTCATTAGGACACTGTGGTCAGTCACGGTTAATCATGGATACGAGCCTGCCAGACAAGTTACGTTTGTGTGCACAGAGAGAGCTTCAGCAGCACCATCGTCTGATCATTGACATCCACCCATGACCCAGCCTTTGTCTGGAGCTCCCAAGTTCATGTCCAGCATTGCTAAGGCATCTGGGAGTGAGCTGGCTCAGCCAGTCTCGACACTGCATTTAAGCATTACTTAGTAACTTCATTGATAATAAAGACCACACAACAGATGGACTGGAGCTTTGCTCTCATCCCATTAGAGATCTCCACACTTTCATTCTAGCAGATTAAGTTGTACACGAGGAAGCCTAGGACAGGCTATGATAACATAGTCACAATCAGATAACCATGTTGATGGCCCTTCTGGGAGCTAGCACAGGGATTATGTCAAGCCACGCTAGGTAGACCTTCAGGTACAAACCTGCATCCTCACATGTAATAGACTGGCATCATGAGGCTAGACACACACCTATAACATTGCATAGCCGTGGCTGTCGACAGATAATTCAGGAATCACCAAGTGCCAGCTCGGTCCATTGCCCTGTATCATGCTGGTGGAGACTGGGAACTATTATAGGGGCAATGTTTAGGTATAAATGCAGTCATAACATCACACTGTAGGCTGCCATGAAAGACTAAGATCCCCTACTATTACTTTAACTGTATCCCACATCCAAACCAGACAGACATTACATGGAGGCCATTGAAAGATGCACCAAGTTAGATTGATTCCAATGCAGGCTGCCATTAAAACCTATAACATCCACAGAGAACAGACTTCAGTGCAGCAGTATCAGGAGAATAAACAAATTGCAAAATCTATACTCATGAGGCTATTTATATGATCCTCTGATGCAAATCTTACATTTGAATTGCCCAGCTACTATGTTGATAGAGCAACTGGCTTGGTTCATGTCATTTCTGTGGGCATAAAGGCACCTTACTGAACTGACATTGACTGAAACACCATAGACCTGAGGGACACGACGGGAGAAGGATAAGTGAGGAGGGGGGGCATTTGTTACACATCTGTTACACTTGGATGACATCGGAGCTTGGCATCAGATAGAAGAGCCATGCACTAGATGAGACTTTCAGAAAAACAAAATATATTTACACATGTCCAAAGTCTATACAATGAGTGAATACCCGTGTCACCATTGTATTCGCAGTACTTCTAAATTTTCCTAATCCTACTGTTACGTCTAGGTGCATCCCCAGCATCCACAGCAGAGGTGGAGGCAGCCTATTGACTGCTATGCCCTGTTGTCTGAGATGACCTTGGTGGGCGTCCTCTGGAGGGTTTAGTCCTGGCATACTTTGGGTCTCCTGATGTGGGGGAGGTGGACCCTCCTCAGCCTGAGCACCTGGAGTTACTGGGTCACAGGCAGTGGGGATTTGGAGTGGCTGGACAGCCTAGGAGAGTCTTGGGTAGATTGTCTGGCTGCTACTCCTCCTCCCAGTGAGTGACCAAGGGCCCCTCCATGACTTCTGGAGGAGAAAGAGCTCCTGGAGCCCCGTTCCCCCCACCGCCCCCTCACCTAGCCACTGATGGATATCACTCAAAGCTAGAGAAATATTGTGCAGGCCTGAGCGCATATCTGGCAAAAACAGCTCTACCAGGTGGATGCCAACCTTCCAAGGATGATTTCAATGTGCTTGCATGTCGGTGCCACGCCATCAGACAGAACATGGATGGACTCGTCCAACCTCCGTTCTAATCTGATGACGGCCTCTAATAACACTGCCTGCTGATCCCCTGCCTGTCATTGGAGCTTCAACATTTCTCTGAGGACTGATTCCAAAGGCTTATCATTGGACTCAGACTCAGCAGGGTCCTGGCCTCTAGCAGTCCTCTGAGTGTCGGTGACCTTGGCTATCACTGCCTAAACCTGCTGTGGACACGTTTATGTGCTGTGCTCACCAGATGGTGAACCTGAGCCTGCTCTAGAACTAGGTCCCACAGAGGTGTGTGTCTCTGTGCTGGTGAACGCAATAAGGGGTCTTCATTGGATTCTTCCTCAGTCTCCTCATCTGAGGTGCTCTGAGTGCTGAGGCTGGCTGGCAGTGTCCCATGGCCTTTTCTTGCTAGTGGCTATAATTAGTGATTGGCTGGAGAGTCACATACATTAAATAGCACTCACAGTGTTGGTGGGCATGCAATGACTACTGGATGGACCCTCACTGGTTTATTGGGATCTTGTCTTTGATGCAGGAATTGACCCTGTTCTCACCAGCCAGCTCTGCCACCTGCTCCTCAAAGTGGGTGAGTGGCCTAAGCTCCAACACCCGCCTTGGGTCTGCAATCTCTCCCTCTTGTTGTGGGTGATCTTGTCCTGCAGGATCTTGTCCAGACAGACTGTGAGCAGGACGGATGTAAGAGCAGATGATAACCTCCTGGGTGTGCTGAGTGGACCTATGTAAGGGATGAAGATGCAACTTGTGCAGGTGTCACAAGAGATTAACATGTTAAACTGTGTGTGAGAGAATCAGTGGTGATGTCCCTTGTGCTGGTAATGTGTGAGATCCTCGTGGACTGTAACTCTGCGAATGCTTGATGACCTTATGAAAGTGTTTGTTGAGAGTGAAGAGAAGGTTGATTTACCTTGGCAGAGTGGATGAGCCTTTCTCTGCACTGGAGAGCAGTCCTCTTCTGAGGTCCACAGGTGCTGACCTCCCTGGCGACCTTCTTCCAAACCTGCGTGGTGCGGTTGGTGGACCTCTGCCTCCCATCATGGGGGTAGAGTGCCTCCTGCCGGTGCTAGCCTGCCTGGAGGAGTCCCTCCAGGCATTTGTCACTGAACTTTAGGGAAGAGGGCTTGTTTTTTCAGGAGGGACCATCTCTCACCACAACAAATTCTGGGCTACAGACAATATATGTGTGTGGGAGCCGTTTAAATATGGCAGCCGGACCTTCGACCCGATGAGGTAACGGTAGTGTGGACGAACCCCAGCCCACTCTGCTACAAGATTCATTGAGCTTTTCATTTATGCATACATAATTAGCTGACAAGCGGACGATCTAGCACGGCAAACCACCGCGCCAACCAGTGGAAGTTGCACTGACTTTCCCACCCACCACAGCAATTAGTCTCCAGTGCGGAAAATTCCATCCTATATTGACATCACACAGACCAATTGGTTGATGCGATGCAAGGATCAGAAACTTTGTTTATGGAAATGGAGCCCACAAATTCATACATTACTCATCAAAGATCAGGCGTGCAGCTTCAAGGATGGATCTAATCCTGTGCAAATTAAAGGGCCACTCCACAAGTTACAGGTTAGTTGTCCTTTAGCCTTCCCATCCCAGACTTAAATGGGGCAGAGATTTGGGGTTGGAAATGGTGCCGGTATCGATTTTCTGACCATGGAGGAAAATCCAGCCGATAGAATAGTAATAGAGGGGAGAACTAACCCACACTGTGTGATGGAACTGAACTAATATCCACAGTCTGAGGGAGCTGCACTAACTGACATCATGTGAGACTGCTGAACTAACCCACACAGTAGGTGTTATTTAATAGAGGTGATGGGGTCTCGCTTGCTGGCTTGAGAGCCAGTTAAAGCTCGGGAAGACCCGCTGTCTTAAGTGCCATTAGCAGGTTAGCCCTGAGTTCAAGGATCTCAGGGTCAGAAATCCCACCACCAATCAGAGGCCGGCAGCTCTTCATTCATCGGCAGCACCACTGGTGAGGTAGTACTGCACCTGAGGCCTAGGGTCACAGATGGACCCAGGCACAAATGTGTGATGGTGGGTTGCAGGAGGGGGAGGGTTGTGGTTTCAGAAGAGTGTGGAGGAGCATTGACAGCAAGGCAGTGGGGTGGCTTTCAGCAGGTCCCCCCCACTTCCCAATGCCCAGTCCCTTGATTGGGCACTGAGTGCCTTTGAATGAGGGACCTCCTCCCACTAGCACCCTCCACATGCACCCCCCACCACTCCCACCCCCACTATAGCAGGAGCTGCAAGCAACACCAACTTTTTGGGTTCCCCACGTCAAGTCCTCCGCCGCCATTGATGAATACCAATGGCAGCGGGATTAGGCCCTTAAGTGGGCATTATTTGCTCAATTAAAGGCCTCAATTGGCAGTGGCAAGGGGAGACTGTCTACAGGCCTTCCTGCCATGGACTTAATCAGGGCCGTGGTGGGAAGGTAGCAGGGTCCCCACTCGTCACTGGGCTTGGCCCAAATAGCCAAGTGGTTATGGTACTGGGTTTGTAACCCCAAGATCAAGAGTTCAAATCTCACAATGGCAAACTATGAAACAATGTAACTTCATCTGTATAAACAGATGGAAACGGGTTTGTACTCGAAAGAGTTGCAAGCAATTCCATCAAGAGTCCCCACTCGTCACCCTCTCACCTGGCTAAAAGCCAAACCAAGCTCGCACAGGGGAAAATATTAAATTTCACTCAATGTGAGGGAGCTACACTAACCCACAGAGTCCAATTGAGCTCAACTAACCTGTATAATTAAAGCTGAAATTAAGTTAATAGACTGATGTTGATTCAGCCCTTTCACTGATCCTGCATTTATATATGCATACTTAACATTGTTGTCTTGTGAATGGATTAACAGTGAAGATAGATGGATGATACAGATAAACAAGTAGTACTGGAAAATGTGGTGAGCAAAAGAGCTCATTGGATTAATAAAATAAGTGTCAACAAGTGTACTTTATTATTTTAAAAACTAAGCTTTGCCCTTTTGTTGCAGTTTTAGTTCTGTATTACGCCTGCTAGCCATGCATATGTGTAATTAGTTTAACTGAGTCTGCTGCCTGCTCACTGGGGATTTGTGTTAAACTGACAATCCTGCCTTGTTAGTCTGAGAACAGGTTGGAAGCACCTGCTGCACAGCCTTGTGGGGGTGGGGGTGGGGCTGGGGGCCCGGGGTGGGGGGGGGGGGGAGAAAGAGGAGGAGAAGAGAAGGGATGGAGAAAGGGATGGGAAGGGGGAGGAGAAGAGTAATTTGCATTGAACCATCTGCTTGTACATTTGAGAAGAAATTAATTTAATATAACTGTTGACTTGTCTGCCTGTTGTGTGTAGTGTTCTTTTCAGGTCTCTCTCATTACATTTAAAAGAATTGCAATCATTTTGCCGTGACATCATAACATAGAATATTAGATTCAGTTACATTTTTGATATGCTCTATTACGGTTGGGTATGGTATGTGAGCTTTGCCTGAAGGCAGGTCCTTGGCTCAATGTCCGCTGATGGTTCATCCTGAGCTATTTTCTTGGCAGTTTTTTTCATCAGTGTCTTCCACTCTCAGGGGCAAGGTGAGGAGGCAGGTCCTAAGTCTAGCTCAGCTAAAACAGGAATCGAATCCATTATTTTGAATCACATTAGCCATTCAGCCAACTGAGTTAATTGACACCCCATGTATTATTATTTGTGGCATTATTTGTATAATGGGTAACTTGCAGAACACTGTGGCAGTTTACTCAGATGTTTGCTGTTTTCTTGGGGTAGAATGTCTGCAAAGACAACCTTCTGTGGATTGTTTGACCCATCCTCACCCCTGGTTTTCTTTATGTTGGGTGACTTCCACATTTACTTGTCACAGGGACAAATAGTGTTTCAAACCTTGGGGCATAATACTAAGCATTGTCACAGTACATTGGAGGTGCTCGTTACAGTGAATAACAGAGCTCTTAATGGGCAAGTCAGTATTTTTATAGATGCACAGACCAGAATAAAAATAAAATGTTACAATGGAAAAGGAGGAGCAACAAAATTCTCCAGTAGGAAATCATATGGGGTATCTTTTACGGGGAGGATTTGAAAATCAGAATGAGAACCTTGAAGTCAATTTACTGGACAAGTGAATGATGAAGAATGGACCTTGGGAAAAATATTGATGATGGGTTTGCAGGTTTGTACATGGGAGGGGAACAGGCTGCTGAGATTTAACTTTTCAATGCCTTAGACTTCTAGGTGCTGCCCTGACATCTGTAGCAGGGTGGAGACAGCCTGTGCAATGGTTGGCCCTGTTGTCTCTGACAACTTTGGTGTGGGTCCTCTGGAGAGCTGAGGCCTTGGGGGCTCCGGCTTGCTTTGGCCATCCTCCTGTGGGCTAGCTGCTCCCTCTGCAGTGACAGACGACAAGGCAAAGGGGTCTTGCGGGGGGAGACAACAGCTCAGATTGCTGAGTGGATGACCAAAGGGTATTCAGCTGCTGCTCCTCCTTCCTTTGGGTGCCTGAGTGCCCCAGTCTGACTCCTTGAGGGAAGGAGAACCTGATAGGACGTCATGGGGCCCCATTTCCCTCTCATGTTGCCACTACAGGAACTCACCCATGACTATCCCAATGGAGTGCAGGTCTGCGTTCATCTCCGCATTCTGCTGGACAAGGGTCTCCATGGCATCCACCAACCTCCCCATGGAGGCCTCCATACATGCCCATGTGGGCACCACTTCATCAGAGATCAGGTGGACACACTACTCTGACTTGCATTCCACTCTGTTGAGGGCGTCCAACAGCTCTGCGCGAAGTTCCCTCATCTATAGCTGACTCTCCAGGATGAGTTGGAAAGCCAAATCCAGAGGCTTGTCATCTGACTCGGTCCTCACAGATGCCTCTTCTCCAGCAATCCTCCTCCTGCTGCGGACACATGTCTGTGCGGTGACCACCAGATTGTGAACCTGAGCCTGCTCTAGATCTAGGTCCCACTGAGGTGTGTGTCTCTGTGCTGGTGGAGGGTGTGGGTAAGTGCTGTGATGGGTCTTCCAGGCTGCTTATTTCCAGCTCTTCAATAGAGGAGAAGTCCTCTTGGCTGGAGGTGAGGACATGGAATGGAGCTGAGGGGCGTCGGTTGCTTGGCAGAGCTCCCTGTGAACCAAAAGAGAGGTAATTAGTGCGTGTCAGCACAACCAAAAGCAGGAGAGAAAGCACTCGCATTTGCACTGAGAGAGGGATGATGTGGTGCAGGATCCTCAAGAGGGTGTTTGTCACCAACCTCAGCATTGTCACAGGCACGGTCCACATCTCCACCAGTCAGCGCGATGGCACGCTCCTCAAAGTGAGCAAGGGGCCTAATGTGGGTTACTCCATCTCCAGTCTGGGACCTTTCCCCACTGATGTGAGCCAGCTTCTCCTGCATGAAAACAGATGGAGAGAGCATGAGCAGGATACATGGCACTGCATGGAATGTTTGTGTGCTAAGCGGAGGGATGGACAAGATGAGGATGAGATCTCCAGAGGATGTGAGCCTGATGGAGATGTGAGGGTGTGTGTGAGAGTTGGTGGTGTTGTCCCTTGAGGTGTGAGATCACTGTGAATGTGTGATGTTGAGAGTGTGTGAGTTGAGAGTGATGAGAAGAGTGAGTTAACCTGGCAGAATGAATGAGACCATTCATCCTGTTACAGCACTGGGTGGCTGTCCTCTTTTGCAGCATATTGCCGCTAACCACCACTGCCACTGCCTCTCATGCTGGATTAGTGATGTTGCTGCCCATCCTGCAGCCAGAGCGGGGGTAAAGGACATCATGGCAGGCCTCCACTACATCCAAAAGGCGCTCGAAGGGCATATCATTAAACTGGAGCACTGCAGTCTTCTTGCCTGGGCTGGAAGCACTGAGAGGTGTGTGTGCGGCTACACTTTAAATATAGTGCCTGACGTGATGAAGCGGTGAGGTGATGGCATGGCGGGAGAATGAGAGCCTGCCCACCATCAAAATGCCGTGTTTCCTGGGAACGCATAATTAGTGAGGCAGGATTGGGATGATGTGGCATCCAGAGGTTAAAACATCCTTTTTCCCGCCTGCTACTGCAATCAGTACAAATCTGGGATGATTCTGCCCAAAGTGTTCAGGAAAAATTTGGTATGAAAGAAAAGAGGAGGAGGAGTGGCACTGGCAGCATTGATTAAATAGAACATTATAGTGCTGGAGAGAAAGGATACCCTAGAGTCGTCATGGACAGAATCTATTTGGTTGGAGCTAAGAAACAATAAAGGTACCATTACACTAGGGTGTAATCTGTAGGCCAATGTAGAGGTACAAATTTGCAAGGAAATTACAGAAAGGTACAAATCTATTGAATAGTTATCTTTAATTTATTCTAATTATCTTGTATTATCCTAATATTGACTTGAATATTAATAGTGTAAAGAACAGGTACGAGGAAGAGTTTCTGAAATGTGCTCAGGAAAATTTTCTAGATCAATATGCTTCCAGTCCAACGAGGAAGGAGGCATTACTAGGTCTGCTTCTGAGAAATGTGGCGGACAAATGGATCAAGTGTTAATGGGGAACATTTAGGGGACAGTGATCATGGTATCATAATGGAAAAGGACAAAGAGTAATTGAGAGAAAAAAATTATTATTTGGGGGAGAGCCAGTTTCAGTAGGTGCAAAATGGATCTGGCCCACGTAAATTAGAATCAAAGATTGGCTGACAAAACTATAACAGAACAATGCCTTTAAAGGGGAGATGGTTCAGTTACAGCCAAAGTATATTCCTGTGAGAAGGAAACGGTAAAGGTAGGACAAACAAAGCTTGAGCTCCCTAAATGATGAAAGAGATGGAGAATGAAGAAAAGGGTATATATGACAGATGTCAGGTTGATAATGCAAGTGAGAACCAGGTTGAATTTAGAAAGTTCAGAGAGGAAGTGAAAAAAATAACAACTGAGATTTTTGATCAGGTAATAAAGAGGGTTGATGAGGCTAATGCAGTTACATAGAAACATAGAAAATAGAAGCAGGAGTAGGCTATATGGCCCTTTGAGCCTGCTCCGCCATTCATTATGATCATGGCTGATCATCTAACTTAATAGCCTGCTCCTGCTTTCTCTCCATACCCTTTGATCCCTTTCGCCAAGAGCTATATCTGACTCCTTCTTGAAAACATATAATGTTTTGGTCTCAACTAACCTGTGGTAATGTATTGCACAGGCTCACCACTCTCTGGGTGAAGAAATTTCTCCTCATCTTAGTCCTAGATGGTCTACCCCATATCCTCAGATTGTGACCCCTGGTTCTGGACTCTCCCACCATTGGGAACATCCTTCCTGTATCTACTCTGTTTAGTCCTGTTAGAATTTTATAGGTTTCTATGTGATCGCCCCTCATTCTTCTCAACTCCAGTGAATAGTTGACGTGGTCCATAAGAATTTCCAAAAGGCATTTGATAAAGTACCACATAATAGACTTGTTAACAAGGTTGAAGCACATGGGATAAAAGTAAAAGTAACAGTGTCAGATGGATGCAAAGTTGCTTGCATGACAGGAAACAGAGAATACATTGTTTTGGGACAAAAGGAAGGTTTATAGTGGGGATTCTCGGCATTCGGTACTGGACCACTGCTTATCTTGATCTATATTAATGACCTAACGACGAATTAATGACTTGGGTGTATAGGGCACAACTTATAAGATGAGGAGGATAATAATAGACTTCAGGAGGACTTGGATAGGCAGGTGACAGATGAAATTTAGTTCAGAGAGGTTGAAAATCACCCCCAGTGTCTCTACCAGACACAGCTAGTACTGGGATCTCACTATGAGGGAATAGCCAGTGAAAACAAGAGGCTAGATCTTTTGATGCCAAGTGGTAAATGTTGAGGTGCCCACTGCTGTTGTGCTTTAGGATCCATCGGGACACCTGATGCATGCATAGGTGCTATAATTGCCCCAGAAGTTTAAATTCCAATGGGCTGATTTACACAGCGTGGTACAGCCTGCATGAATGTTTCTTACACTGATCTCCACCCAGCCACTCATGCCCCCCCAACTGCCCTTCGACCCAACTCCCCACTCCCACTGACCTGCCTGCCCATGCCCCAACCTGACTACCCACTCTATTGACCCAACAGCCCACTCATTGACCTGACTGAACACCCCCAGACTACCCCCCACTCATCCAACCACTTACCTACACGCCTACCCACCACTCACTTACTCAACCACCCACCTACTCACCCATCAATTCAGGCACTCATTCACCTACTCATCTACCCCAACCCACTCACCCACCTACTCAGCCACACATCTAACCACTCATCCTCTCAGCCACCCACTGACTCACTCATTCACCACCCACTCACCAAACCACAAACCCACAAACCTACCCAGTAACATACCATCCTCTCACCCAGTCACCCATTCAGCTCCTCACTCACTCCCTCAAATTCATTCACTCACTCATCCACTCACACAGCTACCCACCCACTTACTCACTCACCCACTCAGCCAACCATTTAGCAACTCACCCACTCACTAACTCCACTGAAAACCTTTGAGATCTTTAAATGCTTACCTGAATACTGTAGTTGATGTCGTAAAAAGGGTGCATGTCCTCTGCACTGCTCCTCTTTGCCAATTTGATCTGTGGATGGCTGTGCAGAGGTACCACTGCTGCAGCTGGGGCAAGGAGTCCCAGACAGGAAATTCCAGCTGAAAGGACGCAAATAGATTGGAGTGCAGTGACTTTTCCAATCAGTGGTTTTCGCGCAGCATTGCCGCTAATTGGAGGATCTGGGCCAAACTGTTTTACAGTGAAGTGAATGTTGCAACGCATGAATATCGTAATGTTTTCAAATGCTGTTAATACACTTTTACTTCCTGCTTATCTTTGCCTTATGTTTTTATAACTTTTTTGCATATCATTACCATCCTCCAATAATTTACAATAAGTATCTTTTATTTCTAGACTATCTGCCCTATATCAGTAATATTTTCCATAAAATTTTAAAGATAAAAATCCACATTGCTCAACGAAGCAGCAAAATGCCATCTGTTGGTCGGTCACTGGCAGCATTTCCAGTATTTTGTGAAGAATAGCAGCTTTCTGAAGTGGTGTATGGGCCAGAAATCTCCAGTAACTGATTCCTATAAGATTTCCCTTGGTTATACAATTCAATTGGCTACATTGGAAGACTAAAGAGAATGTAAACAAGTGATACTGAGGGATGGGAGTTGAGGGCATAGCACTGGCCATGTATCATGTGGTAGTTTCAGGTTGTATGGCATTTCTAGTTTTTAATCCAAAATACTTTTTCTGTTTTACTGCTATGTTAATAAAATTAGAAGTTATCTTACCCTTGGAACTTGTTTTAAATTTCTCCTGTAGTTTGAAATCTGCTTGGAAACCAATGTTTTGCGCATGGATAAATCAGTAGCATATTATGTGCTGAATTGACTCCAGGGTGTTTATGGGATGTTTGTGATGTTCTGGAACTGGCTGATTCTGTCTTCTTTCACTAAATGAATTGTAAGAGCTCAGGTTCTCTTTTAAATTCAATGGACCAAAATTTACTGTAAAGATGATGAGACTAACATCTCTCACCATTATTGATTACAAATCTGACAGCAGCTTCAGCGACTAACACAAAAGTAAAATACTGCAGATACTGCAAATCTGAAATAAAAACAAACTGCAAGAAATAGTCAGCAGGATAGGCAACACCTGTGGCAAGAGCAACAAAGATAATGTTTCAGGTTGATGACCTTTCTTCTAGAAGTTAGAGATGTAACAAGTTTTAAGCAAGTTAAGAGATGGGAAAAAAGGGGCGAGGGGGTGAAGAACAAAAGGGAAGGTCTGATGGTAGGCAGGAGAGATTAAATGATAAAAAGAATGTTGGTGCAAGTCAAAAAGAAATGGACATGAGACAAGTAAACAAACAAAATACGGATCTAGAATAGATATAAATGGGAATAGCAAAATCATCACCAACAGCTGGAACCCCTAAAAATATGGAGGCAGAGGCTATCATCTGAAACTGTTGAACCCAATGTTCAGTCCAGAAAGCTGCAAAGTGTCTAAATGAAACATGAGGTGTTGTTCCTCAAGCTTCATCGCAACGGTATAGAATACCATGCACAGATGCACCAGAGCGGAAGCAGGGCAGAGAATTAACATAACAGGTGACCAGAAGCTCAAGGTCACATTTGTGGACTATATGGAAGTGTCCCATGAAGCAAATCTGCATTTTCTATCCTCAGTGTAGAGGTGACTGCATTGTGGACAGTGAATACAGAATACTAAATTGAAAGGAGTAGAAGCAAATCGTTGTTTCACCTGGAAAGAGTGCTTAGAGCCTTGGATGGTGAGAAGGGAGGAGGTAAGAGGACATATGTTGCATCTCCTGTGCTTGTTTCGGAGGATGCTTTGGGAAAGGGAAGGAGTGTTGTGGGTGATAGGTGATTAGACCAGAGTGTCACAGAGAGAACGGTCCCTGTGGAATGTTGAAATGAGATGCGAGGAGATGTCCAGAAGATTTTCAGTCCTATACAGGTCCCCCTCCTCACCTCTATTTTTGATACATTGATGACTGTATCGATGCCATTTCCTGCTCTTGCCCGGAATTGGAAAATGTCTTCAACTTTACTTCCAATCTCCATCCTTCTCTCGCCTTTACATGGTCTATAAATGACTCTTCCATTCCTTTCTTCGATTTTTTTGTCTCTATTTCTGGGGATAGGCTATCAACAAATATTCATTATAAGTCCACAGCTACCTTGACTATGCCTCCTCACACCCTGTTTCTGGTCAGGACTCCAGTCCATTCTCCAAGTTTCTCTGCCTCCATTGCTTCTGTTCTGACAATGCTTGGTTCCATACTTGTACTGATATGTTTTTCTTTATCCTTGACAGAGGATTCCCCTCCAGCATGACTGACAGGACTCTTGACTGATTTTGTTTCAGTTTCAATACTTCTGCTTTCACACTTCCCTCAAAGTGAGGATAGAACTCCCCTTGCCCTCACCTTCTACCCCACTTGCCTTCACTTTCAGCAGATCATGTTTTGTAATTTCCGCCACATCCAGCATGACCACCACCCCCCCCCACCCATCAAACACATGCCTCCCTCCCTTCTCATTTCAACATTCTGAAATGACTGTTTCCTCTGTGATAACCCCATTCCAGCACCCCCAACAGCCCAAACCTTTCCATGCAGACACAGGAGATGTATCATCTACCATTTTATCTCCTCCCTTCTCACTATCCAAGGCCCCAAACACAGCTTCAAAACAAAACAGCAATTTACTTTTACCTCTTTCAATTTATTATACTATATTCAAAGTTATGATGTGGTTTCCTCGACACTGGGGAGACCAAACACGAATTGGGTTACTGCTTTGTGGAACACCTCCATTCAGTCCACAAGCATGACCCAAGCTTCTGATCGCCTGTCAGTTTTACTCTCCACTCTAATCCCACTTTGACCTCTCTGTCATTGACCTCCTACAATGTTTCAGTGAAGCTCAATGAGGAACTATGCCTCATCTTTAAATTAGACCCTTTACAGCCTTCTGGACTGAATACAGTATCCAATAATTTCAGATCACAACCTCTGCCTCTATTTTGTCAGATAGTTGGTGCTAATTTTATTATTCCCATTTAGGCCTCATCTGGACCCATCTTTTGTTTCTTTACTTGTTCCATTACTATTTCCTCTTGCCTTGCACCATCATTTTGTCATTTAATCTCTCCTGCCTTCAACTGTAACACAGACAAAGCACAAAGAAAAGTACAGCACAGGAATAGGCCCTTTGGTCCTCCAAGCCTACGCCGATCATATTGCCCGTCAAACTAAAATATTTTGCACTTCCGGGGTCCGTATCCCTCTATTCCCATCCTAGTCATGTGTTTGTCAAGCTGCCTCTTAAACACCACTATCGTACCTGCTTTCACCACCTTCTCTGGCAGCGAATTCCAGACACTCACTACCCTCTGCGTAAAAAACTTGCCCTGCACATCTCCTCTAAAGTTTTCTCCTCTTGCCTTAAATTGATGTCCCCTAGTAATTGACTCTTCCATTCTGGGAAAAAGCTTCTGACTATCTACTCTGTCCATGCCACTCATAATTTTGTAAATATCTATCAAGTCGCCCCTCAATCTCCAACGCACTAGTGAGAACAATCCAAGTTTCTCCAACCTCTCCTCATAGCTAATAACCTCCAGACCAGGCAGCATCCTGGTAAACCTCCTCTGCACCCTCTCCAATGCCTCCATATCTTTCTGGTAATGTGGAGACCAGAATTGCACACAATATTCCAAGTGTGGCCTAACCAAGGTTCTATACAGCATGACTTCCCAGCTTTTATACTCAATACCCCTGCCGATGAAGGCAAGCATGCCATCTCCCTTCCTGGCTACCTTATCCACCTACATTGCCACCTTCAGTGACCTGTGGACCTGTACACCCAGATCCCTCTGCCCGTCGATGCACTTAAGGGTTCTGCCATTTACTGTATAATTCCTACCTGTATTAGACCTTCCAAATTGCATTACCTCACATTTGTCCAGATTAAACTCCATCTGCCAATTCTCCGCCCAAGTCTCCAACTGATCTATATCCCATTACATCCTTTGACAATCCTCTTCATTATCTGCAACTCCTCCAACCTTAGTGTCGTCTGCAAACTTATTAATTAGCCCAGTTACATTTTCCTCCAAATCATTTACGTATACTACAAACAGCAAAGGTCCCAGCACTGATCCCTGCGGAACACCACTAGTCACAGCTCTCCATTCAGAAAAGCACCCTTCCACTGCTACCCTCTGTCTTCTGTGACCAAGCCAATTCTGTATCAATCTTGCCATCTCACCTCTGATCCTGTGCTTCTTTACCTTCTTTATCTTGAAGAATATTAAGGTGGATAAGTCCCCAGGGCCAGATGGGATCTACCCCAGAGTACTGAGGGAGGCAAGGGAGGAGATTGCTGGGGCCTTGACAGAAATCTTTGTATCCTCACTGGCTATGGGCGAGGTCCCAGAGGACTGGAGGATGGCCAATGTTGTTCCATTGTTTAAGAAGGGTAGCAGGGATAATCCAGGAAATTACAGGCCAGTGAGCCTTATTTCAGAGGTAGGGAAATTATTGGAGAAGATTCTTCGTGATAGGATTTACTACCAGTTTGTACCAGTCTGCCATGAGGACCTTGTCAAAGGACTTACTGAAATCCATGTAGATAACATCCACTGCCCTTCCTCAAAAAACCCGATCAAGTTAGTGAAACATGACCTCCCCTTCACAAAACCATGCTACCTCTCACTAAGACGCCCATTTGCTTCCAAATGGTAGTAAGTCCTATCACGAAGAATCTTCTCCAATAATTTCCCTACCTCTGACATAATTTCCTGTAATTTCCTGGATTATCCCTGCTACCCTCCTTAAACAATGGAACAACATTGGCCATTCTCCAGTCCTCTTGGACCTTGCCCGTAGCCAGTGAGGATACAAAGATTTCTGTCAAGGCCCCAGCAATCTCCACCCTTGCCTCCCTCAGTACTCTTGGGTAGATCCCATCTGGCCCTGGGGACTTATCCACCTTAATATTCTTCAAGATGCCGAACACCTCTTTTTTGATCTCAAAATGATCCAGGCTATCTACACATTCTTCCCTAGACAAACCAACCGCAAAGTCCTTCCCTTTGGTGAATACTGATGAGAAGTACTCATTTAGTATCTCTTGCATTTCTTCTGGCTCCACACACAGATTCCCACCTCTGTCCCTGAGTGGGCCTACCCTTTCCCTGGCTACCCTCTTGCTTTTTACATATGTATAAAAGGCCTTGGGATTTTCCTTAATCCTGGTTGCCAATGACTTCTCATGACCCCTTTTAACCCTCCGGAACATACAACGCTCCTCGGACTGCTGTTCTCATCACATCCTGAAATCCACACTCAGTGCCATGCACCGCCATATGAACACACTCGACCTCTCCCTCCAACAGCACCGACGCACCTTATTTCTAAGCTGCCCGTGCCCCCAGTTTCATTTTATTCTTCGTCTCATCTGATGCCTCAACAAGAAACTTTGTCTTTCTTTCAGGTGCAAAGGAACACGAGCTCAAACAACTCATTGACACCAAAAGCCATCCAGGACCCTACACCCCTGTCCATCCCTCTGTCCCCATCCCGTCTTCGAATCACAGCCCCGGCCATGTATTCACCATACCCCATGACCTTACCCTCTCTGATGCTGAATGTTCAGTGCTCAGCAAAGGACTCAGTTTCATACCCTTACACCCTCATCTCAATGAATTTTGGGCTCGGCATGAGGCTGAACTCTTCTTCCGCCGCCTTCGTCTCCGTGCTCACATCTTTGGGCAGGAATCCTCTCCCCGTTCAACGGATCCTTTTACCTGCCTCCAATATTCTCCCTCCACCTGGACCCCTCCCTCTGGATTCTTACCTCCTCTTGATCTTTTCATTGAGAACTGTCGGCGTGACATCAGTCGTCTCAATTTCTCTGCTCCTCTCACCCACTCTACCTCTCTCTCTCTGAACTTGCTGCACTCTGTTCTCTCAGGTCCAACCCTGACATTGTCATCAAACCTGCTGACAAGGGTGGTGCTGTTGTTGTCTGGTGCACTGACCTCTACCTCACAGAGGCTGAGCGTCAACTCGCAGACACTTCCTCCTACCTCCCCCTGGACCATGACCCCACCACCGAACATCAAGCCATTGTTTCCAGGACCGTTACTGACCTCATACCCTCTGTAGATCTTCCTTCCACAACTTCCAACCTCAGTCTCCCAGCCTTGGACGGCCCGCTTCTACCTCCTACCCAAAATCCACAAACAGGACTGTCCCGGCAGACCGATTGTGTCAGCCTGTTCCTGCCTCATGGAACTCACTTCTTGCTATCTTGACTCCATTCTCTTTCCCCTTGTCCAATCCCTTCCCACCTACATCCGTGATTCCTCTGACACCCTACATCATATCAACAACTTCCAGTTCCCTGGCCTCAACTGCCTGCTCTTCACCATGGACGTCCAATCCCTCTATACCTCCATTCCCCACCAGGATGGTCTGAGGGGTCTCCGCTTCTTCCTTGAACAGAGGCCCGAACAATCCCCATCCACCCCTACTCTCCTACGTCTGGCTGAACTTGTTCTCTCTCTGAACAATTTCTCCTTAAACTCCTCTCACTTTCTCCAAATAAAAAGCTGTGGCTATGGGTACCCGCATGGGCCCCAGTTTCACCTGTCTCTTTATGGGGTATGTGGAACATTCCTTGTTCCAGTCCTACTCTGGCCCCCTCCCACAACTCTTTCTCCGTTACAATGATCATTGCTTCGGTGCTGCTTCATGCTCTCGTCTAGACCTGGAAAAATTTATTAATTTTGCTTCCAATTTTCACCCCTTCATCATTTTCACATGGTCCATCTCGGAAACTTCCCTTCCTTGACCTCTCTGTTTCAATTCCTGGTGATAGATTGTCCACCAATATTCATTACAAGCCTACCGACTCCCACAGCTAGCTGGATTACAGCTCCTCACACCCCGCTTCCTGTAAGGACTCCATCTCATTCTCTCAGTTCCTTCGACTCCATCGCATCTGTTCTGATGATGCCACTTTCAAAAACAGTTCCTCTAACATGCCTTCCTTCTTCCTAAACCGAGGTTTTCCACCCACGGTGGTTGACAGGGCTCTCAACTGTGTCCGGCCCATCTCCCGCGCATCCGCCCTCACACCTTGCTCTCCCTCCCAGAACCATGATAGGGTCCCCCTTGTCCTCACTTATCACCCCACCAGCCTCCGCATTCAAAGGATCATCCTTTGCCATTTCTGCCAACTCCAGCATGATGCCACCACAAAACACATCTTCCCTTCAACCTCCCGGCAGCATTCTGCAGGGATTGTTCCCTCCGGGACACCCTGGTCCACTCCTCCATCACCCCCTACACCTCAAACCCCTCCCACGGCACCTTCCCATGCAACTGCAGAAGGTGCAACTCCTGCCCCTTTACTTCCCCTCACCTCACCGTCCAAGGGCCCAAACACTCCTTTCAAGCAAAGCAGCATTTCACTTGCACTTCCCTCAATTTAGTCTACTGCATTTGCTGCTCCCAATGCAGTTTCCTCTACATTGGAGAGACCAAACGCAGACTGGGTGACCGCTCTGCGGAACACCTTCGGTCTGTCCGCAAGCATGACCCGGACCTTCCTGTTACTTGCTATTTCAACACTCCACCCTGCTCTCATGCCCACTTATCCTTCCTTGGCCTGCCTCAATGTTCCAGTGAAGCTCAACGCAAACTGGAGGAACAGCACCTCATCTTCTGATTGGGAACTTTACAGCCTTCCGGACAGGATATTGAGTTCAACAATTTTAGATCATGAGCTCTCTCCTCCATCCCCATCCCCTTTCTGATCACCCTTTTTCCCAATAATTTATATAGATTTTTTCTTTTCCCACCTATTTCCATTACTTTTAATGGTATTTCCATCCATTGTTTTATCTCTACCTTTTAGCCTATTTCGATCCCTTCCCCCCACCCCACCCCCACTAGGGCTATCTGTACCTTGCTCATCCTGCTTTCTACCCTTAATGTCACCTATTAGCACATTCCTTAGATAATATCACCACCTTCAACACCTTTGTCCTTTTGTCTATGACGTCTTTTGCCAATCTCCGCCTATCACCGGCCCTCTATCCAGCTCTACTTGTCCCACCCCCCTTTAAACAAGTTTATATTTCACCTCTTTTCTATTTTTCCCTGAGTTCTATTGAAGAGTCTTACAGACTCGAAACGTTAACTGTGTTCCTCTCCGCAGATGCTGTCAGACCTGCTGAGTTTTTCCAGGTATTTTTATTTTTGTTTTGTGATAGATTGAAGGAATTGGGGCTGCTTTCCTTGCAGAACTGAATGTTGAGAGGATATTTGATGGAGGTAATCAAAATCACGTGGGGTCTGGACATAGCAAATAGGGAAAAAATATTCCCATTGGCGGAAGGATCAAGAACAAGAAGTTACAGTTATAAGGTAATTGGCAAAAGAAACAATGCTGAAACTACTCTCTGCATGTAAAAGTTGTTAAGATCTGGAATGCACAGCCTGAGACCTTGGTGGAGGCAGGTTCAATTGAGGCACTAAAAAGAGAATAAGATTATTATTTAAAAAAGGAAGAATGTGCACGGCTGCGATGGGAGGGTGGGGGAGTGGCACTAATTAGCTTTCTCCTGCAGAGAGTTGGCGCAGACACGATGGGCCAAATGGCTTCCTTCTGTGTAGGAAAGGCCATGTTTAATAATTAATTTGTGGTTTAGTTATATGTAATTATCAGGTAATCAAAGTACATCAATTAATATGATATTCTGCTTAATTGTAGTCAATGTAAGACACTAGTATCACACAATGTGAGTCTTTGTAGCTGCATCCTTATTTGACAAGTGAAAAAACCATGTGGCCCTTGTCCTGTGCAAAGTACACTTTTGAAGTTTAATTACAGAACAAATGTTGCAAAATCCATTAAGGTTGGATAAACCAAGGCCTGAAACTGTTATACTCCCCAGCCATTAACACATACCAGTTATACTTGAGTTACAAGACCCTATTGTGTGAAGAAAACAGCTGAGTTTTCAAGCCTTCAGCCTTATGTCCCAAAATAATTTAGCTTTTTAATTTACAGCTTTTTAAAGAGATGTAAGGATGTAAATAGATAGGCCTCTTTTGTAAGAGGCTTATATATGTATATCATTTTGGGATTAGGCTCTGTAATCAGTGTTGTAGTTATGTAGTTCTTATGACTTTTATTCCTTATGAACATGTATTAACTGAATGTGTAATTCTATATTTTCTAAGTGTGGCTTGCTACCTCAACATTAATACACCAAACAACACTATACACAGATTTTGTGTGTGCTTTATACAGATCTTATGCATGTAGGAACTTTGTAATTTCTGTATTAGTTTAAGGTTGTGTACCTCTTGGGCTCTTTTGTTATTTTTAAGTAACTTTCTCCAGGCATCAGTAAACATAGAAACAGAAAATAGGAGCAGGAGTAGGTCATTTGGCCCTTAAAGCCTGCCCTGCCATTCAATTTGATCATGGTTGATCCTCTATCTCAACACCATACTCCTGTGCTTTCCCCATACCCCTTAATGCCTTTAGAGTCCAGAAATCTATTTCTTTTTTAAATATATTCAGTGACTTGGCCTCCGCAGCCTTCTGTAGTACAGAATTCCACAGGTTCACCACCCTCTGAGTGAAGAAGGTTCTCCTCATCTCAGTCCTAAATAGCCTACCCAGTATCCTGAGACTGTAACCCCTTGTTCTAAACCCCCCGAGCCAGAGGAAACATCATCCCTGCATCCAGTCTGTCCAACCCTGGCAGCATTTTATACATTTCGATGAGATCCCCTCTTATTCTTCTCAACTTCAGTGAATACAGAATACTCGGCCCAATATCCCCTCATACGACAATTCTGCCATCACAGGAATAAGTCTGGTGAACCTTCGCTGCAGTCCCTCTATGGTAAGTATATCTTTACTTAGTTAAGGAGACCAAAACTGCACACAATACTCCAGGAGTGGTCTCACCAAGGCCCTGTACAGCTGCAGTAAGACATCCTTGCTCCTTTACTCAAGTCCTCTCGCAATGAAGGCCAACATACCATTTGCCTTCTTAACTGCTTGCTGCACCTGCATGCTTGCTTTCAGTGATTGGTGTACAATGGAACCCAGTTCCCCTTGTACATCAAAATTTCCCAATCTATCACCATTTATATAAAACTCTGCCATTCTGTTTTTCCTTCAGAAGTGGAAAACTTCACACTTATCCATGTTATACTGCATCTGCCATGTATTTGCCCACTCACTCAACCTGTCTAAATCACCCTGAAGCCTCTCAATGCCCTCCTCATTGCTCACATTCCTACCAAATTTCATCAGCAAACTTGGAAATATTACATTTGGTTCCCTCATCCAAATTCATATATATTATGAATAGCTGAGGCCCAAGCACTGATCCTCGTGGTACCCCACTAGTCACTACCTACCACTTTGAAAAAGGATAATTTATTCCTACTCCGTTTCCTGTCTGCAAACCAATTCTCAGTCCATGCCAATATATTACCCCCAATCCCAGGTGCCTTAATTTTACACACTAACCTCTTACATGGGCTTTATCAAAAGCTTTCTGAAAATCCACACACATCACTGGTTCTCCCTTATCTATTCTGCTAGTTACATCCTCAAAAAACTTCAGTAGGTTTGTCAAACATGATTTCCCTTTCATCCATGTTGATCTTGTCTAATGCTGTGATATTTTCTAAGTGACATATTATCACATCCTTTATAACAGATTCTAGCATTTTCCCTACTACTGATGTTAGTCTCCCTACTTTTTTTTTTAAATATAGTGAGGTTACATTTGTTACCTTCCAATCTGCTGGGACTGTTCCAGAATCTACAGAGTTTTGGAAGATGACAGCCAGCACATCTACTATTTCCATGGTCATCTTCTTCAGTACACTGGGATGTAGATTATCAGGCCCTGGGGATTTATCAGCTTTCAGTCACATTAATTTCTCTAGCACTATTGTTTTAGTAATAATAATTTGCTTCAATTCCTCCTTCTCACTAGATCTTTGGTTCCCTAGCATTTATGGGAAGTTATTTGTGCCTTCCTCCATGAAGATAGAGCTAAAGTAGTTGTTTAACTGCTCTGCCATTTCCTTGTTCTCTATTATAAATTCTTCCATTTTGTGTAAGGGACCTTTATATAACTCCTCTTTGGATCTAATACTATCTTTAATTTCTTATGTTAGCCATGGTTGGGCTGCTTTTCCTGTTTTGTTTTTGTGTTAGAAAGGAATGAATAACTATTGCAATGCGTACATTCATTCCTTAAATATTAGCCATTGTGTATCCACTGTCATGCCTTTTAATGAAGTTCCCCAGTACACCTTAGCCAACTCACGTCTCATACCTTCATAGTTTTCTTTGTTTAGATTTAGGACCCTAGTTTCAGATTGACTACTCCACTTTTTATCATAATGAAGAACTTTATCATGTTATGGTCACTGTTCTCTAAAGGAACCCGTACAACAAGATTATTAAACTAACTTCTCTCATTGCACAATACCAAATTTGGAAAGCCTGTTCCCTGGTCTAACTAGACATACTGGTTTAAAAAAACATCTCATACACACTCCAGGAGCTCATCCGCCACATTATTATTGCTAATTTGCTTTGCCCAGAGTATATATATATTATATATATATATATATATATATATATATAGATTAAAGACACCCATGATTACTGTAGCACCCTTGTTACATGCATCTCTAATTTCCTGTTTAATGCCATCCCCTACCTTATCACTACTGTTTGGAGGATTGTAGGCAACTCCCACTAATGTTTTTCGCCCCTTGTTGCTTCTTAGCTCCACCCAGACTGATGCTATATTCAGATTTTCTGAGCCAATATCCTCTCTCTCTATCGCATTGATTTCATCCTTAACTAACAATGCCATGCTACCTCCTTTTCCTTTTTGCTTGTCCTTCCTAATTATTGAATACCTTTGGATATTCAGTTCCCAGCCTTGGTCACCCTGCAGCCATGTCTCCATTATTGCAATCATATTGTACCCGTTTACATCTATTTGCGCTGTTAATTTGTTTACCTTATTGCAAATGCTCCGTGTATTCAGATACAGTGCCTTTAGACTTTTCTTAACATTTTTACACATTTGTTTTGTACTTTGGCCCAACTTGCTACTAGCCCTTGTTTCCTCTGCTTTCCACTTTTACTTCCTACTTTTCTGTCTCTCATTCCTATCTTTGTTTCCCTCTCTTGTGTCTCTCTGCTCAGGTTCCCATCCCCCTCCCAATCTAGTTTAAACCCCCGCAGTACTAGTGAATACCCTTGCGAGCATATTGGTTCCCGGTCCTGCTGGGGAGCAACCCGTCCAGCTTGTACAGGTCCCATCTTCCCCAGAATCAGTCCTAATGCCTCAGGAATATAAATCCCTCCCTCCTACACCATCTCTCCAGCCACGTATTCATCTGGTCTATTCTCCTATTCCTGAGCTCGTAAGCACATGGCACTGTGGGTAATCCTGAGATTACTACCTTTGAGCTCCTGCTTTTAATTTATTTCCTAACTCCCTATATTCTGCTTTCAGGACCTCATCCCTCTTTTTACTTACATCGTCTGTAACGATATAGACCATGACCTTTGGCTGTTCACCCTCCTCCTTCAGAATGTCCTGCAGCCACTCGGTGGCATCCTTGACCCTGGCACCATGGAGGCAACACACCATCCTGGTGTCACATCTGCAGCCACAGGAACACCTATCTGTTCTCCTTACGATAGAATCCCCTATCACAATTGTTCCCCCACTCTTTTTTTCTCCCCCACTGTGCAGCTGAGCCACTTGTGGTACCATGGACTTGGCTTTGGCTGCAATCCTCTGAGAAACCATCTCCCCAGCAGTATCCAAAATGGAAAGTCTGTTAGAGAGGGAAATGGACCCAGGGGACTCCTGCACTGCTTGCCTAGTGCTTTTACTCTGTCTAACGGTCATCTGTTCTCTTTCTGCCTGTGCACTCTTTATCCACCTCACTGTACCTGCTATGCACAAAACCTCATCCTTGCAGATGCTCCACAGTGACTCTAGCTGCAGCTCCAGCCTTTCCAGTAGCTGCAGCTGGAGACACTTCCTGCACAGGTGGTCACCCCGAACACTGGAAGTGTCCCTGACTTCCTACATCACACAGAAGGAGCAGTCCACTTGGCCGAGCTGCCCTGCCATGACTTAGCCTTAAATTACTCCCTTTACTTTTACTTCCTTAGTTTAGAGAATATTAAGGACAGAAGAAATACTCACCAGGTCCTACTTACTAAGTCTGCACTCTTCTTACTGAGGAAAGGTAGAAAATGAAAGGATCCTTCCTTCCCTCTTCACTAAATTCCCTCTCTCACCAAACTCCAACTTAAACACTCTAATGCAGACAAAAGCAGCACTGTAGACAGCTTGCTTTTATGCTGTCTGAATCTAGCATCTGAAAACCTGTTTAAGCCAGTTAACTAATTTTAGCTGCAGCTGCAAACAGAGCCTGTACAACCCCTGTTTTAAAGCTGAACTAAAACTCATCTCCTCCCAACCCAAACAGAAACTTTTAGTTAGTTGCTAAATTAAAGGAAGATTAGATTTTAGATAGAAATTAACCCTTAAAGGTCCCTCTCTCTCCAAACTTCAACTTAAGTACTCTGATGCAGCCCAAAGCAGCACTCCAGTCACCAGGAAGTCACATATAGGTGGTTGAACTCTCCAGAACACATAAGGTGTATCAATTAGGCATTTTTAGATGATGATCCCAGAGATATTAATCATTAGTGAAACCACACATCCTCTGATCTCAAATAAGCTGACACACAAATGACACTGTGGTGCCCCTTTATCTTAGTGGAAAGTTATAAACTTAATAAAATAACAGGGAAAAACTGAAATGAGAAGGATGCTCCCATAAGTGACTGACATCTTAGGGAACCAGTCAGGAGTCAACAGGAAGTGATGTCAGTAAGGTGACCTTCACCCTTAAGTGACAAATCAGACAGTAATTACACACCAACATCCCTCCCCATTAAGTACTGATCATGCGTTGCTTGGATCAATCAGAGCTCAGGGATGCTACTGATGATGCACAGGAGTACTAGCAAGGGTTAATAAGCAGCAACTTTTAGCAGCCAGGCGCACAGCATGAAAAAGCAAGAAGAAAGAAGATAGGCTATGGTCAACAGAACACTTCAAGAGACAGCACCACAGTCAATTGGAAGATATAAGCTGGTGTTCCAAAGTGAACTAATTGCTTCCACTGCCTTTGCTAAGTATTACATTTTTGTACTTAGAATCATAGAAAGTTTATGGCACAGAAGGAAACCACTTGGCCCATCATGTCTGTGCCAGCTGTAAAACAAGCCACCCAGCCCAATTCCACTGTCCAATATTTGGTGCGTAGCCCTGCAAGTTATGGCACTTCAGGTGCATATCTAGCCACCTTTTAAATGATTTGAGGGTTTCTGCCTCTACCACCCTCTTAGACAGTGAGTTCCAGGTCCTCACAACCGTCAGGGTGAAAACATTTTCCTCTAATCTTTCTACCAATTGCTTTAAATCTATTACCCCCTAGTCACTGACCTCTCTGCTAAAGTAAATAGACCCTTCCCATCCACTCTATCTGGGCCCCTCACAATTTTGTACATCTCAGTCAAATATTTCTTCAGCCTCCTCTGTTCCAAAGAGAACAACCCCAACCTATCCAATCTTTCCTCATAGCTGTATTGTAATTGACTTAATACACTTGTACCCAGTGTGGTTGTATCTAATGGAAATTGAAAGTTCCTTTTAGATAGCTCTGTCAACTCAATCTGATAATTGTAATTGACTTAAGTCATACGATTAAAGCTAAAGTGAACCCCAGATCTTGCATCTGCGCTGTAGCAATTCTGTAATTTAGGTGGTTGGTCCAGTTAAATTTCTGATCAATGATAGCTTCCTTACTTTGACGATTGTAATACCATTGAAAGGGAAGGCAGTTAGATTTTTCTCTTGTTGGAAATGGTTACTTCCAGGCACTTATGTGATTTGAATGTTACTTGTAATTTATCAGGCCGAGCCTGAATGTTGTCCAGTTCTTGCTGCATGTAGGCACAGAATGCTTCAATATCTGAGGAACTGGGACTGGAACTGAATACTGTGCAATTATCAGTAAACATCCCTACTTCTGACCTTATGATGCAGCGAAGGATATCAATAAAGCCACTAAAGATGATTTCGCTCAGGGAGAGCCCTGATGAATCCCTGCAGTGATGCCTTAGGCTAAAATGATTGACCTCCAATGACCATAATCAAAACAGAAAAGATTAATAAATAGAAAAAGAACTGTATCCAACAATATCTGAAGGGATACTTATTTGTGAATTTCCAGTGTCAGCTAATTTACTTACCTGTTGGAGTAGTGACTGCTATGAAATTCTTGTAAAGAAAGAAAGTCTTTCATTTATATTGTGGCTTTGACAACTTCAGGACTTCCCAAAGCATTTTACAGCCAATGAAGAACTTTTTAAGTGTACTGTGGTAATGTATATTGATGGCCAATTTGAATATTGCAAGGTCCCACAAATAACAATGCAATAATGACCAGATTGTCTGTTTTCATGGTGTTAGAGGATAGATATTGGCCAGGATATTGGTGCATATTCCCCTACCTTTCTTCAAAATATTGCCCTGATATCTTTTACATCTACCTGAGGTAGAAGACAGACCTCAGTTTAACATCTCATCCATAGTATTGTAATATGCCTTTAAGGGGTATCAGCTTGACATTACTAGAAGGGAAATATCATGTGATCCAATCTTAGTTTCACTTTTGCTTTAAGCAGAGCACACATACACAGCTCTGATGACTTCAAGCTTTCTATCCATGTATAACTTTTCTTATGTGCCTAGTCTTAATAAATGTGTTTACCTAATCCCTTGTGAATGATTGGTATCTTGTGTCTTGTACAGTAAATAAGCACAAGGTATTATATTATCATAATAACATGGCATAGAGTACTAAGAAATTAGAGTGCAATCTCTGAAAGGCCAATAATGGATGAAGATTGCAGCAGCAGGTAGGGGAGTTACAAGTAAGTAAAGAGGATTGTTTGTCTTTGTTAAATTGTTTTTAACTAGCTTGAAAGTGTGAATGCTTTTGTGCCATTTTTAAAGAATGTCCACCACAGCTATCAACAGCCTTGAGGTTACCATTGACCAGAAACTGAACTGGATCAGCCATATAAATACTGTGTCATGAAGATATAATAATTTTCATAATGTTATTTGGAGTTTATGGCAAAGTAGAATAATTGTGAGGTCTCTGTCTATGCATGTGTGTGTGGGACTTAATCGAATTAGAGACAGCTGGTCTGAAGGCTTTGATGTAAGAAGAGACACTGGGTTTGAAATGCTTAATAGGTAAACATGGATGAAGTTTTAGAATGTAAGGTGTAAGGGAATGTAAGGGAACATTTGCATTTTAAAATAAATCAGAGTAGCTGGAATTCAAAAGAGGGGATGAAATATTTCACTTAGCCAGGAGAAGTTAAGAAACAGTGTTTATTTTTCCCAAAGATTACTAATAAAATTAGTACTTTGATAAACTTTTATTATTAGAGAGGTGAAGTCCAAAGGCATAGTGAAACAATGGGAATTTGCATTCAAAGAGGAAAATGTGTATAAAGGAGAGAAGACTGTGTGCAAGGGAAGGCATTTTTAAGATCTAACACAAATGTAAAAAACTTCAAGTTCCTGTCTACAAGGAACTGAAGCTGAGGAAAAACTCACTTTGATTTTGACTGTCCAGGGTGTGTGCTTTGCCAGGGTCTGTTTAAATCTGTGTTTTACTGTTGCCTTAACGAAGGTGTAACTGGAAGTTAGATTAATTAGGGGAGCTAAGAGTTATCATAGTAGTAATTGGTAGACCTATGTATGTGCTTAAAATTATTTCTTATTAATAAATGTTTAATTTAGTTTTGTAAAAACTCTCTAAGCCTCTGTGGCTTTCTTTTTATTAAATTCAAAGCCGCATCTCGCAATAAGTACAAATTGTAAATAGTTGTGGCAGATGCTTCAAGTTTCACTCTGGGATTTGAGCAGCTTGGCATTTACCATGCCCCTGCCAGAACAAAATTGGGGGCTGTTTGCAGAATATATTTGAATTTCCTTGCTTGGTTTGGAGATGGTGATCCTTAAGGTTATGAGTACGAGAAGCACTTTGAATTCAGGAGTTGGTGTGAGGGATTTTTAAAGTGGTGAGACTGCAAACATGGCTGTATCCATGGCTAAAACATTTTTGGAAGTAGAAGATATAACTCTGGATTAAAAAAGTATCTAAGGGTAAGTTAACAGGTTTGGTGGATAAGTTGCAGTTGAGGTTACCAGTAGGAGCAAAGAAAGCAGACATAGTTGAAGCTTTGGCATATCATTTAAAGTTGGAAGTGATACCTGACACTAGTAAGTCACAGCTTGAGGTAGTGAGACTTCAATTACAAATGAAGAAGCTTGAACTTGAACAAGCAAAGGAACTGAAAAAACTTGAATTAGAGGCAAAGGAAAAAGAAAAGGAAAGAGAAAGGGCATTTCAAAGGGAGCAAGCAGAAAGGCAGGTGAAAGAAAGGAAGCTGGAACTGGAATGCCAGGCAAGAGAGAAGGATAAAGAAAGAGAGGCAAGGGAAATAGAGAAAGATTGAGAAAGGGAATACCAGCTTAAAAGGCTGGAAGTTAAAACAAGAGATCTTGGATTCTGAGGAAAGTTCTGATGATGAAAAAACCTTTAACCTAAAACTGAGTGGGGAGATGTTTAAATTTGTATAAGCTCTTCCAAAGCTTGAGGAAAGGGATGTTGAAGCATCTTTATTTCATTTGAGAAGATGACTAAACAGATGAAATGGCCACAGGAAAACTGGACATTGTTGTTACAATCCAGGTTGCTGGGTAGAGCACATGAGGTTCATGCTTCACTGGCAGAAGGAATCTTGGTGAACTATGATGTGGTAAAAAAAGGCTATTTTGAGTGCATAAGAGTTGGCTCCTGAGGCATGCAGGCAGAAATTTAGGAATATGAAAAAACAGCCTGGCCAAACTTATATTGAGTTTGAGAGAGTAAAACTTAATAATTTTGACCGATGGATATTGGCACTAAAGATAGAGACAACATATGCAGCTCTTAGAGAAGTAATTCTTTTGTAAGAATTTAAAGATTTGATTTCTTTGGTAGTGAGAACTCATGTGAAGGAACAGAGGGTTCAAACGGTAAGACAAGCAGCAGAAAAAGCCAATGATTATGAGTTAGTTCATAGAACTAAACCTTTTTTGTCACCCTTTTAAATCAGGAAAGGATAGAAAATGGGAAGGTGAAAGGAAGGTAGGTAGTCAGGGAAGAGGAGTAGGTGGAAATTCACAGGAAGTTTTTTCTCAGAATAACAAGGAAGATACTGAGGGTAGAAGTGCCATTTGACAATTGAGGTATTTTCATTGTAATAAAGTTGTACACACAAAGTCAGTAGATTGAAAATTGCAGGGAAAATGTGTTGGGATTATTGGGGTACAGAAATGTTCTGGAAGTAAAAGTACCATGGGTTCTGAGGTTCAGACATGGGAAAAACCAGTGGTTTGTGTACAGGTAAAACAGGAAGAATCAGTGATAGGTAAAGAAATGGGATTGTGTTCACAATTTACTCAGGAGAACTCTGAGGAGCTGGTTGCAGAAATGTTTAAAGATTTTGTATGTGAAGAAGTCTTTCCATGTGTACAAGGTGGAGTAGGTAAAGATGTTAAAGTTTTAGGAGACACAGGGGCTTGTCAATCCTTAATGTTGTGGGATAGTGACATTTATTGTTCAGAGGGAGTATTGCAGGAACAGGTATTGCAGGAATAAATGGGGTTCATGAAGATGCCAAACCTATTCCATTGTGGAAGATACATTTAAAGGGTAAGTGGAAAACAGGTGAGATGATTGTTGGAGTAGTAGAAAAATTGTCCATTGCGGTGATTCAATTTATTTTGGGTAATGATATAGCTGGGTCCCAGATGTGGATGATGCTTATGGTAGAAGAGCAGCCTGTAGAAGTGCTTTCAGCAGAAGTGTTGCAGATGGAGCATCCTGGATTGTTTCCAGATTGTGTGATAAAAGATCACAGGCTCACAGGTTGAAACAAGAAGAACAGGAAGTTCACAGGCAGAGAGAAGGTGTGGAAGTCCAATTAACAGGCACTGTATTTGATAACATTATACAGGAAGAAGGTGTGGAAGACAATGCAGCTGAGATGTTTAGCTCAAAGCAATTAGTGGAGTTACAGAAAGAGAATTCGTAAGTAAAACAGGTATATCAGACAGCTTACTCAGATATAGAGGCAGAATGTATCCCAGGATGTTATTACCTTAAGGGAAATGTTTTAATGAGAAAATGAGAAAATTTCAGAAAAGAGAGCTGGAGGGAGGTAGATCAGACTGTAATACCATTTGGATATAGAAATGAGATTCTGAGAATTGGTCATGAAATTCCAATGGGTGGACATTTATGAATTGGAAAGACACTGGCAAAAATACACACACAAAATTATTGGCCTGGATTGCACAGGGATGTGGTTAATTTCTGTAGAACATGTCATACATGTCAGATGATAGAGAAACCACAAGCAGTGATTAAGCCAACTCCAATTCCAGCATTTGAAGAACCTTTTAACATGGTCTGATTGATTGTGTAGAGCCCCTTCCTAAGAATAAAAGTGAAAATTAGTGCTTGCTGACAATAATGGATGTGTCTACAAGGTTTCCTGAAGTGATACCTTTGAGAAATATTACAACAAAGAAAATTGTGGAAGAGTTAACTAAATTATTTACAAGATATGGTTTACCTAAGGAAATACAATCAGATCAGTGTCCAAATTTCATGTCAAGCCTGTTTAAGGAAGTAATGAACAGTTTGGGGATAAAACAACTTAAGTCAACAGTATATCATCCTGAGTCACAAAGGGCTTTTGAAAGGTGACATCAACTTCTAAAAAATATGATCAGGACGTATAGTCAGGATTGTCCACAGGATTGAGATGGGGAGTTCCATTCTTGTTATTTGCTATTAGGGATGCTCCTAATGCATCAGCTGATTTTAGTCCTTTTGAACTAGTTTATAATCATGAGGTAAGGGGACCACTGAAATTGATTCATGAGAAATTGGTGGGTCAAAATTCAGATTATGTATCAAACTTCAGAGAGAGATTGGACTGAGCATGTGAGTTGGCTAGGGAACATTTAAAGATATCACAGCAAGTGATGAAAATGAAGGCAGAAAGGAAAGCTACAGGTCGTAGTTTTGTTGTTGGGGAGAAAGTGTTAGTTCTGTTACCATTACAAGGTTTAGTGGGCCTTACAGGATTGAAAAGAAGCTGAGTGAAGTAAATTATTTAATAAATACTCTAGTTAAAAGTAAGAAGTCATGTAAATATGCTTAAAAAATACTTTGACAGGGTAGAGGACCAAAAGGAGGTATTGGTGGTGGTAGATAATGGGAAAGGGGTAGAAATGCAGGACTCTGAAATTGATTTTCTTTAATCAAATTGGATAATGAGGAGGTACTTGAAAATTTAAATGTAATATTGAATTACCTTCCAAACAAGTGTCAAAGTGACTTGGAGAAGCTATTGCAGTCACGCAAGGCTACTTGTGGAAATAAGTTGGGGAGGAGAAATTTAGCTATACATGATATGCCTGTAGAAGTTTCATCTTCAATAAGGCAAGATCTTTATAGATTAAATCCAGCAAAGTTATCACAAAGACAGAAAGAAATTGAATTCACACTTCAAAATGATATAATTGAGTCTAGTTGCAGTAACTGCAGTTCTAATAACTGCCTATTGTGTTGGTACCAAAACTGGATGGAAACTCAAAAGATTCACAAAGACTGTGGGTGCAATTTTCCTGAATTTACACTAAGTGCAGTAGCAGCCGGGTAAAACGACTCTTGAGTTTCCATGGCGGGCGGGCTTTAAATCACCCGCCGGCCATCACGCCACCGCCGCATCAGGCCGGGTGCAATGTTTAAAGTCCAGCTGCAAGCACAGCATTCATTGCTTCCAGCTCACCGCTGCTGCATGGAAGGCATTGCCAGCAAAGGAAAAAAGACTGGAGCCCCCCGATTCAATGACAGTCCCTTGAGTGGCAGCTGGATGCTGTGGAGGCCTGTCGGGATGGCCTGTACCCCTTGCTCTGGCTGCAGGATGGGCAGCAACGTGACCAATCCAGCTTGGGAGGCGGTGGCAGCGGTGGTCAGCGCAAATGTCCTTCAGAAGAAGACAGCCACCCAGTGCCACAAGAGGAAAATTGATCTCCTCCATTCTTCCAGGGTAAGTCATTCTACTCGTGACTCTCAACTCACTCACTCAAACCCATCACATGTCCACAGGGCCCTCACTCACTGCCAGTTCAAGGGACATCACCACTCACTCTCTCACACTCACCGTCATTATCTTCATCCCTTCCATGGGACCACTCACACCCAGACAGGCCAGACATACTTATCATCTGGCCTGGTAGGCATCCTGCTTACATTTTCTCCATTTCTATCCAGGCAGGACAAGCAGGCACACAACACGAGAGAGAGGTCACAGACCGGTGGTGGATTGCATGAAATCAAGGTCCTCACGGACTTTGAAAACAGAGCCATCTAGCTGGCCAGCCATGATCTGGACTGGTCCTTTGTTGATGGTAAGGTCAGCGCTGCTCTACCAAGTGAGGATCCAGCAGTGCAACATCCATCAGACAACTATGCTGTGAGTGATGTGTCCTGTTTCACAGGTCACTGCCATGCATTAATAATCTCTCCCTGCTTTCACAGGCACATCTGCCAAACAGCTGAGAGTCCTTGACCCAGGGCCTCCAATCAAGACCCGAAGAAACCTCTGGAGAGGAATATGGAGGCACCCTCCCTGACGTCCCGTCACAGCACTCCCCCAGCCCCTCCACCAGCGCAGAGACGCACACCTTGGTGGGACCTCGCTTTAGAGTAGTCCCGGGATCACAATCTGGTGAGCACATCACACTTCCCAGGTGTCCGGCACTTGGAAGGCTGCTGGAGGCCAGAACGTTGCTTAGTCTGAGTCAGATGACGAGCCTCTGGACTCAGTCATGTCACAGTTGCGGGAGCTACAAAAGCAACCTCGGGAAGGTCAGGAAGGGATGTCCACTGCACTCCTCAGATTGCAAGACACAATGGAGGAGTTGGTCTACCTTCAGGTTGAGGTGATAGAGCCGGCATGCAAACATACCAAGGTCAACAGTGGTAGTGGTGGCAGCCATGGAGACCTTGGTTGAGGACTTCGCTCCTGCACTGCTACGCAGGCTCAACTCCATCGCTGATGCCATAATTGGCCTCTAACAGTGTGTACGCAAGAGGGGTGCCGGGCAGTTCAATCTCACTCCAGCTACCCCTGCTCCTCAAGTAGTCAGCCTGGGGTCCCCAGGCACGCATAGGGAGGAGGATCAGCAGGTCCATACTCCGGGCCCATCCATCCAGGTGACTGAGAGTGTTCAACTCCCCTCTTCCTGTGACCTCAGCAGCTCTAGCTCCATAGGTCAAGGAGGGTGCCACTGCCCCACAGCATGACCCCAAAAGCAGGCCGGGGCCCTACACGTCTCAGCCCTCCAGAGGACGCCCGCTAAAGACATCACAGACAGGGCATCACAGTCAGCAGGCTGCCTCCACCTCCACTGTGGATGTCTGGGCAGCAACAATACGTAGTGGCAGGGTTAGGAAAGTTAAGGAGAATTAGTTTCACAGCCTGGGCATGGGTACTAATCGCTTGTACATACTGTTTACTATTGTCAATAAACCTCCAAGACTGTCTCCCTGCCTATGGCTCCTTGTTCTGATGAGCAGTGTTCTTTTCATTGAGATGTGAGACCTTTCTGCACAAGATAAAGGTAGGTGTCTCACTCCAGGGCCTCTTCCCTGTGTTCTGTGCAGCTTTCAGACCAAAGTGATGGTCCAGCCTCACACTCCCTGGAAATATTGCTGATGCCTGCACCTCAGCAGTGCTTGCATTGCTGCCAGAATGTAGTGGGCAGGCACCACAGAGTTTTCTCATTCTCTCGGTGTGCCATTAGCACCTTTTGAGGAGGGGCTGTCCCCTATCTTGTTAGCATCTGTGACCACTGATGCTGTGCACCAGCTCCCAAAGGGCTCAGGTATTGAAGGCGGACAAAGCATCAGAACTTCTGAAGTTTCATGGCTGCGTCTCTATGATATGACCCTGATCACAGAGTGCAAGCTCTCGGCCAGACAGGAGTCAGACACTCTCAGAGGCCATGCTGAGGTTTGTGTATGGAGTGTTCTCACTGCATGTCGTCATCATCCTTCTGCAATCGAGTGACTATCAGGGCCTCCACAGTATCTCCATGACAGGAGCATTCTCACAGAGGGTATTCGTGCTGCCATAAACCAGACTGGAGTCAAATGTTCACAAGTGCGATGTGAGGATTTATGGGGTCACCTCACTGCATGTTGTCATCATCCTCCACAAATCTAGCAGCTATGAAGTCTTCCCGAGTGTGCCTGCATCGCCTAGCCAGTGTGAGGGCCTTAGCCCCATCATTGTCGCCTCCGAGGATCTCCTCAGCCTCATCCCCATCGGCATTCTCCTCATCGGAGGAGACGTGCAGCTCCTCCAACTCCCCCTAAGCCAACTTGTCTCCATATTGCAGGGCCAGGTTGTAAAGGGTGCAGCAGATGATGACAATGCGTGACACCCCCTGCGTACTATGTTGCAGGGCTCCACCAGACCGGTTCAGGCACCAGAACCTCACCTTCAGCATCTTGATGGTCTGTTCCACCAAGTTGCAAGCTACAGCTTGAACCTCATTATACCGTCGCTCTGCTGCAGTCTGAGGCTGCCACATGGGTGTCAACAGCCACGGCCTCTGCAGGTATCCCTTGTCCCTGAGGAGCCAGCCCTGCAGCTTCTGTAGAGCCTTGAATACTCCAGGGATCTGTGACCGACTGAGGATGTAGGCATTGTGCACAGTCCCTGGAAACCGTGTGCATACCTGCAGGATGCTTTTCTGGTGTTTGTATACCAGCTGCACTCTCAGTGAATGGAATCCCTTGCAGTTGATGTAACGACAGAGACCTGAGCTCCACATGGGTACAGTCAATTGCACCCTGCACCTGTGAGAATCCCGAGATCCAGTAGAATCCAATGGCCATTGCATCCTCGCTGTCCTGGCCCCGGGTGAAATGCACAAATTTCTGTGCCCTCGATGATGGCATTTGTGAACTCATGGATGCATTTGTGGGTGGTGGGTTGTGATATCCTACAGAGGTTACCTGTGGATGCCTGAAAGGAGCCACTGGTATAGAAATTAAGCGCCACAGTCACTTTCACAGCCACTGGCACTGGATTCCCTCCATGTCCCCTTGGCGCCAAGTCCTGCAGTAAGTAGCAGATGTGAGCGACCAGGTCCCGAGACATGCACAGTCATCAGCAACACTGGTTCTTGGTCACCTGCAAGAATGACAGGCGGCATCTATAGACCCTGGGTGCTGCTAGGCACTAACCAGGCACGGCTCGCTGTCACTTCTGGGCAGCGTGTGCAGAAGCCCCAGCAGCCCCTTCTTCCTGGGGTTGCTGCTCCGGCCTTTGCGTGGCCAGGAGCCTCAGTAGCTCTCTCCTCTGTCTTCTTTGCTCTCTGTAGGCCATCAGGCATACAGATAGGTCACCATGCTCCATGTTCCTGGTGTGGTCCTCCTGTGGCATGAAAGAGAGACGTGGTTAACATGGGTGTACTTAGCGCCTTCCCGGGCCCTGTGTGACGGTCCCTTAACGCTTCCCAGAGTGTTGGCCACCCCTCGGACAGCCACAGATGAGTGTGCTGCATGGTTGTCCTGTTAGCCTGCGACATGGGGGAGACTGCTCCTAACCGGGATGCTGAGATTGCAAGGTGCTGTGAGCACCTCCAGCATTGACTGTTATATGGCCAGTGTTGGCGAGGAGATTGTACAACGTGTGCAGCCCAACTGTTCCATGGTGCAGTAAAGGGGCCATGGACTCGCAGTCTGTGCTGGGGTTGGTGGGGGTCCAGGGGTGGGGGGGGCGGTGGAAGTGGAGGTGGGTAAGGTATGGAGTGCTTGGTGGCACATTGGTGCCTCAGTGTTGCTTACGTGGGCAGGCAGTCTAGGAGTCTGACCCCAATCATATCACTGTGGCTGTGCCTGAACTATTTCAGCTGCAGTGGAATGGTCAGTTTATACAGATGTCCCTACTGCGTGGCCACTTCCCTCACCTACCCTGCCCCAACTTTGATTTCTTGTGCAAGGGATCCAACACCAGGGCAGCAGCTGCCCCAGACACTCCCATTCCCTCCCCACCCCCCACTGCCAACAACAGTCACCTCTGAGGCTGGGTAGCAGTTGCCTTGGTCTCCCACTGCCCCCCAGACAACAGTCGCCTCTGAGGCTGGGCTGCACTGAAGCCTGCAACACAACAGGTGAGGTCTGTAGAACGATGCTGTTCACTCACCTCTAGTTCCCCCAAAGTGAAGGCTGCCAAGTGCATGTCACCCTATGTGCTGTTGTGAAACTCTTCGGCTTTCCTGCCGATGTGGACAGATGATCCGGCAGGGGTCCAAGAGCCTGGTGGGATGGCCTTTTAATAATATGCTGATGTATGACAATGAGCTCCCTGATGACCTTTGGCGGGAAATGTTCTAAGCCTTTGGTGGGCTGAGTGGACGATCGCTACCTACTTTCCTGCCGTCGTGAAACTGATCGTGCCATGTTGTCCGCGCACGCCACCTATCATGCCCGCTGCCAGCATGCACGGAAAATTCAGCCCTAAGTGTTTCACTGTTGCTTTGATGGAGGTGTAACTGGGAATTAGATTAATTTGGGGGGTTAGGAGTTACAATAGTAGTAATTTGTAGACCTATGTATGTGCTTAAAATTATTTCTTTTATTAATAAATGTTTAATTTAGTTTTGTAAAAACCTTCTAAGCCTCGGTGGCCTTCTTTTTACTGAATTCAAAGCCTGCACCTCAAAACAAATACAAATTGAAATAGTGTTGGCAGCTGCTTCAATTTTCCCCTTGAGATTTGAGAAACTTGGCATTTGCCACCCGCCTGCCATAACAACTGTGACTACAAGAACAGGTCAGAGGCTCGAAATTCTGTGGTGAGGAACTCACCTCCTATCTCCCCAAAGTTTGTCCACCGTCTACAAGGCACAAGTCAGGAGTGATGGATACTCTCCACTTCCCTCCAACAACATTCAGGAAGCTTTACACCAACCAGGACAAAACAGCCCACCTGATCAGCTCCCCATCAACTGCCTTAAACATTCACTTCCTCCATCACCAATACACAGTGGCTTCCTTTGACAGCACTTTCCAAAGCCGTGATCTCTACCAACAAGGGCAGCAGATGCATAGGAACACCACCACCTACAAGTTCCCCTCCAAGTCATACACCATCCTGACTTAGAACTATATCACTGTTCCTTCACTGTTGCTGTCAAAATCCTGGAACTCCCTTCCTTACAGCACTGTAGCTGTACCTAGACCAGTTGGACTGTAGCATTTCAAGGAGGTGGCTCACTACCACCTTCTCAGGGGAATTAAGGATGAGCAACAAGAACTGCCCTGCCAGCTATGCCCACATCCCTTGAAAGAATAATAAAAACACAAGTACAGCTGGCACAGTCTGCCAATCATGGAACAGAGGCAGAGTTGATGATGCCATAATATCGCCAAGTCTGACCATAAAAGCCCCCCTAATTATGGGCATAAAACCAGCAGGACCAGCTTCTGCCCCAATTTGCAGCTGAAACCATTTACTTACTCTGATTCTGTACTGAAATTACAGAAAAACATCATAGAAATTCTTTCCCAAAGTGTTTCATGAAATTTATAAATAACTATCAAAGTTTAGAAAGTTAGCACAGGAGAAAAAACTGAAATCGCGTCAATCAGAAAATCTTTTCCAAAAATCTACTTTATTTATAAAAAAAGTACATTACAAGACACTTTAAAGTTCTTTATGTAAAGTTCAAATGAGATAAGTATCTTTCAATACAGTATGTGTACAGTATAAGCACTCCTAATTGTCTCACTATACTTGCAATTGCAACTTAAATTTACAGTATTCATCCCATGTCAAACATACAGCCCAAGGGCTTTTACATGGTTTCCAACCTCTCAGTATACTACACTGGGAGTGCCTTAGACAGGAGCCTTTTCCAATGCTGCCTTTGCAGCAGCTGCCCCAAGCTTTAGTATGTCTCTCAGCACGTGGTCCTGGACCTTGGAATGTTCTGGTCTGCAACACTTGGTTGTCGACAGCTCTTTGCACTGGAAGATCATCAGGAAGAACTGGAATAACAAATAACCATCTCTTCCCCACTGCAACCCCCTCGGGGGCATCACATGAGTTAGTGTGACTTCAGACATGCAGGAACAACCTGACGGTGAGGGCTCTTCTCAACACCAGCCAATCTACATTTTGGTGCTTGTTTGAAAGTTCTGGCAATGAGTCATTCTGCCAAATGACTTGGACAGTCTGTTTGGGGAACCATCCGACAGTATCTACCATTTTTTTCCACAGGGTCTTGAGAACTTGAATTTACCATGCAGGACAGGTAGTATGGCACATTTCAAATGAATGCAGCATTCCGTGACAACATGTCCAGAGCCATCTTTCACAACACCAGGGACAGATAGAACCATGGCAAGTAGTGACACTTGGGCTGAGATCTTCTGGTTAGCGGTGGTGCTGGGGTAATTGATGCTGACTGTGAAGATCTCTGCGCTCTCGCCATTTTGCATTCTTCCAGCTGGAACTTCTGATCCTGGCTGCATCAGTGATGATTCAGCCATTCATGGGGAACACTAGCAAAGAACAGCATCGCAGATGACACTCCCCCATATTTACAACATCAGCTACCATATTCAGATAAGTGTTTAAAGATCTCAAAGGTTTTTAGTGCGTGACTGAATGAGCGAGTGACTGAGTAGGTGGGTGAATGATCAGGTGGGTGAATAAGTGTGGTGATGCAGTCGCACACAAAGGTGGCCGTCAGGAGGACTGCGATGTTGGGTATGTTGTTTTCCTCCTTTATCTAAAGGTTTGTACTTTTGTCACCCTCGTCTACAAATGGAAGAGGGAAAAGGAAACAACATATCCAACACCGCCCTCATCCTGATGGCTACCTTTGTGTGCGGCTGCATCACTCCAGCCTCGGTATGCAAACACCAAAGCCCAGATCTTCCGGTATTGGGAGCAGGGATGTACTGAACTTCTTTCTACAGGCGGCTGATCACAGAGCTTTCTCTAGGAAGAGAAAACATGAGCATGTCTTATCCTGCTCCACGGAGCAGACTCTAGACCAGAAGATGATTTTGGAAGCCTCCATGGCAAAGATTGAGTCTTGCTGACTCTTGGAGATTCTCCTTGAAATTGACCCCCATCGACTGCAGTGGAGCAGACCGTGCATGCTTCTCTAGATTTGGGATATTTCCCTTTGTCTATCCCTTTTCCACCTTCTGAACATCTTTGAGGATTTAGAACCTCTTGATGTTTGCCTTGATTGCTTCCCATTAGTATTTTGAGGACTCAGAGGAGTTTCACAGTTCTCCAACCACTGTAATCTCTTTTGAGTTCCTCAATGTTTTCTGGGGTCAACAATTTCATGTAAGTGACAGTGAGCCAGTAGGAGAGAATGGTCAGAGAAGAACATCGGCTTGATGTTGGTGGATCTGACCATAATCGCTCAGGATACAACTAGGAAGGCGATTCTGGAATTGACTGACCCATCTGGCCTTGACTGAATGTATATGCATGGCGCTCTGTCCGTAGGGTTTTGAAGTAATGAACTACTTGACCCAGCATTATTTCCAATGGCAGTAAAGTTCAGGAAAATGGAGGGGGACCAAAGCCTGCCATAAACATGTGAAGCAGACTAGAGTGGGATCACTTAAGCAGGAAGTGCATATTTTTAACTTCAGAAGGATCATTTTTTGTTTCAGGTAGCAGATTCCCTTGAAAGTTGACAGGACTGCACCTGCTCTCCTCACTACCACAGAAAAGGTTGTCAATTTAGCATTTTTGCTTTGTGTGCTTGTCAGTCTCTGGGATAGCCTGAAGCTGGAGCAATCGGGAAAGCAGAGGGTGCTGTGTCTTTCCTTCAAGATACTTTTATGTTTAGAGCCTCAGTTGATCAGATCATGGGAGGGTGACATCCTGTGGTGGCTGTTTGCATTTGCAATCTACACCACTTACAATGGGAGTGCTCCTGCGAATGTCATCCTCCTGCTATGCCTGGTGGCCAGTCGAATCAGCAAACTAACTTCTAAGTGTTAACTTTCTGTGATTTGTGTACTAGGGCACCCAAATCCCTCTGAACACCAAGGCCTGGATTTTACCTTTGGCAGCCACGTGCCATTGGCGGGCCCGGGAGCGGTCGGGAAACAAGCCCCTGACTGCAATCGGCCCTTGACTGCAATTTCACACTAGCATGAAACGCACGTGAGAAGCTCAGCGCTGCCAGGGTGGGGGCGGGAAGAGGGTGGGCGATGACGTTTCTGTGGGTACGGGTGAGTGCTGTGAGAAAGCTCCCTGATGGCAGACAGCTGCCTCAGGGAGCTGCAGACCTGAAAATCATCAAATAAAGGTTTAAAATTCTGCAAAAAATGTCCATGCATCACGATCAGGCACCTGAAAATATAGCTGATAAAAATGCTGCCCACAGATATTTATTTTTATTTCATCACGGAAATTTCATCCCGTCCTTGGATGAGGTTTGATGAAAAATCAAAATGTAAAGGCCACCTGGCCGATTCGCTTGTCCGCCAACTGTAAGGTCGGACGGGCCACAAAAAGTCTGAGACAATTGCGCCGTTAATGAGCTTAATTGCCCTCTTAATTGTTGGCGGGCACACTTCCAACTTTTGCGCACGCTCACCAAGCAAAATAGCATGCTAGTGCACAATGACGCAGGGCGCTCTTTCTTGCACGATTTTATGCTTGATCGGGTCGGGCGCCCGTCAGAGCGGGTACCGTCCTGTCAACTTTCATGGGAATCTGCTACCAATATCCTTTTGAAACTAAAATTCAGCCCCTATATTTCCCATTTACTCACTGAAAAAAATACTACTTTTCTTGTCAAAATGGATAATTCACATTTCTCAACATTATATTCCATTTGCCTCATTCTTGCGCATTCATTTAACCTATTTATATCCCTTTGCAACCTCTTTATGTCCTCCTTGCTGTTTGCCATCCCACCTAACTTTGTACTATCAGCAAAGTTGGATAATGTACATTATGTTCAATCCTCTCATTTAAGTCATTGGTATAAATTATAAATAGGCCCAAGAAGAGATTCTTGTGTGGCACCTTATCAAATGCTTTTTGAAAATCCAAATACACCACGTCCACTGCCTCTCCCTAATCCACCTTGCTTGTTACATTGTTAAAATATTCTAAAGATTTGTCAAACAAGATTTGCTTTTCATAACTTAGTGTTGACTCTGTCTAATCATATGATTTTCTCAGTGCTCTGTTGCCATATTTCTAATAACAGATTCGAGCATTTTGCCTAAAAATGATGTCAGGCTAACTGGCTTCTTGTTCCCTGTTTTCTCTCCCTCCCCTTTCTTGAATAGTGGGGTTATGTTTGCTACCTTCCAATCCAAGGAGACCATCTCGAATTTAGAAAATTCTGGAATATCAAAACTCATACATCCACTGTCTCTGTAGCCATCTCTTTTAAACCCTTAGGATACAGGCCATCAGTCCCATGGGTTTGTTCGCTTTTAGTCCCATTAATTTTTCCGATACTACTCTTTGCTAATTCTAATATGTTCAAGGCCCCCATTTTCACTAGACCTTTGGTTCATCATTATTTCCAGTGTTTTTTGTGTCTTCTACTGTGAAAACTGGTACAAAGTATTTGTTTAATGTCTCTGCCATTTCCTTATTCCCCATTATAATTCCTACTGTGTATGCCTCAAAAAGACCCACATTTATTCTCAATAATCTTTTCCTTGCTACCATACCTATAGAAGTTTTTACAGTTGATTGTTATATCTCTAGGTGATTTACTGTCGTATTTTTTTTACCAGTTTCTTTACCATCCTTTTCTGAATTTTAAAACATCTCCAATCCTCAGACTTACCACACTTTTTGGCAACGTTTTAAGCCTTTCACTTTAATCTACTACCATCTTTAACTTCTCTTGTTAGCCACAGCTGACCACTTTTCCTGTGGAGCATTTATTCCTTAAGGGAATGTATTACCATTGCAAATTATGAATTAATTCTTTAAACATATCTTTTGATCTAATTTACTAATCTACCTCAGCCAACTTGCCTCTCATATCCATGTAGTTTGTTTTGTACTAATTTAAGACTCTAGTTTCATACTCAACTAAATCACTCTGAAACTCATTATAAAATTCTTTCATATTATGATCACTATTCCCCAGATGTCCCTTTAACAGAAGGTTATTAATTAGTTCCATCTCATTACAAAAAAATGAAATTTAAAATAGCCTGTTCCTTAATTGGTTCCTTGGCATAGTAATTTATAAAACTGCCTTGAATGCATTCCGTGAATTTGTCCCTCACACTATTACTGCAAATTTCATTTGCACAATCTGTATGAAGATTAAAGTGCCTCATTATTACTGTATTTCCCTTGTAACTTCCTGATTTATACTCAGCCTGACACTATAACTATCATGAGGGACCTAAAAACTACACCCACTGATATTTCCTGCCCCTGCTGTTTCTTATATTTGCCCAAACATCTTGATTTACTGAGCTAACATACTCTCTACTTCTTTATCTCATCCTTTATTGTTAGAGGAAACACCCCTCCTTTTCCATTTTGCTACTTCTTCTAAAGGTCAAGTATATAAGGATATACAACAAAATGGAAGAGGGCCAGTTTCAATGCAGTGAGAAGGAATATGGCCAGGGTGAAATGGAACCAAGGACTGACAGGAAGAACTCTAATGGAACAATGGGTTATTCTTAAGGGAGAGATGATTCAAGTACAAGCTAGGCACGTTACAATGAGGGAAAAAGGTAGGGGAGCTGAAAACAGGACTCCTTGTATGATGAGGGTAATAGTGATTATGACAAGACAAAAAAAAGAGGGTATATGATTCATGTGAGGTGAATTCTTCAAGTGAAGAGCCAGTGTCATGGTTAAGTGAACATGCACATGTGTGATATTAATCTGTAATTTCAATGGCTGATAAGATGTATTGAGCTGTTTTAAAAAAGACATTTAAAAAGCAAGCAAAGACACTGACTTAATATGGCTGCCATCAGTCACCTGATATCTGGTATTACAAGTTGACTAGTTTCTGGAGGGTTCCAATGGTGAATTGCAATTGAGATACGTTAAGACAACCTCTTAAGGAATTTCACACCTGCTGTTGTCAAGAACTACTTCAAAAGATTTACTGAAACTGCACTGGACCTCACCATTTAGTTTCTATAAAGCTATCTCTCAAGCGGAGACAGAAGCTCTAATGGAACAATAGCTATGTGGAAGCTGGCATCAAGATGGAGGTTGGATTATTCAGAAGTTAATGGCTGGGGCATTAAGCAATTTAATCACATAGGCCATAAAGCAATAGCCACAGTCTGTCCAGACATGAGCTAATCAATTGCCTTCTGAAATCATTATAAGGAAAAATGTCATGTGACTGGAAAAACTATTTTTGAATGTCTTATTACAATACCTCAAGTGGCTAAGGAGGAATCTGAAAGAGATCTGCCAATGGTGCAGGAATACCATCTCTCTCTCCCTTGAGCCTTTCTCTCAAGTTCCAGACCCTATCTCTTGAAATCCAGCACAGAGATAGAAAATTTTCAAATAAAGGAACATCAAGTGTAAAATCATTGACTTTTGGAAAAGATGGATTATGTTTTAAAAAAATAAATTTTCTCCAGAAATTATAGTTCAACTCCACTGAAATTTCAAGACCACTGTGGAAAAAATCTTCAGCCACAGGTGCCTGACTCAAACAATGAACTTTTTTTTTAACCTTTTATCAGTGAATTTTAATTCAGCCAGAAAATAACTTCATACTGCATAACTTGTAATTTTGCATGCTTGAGTGTATGTGTTGCAAATGTTTACTTTTAGAAGCTCAACGCAAACTGGAGGAACAGCACCTCATCTTCCGACTAGGCATTTTACAGCCTTCCAGACTGAATATTGAGTTCAACAATTTTAGATCATGAGCTCTCTCCTCCTCACTGCCTTTCCGATCCCCCCCTTTTTTCCCAATAATTTACATAGATTTTTCTTTTCCCACCTATTTCCATTATTTTTAAATGTATTTCCATCCATTGTTTTATCTCTACCTTTTAGCCTTTTTCGAGTCCTTCACCCCACCCCACCCCCACTAGGGCTATCTGTACCTTGCTTGTCCTGCTTTCTACCCTTAATTAGCAGATTCCTTAGATAATTTCACCACCTTCAACACCTCTTTGTCCTTTTGTCTGTGACATCTTTTGGTTATCTCCACCTATCACTGGCCCTCTATCCAGCTGTACTTGTCCCACACCCCCGCCTTAAACCAGCTTATATTTCACATCTCTTCTATTTTTACTTAGTTCTGTTGAAGGGTCATTCGGACTCGAAACGCTGTGTTCCTCTCCGCAGATGCTGCCAGACCTGCTGAGTTTTTCCAGGTATTTTTGTTTTTGTTCTTTACTTTTTGTGGGTTTACTTTTTAAAATATCTTTACACATTTACCTGGGTGGGTTTTTGTTCAATAAACCTAACCCGGATTGTTTTTTTTTGCAGTCAGCACATAAATGGTTAGGCACAGACATTGAATTAATACCTTAATCCTTAATATGTCTTTATCCTTATAAATTCACAAAAAACCCTGTTACGGTTAGACATGGAGAGGTAGAATAGGGGATTCATTTTTACCCCTCCTCACGTGGTCGTAACACCAATCAAATACAGTAGGTTGAGAGGGGAGGTGAAGAGGAAAATAAGGCTGACAAGGATAGAATGTGAAAATAAAATGGTGGCCAAAATAAAAGGAAATATAAAAATCTTTTATTGGCATGTAAACATTAAGCAGGTAGTAAGAGGTGGAGTGGGCCTTATTAGGGACAAAGAAAATGAATTATGCTTAGAGGCACAGGGCAAGGCCAGAATATTTAATGAGTGCTTTATTATTGTGTTTACTAAGGAGGAGGACTTTGACAAACTATCGGTCGAAGCGGAGATAGTAGAAGGAGTGGATAGGGTGAAAATCGAGAGGGGGGAGGTACTGGAAAGATTGGCTTAACTTAGGGTAGATAAGTCAGCTGGTCCGAATGGCTTGCATCCCAGGTTGTTGAAGGAAGTGGGGGTGGAGATAATAGAAGGCTTTCTGATAGTAGAAGGGCTTGCTATAATCTTCCCTAGATAAGGGGGAGGTGCCAATGAATTGGAGACTGACACATGTGACACACATATTCAAGAAAGGATGTAAGGGCAGTTCTAACAATTTCAGGCCAGTTAGTTTAACATCAATAGTGGGTAATGTTTTAGAAATGCTTAGCTAACCTAATTTAATTTTTTAATGAGGCAACAATGAAGGTTGAGGAAGGGAATGCGGTGGATATTGTCTATATGGATTTTAAGAAACTGTCCAACTAAGTACCAGATAAAAGGTTGGTTAACAAAATTGAGGCTCATGTAATAGGAGTGTCATTATCCAATTGGATTAAAGAAAAATGACTTACTTGAGAATAGAAAACAGCATGTCATGGTACATGGTTATTTTTCAGACAGGAGGATGATGTTCCCCCATGGTTCTAGAACCATAGCACCTTAGAGGATAGTTCAAGAGGAGGACCCTGGGACAGGCAGTCAGCAGCACCTAGAGGAGAATGCGAAAGGAGGACCCAGAGCAAGGCAGTTAGTAGCACCTAGCACCTAACATCACAGGAGAAACAAAAGTTCGGCTCTCAAGAGTCATACGGACTCAAAATGTTAACTCTGTTTCTCTCTCCATAGATGCTTCCAGACCTGCTGAGTTTTTCCAGCATTTTCTGTTTTTGTTTCAGATTTTCAGCATCTGCAGTACTTTGCTTTTATTATAGAAACATAAGTTCATTGGTTGGTGAGAAACTGCAGTTAGGGAGTATCATCAAGAAGCTGCGAATTAGAAAAGCATATTCTTTTTAAAAGGGGTACTTACATTTAAGTAAGAAACTCAAGCAATAGGAAAATAAAGTTAAGTCGAGGCCAGGTAAAATAAAGTTGCATAAGTGAACCATAGTAAAATGAAATTAACACAAGGGAAGTAAATTGAAGCCATGGCAGGACAGCTTGGTCATGTGGAATACATGTCCTAAAATTTGTGGGAAGTTGTAGACGCTACCAGTGTCCTAGACAACCACATGTGCAGCAAGTGTCATCAGCTGCAGAACGTTGAGCTCCGGGTTTCAGAGCTCGAGCTGTGGCTGGAGTCGCTGTGGTGCATCCGTGAGGCTGACAGCTAAGTGGATAGCACATTCAGAGATGCAGTCACACCACAGCTTAGGGACCCGGAGGAAAAAATGCAATTGATGACCGCCAGGCAGTCCAAGAAAATTAGGCAGGTAGTGCAGGAATCCCCTGGGGTCCTGTTCAGCAATCGGTTTTCAGTTTTGGATACAGGTGAGGACTTTCATTCCTTGGAGTAGTGCGGTCAGAGCCAAGTTTGTGGCACCACGGGCAGCTCTGATGTACAGGAGGAGAGAAGAAGAAGAGAAGAGCAGTAATAATAGGTGTTTCATTAGTTAGGGGAACAGACAGGCGTTTCTGTGGCCATAGACATGACTGCAGGATGGTATGTTGCCTCCCTGATGCCAGGGTCAAGGATGGCACGGAGCAGCTGCAGGACATTCTTCTGGGGGAGGGTGATCAGCCAGAGGTTGTTCTCCACATTGGTACCAATAACATAGGTAGGAAAGGGGATGAGATCCTGAAAGCAGACTTTAGGAAGCTAGGAAAGAGATTGAAAAGCAGGACCTCTAAAGCATTAATCTCAGGGTTACTCCCAGTCCCACATGCAAGCAATTATAGAAATAGGATAATTGAGCAAATAAACACATGGCTGGAAATCTGGTGTAGGAGGGAGGGCATCAGATTTCTGAGGCATTGGGGTCGGTTCTGGGGAAGGTGGGACCTGTACAAGTCTGACGACAAGTCTACACCTGAACAGGGCTAGGATGAATATCCTCGCAGGGAGATTTGCTAGTGCTTTTGGGGGGTGGTTTAAACTAGATTGGTACAGGGAGTTGAGCCTGAGGGCAAATTCAGAGCAGGGAACAGGAGATGGAGAATTAATGAGTGACTCTGAAAGACAGAAGCAGCACAGGTTAAAAAGTGTTCAGCACAGGAATTTGGCATTGTTAAAAAGTATATATATAAATGTAAGGAACATAGTAAATAAAGCCGAGCTGAGGGCACAGATAGACACATAGCAGCATGATATCATTGCTATAACAGAAACCTGGCTTAAGGAGGGGCAAAAATGGCAGCTCAGCATCCCTGGATAAAGAGCTTTCAGGCAGGATAGGGAGGGGGATAATAAGGGTGGTGTTGCAGCATTATTGGTTAAAGAATCAATTACAGCTGTGAGGAGGGATGATATACTAAATGAAGCATCAAATGAGGCCATATGGGTTGAGCTCAGAAGTAAAAAACGGGCAGCCATATGCTAGGAGTGTACTATCAACCCCTTAAACATTGAGTGAGCCGGACTATGCCGGAGTGATATGGAGACCGAGAGCTCAGCCACAATTTAATCCAAAACAGCCAGAAACTTCCAATTTCTATTGTCTCCAGTGAACCAAGAGAGAATCTTTCAGGCTTGCAAGGTTTCAACCATCATCTTGAGGACCTAGAGGCAGGAATCACCACCTGGTGGCTACTGCCCGGAGTGGGGCAGCACGTGCAAACAGTGAGATCGCGAGGCCGCCACTGTTCTTTATGAATCCCAGGGATAGAGGTCCTGTAGGAAGGAGAAAAGAGGACTGTAGGAGTATGTGTGTCTGTGTGTCCTAGGCCCACATTACGGAGCCTGGTCTTCTGTCATCTAGGATCCCGCTGCCACTGGACCAAGGCCTTGTTCTGTCAAGCCTATGTGGTAGCTGGTGTGCAACAGCCACCCCACATTAAAAGAACTCACATACAGGCATCTTCCACCCGCTTAAAATGAAATTCGGGACCTGGAACATAAGGACCCTCATGAACAATCCAACAGCTACAGACTAGAACAGCATACTGCTATCATTGCTCGGGAGCTCAAACGTTTCGACATTGACATTGCTGCCTTAAGTGAGACCCAGTGGGCAGGGGGAGGCCAGCTCAAGAAACAAGGTGACGCTTACACCTTCTTCTGGAAAGGTAAACCAGCAGAAGATCGCTGTCTCCATGGGATTGGTTCACCATTAAAAACGAACCAGTTGGCTGTCTCAAAGACATCCCTTGCAGGATAAACGAGTGCCTAATGACCCCTTGGCTCATCCTAGCCCAGAACCAATGCGCTACAGTCCTCAGCACGTACACCCCAATACTGGATGCCACAGGCGAGTTGAAAGAGGAATTTTACACCAGTCTCGAACAATCCCTGGCCCGAGTCCCAGTGGGTGATAAGCTGATCCTTCTTGGTGACTTCAATGCCAAAGTTGGGAAGGACACAGACCTCTGCGAAGATATAATAGACAGAGAGGGGGTAGGGAAATCTAACACCAAAGACACCCTGCTCCTGACAAAATGCCTAGAACACAGCCTTGTTATAACCAACACCTTGTTCCGTCAGAGAGACAAGTACAAGGCCTCATGGAAACGCTTTCGCTCCAAGCACTGGCATCTGCTTGAAAACGACATTGTCCGAGCGAGGAACCGCAAGGACGTGTGTATCACCCATGCCATGACAGGAGCCGACAACTGCTGGATGGACCACTGCCTAATTTGCTCTGTCATCAACATAATTTGCTCTTTCATCAACATCAATGTAACCCTGAAGCAGCAACGGCAACAGAAACAATGTCACAGGAAAATCATCACTGAGGCACTTAAGGACCTTGATAAGAGAGCCCTATTCAGCCAGCAACTCATTGCCAGCCTGGCGACGCAGTGACCAAGAGACACAGAGCATCCACAGCGCCTGGTCTGCCCTCAAGGCCTCCATAATCAGCACCTGTGAAGAGACGCTTCGTCACTAGACCTGGAAACTCCAAGACTAGTTCGATGAGAATGATCAGGAGATCCAGGAGCTGATTAGCCGCAAGCGCAAGGCATTTCTGAACCTGAAACAGCAACTCAACTTGAGAGCAAGAAAGCAGCGCTACAGACAACTGATGGCTGAGGTCCAGCAAAAAATCTGCGAACTAAAGAACAGAGGATGGATGGAGAAAGCTCAGGAGATCCAACGGTTAGCTGACAACCATGATGTGCGAGGTTTCCTTAGTGCAGTCAAGACCACCTACAGCCAAGGACCCAAGGCCCAAATCCACTGCTGGCGAAGAATGGAGAGGTGCTCATCAAGGACAGAAAGGCAGTCAGCGCTCACTGTTAGGAGCACGTCAAAATCTTAACATAGATTCTGTCTTCAATGCCAGTGTCCTCACATCCCTGGCCCAAGTCCGCCTGAAGTGGAGGGAAAGAATCCGGGAAGGAGCTGAACACCTTCAGTCTCATCATCAAGAGCTAGCTGAAGCCAAGCATCAACAGCAAAAGGAGCACATGGCAATCCAGGCACCCCACCCATCCATTCTCCCTACCACCGTCTGCATCACCTATGACAGAGACTGTTGGTCTTGCATTGGACTCTTGAGTCAATTGAGAACTCATTCTTAGTGTGGAAGCAAGTCATCCTCAACTTCAAGAGTCTGCCTAAGAAGAAAATAGACCCCCAAATAGTGGAAAGCACTTAGAGGAGCAAATATGTCGACAAATTTCTGAGGCAAAAACAATAGGGCAATTAATTGTTAATTACTAATTAATTAGTAATTGTTGGGGACCTTAACTACCCCATAGCAATTGGGATATGAACAGTGTGAATGGTACAGGGGACGCAAAATTCTTGAACTACATTCAAGAGAACTTTTTTAGCCAGCATAAAACAAGCCCAATGAGAGGGGGCACAATTCTAGATTTAGTCTTAGGAAATGAAGCTGACAAGTGGATTAAGTAGCAGTAGGGGGCCATTTTGGAGATAGTGACCATAATATAGTTAGATTTAGCATCATTATGGACAAGGACAAAGAACAGGTGTAAAAGTTCTAAACTGGGGGAAGACAAATTTTACAAAGCTGAGAGGTAAGCTGGCAAGAGTGGACTGGATACAATTATTAGAAGGAAAACCTGTGTCAAATCAGTGGGAGGCATTCAAAGGCAAGATTCTACGGGCATGGTGTAGACATGCCCCCACAAAGAAAAAGGTGGTACTGCCAAACCTAGAGCCCCCTGGTTATCCAGAAGCATACAGGCCAGGATAAAGCGGAAAAAGAAAGCTTATGACAGTCATAAAAAAACTTAATACTGTAGAAAGGCTAGAGGAGTATAGAAAGTACAGGGGCGAAGTAAAAATGGAAATTAGGAAAGCAAAGAGAGGATATGGAAAAATATTGGCAGGTAAAATTAAAGCAAATTCTAAGGTGTTTTACCAATACATTAAGAGCAAGAGAATAACTAAGGAAAAGGTAGGGCCTATCAGAGATGTGTATGGTAATAGAATCATAGACATTTACAGCACAGAAGGAGGCCATTTGTCCCATCATGTCCACACTGGTCACTTGTGGGTTGATGCAGAAGATGTGGGCAGGGTTCTCAATGAGTACTTTGTCTTTGTCTTCACTAAGGAGAGGGAAGATGCAGACATTGTAGTTAAAGAGGAGGAGTGTGAAATATTAGATACAAAAAGCAAAGTGAGGGAGGAATTACTGGAGGGACTGGCATCCTTTAAGGTGGATAAATCACCAGGGCCTGATGGATTGCATCCCAGGTTATTGAAGGAAGCCAGAGAGGAAATAGCGGATACTCTGAGGATCAGTTTACAATTCTAACTAGATACAGGTGAGGTCCCAGAGGACTGGAGGTCTGCAAACATTGTACCATTATTTAAAAAGGGTGCAAGGGATAGGCCATAAAATTATAGACCGGTCAGTCTGACTTCAGTGGTGGGCAACTTTTTGGAAATAATTCCGAGACACAGGATAAACTGTCACTTAGAAAGGCATGGATTGATTAAGGATAGTCAGCATAGTTTTATTAAGGGAAGATTGTATCTTACTAACTTAATAGAATTTTTTGAGGAAGTAACAAGGAGGATTGATGAGAGTAGTGTAGTAGATGTTATCTACATGGATTTCATTTGACAAGGTCCCACATGGCAGACTGGTCAGGAACTCATGGGATACAGGGGAAGGTGGCAGGTTGGATTCAAAATTGGCTCAGTGACTGAAAAAAAGGTTAATGGTCGATGGATGTTTTTTATGAATGGAAAATGGTTTCCAGAGATGTTCCACAGGGCACAGTGTTGGGGCCCTTGGTGTTTTTTGTATATATTAATGAGTTAGAATTAAGTATGGGAGGCATGATTGGGAAATTTGCAGATGAACACAAAAATTGGCCACGTAGTTGATAGTGAAGAGGATAGCTGTCGACTCCAGAATGATATCAATGGTTTGGTTGAGTGGGCGGAGAGGTGGCAGACGGAATTCAATCTGGAAAAATCTGAGCTAATACATTTGGGGAGGGAAAGCAAAGCAAGGAAGTACTCAATAAATGGAAAGTTATTGAGAGGGGTTGAGGAAGTGAGACCTTGGAGTGCATGTCCATAGGTCCTTGAAGGTGGCAGGACAGGTGGTCAAGAAAGCTTATGGAATGCTTTCCTTTATTGGGCAAGGTATTGAACACAAAAGCAGGGATGTAATGATGGAACTATATAAAACACTGGTTAGGCCATACCTGGAATTTTGTGTACAGTTCTGGTCACATTACAGGAAGGACATGATTGCTCCAAAGAGAATGCAGAGGAGATTTACAAAAATGTTGCCAAACTTGAAAATTGCAGCTATGAGGAGAGATTGGATAGGCTAGGGTTGTTTTCCTTCAAACAGAGGAGGCTAAGAAGTGACCTAATTGAGCCGTACAAAATTGAGGGGCCTAGACAGGGTAGACAGAAAAGACTTCCTTTCGCCTAGCTAAGGGGTCAATTACCATGGGGTAATTTAAGGTGATTTAAGGTGATTGGTAGAAGGATTAGCAGGGACATGAGGAAAAACTTTTTCACCCAGAGGGTTGTGGATGTCTGGAATTCACTGCCTAAGTTGGTGGTTGAGGCTGAAATGCTCAACTCGTTTAAAAGGTACCTGGATCTGCATCTGAAGTGCTGTAACCTGCAAGGCTGGAAAGTGGGATTAAAATGAGCTGCTAGTTTCCTTTTTTCTCTTTTTGGTCAGCATAGATATGCTGGGCTGAATGGTCCCTTTCTGCACTGTAACTTTTCTACGGTTCTATGGTTCCATTTCTTTTTTTTTGCTATATATAAATGACTTGCATCTTGGAATTGTCAAGAAAACAAGAAATTGTAATATTTTTCTTCTAGTAATAACCCTGGTATATGTACTGGAAGTCTGGCTGTAATTGGATTAAGAGCTAGAGTGATAGCAAGGGTCTAAAGCTAACAGTGGTTTTGATATATTAATGAACCAAGAGGAACTTCAATCAGAGTTTTACATCCAGCAATAACAGTTTTGAATTGAGTCGTTTTAGCTCAAAGTGGGTATATGCAGATTGTAAAAGGTGTAGGAAATAAGGTAAAGATAGGGTAAGTTTGTTTTTACAAGCCTAAGAGCTAAAGTAAAGAACAATTTAATCAATTCTGGGAAGAAAGCATTTCTGAAAAGATAACAAAGAGCTAAAAGGGAAGGAACGCATTTAAGGAAATATTGAAGCCTATGTGAGGGTGTAGCTGCTTAGATCTTCCAAAAGACAGGTCTGGCCTTGTTCACACTGAAGACCCAGTTGCTTTCAGCCTCAGAAGATACCCCAAGGAAAAAGCGATGTGCGGTAAAATTAATGGACTTCTATAGATTTGAAGATCTATGAGGATAGTTGCTGAACAGAAAAGGGGAAAGTTAGCTCTGACAGTAATTAAGTTAAGCACTTGTGGAGCTGTTTAAGTACTGTTTACTGTGTAAAGCCGTTCTTGTGTTTGTGTAATTGTTTTATTTTACTCCTTTATTCTTTTAATAAAGGTTCACTTCACAATATAATCATTTCCTGATTTCAGAACATCCCCTCATACTTTACAAATTGCAAAACCGCTTTGGCAGCTATTTCAAGTTTCCCTGTGGGATTTGAGCAGCTTGGCATTTACCGTCAACCGTGCTATAACATGGTTTAGAGCAGAATTTCAAATGTTGCTGACAATGCCAAACTTGGAGCAGTGGTAAACAGTGAGGATGATATGAATCACCTTCAATATGACACAGGCTAGCACAATGGGCAGATAGTGGCACATGGAATTTCATACAGAGAAACGCAGGAAGGATCCGGGGTATATGTGCATAAATCTTTGAAGGAGCAGGACATATTCAGTGAATGATTCACAAAGTATGTGGGATCTTGGGCTTCATAAATGAGGCATTGAATACAAAAGTAGGGAAGTTTTTGCTGAACCTTTATAAAACTCTGGTTAGTATTTCTTATATTGCTGCCCATCTTTAATTGCCCTTGAACTGAGTGGCTTGCTCAGAGGGCAGTTAAGGGCCAATCACTTTGCGGTGGGTCTGGAGTCACATGTAGGCCAGACTGGGTAAGGATGGCAGATTTCCTTCCCAAAAGGACATTAGTGAACCAAGATGGGCTTTTACAACAATCGTTGATAGTTTCATAGTCACCATTACTGAGACCCGTTTTCCATTCCAGGTTTTATTAACTGAATTTAAATTCAATCAGCTGCTGTGGTGAGATTTGAATCTGGCCATAAGGGTGGTGGAAGTGGAAACAAGCAATGATTTCAAAAGGAAATTGGATGGGCATTTATAGGAAATAAATCTGCAGGCCTACAGGGATTGAACAGGAGAGTGGGACTGACTTGATTGCTGTGGCTAGCCGGCATGGTCTTAGTGGACTGAATGACCTCCTATCTGCTGTAAATGACTCTATCTTGGAATATTTAATTTTTTAACCTTGGTCATTCTGCACCCACGTAGAATTTTCTGGACATAGTCCAGAAACGTGGGATAATTTGTGGGTCAGGAGTGGATTTTACCAAGGATTTTTTACTGAACCATGACATTATCATCTTGCCTCTAGGTTGCTCGACCAATCAGGAAGGGTTGGTGGGATGACACCCTAATCATGCAAGCAAAGGTCTCTATTTAAAGGGACCATGTCAGGGCTCACAATAGTAGCAGTAAGTGCAGCATTGAATGTACTGGTGGGAAGGAGGAAACTACTTGCAGAAAGGCTGCCACCCAGTTCTCATATGTCTTTGGAGGTCATGATGGATGCAGTGAGAGCCAGAAGATAAGTTTTCTTCCCTGAGGATGTGAGGATGAGGTCAGCAACTTAATACTTCAGAGACAGAGAACTGGGGTGTCCCTGCAGCCATTGCCACCCTGAATGTGATGGAGGATGATGCTTGGAGTTATGCAGGGTGGCGCAAGTACTGGCCATTGGTGATAGAGATAGGGGATTGACACAAAGGCCTGGTGACAGTTTAGGTGAAACACTGCCACTTGATTCTTAACTGTCAATCAATGTGAATTAATATCATCGTTACATTAAATATGATCTACACTATTCTAACTTTGAAACCTGTTTCACCTACTTTCAGCAATAACTCCAGTCTTATATCTTGTGCAGGTGCATCTCAGACCCTAATGGAGGGGATGAGGGAGGAGCTCAAGGAAATCTCAGAGCATTCTGAGGATGCACTGTCACAAGACTCCTGTGACTCTCCACCAATATAGACCTCCGTGGGTTCAGGATTACAGATAGATGGGGAGGTACATGGTGAAGGGCACATCATATTGAATAGCACCAAGTGCTGGAGACATGCATTGGAAAGTCCCCACTGGCAGGCACAGGAAACTCCAAGCTTTGCTCAGCTCAACACATGCTGAGTCTTGGGGGTCATCATTGAAAGGGAACTTATGGAACACCAATGGGAATTCTGCACACTTCAGTCAACATCTCCAGAGGCAGTGCACACTCTTGCAGAGAGAATGGAGGAGTTCATCTCTATCATGAGTTCCATGATGTCTCAGGCATTTTAGCTGATGGTCACCTTCATTGAAAGAGTGGCCGACCTCATGGAGAGTCAGACGTAGCAGGCCACACCAACAACCTGCACAGTCTCGCTGTCAGTTTTATAGACAATCAAGTAAAGCTTTGGCAGCTCAGCATCAAAATGACATGCAGCCTAGTACTCTAATGCTCTTGGTTAGCAGGGAAATGCAGGTGGGCTCTGTGAGATGAAAGATGGAGAAGGGGCGCATGATGGTGAGGGCTCTTCTTAAGATGCCTCACTTCTTGGCCCTTGCCATCCCACCCAGGCAAAGATTCATAAGCTGTCTCCTGCCCTGATGACTGAGTTTGCCCCTGCACAGGTGTAGGTGTGGCAGTATTCGGCAGAGGCCTCACAGGCTCCAAAGCCTAAAGGACAACTGCCACAAGCATTATGAGAGTCAGAGCAGGAAACTGAGCAGACTGCCCCCAACTCAAAATGAAGCCACAGGGGTACACCATATGAAAGTAAGGGAATGCGCAAGGGGAAGACATTTAGTTTCACAAAGGGATTCACTAGAGTGGTTTTAACAATGTTAGTGTTTCATGAATGCTCTTTATTTCAACGGAAGTGTGAATCAATGTGAACTTCTCATTCTCAAGGCCTCTACTATATTTCATTCCACATTTGGCCCAGTTAGTTTCCTTCAGTGAATGAAGCGATCAGCTTTAATGAGGAGGAAAGGGTGTGACTGTGATGGTCAGAGGAGTGACTGTAGGAAGTTGCTGTTTTGGGTGTAGGTCGGTGGAGATGGGGGTGATGCTTTCCTCAAGATTCTTGATCAAAAATGTAAAATACTGCAAGGACACTTTTCCAGTGAAGTATGCCTGGATGAGGCTGTCATGGGCTTCTCTGGCAGCCAGGTGTGTGACTCCAGATACCAACTAACCTCCTCCTCCAGCTCTGAGGATGCTGGGCATTCCTCACCTTCTTTGAGCACCATTTTCAGTGCTTTCTGCAGTGCCATGTTGTGAAGGGTAAAGCAGACCCCAGAATCTTGGAGACCTTTTGCTGGGGCATATTGAAATGCACCTCCAGTTTAAGCCAATGACTTAGTCTATTGTCACCCTGAAGCTGACATGGCTTTTGTTATTACTTCTCCTGTGCCTCACTGGGGTCAGATCTTCAGTGGGGGTCAACTGCTGAGGTCATTTAGCAGAGAGCACTCCTGCAGCACATGAGAATGCCGCAGGATGAAGGAGTCACTGGAGCTGCCTGGATACCTGGTGCAGACATATGTAATGTTCTTGTAGTGGTTACAGACCAGCTGCACATCAAGGGAGTGGAAGACTTTCTGATTAATGAAGAAGAATGGTTGATCTGATGGCACTATGATTGATTGCACTGACATGGCAATTGGTCCTTGGGCCTGTGGAAAACCTGTGAGTGAAGTAAAGTAAACATCCTCTGGGTTTGACTCACCTCAACATCAAAGTTTACCTTGGCAAACATGGCATTGGTGGCCTTGGTTGTGCAGTTGTTCGCTGCAGTTTGTGAAATCCTGCAGATATCACCATCAGATACCTGGAATGAGCTGGACACAAGAGATTGAGGGCTGGCAATACATGGCCACCTGGTTCTCTGGGGCAGAGGTCAGCTTCCAGAAAGATGTCTGTGAATATTTTCCCTGAGAGCTTGAGCCTAATGAGGCATTGTCATTTGGGTATGTCAAAGAAGCTTGCCATTGGCCTATAAACTCAGTGTTAGGCATATTGTCTCCTTCAAGGTGCTGCTCTGTCCATTCCCTCTGTCACATGGAGTTTGTGTGGTTGTAGAGAAGACAGCTGCTACTGCTGCTTGGAGTTGCTGTGGCTTCTGAGCTGGGCCAAGGTGCTGCTGCTCTTCAGAGGTATTGTACTTGCTACTGCAGCATTTGTAGTTGTCAAATTGTAGAGAAGTCACACAAGCAAGAAGTTGAAATTCAGCTTGGTTATTGCACAGTGCTATTACCAAAGGAATTTGTGAATTCAGCTAAAAGAACCACAACTGCCAACGCAAGCCTTTCACTGTGGCTAACCACAGGCTTGCTGATTTCAGTCTTTATACTGCTATAATATTTAGAATGATCAACCTAAACGGAGTTGGTGTATTTGGTGACTGCTTTGGTGCCTTCAGAGAAGGCATGTTTGGCCAGTTCCCCTGGCAGCATGAGGCGGGCGGCATTCTGGATTTCCCTGGCCAAGATGATGTGGCGCTTGTTGTAGTGAATGAGGTATGAAGCCTTGGAGGCGATGTGCTTGAAAATGTCGACAATGGAGGAATTCATAACACTCATGGCCTTGAACGAGGTCCTGGTGGAAGGGTGGACCTAGGTCAGCACCCTGTACACGTAAATGGAATAGCTCTGCTTGCGAGATTTCCTCCACTTCTTGGGCGTCTTCAGTCAGCAATTGCTTCGACGCCTTGCGGGACACATCGCCTTAGCCACAGCCACTGCCTCAGGCATTCCACTCGACTTGGACCAACTCAAGCCTACTGCACCTGGTATTCCTGGGCTGTCTCCCATCCAAATGCTGAACAGGCCTGAGTCTGCTTAGCTTCTGAGATCAGACGAAATTAGGCGTTTTCAGACTAGCATGTTGCTAGGAGGTTAATTTAAGTAAACAATGGCTTCCTGTTGTGCAGTGTCCTCCAGCCTGGCGAGGAACTTGGGTGGAACTTGTGCTCTGGCAGTGAAAGACAGAATGTAGGGTTAAAGAAAGACTTCATTGACTTATTAAGTATCTTAATTGGTTTCCTGACAGATCCAAGTGGGCTCACTGCTTGCCTTGGAACCCACCCCTGTAAAACCTGGAAGAGGGTGGGTTGATGTTAGATTCCTGATTCAACATCACTTTTAGCAGATTTAATGCCCTGCAAACACCAAAAGCCACCTCACCTTGTTTGGGGAATTTCCATCCTGTACCTCCGTAGTAGCTATTAGATTAAAGTCATTAATTTCTATCTGTACTATTAATTCATCTATTTTGTTGTGACTATTTTGCACAAATATAGTGCCACTAGCTTTATTTTTTTTCTATTTTTCCTGATGTGATCCTAGAGTCTCATGTTCCATTATCTTTGTTAAGCTCTCTCTCCCTTCCTGATCCCACTCTGCTGAATTTTACCCAGATCACTACTCTGCTCTACAGACTCAACATTTCACTCATTGCTTTTGAATTTACCACCACTCACCTCATCAGTTTAAAGTCCCATCCTAGTTACTCAATTCATCAGGACACTAGTCCCATCCCACTTTAAAGTAGAACCTGTCCCAGTGGAACAGATCGCTCTTTCTCCTCAAACAGTCCCCTCATCCTACGACTCAGCCTAGTGAACCTTAGATGCAGTTACCCCAAGGTTGGTAAATCCATCCTTGGGTAAGGAGACCAAACTGTAAGCAGTAGTCCAGATGTAGTCTCATCAAGATCTTATGCAATTGCAGAAATATAAATTAGCCTTCTAATCTGTTTGTCCTTATGCCAATTTGCACATGGTTCAGATAACAATGCAGAGATTATTATCCATGAGGTTCTGTGGTTTAATTTCGACTCTAGGTCCTCAAACCCTCTCAGCAGAATGTCATTCCTTGTTCTACTTATGTATTAGGTTCCAACATGGACCATGACAACTAGACACTCCCACTCTCACTCCAAGGACGGTACTTAAAGCAGGCGACAAGGGTCTTGCCTGCTTGCTGGAGAGCTAGTGAGAGCTCCGTGAAGCCTCTTTTTGGGAAGGCCCACTGAATTAAATGCGAATCAGGCACTCAGTGCCCAGTGGCAGGCCATCCCTGGGATCAAGGACCTCAGGGATGGAAACTACTCTTCAACAGCTGCCAGCCAATCAGAATACCTCCCCAAGAGCCTGCAAGAAAACATGACAGGGTTTGCTTTCACGATTCCCACGTGGTCACTCCTCTGCAGGATGAGGCCCTTAAGTGGACTTAATCAGGACAGATGCATGGAGGCAGCAGGATCCATAGCTACCAACCTCTCACCCGATTAATCCTCCTCCCTGCAAACCTGCCTCAGGGGAGGGCAGTAAATTCCACCCCGAGTTCTCCAGTCTGCAAAAAGATGTCCTTTTAACACTGGCACCGGCAAGCAAAACAACCTTCTAAAATCTCCGTTGCATCCTGGGGGAACAGTATCTATCTACCTGATTATACTGTCGCCTACCACATTCCATTTCATTCCACCGCTTGAATCGCCTCCTATATCACAAAACTAAAGAATGTCCTGCAGTCTTTGCCCTCATCCACACAGGCAGTAAGAACCTCGAACCTGTTGCATAAGGGGAAAGGCCAAGGCTCCTCCAGAACTGCACATGGGATCGCCTTACCTGTCTAACTTGCTGTCAGACCCTTCTGACCCTGACCACTAACCTGACCTGTACAACTTGCCAACCTAAGTGGTGTGACTGCCTCCTAGATCAAAGTTCCAGATAACTCTTCCCCTCCTTGATGTCCTGCAATGTCTGCACCTCAGACTCCAGCTTAGTAACTCTGAGCTGAAGTTCCTTGAGATGCAGACATTGCAGATGTTGTTGTCTGGGATCATAGTGCTCTCCACATGGGTTATACGTAGATTACATATTTACTTGTAAATTACCCCCACTGCTGTTGCGATGTTATGTTGTGATTTGTTTTTTCTTATGCTGTTCTCAGACTCACAGTTGCTCAGCATCTCTGTTTCCTTTTCAAATCATTGTTGGTCATGGTTCCTGTTCTTTTTAATCAGCTGTGCAGTGCTAGAAATACATAGCAGCTCTGGCAGCATATGTGGAGATAGAAGTTAACGTTTCAGGTTGATGACCTCTTATCAGAACTGGAAACATTCCAAGATGTGATAAGTTTTAAGTAAGTATACAGGTAGGGAAAGGGGGAGGTGGGAGAACAAAAGCTCTGTCTAAGGCTAGAGAGGTTAATTGACAAAAGAGACAATGATGCAGGGCAGAAACTAACAGACAAGAAAGGAACAAATGATGAGTCTAGCGGAGGTGTAAATGGGAATAGTAGAATCATTACCCCAACAGCTGCCATCCAAAATCAAAATTTAAAGAAATGGGGGCAGACAGTATGATCTGAAATTGTTGAACTCAAGATTGTCTCAAGGCTGTAAAGTGCCTAATGGAAACATGCAATGTTGTTCCTCAAGTTTATGCTCAGTTTCATTGAAAGTTGAGGACAAAGAGGTCAGAGTGGGAGTGGATAATTAAAATGAGAGGCAATCATTTGGGGTCACACCTGCAACTGAAGTGTTCAGTCCAGCTGTTTCTTATGTGAATTTACAGGAGAATGCTGAGGACAATAAATAACTGATTAATCTGTGAAGGGATTATTGAAGGTGGTACTGTCTGAAAGGACAATGACAGGTAATGGCAATGAGATGTGAAAAGCTGCTTGACTTGTTTGAAATAGTTGATATGTTTAATAGGATTTAAGGCTCCTTTGCCATTGACCCCTATGGTGACAAGAAATGGTTTTTCATTTGCTCAATATAGGGTATAAACAGGGATTGTTTAAGTGACAGGTTTAAGCGGCAGGCAGTGTATTTTGCGATGCTTCTAACTATTGTGGGGGCTGTCCCAAAATCCTGATGTAATTTGGACAGAAATACCAGAGAAATGGCACAACTGGTAATTTATGTAATTTCACCAGGGTTTCTGTCAACTTATGCCAAAGGGATCGCGACAAATATTCTCTTCCCATAATTATTCACCTTGATACAGAAGTGTAGAAATATGAAAACTGGCAACTTCACAACTTGCTTGTAGTGTAACTCAATGGTTGTCAGAATCCACAGAACATGGACATCAGACCCTAAATAAATTACCCTGATTCCAGCATTCTTCTCAAAAACCAGACCTGCCACTTGTTGGTTACTTGGTATTGCCACTTAAAAGTTTATTTTAAAAAAGATAATGGCCTCCAACTTTTGAAACAAAGCCAAAGATTTCTACTTTTTATTCAGCGTCTTTCTCACCAAATTAAAAACTTCATTAATTTGTCAATGTTGTATTACACATTTAACTTGTACTGCCTAGCAGGATAATGGAAAGCCAACCACTGATAATAAGCTTATTAATAACAGCCCATTAAGCACTCATTAAGTAGTTAGATCTGCATCAGTTACATTCATAGCCCAATGACTCACTTTGAATTAATGCTGCTGACTGTAAATTAAAATAAATTAAGAAACAGGAGTTGACAATGTAATGGAATCAAAATGTGCACATTAAAAATGTAATTAAAAAAAAAGGGGTCTCCTCCTGGGGTCCCCAGCATCACAGATGCCAGTCTTCAGCCAATTCAATTCACATCACTTGATATCAAGAAATGGCTGAAGGCAACTGGATACTACAAAGGCTGACAACAATCTGGCAATAGTACTGAAGACTTGTGCTACAGAACTAGCCATGCCCCTAGCCAAGCTGTTCCAGTACAGCTATAACACTGGCATTTACCCGGCAATATAGAAAATTATCCAGGTATGTCCTGTCCACAAAAAGCAGGACAAATCCAAGCTGGCCAATTATTGCCACATCAGTCTACTCTCGATCATCAGCAGAGTGATGGAAATTGTTGTCGACAGTGTTATCAAGCAATAACCTGCTCACTCTCCACTTGGAGTCATACCTAGCAAAGAAAGATGGTGTGGTTGTTGGAGGTCACAGAATCACAGTGCAGAAGAGGCCCTTTGGCCCATCAAGTCTGCACCGACACGTGAGAAACACCTGACCTACTTACCTAATCCCATTTACCAGCACTTGGCCCATAGTGTTGAATGTTATGAAATGCCAAGTGCTCATCCAGGTACTTTTTAAAGGATGTGAGGCAACCCGCCTCCACTACCCTCCCAGACAGTGCATTCCAGACCGTCATCACCCTCTGGGTAAAAAAGTTTTTCCTCACATCGCCTCTAAACATCCTGCCCCTCACCTTGAACTTATGCCCCGTTGTGACTGACCCTTCAACTAAGGGGAACAGCTGCTCCCTATCCACCCTGTCCATGTCGCTCATAATCTTGTACACCTCGATCAGGTCGCCCCTCAGTCTTCTTTGCCCCAACGAAAACAACCCAAGTCTATCAAAAACAAAAACAAAAATACCTGGAAAAACTCAGCAAGTCTGACAGCATCTGCGGTGAGGAACACAGTTAACGTTTCGAGTCTGTATGACTCTTCAACCAAGTCTGTCCAACCTCTCTTCATAACTTAAATGTTTCATCCCAGGCAACATGCTGGTGAATCTCCTCTGCACCCCCTCCTTCCTACAATGTGGCAACCAGACTGCATACAGTACTCCAGCTGTGGCCTCACCAAGGTTCTATACAACTCCAACATGACCTCCCTACTTTTGTAATCTATGCCTCGATTGATAAAGGCAAGTATTCCTTATGCCTTTTTTACCACCCCACTAACATGCCCCTCTGCCTTCAGAGATCTATGGCCACACACGCCAAGGTCCCTTTGTTCTTCAGAACTTCCTAGTGCCATGCTGTTCATTGAATAATTCCTTGTCAAATTACTCCTTCCAAAGTGTATCACCTCACACTTTTCAGGGTTAAATTCCATCTGCCACTTATCTGCCCATTTGACCATCCCGTCTATATCTTCCTGTAGCCCAAGACATTCAACCTCACTGTTAACCACCCGGCCAATCTTTGTCATCCACAAATTTACTAATCCTACCCCTGACATAGTCATCTATGTTGTTTATATAAATGACAAATAATAGGGGACCGAGCACAGAACTGTGTGGTACGCCACTGGACACTGGCTTCCAGTCACTAAAGCATCCTTCTGTCATCACCCTCTGCCTCATACAACTAAGCCAATTTTGAATCCACCTTATCAAATTACCCTGTATCCCATGTGCCTTTGCCTTCTTTATAAGTCTTCCATGTGGGACCTTGTCAAAGGCTTTGCTGAAATCCATTTAAACTACATCAACTGCACTACCCTCATCTACACACCTGATCATCTCCTCAAAAAATTCAATCGAATTTGTTAGGCATGATCTCTCTCTGACAAAGCCATGCTGACTAGCCCTGATCAAACCTTGCCTCTCCAAGTGGAGATAGATACTCTCCTTCAGAATTTTCTCCAATAGTTTCCCTACCACTGACGTGAGACTCACTGACCTGTAGTTCCCTGGCTTATCTCTACAACCCTTCTTAAATAGCGGAACCACATTAGCTGTTCTCCAGTCCTCTGGCAATTCCCCCGTGTCCAGAGAGGAATTAAAAATTCGGGTCAGAGCCTCTGCGATCTCCTCCCTTGCCTCCCTCAGCAGTCTGGGACACAAATCATCTGGACCTGGAGATTTGTCCACTTTTAAACATGCCAACACCTCCAATACCTTGTCACTCCCTATATCAATTTGCTTAAGAACCTCGCAGTCTCTCTCCCAGAGTTCCATACCTTTATCCTCATTCTCCTGGGTGAAGACAGATGTGAAGTATTCATTCAACACTCTAGCGATGTCCTCTGGCTGCACCCATAGATTGCCCCCTTGGTCCTTACTCTTTCCCTGGTTATCCTCTTCCCATTGATATACTTATAGAATATCTTGGGATTTTCCTTACTTGTTCCCTGCGTGGTCCCAGAATGCATTGTTCTAAGAAACTGTTCTGAATACACTCTGAATTAATTTTTAAATCTACTTTTGCCAATTTGATTCATCCAACCTACATGAAAATTAAAATTGTCCACGATAATTGCTGTACCTTTCTTACAAGCCATCAGTGTTTCTTGGTTTGGGGGGAGTAATCAGAAATGTATTGGTAGTAGGGGACAGTATAGTCAGGGGGATAGACACAGTTTTCTGTAGCCATGAGCAAGAATCCAGAAGGTTTTGTGGTCTGCCCGGTGCCAGGGTTTAGACACCTGCTTGGGGCTGGAGAGGAACTTGCAGTGGGAGGGAAAGAATCCAGTTGTTGCAGTCCATGTCGGTACCCAAGTGGGTACCAGCAATATAGATAGAACTAGGAATGAGGATATGATCAGGGAGTATGAGCATCTAGGGGCTATATTAAAAAGCAGAAACTCAAAGTTAATAATCACTGGAGTGTTATCTGAGCCAAGAGCAAATTGGCATAGAATAACTAAGATTAGGGAGTTGAATATATGGCTCAAAGATTGGTGCAGGAAAAATGGGTTTTGATTCATGGGGCACCGGCACCAGTACTGGAAAAAGTGGGAGCTGTACTACTTGGACGGTCTTCACCTGAACTGTGCTGGGACCAGTATTCTGGTGAATCATATAACTAGGGCTGTAGAGAGGACTTTAAGCTAAATAATAGGCATGAGGTATTATATGAGGGAAGATTAAATAAAGGGGAAAGAACAAGGCAAGAGAACAAGCAATAAGGATAATGAGAGATTTTAAGCTACACATAGATTGGATAAATCAGATTGGCAATGGTGGTCTGGGAGATGAGCCCATAGAATGTTTTTGGGGCAATTTGTAGAGTAGCACATGCTAGAGCCAACCAGAGCCAGGCTATTGTAGATCTGGAAGTGTGCAATAAGGTAGGCTTTATTAATGACCTTATAGTAAAGGAATCTCTAGGTAGCAGTGATCACACATACAAACATCTGAATTAGGAAGAGTAGGCCACTCAGACTCTCGAGTCTTTTTTGCCATTCAACATTGTAACCTCAACTCCACATTCGCACCTACCCCCAATAAGCTTTCATCCCTTTGCTTATCAAGAATCAATCTACCTCAGCCTTAAAAATATTCAAAGACTCTGCTTCCACCATCCTTTGAAGAAGACGGTTCCAAAGATTCACTACCTTTTGAGAGAAAAAAATTCTCCGATCTCTATCTTAAATGGGCTACCCTTTATTTTTAAACAGTGACCTCTAGATCTAGATTCTCCCACAAGAGGAAACCTCCTTTCTACATCCACCCTGTCAAGACCCCTCAGGATCTTATGTTTCAATCACGTCGCCTCTTACTCTTCTAAACTCCAGCAGATACAAGCCTAAGCTGTCCAACCTTTCCTCATAAGACAACCCTCCCATTCCAGGTATTAGTCTAGTAAACCTTCTCTGAACTGCTTCCAATGCACTTACATCCTCCCTTAAATAAGGAGACCAAACTGTATGCAGCACTCCAGACGTGGTCTTACCAATGCCCTGTATACCTGAAGCACAACCTATCTACCTTGCAATAAACAATAACATTCCTTTAGCTTTTGTGATTCATGCACTAGGACATCAAGATCCCTCTGCTTTACAGAGCTCTGCAATCTCTCATCATTTAGATATTGTCTAAGTAATTAGGAAAGCTAATTCTTCCTGCCAAAATGGACAATTTCACAGTTTCCCACATTATACTACATTTACCAGATCTTTGCCCACTCACTTAACGTATCCATATCTCTTTGTAGCTTCCTTATGTTCTCTTCACAACTTACTTTCCTACCTTTCTTTGTATCTTCAGCAAAAATTCAATCATAACATGATTGAATTTTGCATTTAGTTTTAGGGAGAGAAGGGTGAGAAGTGTGGGTCTAAGACGAGTATCTTAAACTTAAATAAAGGCAATTACAAGGGTATAAGAATAGAGTTGGCAAAAGTGAACTGGGGAAATAGGTTCAGTGGTAAGACAGTAGAGAAACAGAGGCAGACATTTAAGGAAATATTCTATAACTCTCAGCAAAGATATATTCCATTGTCAAAAAAAGACAAGGAGGAGGATGGACCGTCTATGGCTAACTAAGGAAGTTAAAGCATTTCATGGTGTAGCGGGTAACATAACTAACCTATCCAGTATCTATGTGACTAACAGGAAGTAGAGATTAGGGATAAATTGGTCATTTTTGGGTTGGAAAGCTGTTACTAGTGGAGTGCCAGGCCTCAACTATTTACAATCTATATCAATTAATTGGATAAAGGGGCTGTAGGTATGGGTAGCTAAATTTGCTGATGACAACAATGATAAGGAGGAAAACAAAAGTTGTCAAGAGGACATAAGGAGTCTACAGAGAGATTTAGATAAGTTAAGTGAGTAGGCAAAAATCTGGCAGGTGGAGTATAATGTGGGAAAATGTAAACTTTGGCAGGAAGAATAAAAAAGCAGTAGATTATTTGAATGTGGAAGAGACTGCAGAACTCTACTGGACAGAGAATTTGAATATTCTGATATAGGAATCACAAAAAATTGGTATGTGGATGCAGTAAGTAATTAAGACAAATGGAATGTTAGTGTTAATTGCAAAGGGAATTGATTTTTATTCATTCACGGGATGTGGGCTTCGCTGGCTGGGCCAGCATTTATTACCCATCCCTAGTTGCCCTTGAGAAGTTAGTGGTGAGCTTCCTTCTTGAACTGCTGCAGTCCATGTGGCGTAGATACACCTACATTGCTGTTAGGAAGGCAGTTCAAGGATTTTGACCCAGCAACAGTGAAGGAATGGTAATATATTTCCAAGTCAGGATAGTGAATGATTTGGAGGAGAACTTCCAGGTGGTGGTGTTCCCATCTATCTGCTGCCCTTGTCCTTCTAGATGGTAGTGGTCATGTGTTTGGAAAGTGCTGTCGAAGGAGCCTTGGTGAATTCCTGCAGTGCATCTTATAGATTGTACACACTGCTGCTAGTGTGCGTCGGTGATGGAGGGAGTGAATGTTTGTGGATGTGGTGCCAATCAAGCAGGCTGCTTTGTCCCGGACAATGTCAAGCTTCATGAGTGTTGTGGGAGCTGCACTCATCTAGGCAAGTGGAAGTATTCCATCACATTCCTGGCTTGTACCTTGTAGATGGTGGACAGGCTTTGGGGAGTCAGGAGGTGAGTTACTCATTGCAGGATTCCTAGCCTCAGGATTCCTGCTTTTGTAGCCACAGTATTCATATGGCTAGTCCAGTTTAGTTTCTGGTCAATGGTAACCTTCAGGATGTTGATAGTGGGGGATTCAGTGATGGTAATGCCATTGAACATCAAGGAGCGATGATTGGATTCTGTCTTGTTGATGATCATTGCCTGGCACTTGTGTGATTTGAATGTTACTTGCCACTTGGCAGCCCAAGCCCAGATATTGTCCAGGTCTTGCTGCACTTGGACATGGACTGCTTCAGTATCTGAGGAGTCACAAATGGTGCTGAACATTGTGTAATCATCAGCGAGCATCCCTCCTTCTGATGTTACGATGGAAGAAAGGTCATTGATGAAATGATGGTTGGGCTGAGGACACTATCCTGAGGAACTCCTGCAGTGATGTCGTGGAGCAAAGATGACTGGCTTCTAAATAATCACAACCAACTTCCTTTGTGCTAGGTATGACTCCAACCAGCCAAGAGTTTTCCCCGATTCCCAATGACTCCAGTTTTGCTGGGGCTCATTGATGCCACACTCGGTCAAATGCGGCCTTGATGTTAAGGGCAGTCATTCTCACCTCACCTCAGGAGTTCAGCTCTTTTGTCCATGTTTGAACCAAGGCTGTAATGAGGTCAGGAGATGAGTGGTCCTGGCAGAACCCAAACTGGCGTCAGTGAGCAGGTTATTGCTATGCAAGTGCTGCTTGGTAGCACTGTTGCTGACTCCTTCCATTACTTTACTGACGATCGAGAGTAGACTGATGGGGCAGTAATTGGCTGGGTTGGATTTGTCCTGTTTTTTTTTTGTGTACAGGACATACCTAGGCAATTTTCCACAAAGCCGGGCAGATGCCAGTGTTGTAATGTACTTGGACAGCTTGGCTAGGGGTGTGGCAAGTTCCGTAGCTCAAGTACTATTGCCGGAATATTGTCAGGGCCCATAGCCTTTGCAGTATCCAGTGCCTTCAGCCGTTTCTTGATATCACGTGGAGTGAATCGAATTGGCTGAAAACTGCCATCTGTGATGCTGGGGACCTCCGGAGGAGGCCGAGATGGATCATCCACTTGGCACTTCTGACTGAAGATTGTCGCAAATACCTCGGCCTTATCTTTTGCACTGATGTGCTAGGCTCCTCCAACATTGAGGATGGGATATTTGTGGAGCCTCCTCCAGTGAGTTGTTTTAATTGTCCACCACCATTCACGGCTGGAAGTGGCAGGACTGCAGAGCTTTGATCTGATCTGTTGGTTGTGGGATCGCTTAGCTCCAGCAGTTGTTGCTTATGCTGTTTGGCATGCAAGTAGTCCTGTATTGTAGCTTCACCAGGTTGACACCTCATTTTTAGGTATGCCTGGTACTGCTCCAGGCATACCCTCCTGCACTCTTCATTAAACCAGGGTTGATCCCCTGGCAGGATGGTAACGGTAGAGTTGGGGGGGGGGGGAAGATATACTAGGCCATGAACACAGATTTTGTTTGAGTACAATTCTGCTGCTGCTGATGGCCCATAGCCTCATGGATGCCCGATCTTGAGTTGCTAGATCTGTTAGAAATCTATCCCATTTAGCATGGCTGTACTGCCATACAAAACGATGGAGGGTATCCTCAATGTGAAGGCGGAACTTTGTCTTCACAACGACTGTGCGGTGGTCACTCCTACTGATACTGTCATGGACAGATGCATCTGTGGCAGGCAGGTTGGTGAAGATGAGGTCAAGTATGTTTCCCCCTCCTGTTGGTTCCCTCACCACCTGCTGCAGGCTCAGTCTTGCAGCTATGTAATTTAGGACTCGGCCAGCTCAGTCAGTAGTGGTGCTACTGAGCCACACTTGGTGATGGACAATGAAGTCCCCCACCCAGAGAACATTCTGCACTCTTGCTACCCTCACTGATTCCTCCAGGTCGTGTGGTGTTCAGCATGGAAGAGCACTGATTCATCAGCTGAGGGAGGGTGGTACGTGATAATCAGCAGGAGGTTTCCTAACCCATGTTTGACCTGATGCCATGAGACTTCATAGTGTTTGGAGTCGATGTTGAGGACTCCCAGGGCAACTCCCTCCCAACTATATACCACTGTGCTGGGTCTGTCCTGCCAGTGGAGGAGGACATACCCAGGGATGGTGATCATGGTGTCTGGAACATTATCTGTAAGATATGATTCCATGAGGATGGCTATGTCAGGCTCAAGTCTGAGAGACAGCTCTCCCAATTTTGGCACTAGATGTTAGTAAGGAGGGCTTTGCAGGGTCAACAGGGCTGTGCCATTGTTATTTCTGGTGCCTAGTTCAATCCGGTTTCATTCCATTTCTTGGTACAACTGAGTGGTATTTAATAGTTTACCTGATCTGGAGTCACATGTAGGCCAGACCAGGTAGGGAACGACAGATTTCCTTCCCTAGAGGGAATTAGTAAACGAAACGTTTCATGTAGGCTTTTATTTTCAGACTTTTATTGAATTGAAATTCCACCATCTGCTGTGATTGGATTCGAACCTGGGTCCCCAGAGCATTACGCTTGGTCTCTGGATTATTAATCTGGGGACAATACCACTATCACACTACCTCCCCCATGGAGTGTAAAAGTAGGGAAGTTATGCTACAGTTGTACATGACATTTAATGAGATGACCTCTGGAGTAGTGTGAACAGTTTTGGTCTCCTGAAGATATTGCTGCATTAGAAGCCGTTCAGAGAAGGTTCACTCAAGTGATTCCTGGGATGAAGGGGTTAGCTTATGAGGAGAGGTTAAGTAGATTTGCCCTATACCCATTAGAGTTCAGAAGTATGTGGGGTGATCTTATTGAAACATACAAGATCCTGAGGGGGCTTAGGGTGGATGCTGAGAGGATGTTTCCCTTCTGGTGGAGTCGAGAACCAGGGGACACAGCTTAAAAATAAGAGGTCTCCTATTTAAGACTGAGGTAAGGAGAATTTTTTTCTCTCTCAGAGTTGTTAGTCTGTGGAATTCTCTTCCCCAGCGAGCATTGGAGGCTGGATCATTGAATTTATTCAAGGCTGAGTTAGATAGATTTTTGATTGACGGGGAGTCAAGGGTTATGTAAGGCAGACAGGAAAAGGGAGATGAGGCCACAATTAGATGAGTCATGATTTATTGAATGGCAGAGCAGCCTCAAGGGGCTGAGTGGCCTACTCCTGCTCCTAATTCTTGTGTTCTTTGTCCTACAGTTTAGCTCCAAGGGGCTTAGAAACTACTCCCACCAGTGACTTCTTTCCCTTGCTATTTCTTATTTCCACCCAAACTGATTCTACATTTTGATTTTCCAAAATAAGATCATTTCTCACAATTGTACTGATCTCATCATTTATTAACAGAGCTACCCTATCTCCTTTTCCTTTATTCTAATCTTTCAAATGCCCTTGAATATTCAGTTCCCAGCCTTGGTCAACTCTTAACCACATCTTTGTAATGGCTATCAGATCATACCATTTATTTCCATTTGTGCTATCAGTTGATTCATCTTGTTACAAATGCTGAATGCATTCTTTAATTCTATCATTTTATTCTACTCTGGTCTTATTTGCTGGTGCACTGTTACATATACATGCTCTGTCCCTTTCTGTCACACTCTGGTTATCATTCCCCATATCATGACCCTGCATTATTGCCTTGTCCTTTCATGTTAACTTTCAAAATCTTGCTTCACACGAACCCTTCCACCCCCATTATTTAGTTTAAAGCCTCTCTGCAGCCCTAGTTATACTATTCCCCAGGACACTGGTCTCAGCACAGTTCAGGTGAAGACTGTCCCAACAGAATGGCTCCCTCTTTCTTCAATATTGCTGCCGGTGCCCCATGAATTGAAAACCATTTCTCCCACACCAATCTTTAAGCCATGCATTCAATTCTCTGGTCTTACATACCATATGCTATTTGCTCTTGGCTCAGGCAGTAATCTGGAGATTACCACCTTCGTGGTTCTGCTTTTTAATTTAGCCCCTAGCTGCTCCTACTACCTCAACAGAAGCTCTTTCTTAGTCCTACCAATGTCAGTGGTACCCATGTGGACCACAACAACTGCATCCTTCCTCTTATTCTCCAACCCCATGGAGTTGTTCTGAACCTTGGTAATGGCAGGCAAAACAGCCTTCGGAACTCATGCTCTCAGCTACACAGAAGTGTCTGTCTCCCTAACTATCCGATCCTCCACTACTACTGCATTTCTTTTTAATCCCCCTATTTGAATAGCCCTCTGTACCAGTGTGCTGTGGTCTGTTTGCTCAGCCTCCCTACTCTCGTCCACACCTGCTGCAAGAAACTCAAACCTGTTGGACAAGACCTGTTGGCAAATGTTGCAGCTCCGCCATTGCTACCTCTGGATCCCTATACCTGTCTCACTCAAGGTCACACGCTCCTGTCCCTTACCACAGACCCAATCTAAAGTGCCTAACCAAAGGATTGTGACTGACTCCTGGAACAAAGTATACAGGTAACTTTCTCCTTGATTCATTGCAGTGTCCAAAGTTTGGACTCCAGCTCCTCAATTCTGAGCAAAGCTCCACGACCTGCACACACTTACTGAACACCGCTGGTGTTCACTAAACTCCCACATGCTACAGCCGGCAATGACAGTTGCAACACATTACCTGCCCTATCATCTGTATTGAATTTTCTTTAACTAATTAGGGGTTCAAATTAAGAAATATCATTCAATGAGTATTTGTAGTTATAGTGAAGAGTTCAACTAGTTAAACTATAAAATATAACAGGACTTATATCTCCTCAATACTTTTTTGAATCACTTCCCTAGTTTAGAGAGAAATAGCAACCTTAAAAAAACATCAATCACCTACCTACTTAATGCCTCAGGACTTCGACGTGGAGTGGGGTGATCACTGACTCTCACTCCCTCTTTCAGATCACCTCTTGTCTTGTGAAAGGCCAGAGCAGCACCCTTTCCTTCACTGCATTGATCGCCCTCACTCACCAAATTCCATGAGTGAGGTAAGTATGTAGCTACTCAGTCTAGCAGTACTCTGTCAAGCTGTACTTCATGTGTTGACAAAATCTCCCGTATTTACATAAAAGCAAAATACTGCGGATGCTGGAAATCTGAAACAAAAACAAAAATTGCTGGAAAAACTCAGCAGGTCTGACAGCATCTGTGGAGAGGAAGACAGAGTTAACATTTCGAGTCCATATGACTCTTCATCAGAACTAAAGAGAAATAGAAATGTGGTGAAATATAAGCTGTTCAAGGAGGGTTGGACATGTGAAGCTGGAAAGAGGGCCAGTGATAGGTGGAGGCAAAGGAGAGATTGCCAAAGATGTCATAAACAAAAGGTCAAAGTGGTGCTGATAATCTTTTAAATGAAAACCAAATCAACAAAATTGGAATAAATCAGGCACAGCCCCTAATTCAGGTCAGCTGTAAAACCAAGGACAAAGTTTAAAGGAACCTTACAAACTTTAAATCAAAGTGTGATTAAAGGGGTCAACAAAACACCCCAGTCCCCGCGGTGCCCACCGAGCACGGAAGGCCTCGAGAGTGTCAGCAGACACCAAAGTGGTGCTGATGGTGGTGATATTAGCTAAATGATGTGCTAATGGTGACATTAAGGGTAGAAAGCAGGATGAACAAGTAACAGATGGCCTTAGTGGGGGTGGGGTGATTAGGGTTAGGGTTGTAATTCCAGATACCTGAGGCAGGCCCTGCTAGTGAGGGAACCAGTTCAAACTAGCCACCCAATTAACTAACAAGCAAGCAGCTTGTTTAGCACTGACTGAGACAGAAATAAACTACAATTTAGCAATAAAGTTAAGTTAAATGCTGCCTTGACTAGATTTTTAGGAGATCACCCTTAAAATTCCCTCATTTGCCAAATTCCCTGAGTTACGGAAGTACTCTGTCGAGCTGGACTTCATGCTTACTGAGGCAACATGAGGGGAAATTTTTTTTATGCAATGAGTGGTTAAGGTTTCAAGGCACTGCCTACAAGGGTGGTAGATACAGATTCAGTAGTATATTCCAATAGGGAACTGAGAGAGACCACTGGTGGTGAGTTTAACCAGCGGGTCACCACACTTGGAATGAGGTTGAGAAGGCAAAGCCTTCATGGATTATCCCAGCTCGGACGGGAATTGAATCCACGCTGTCAACATCACAAACCAACCCTCCACCAACTGAGCTAACTTGAAGGAGAACGTATTGTAGTGATATGGGGAAAGAGCCGGAGAGTGGGAAGTACTAGATTTTTCCAAAGAGGAAAGTTTGACTTAATAGGTCAAATGCCCTCTCTTTACTGCGTTTTACTATTAACTGCTGTAATAATCAGGAAAACCTCCAACCGCCCACTACCAGGCTCGCGCCGTTAGCCCCGCCCACGGCCAGGCTCGAGCAGTTCGGTGGTGTCATCTAGGAACCTGGAGCGGCGACTTTCCCCGGGGGGAGATAAAGCAAAGGATACGACACTTAAATAACCCCAGAGGCTCAACGGCTTCGCTGAAATTACGCAGTAACCTATAGTTATGGATTCCGACACTTAACATTAGTTTCCACCTGACGGTTGTGTAACCCGCTTGAAGTTACCTGTAACCCAGCCCTACCTCCCAACCCCTTCCTACGTTCTGATGGAACCGCTCACGTGGGAAGGCGGTGACATCATGAGCCGCATGCACTTCTGGATGTTTCTGGAAGCTGCGAGAAGGGCAGTTAACAGTTGAGAAATGGCTAATAAAGTGGGGGTGAGGCTTTTATTGTCTGTCCAAACCGGGGGAAACATAAAAGCACTTCTCAGTTTTATCAAATTTCTTCAACATAATCCTGCTCTTTGTTGTTTCTGTGGAGAACGAAACAAAGTTAGTGTTTCGAAAGAGTGGAGATGACAGACGGACACCAACTGCCGTGTAATTTGTGTCTGCGATAACAGGGTCTTCACCCCCAGGGACGTCATCGAATTCAGCTTGGTGCTGCGAGCGTGTGTGGCGTTTACTGTTAGCGACAGTCATTGAAAGTTCAGTGTTTTGAGTGCACTCGGTCTCACTTGATCAATATCACAACTTGGTGTTTCTGAGCGGGTTATTGTCAGTAGGTGAATTACCTTCGTAACAAGAGGTTTTGCTGGTTGTATCCTGATTGATTGTTTCTCCCTGAAACAGTTTAACCACAGTCAGAGTTTTAACATGCAGCTCCCTTTGACGTAAAAGTAGACTGAAAGGTTTACACCAGTACATCGTCTTTGTTTTAGTAGAAACGAGTGTAACGTGGAAGAGGGAAGAACAGCTAAAGTCTGTGATGCTTCGTATCTAAGTGGAGGGAGTTAGCGTGTCCAAGATGACTGACCACACACATTACTTGACCTCGAGTTCAAGGTTTCTAAGCTTGAACAGTATGATACTTCGACATCCAGGAAGTTTTGCACGTACATTCCAGCACGTTATCAGCCTGCTGGCAGAGCAATTTAGTGAAGAGAGTGGGTGACTATATATTGAGATAGTTCACGGATCTCCCAAGAGTGAATAGGGACAGGAGTGGGCCATTCAACCTATCAAGCCTGTTCTGCTATTCAGTCACAATATCGTCGATCTCTACCTCAACTTCATTTTGCCTGTCTTTGCTTTATATCTCTTGATACCCTCACCTACCAAAAATCTTTTACACTCAGTTTTGAAATTTCAATTGACCCAACATTCACAGCAGTGTGGGGTGATTTACACTACACATTGTGTGAAAAAATTCACCCCTACATGTTCCAACTCTGATTTTAAGATTACGTGCCCTTGCTCTGAATTCTTCAACCAGTGGTGTAGTTTATTTGTATTTACACTCTGATATCCTATATTGTTTTAAATACCTGATTACCTGCAAGTTGTTATCCAATATAAGAAAACATCAAAGGTGCTTCACAGGAGTGTCATCAAGCATAATTTGACAATGAGCCACATAAGGAGATATTAGGGCAGATGACCAAAAGGTAGGTTTTAAGCATCCTCTTAAATAAAGAGAGAGAAGTGAGAGATTTAGGGAGAAAATTCTGGAGTTTAGGGCCTTGACTGTCAATCGTGGAGTGATTAAAATAATGGATGCTCAAAGGCCACAATCGGAGGAGGGCTGTAGGAGGTTACAGAAGTGGGAAAGGGCAATGTGATGGGATTTGAAAACAAGGATGAAAATTTATAGTGTATTTTAACATTTTTTAATGTGGTGTTAAACTGGCAGTCAGTGTAGATTAGCGAGCACAGGAGCGATAACTCCTCAGATGTCTAAATTTGAGGGAATAAACACCAAAGTTCATGCAAGTTGTCCTTGTAATTTACTCCTTTAAACCCATACCTCACTGATTCTGCACTGTACCTCCAAGACCAACATGCAATTCCTGAGGTTTTTTTACCCAAAACAGAAAGCAGTACTTCAAAATATAGTCTGATCAGGATGCTGTACAACTGGGGCATTACTTCCTGATATAAAGGCCAACATTGCATTAGCCTTTTTGATTACATTTTGTATCTGTGCTCTAGCTTTTACTTGTATACCCAGACACCCAACTTACTTTACTCCTTCACAGCTCTTTGTCATATAAGCCACAAATAAAGTATTTTGATTTGTCTTTCTCAAAGCCAAAGTAGATGTTCAGTTGAAACACAGGTATTAGGTACTGAATAGTTGAGGCAGAGTCTTTGAATATTTTAAGGCAGAAGTAGGTAGATTCTTGATAAGCAAGGGGGTGAAAGGTTATCAGGGGTAGGGAGGAATGTGAAGTTGAGGTTAAAATTAGATCAACCATGATCTTAATGAATGTCGGAGCAGGCTTGAGGCGTTGACTGGCCTACTCCTGCTCCAAATTTACATTTTGTATGTATACGTTCAGGGCTGAAACGAGGAAATGAAGTGAGGCTGCTAAGTTATATAAGAATACAAGAACATTTGGGAAAATTGTTACCGCAGCATATGTAAGCTTAATGTAGAAATAGAAAAATGATGATGAAACGTCAAAAATAAGGATGCTGGGCTGGAAAAAAGGATGAAGAGGTCTGTCCCAAATTGGTCAGGCAAAAATGTTAACAAGCAAGTTGACAGATATGCTGTGGGAAATATTCAAATTTGAAATGATTGCATTCAATGCATTATGTTCAATTCACATTACCTGTTGAATGTATCTGTCTGACAGTTGTAGTCTAAACCAGAGTCCAATGAAATGTTTATGCTATGTTCTGAAGTTGAAGATCACAAGAATGTGTGTGATGGTAAGAAGTTGTCTTCCCAATTCTTCAGAATGCTGCAAGTTATCTTGATAATGGGCCGGTAAAGGCACACGGCGCCAGAGGGTGTGAGGTTGCTTGTAGTTGAATTATGGATTTAAATGTATTTATCATTATTCAGTAAGTTTAAAAACTTACAAAAGATTATCCAACCCTAGAGGGTAGCATGATATGCCACACAATGAGAATTCCATTGCTCAGTTTTGGAGATTAATAGAGCAAAGTAGAAGCTCTTCCAAGTAGAAATTGTAACTAAGATTCGGTTTTACATCTTACACTGGATTGTGCACAGAAATAACCATGATGAATAATGGAAGGTGGTGTAATGGTTCAGGTGGTAGAGAGCTAGAAAATACCCAAATAATTCTTGGTAACAAACTCCTGCTTCATCTGTCCAAAAAAGTATTGGGTTTAATTTACTTAAATGATTAGCAAATAACTATTTTATAAATGAAAACTAGGTCAATCTTTGAACAAAAATGCATTTAACCAGGAAGTACTATCTCAGAGGTCCTCACAAACAGTCCCAGAAGTCTGATAATCTTTTTTTTCCTTCTTTTCTCTAGCACAGTACATAATACTTGTGCCAGAAATGTTAGCATGCAGGTACAGCAAAGAACTAGGAAAGAAAATGGCATGTTGGCCTTTATTGCAAGGGGATTGGGGCACAAGAATAAGGAAGTCTTTCTACAGTTAAACAAGGCTTTGGTCAGATCATACCTGGACTACTGTGTGCAGTTTTGGGCTCCATATTTGGGGAAGAATATACTTGCATTAGAGACAGTAGAGCGAAAGTTTATTAGTATTGGTTCCTGGGATAAGAGGGTTGTCCTATGATGAGAGGCTGAATAAATTGGGCCTGTACTCTTAAGTTTAGAAGAAAGAGAGATGATCTTATTGAAACATACATGATTTTGAAGGGCCTTGACAGGGTAGACGGTGAGAGGTTGTTTCTGCTGTCTGGGGAATCTAGAACATGGGGGCACAGTCTCAGATTAAGTGGTTGATCATTTAGGACTGAAATGAGAAATTTCTTCATTTAAAGGGTTGTAAATCTTTGGAATTCTCTACCGCAGAGGGTTGTGGATGCTCTGCTATTGACTATTTTTAAGGCTGGGATAGACAAACTTTCTGTGTCTCATCGAATTGAGCTATATGGGGAGTGGGTGGGAAAGTGGAGTTGAAGCCCAATATCAGCTATGATCATATTGAATGGTGGAACAGACTGGATGGGCCATATGGTCTACTCCTGCTCCTACCTCTTGTGTTCTTTTGTCTAAAGCACATAATTGAAGCAGAGCAAAGAGAACATTGACGATATGATGATACAAAATCAATTTGAGTATAACATTTATTTCCACATTTTAAACCTGCGTTGGCCTTAAAAGCTGAAAGAATTATTATGAATTGGATCACTAAAGCAGGAAACACATTTTATTGTCTTGCTCTAACATTTCTAACCCTGATAAATTTTACACAACGACTCAAGTACTATGCTTACTTATTCATTATCAAATTGTTTTAATATAAGCAAGTTATTATTCTTGAAAAATTATGAAAATTATTAAAAATTACCATTTTTTGTTTCTGATTTAAACTTTGATCTTTATCTTGAGGCTGAAAGCGATCAGCAGTTGGAGAATGAATTGGACACACAAGATAATGAGCAGATCAGATCGGAAAGGTAATGATATTGTTTCAAATTTAAGACTGACTTGTAAATCTTTGGGAAGTATTGTTGTAGATAGTAAATACACTTTCGGTGAAATTGTTAAAACTATTTTTTGAGTTATTGTGGAATAGCAGCAGTCTTGACTGAAGCTGCAGCTAAGCTGACTTACAAAAGTCTGGAGATCTGTGTTATTAGTCAAGTTGCAAGGGCAATTAGATATGGGCAATAAAAAATGCTGGCCTAGCCAGCGACACCCATATCCCATGAATGAATATAAAATAGTGCCTACATTATGCCGAACAACCTGGGATTTTGTTCACACCGTTGATTTTATAGGTTAGGCTTTTTGGGCTTTTTCACTTGCAGTCACAAATGTTTTATGAAAGAAGAACATAAAAGTTAAAAACAATGTTTTCTGCATCAACCAAAGTACCCTAGTGAAGTTCAACAACAACAAAAACCTGTATTTATTTATACAGCATCTTTAATATAATAAACCACCCCAAGACATAAGATTACTTAAGTTACACATCACAGAAATAGACTATTCAGACCAACCATTCCCTGGGGCAGAATTTTGCCCTTGATGGGTGGGCGGACCCCACCGACTCGGTGGTGGGCGGGCAGCCGATCCACTGCTGCCGAAACGGGCTCTGCTGCCATTTTAAGTGGGCGGGCTGCCCAAAGGGAAGCGCTGTGCGCTTCCTGTGTGGGCGGGGGGGAATTCCCCAACTGCCAGATTGCGCTCTTTTGCGCATGCGCGCGAAAGAGCGCACATCTCCCTGAGACTAAGTGCTGCCTCAGGGAGAGTGCTGAAAGTTTTTGAAAGTTTAAAAATAGAAAAATAAAAAAATCATTAACATGTCCCACTCATGTGACAGTGTCACACGAGATGGGACATGTTAATAAATATCACAGAAACTTTATTAAAGTTTTTTAAAGCCAACATGAAACCTCATCCAGCCAGGTTTCATGTTTGTTCAGAAGCCCGCCGGGGCTCCTGGCCTGCCCACCAACCTTAAGGTTGGACGGGCAGGGCCTTTAATTGATTTAACTACCCTGTCAATGGCCTCAATTGGCCATTGACAGGTTGGCGGGCAGACAGCTGATTGCCCTGTTCCCCCGCCTTCCTGAATATTTAAATGGGCGGGATGACGTTGGGGGTTTCCCGCCCCCAACTTGCTGACGGCAAAATTCTGCCCAAAACGTCTTATGAGCTGGATGCTCCTGAGCTGGATAGTGATGAAGGTTTGAACCTTCTATTAGAGTTCTTGGATGAAATTTACAATAAGAATGATCTGTTAAGTGCCTAAGAGGCATGGTTTGACTTTGATCGATTTTGGAACACAGGTTGGCGTTTCGTGGAAGAATATATCATGGACTTTAACAGATTGTATTAGGTTCGAAAAATTCAGTATAGAGATCCCATGTTTAGTGTTGGCATTCAAATGCTGAATTGTGTTAAGGTGTCACATATGTATAGGCTACTGGTTGTAATTTAGGTTTGGTTCTTGGAGAGGGAGCGCTGTTGCATCAGATGTCAGCTGCCTTGAACAAAATCCTGGGGCAACAATCATTTTCTTAAGCCTTTGGGGAACAAATGGGGCGTTCTTATGTGAGACAAAGAATAGAGCATCCAATGATTGCTAGATTTTGGAATCGTCCAGATATTGACCACGGGCACTACCAATACAATTGAAGGATTAAAGACGGGCACTATGAGGATGAAAGCACCTTTATCAGATCTGGTGAGTACAGCAGAAGACAGATTAGAACTGCAATAATAGAGAAATGAATCTCAGGAATGCCCAAGGACCTATTTATAAGTGTTTCATGTGTGACCTGAAGTACTATTATGTGATGAGCTGTCCAAAGTAGAGAGGCAAGGTCCTTGAAATGACACATGATAGAAGGTGTTCTGAGGAACAGGATGAAAATAATGATGAATTTGAGCACATACTGGTCACAATGAGTTTTAGTCCTCTAAAGATGTTAGTTGTGGACTTATTTAACTACAACAGTGGATAGTGCTTGCATTTCAACAACATGTGGAACGGAGTGGTTGAAATGTTATCTTGATTCAGTAAGTGGTGAGGATCAATGCAAGGTTAAGAGATATAAAAGAACTACTTGCTTTAGGTTAGGTGATGACACTACATTGAGGTCACTAAACAAAGTTGTAATTCCATGTGAAATAGCTGGAGTAAGTTATTTTGCAAATACTGATATAGTCTTTTGTGAGATACCTATGCTGTTGAGCAAACCTTTCATGAAAAAGACACAAATGGAACTTGACATGGAGAGTGATGATACAGTTATTTTTGGGAATTCAGTTGATCTGCAGTTTACCTAGTCAGGATACTATTTTACCCCTTAACAAAACTTGATGTTTCTCATCAGTGTTAGACAAGTACTAACGGCATTAAGTGGGAATTAGAGAGACAAAATGCAAATTGTCTTTAAGTTACATGGACAGTTTTGTCATTCTACTTGTCATGACTTAAAAATCCAGCTAAAGGATGCAGGCATGGTTGATGAAGAGTAGATGAGCCAATAGAAGAGATTAATGTGAGATCTGTAAAGAAAAAAAAATGAAAGTATTGGAGGACACCACCACATCCTACTGGAAGTCTTCCATTAGCATATGACTTTAGTTGCCATGGATCTAAAGGTTTGGAATAAAGACAAATATTTTAATTCTACATTCTGTAGACTTGGCAACCAGATCTAGTCTTTCTGAGTAATACTTACTAAGAACAAAAGGGTTATCATAAATAAAATAATTGGAAGTGGATAGAGACCAAAATTGGCTCAACGGTGAAGTTTCGTTTTGTAAAACAAATTGTTAGGTGTCCTAGAGGAGGGGTAGCTTTGTATAGAATATGGAGTATTTTGATTAATTTGTTTTGAAATTTTAGTTGTGCATATTAAATTTAAAGAGAGAAAAAAATCTGTTTATTGTATATAAATTGTGTTTAATTATATGCAGGAGATGGGCATTTACTGGGGATTAACCTGAATGCTAAGACTAAAACTGTGGTTGTGCGGTGAGGAGGTATGCTTCTTATGTCTAACTCTGTAAATAAATGGAGGGAAATTTGCCAGTGACGAGCCCAGAAACTTGTGAAAACATGATCTATTATGGTACTGAATGCTGCAGTTGAAAGTCCTTACAGCAGTGAACTCTGTGAAAAGAATAATGGATTCATGGAGTTTATTCTGAAATACCAGATAAGGACCACCCACCTTTGTCATATAAGTAGATTTGCACTGAAAAGTTCCTTGAAGATGGGACTCAGAAGGCCAAAGCGAAGCTAGTTGCTAGGGGTTTGGGAGAGCGAGTGGTTGATACAGATGTTAGAGTGGATTCTCCCACAGCTGGGAAAGTAATCTTGAAAATCATTTTAGCTCTTTTGCTCAATTGACATAAAAGCTGCATTGCTGTAGGGTGACACTTTTCAGAGGAAAGTGTTCCTGAAATACCCAAAGAGGTGGCAGAGGCAAAAGAAAAACTATGGAAACTAAACTAATGCATGCATGACCTGAATGATGCTTCCTGGCTGTTTTGCTGAAAATCGGTTGCATTCAGCTAAAAGCATACCCTTCAGTGTTTTAGTGGTAAAGGAAAACTTTCAGGCATTTTCATGATTAAGGTAGATTATTTTATTATGGGGTGGTATTGCAGAATTTGCGAAATATGTTGTTAAGGTTAGAGTAGAATTTAAAATTGTTTTCTAGCTTGTGGGTTTTTAAATATATTGGTTTAGATGTTAAGCAGAGTAGATCTGTAATAACTTCAATTCAAAAATCCTATTTGGAGTGTGGTACTCCCATCCCAATTAGTTGTACTAGGTTCTCACAGAAAGATAATGTTATATCTAAAGAAGAGACAGCAATTCTGAAGCTTTGATTGCTCAGTTGAACTGGTTGCGCAGTCAGACTAGACCAGATGCTAGTTTGGATGTGTTCGAGTTAAGTGCTATGATGACAAACCCTAATTTCGAGAATGTTGAAGGATGAATAAAACATTTTAAAACATTAAATCTGAAGAAATGCATACTTAAAAGGTTGTTAAAAGAACTTTAACTGCTGAAACACTGGTTCTTGTGGAGGCATTGGATATGGCATTCTAATTGTCAAAATCTTTAAGTTAGATTCTGTACATTGGGCTTACTGAAGATAATGGGCAGGATTTTCCCATCGGCGAGCGTTGGGTGGGGTCAGCTCGCCGGCACGTAAAATGACGTGCGGTGACGTCAGGTGGATCTCCTGATGTCACAAGGCCACATTTATATTTTCAGGTAGGCAGGGGTGCAGCAAAATCAGCTGTGTGCCCACCAACCTGTCAATGGCCAATTGAGGCCATTGACAGAGTCATTGAAGTAATTAATGGACCTGCCCGTCCAACTTTAAGATTGGTGGGCAGGCCAGGAGCCCTGGCAGGCTTCAGAAAAAGCATGAAACCTTATCCATGGGCGAGATGAGGTTTCATGTAAGTTTTAAAAAATTTAATTAAAGTTTTTAAAAAAATTATGGACATGTCCCAACTCGTGACAGTGTCACATGAGGGGACAGGTCAGGAAATTTTTTTATTCCAATTTTAATATTTTTTATTGCAGAGCCGATCTCCTGGAGGCAGCTTAGCCTCAGGGAGATTAGTGCGCTGTTTTGTGCGCATGCGTGAAAGAGCACACTCTCAGGTTCAGGGATTCCCTCCTGCCCACACAGGGAGCGCACGCTCCCATGCAAATGTCACGTGGAGCAGGCCTTAATTGGCCCACCCATGTAAAATGGCGGTGCGCTCCCTGATCGGAGGCGCCGATCGAAAGTGCGCCTGTTGCGCGCCTGCACTTCTACTTCCCCCCTGACAGGGGGAAAATCCTTCCCAATATACCCATTGAATGTACACTTTACAAAAAGTGAGAGTGAGAAAAGGTTATGGATTGACTTTGCTGACTTAAATGCTGGAGAGAAAGGAAGTCTTCAAAATTAAATGAGTGGATGCGAGTCATCAACTTGTATTATTGTAGGTGCCTTTCGTTTTATAAAACAAAGAAATTGTTAAGGGTCCTAGAGGAGAGGTAGCTTTGTATAGAATATGGAGCATTTTTATTTAATTTGTTTTAAAATTTTAGTTGTGCATATTAATTATATTTAAATAGAAAAAAGAATCTGTTTATTGTATATAAATTGTGTTTAACTATATGCAGGAAGTGGGCATTTACTGGTGATTAAACTGAATGCCGAGACTAAAACTGCGGTTGTGGGGTTAGGAGGCTTCTTATGTCTAACTCTGTAAATAAATATGAAAGTGTGTAAAGTTGTCTCCAGTTCTATCATTCACCAACTGGCTTTCTGGACTGCAACAAATACTTCGTAATTTCCACCCTTAATTCCTTCAGCATCTTCAGATATATTCCATCCAATCCTGGTGATTTAAAAACTTTAACTACAGCTAGTCTTTCTAGTACCTCTTATTTACATCAATTTTTAGCTTAGTATTTCAACTACCTTCTCTTTCACAATGACTTTGGCAGCATCTTATTCCTTGGTAAAGATAGATACAAAGTATTCATTTAGTTCCAAAGCTATGCCCTCTTCCTACACATGTGAGTCTCCTTTTTATTCCCTAATTGGCCTCACTCTTTCATCTTACTGGTCTTTTATGCATCTATAGAAGATTTTTGGATTTCCTTTTATATTAGCTGCCCACCTCTTCCCCAGTGTCCCATTACCTCTCTTCTTTCCCTTTTCATTTCTCCTCTGAACTTTCCACATCTAGTCTGACTGTCACTTGTATTATCAACTTGACATCTGTCACAAGCCCTTCTTTCCTTTTTCATCTTACTCTCTATCTCTTTTGTTATATGGGGAGCTCTGGTTTAGCTTGCTGTACCACCCCCTTATTGGGAATGTACCTAGGTTATACCTGATTTATCTCTCGTTTATGGTTAACCATTGGTTGATTACAGTTTTGCCTGCCAATCTTTGATCCCAGTTTATCCGAGGAAGATCTATACTCAACCCCCTGAACTTGGCACTCTTCCAACTAAGTATTTTTACTGCCAATTGCTCCTTGTCTTTTTCCATAGCTAATCTAAACACTTTAGTACCATGATCACTGTTCCCTAATTGTTTCCTGACTGACACTTGACCTACTTGTCTCACCTCATCCCCTAAAACAAGATAGTCAACTAGATGTTAACACAAGAACTAATGCAATATAAGCATATTTAGTTTTATCTCACGATTATTTAAGTATTTCAATGTAAATTGATAATTTTTTTTTATCATGACAGTGGCCCGCAGCCAGAGACAACTTTAGATGTGGAGCCAACATCTGAAGGCGAACCGTCCTCTAAAATTAAAAGGTTTGAAACTTGTATGTAATAGAGAAAAACCTGAATGTTTTTAGTCATGTTATATCTTTGGAAACAATAATAAGTTAAGGTGCGTTTTTAAGGAAGGGGATTAAAGCATGTCACAAGCTGGTAGCTGGATAGTGAAACAGGACAGACGTTTCACAAATTGATCCTAATGGTGCTGACAGCAGAAAAAGGTTTAGAAAAATGTAGGTTACTATAATAATAAATACTAACTAAACATTTGTTTATCCTGTATTCAAATTTCTGTTCTTTGGAACAAAACTTCAGGATCTTTACTTACCCATAGACTATGTATGAAACAGTTATCCTGTGCAGATTTTTTATATTGATCATGAATGCCAAGGTAGAGCTGTAGTTGTAAGACGTCTCTGGCATAAATGTGGAGATCTGTGATAAATGTAAAATAATCATTGAGAGAATGTTCATATATTTTAATTCAGATGATATTTCCTCCTTCCAGTCCCACTTCTTTTGTCTCCACACCTGGCAAAAAATCCTCAAGTCATTTACTACTGCACTTTTAAATTCACAATTGTCTGTCTGGCCTTTGCTCCTCTATTTGCTACAACATTTCTGCAACTACCAATCTGCTCAACCATGACTTTGCCTCTACCTTTGATGGTCTTGCCTCAGTAAAACCTTTACACCCTCTTACCCTGGCTGTTTTCACCTGGTACGGTTACCATCTCTGCTCCTTTAAGTCTAGAGTGCACAGGCTTGAAAGTTTATGGCAAACAAGTGGTTTAGTCATTTAGCATAATAGCTGACTGGACCACATAAAGCACGACTGGGTCTTGCTCTTTCTAGCCATTGTTTACTTCTAGCCTCCTCGGAAGTTAATTGGGGGAAATGTTTGCTTATCCAGTACTGGATGTTGGATAAATAGTCTGATAGTTTCCCTTAGAGGGTGAAACTGGGGAATTTAATAATGAGAAAGAAGGAGATGGCGGAAGCATTGAACAGGTGTTTTTTGTTGGCTTCACTGTAGAAGATGCAAAAACCATCCCAAGAATACTTGAAAATCAAGAGGTAAAAGGGCGATAGGAACTTAAAACATGTACTGGGAATATTATTAGAATTAAAGGCTGACAATTCCCCTGGACCTGATGGCTTTCATTCTAGTGTCTTAAAAGAAGTGGCTGCTGAGATAGTAGGTGCAAACTTCCCTAGATCCTGGAAAGATCCCAGCAGATTGGCAAATCGTAAATGTGACAACTCTAGTCAAGAAAGGAGGGAGACAGAAAGTGGTAAACTGTAGGCTAGTTAGCTTAACATCTGTCATAGGGAAGATGCTGGAATCTATTATTAAAGATGTAATAGGAGGACACTTAGAAAGTCATAGTAAAATCAGCAGAGTCAACATGGTTTTGTGAAAGGGAAATTGTGCTTGCCTAATTAAATAGAGTTCTTTGAGGAAGTAACAAGAGTGAGAGACTAAAACCTCACCCTGTATATTTTTTAATATAAAATATATAGAAATACGCTCATTGCTATCTCTAAAAATTTCAAACTGGATGAAGACGTAAAATGGCTGAATCTATGTCTGTCTGTGACCCCAAACAAAAGAAGCTACCTAGCAGTTTCGGGGAAACTCATGTGTCGCTATCCTTAAACAGCCACGGACAACCCCCTGTGAGCTGCACAGGCCAAATTCAAAGAGAGCTATACAAAGGCCATCTGCATTTCATAACGCAGGCTGGCCAACAGGAGTCTGCCCACCTGCCAAGACAAAGGGCCCCGCAACCTTCCGTTCAATTCTTAATGGTTGAGGCATTTAACAATCTTGGGGACCCAGATGAGGGATACATGTCCTTTGTCAAAGACAGTGTGGAGAAGTGGGAGTCTTGTGACATAGGCCTCTGGCTTGTGGAAACAGTAATATTGGCTTGCTGAACTGCAAAGTCTCAATTTGCTTTTTTATCATCTGACTAGCAACCTCACAGGCAAGGAGCTCTGGCCCAGGTTGGACACCTGGACCCCATCTATGCTGCTTCTGCTGGAAACTCTGTACCATCGCCTACAAGACTGATTCTTCGCTGCATGCCTTTTTCATTGCGCAAAATTATCACCACTGGAAAAGTGATTTATACAGCATCGGCTTCCAGCTCGCTAACCTCCATGAAGAAATTCCTCATTGGACTTTGATTCTGAACTCTGGAGCCCACGTGAATCAATATTTATTTTCACTGTGGTCTCTGTATTGTAAATCATTTTCTCTATCCTTCTCTTTACTGTCTGAGTGTGGAGGCAGTGTTGTGATGCTCCTTCCACATGTTGAGTGTGTGCAAATAACCTAACCCTTTGAGTTCACCCTATCTCGAGTTTGCTTTGGGGGTTATTAATAGAAAATTGGATTGCACCAAATCCAAGGTGTTGAGAAATCTGCCACCGCTTACAAAGAGGGAAACAAATCAAAACCCCTTTCTGTTTACGGACGGATGGTGAGGGGAGTAATCAGTGCTGTTTAAATTAACCCATCCCCTCCTCTTGTCTGTTGCAGAAATTGGGAGCTCAAATCCGGGATCACCCATTTCATTCTGACCAAAATCCAAGTAAGGCATGAGCCAAATCTACGATAAAAGAGTCAATTGGAAACAAAAACGCAAAATCATGGTGGCTGAAACGAATTTTAAAACACAAGTAACTCATCACAGTAAATTCCTTTTCCCTAACACGAAGATGGTGGCAACCTTTGATGCCCAGATGTGGGTCAGGCAAGGAAATTTGAACAGCGAAACATGAGCAGTCCTTAGCACAGAGCAACCGAAAGCTGTGGCTAGGTAGGTACAGTTAAAATTGCCCAGCAAAGTGAAGAGAAATGAACTGACCCAGTTGCTGGTAGAATATTTGGATCTCACGTTACTGATAGAGCAGTTAGCTGTAGGGCTCGACCATGACTCCAGAGAGAAAGAGAGGCCCAGGAGCGGGAACAAGAAAGGGAAAGAGAATTCCAGTTCCTAAAATTAGAAATGGAGCTAGCAGCTCAAAGGGAGAGAGGGAGAGAAAGAGAGAGACCAGAGAGCTGGAAGCTGCAAGAGAAAATCTCTCTATCCAGTAGCACTCCCTTTCTACCTGATCCAGAACCACTCTCTGAGGCCTTCAAATATGTTAGACACATTCCCAAATTCGAAGAGAGTGATGTGGACTCATTTTTTGCCACTTTTGAGAGGATAGCAGGACAACTAAAATGGCCATCGGACATCTGGACATTTTTAATTCAAGGGCAGCTGTCAGGGAGAGCCCAAGAGGTCTACTCCATGCTGACTTCTGATTTGCCCATGAATTATGAGGAGACCAAGGCTGCAAAACTAAATGCCTAAGGGCAGAATTTTGCCCTTGATGGGTGGGCGGGGCCCACTGGCTCGGCGGTGGGCGGGCAGCCGATCACCGCCGCTGAAATGGGCCCCGCTGCCATTTTAAGTGGGTGGGCTGCCTGACGGGAAGTGCTATGCGCTTCCTGTGGCGGGGGGGAGGGGGTGGGGGTGGGGGGGGGCTTCCCCAACTGTCAAAGTGCGCCCTTTCGCGCATGCACACAAAAGAGTGCACATTTTCCTGAGACTAAGTGCTGTCTCAGGGAGATCACTGACAGCATTGTAAATATCAAAAATAGAAAAATCAAAAAATTATTAACATGTCCCCCTCATGTGACAATGTCACATGAGATGGGACATGTTAATAAATCTGACTAAAACTTTATTAAACATTTTAAAAACAGACATGAAACCTCATCCCACCAGTGGATGAGGTTTTATGTTCTTTTCAGAAGCCCACTGGGTTCCCTTAAGGTTGGATGGGCAAGGCCTTTAATTGTTTTAATTATCCTGTCAATGGCCTCAATTGGCCATTGACAGGTCGGCAGGCAGACTGCTGATTTCACTGTCTGCCTGCCTTCCTGAATATTTAAATGGGGCGGGATGACGTCGGGACGTCGGTGAGCGGGTCCCGTCCCCAACTCGCCGACAAAAAAATTCAGGCCTAAGAGTCCCAAATGCATATTGCCAGCAATTCAGGAATGCTTGTAAGAAGCCCACATAAACAGAGTTCAAATGGCTGAAGCAAATTGCGTTCGACTGATGGGTGAGGTTCCTAAGAATCCCATGCACCGATGAGGGGTTGCGTGAGTTGATATTGTTGGCGGAACTCAAAAATTAATTACCCTCCAACCTGCACTTAGAGGAGCAGAGAATCCTCAAAGCCAGCGATGCAGCAGTCACAGCAGACAGCTACGATTTCACCCATAGTCTTGGAAACTTAGGCAGACCCTTTCCAAACCATTCCCATGAACATTGGAAAGATAAGCAGGGCAACCCAGATAGGAAAGGCCCCCAACCCAGAGAAGAAAACACAAAGGAGGGTGCGAGATGCCCTCCTGCAGCCTGAAAGGAGGGATGCTGGTGTGTTCTCATTGCAATAAAATAGGCCATTCCAGACCTGAGTGATGCAGATTGTGAGTGAAGCTTGAAGGTCTAATTGGACTCCAAATGAGTGGTCCTCGAAGGATGCCCCGATGGGTAGTGCAGCAGAGCAGTTAGACTCTCGCTACAGAAACTTACCCCTTGGAGGGCATGGCACTATGTGTGCCTGAGCCAGACAAACTCCCAGAGAGCTTCCTGAGTTTTGTTCTGTCAGGAAAATACTATCCCAGGATATGAGCAAATCCGTTGTACTGCTCTGGTACACTGGCGACTCAGTCCTCAATGTTGGAGGGAAACCTTAACCTACTCGCGCTCCCCCCCCCCCCCTCAAAAGCCCTGATCAGTGGAGTGGGAGGAGGATCTGGTTTGCATCTCTCCATAGGGTCCACCTAGAGTGTGACCTTGTTTCAGGCCCTGTCTTGGTAGGAATTGACCCTGAGTAGCAGTAGCAGGAATCCGTTTTCTCCTTGCAAACGATTTGGCTGGCAGCAAGGTGTTAGCCAGTGAAAGAAAAGAGGTCAATGTCAGCCAGCAGAAAAATGGAGTAGAGCAGAAAACTGGGAAGGTCCAGAGGCCCATAAGCGTGAAAAAGTACCCATAAACATTGAGCAAGGACTGTTCGAATGTAGCCAGGTTGAAGCCTGGCCAGTAAAGTTAAGATGAAACGGCTTTACAGAATATCCCCAAATTAAACAGGGACCAGAATAGTCCTGACGCAGGGAAGAGATAGTGAGGGAGATGCCCCATGTAGTTGAAGAGCCTGAAGGAAGATGAGCTATTAAACCAGGAAAGATAAATGTTAAGGAATTGTTGGAAGAATGGCTAGCAGAAACCTTCTTTCCAATATTAAACAGGGGCAAAGGGAGTTCCCAATCAATGAGCAGATAGATGCTTCCTCCAGTTGAATAGCCACAAGGATTGTAGCTGGAGCTGCACCTCCACTTGAGGACAATGGTGTTCCAGGGGACTTGGAGCAAGTCAGGAGACCGGCCCCTCCCAATCCAAAGGCACTGGCTAAGAAGTGAGTGATTGGTTTGGCCGGCAGCTTTATGGCTAATTTAAATGGGGACCAGGAAGGTTCCCAACTTGGCCCAGAAAGAGTGAGGGTGATGGGTCACTTAATTGAAAAGCCACTCAGAGGTACAGCAAGAGCTGACCGTCCACTAGAAGACAGTGGTGTTCCAAGAGACATGGAGCCTCCTACCCAACTGACCAGATTGGATCCCACAATGTTCAGCACCATTTGTGACTCCTCAGATACTGAAGCTTTCCATTTCTAAATGCATCAAGACCTGGACAGTATCCAGGCTTGGGCTGACAAGTGGCAAGTAACATTTGCAAGTAACTATACAAGTGCCAGGCAATGACCATCTCCAACAAGAAAGAATCTAACCATCACTCCTTGACATTCAATGGCAACACCATCGCTGAATCCCTCATTATCAACATCCTGGGGGTTACCATTGACCAGAAAATGAACTGGACTTGTCATATAAATACTATGGCTACAAGAGCAGGTCAGAGGCTAGGAATCCTGCAATGAGTAACTCACCTCCTGACTCCCCAAAGCCTGTCCAACATCTACAAGTCAGGAGTGTGATGGAATACTCTCCACTTGCCTGGATGAGTGCAGTTCCAACAACATTCAAGAAGCTCAACAACGTCCAGGATAAAGCAGCCCACTTGGTTGGCACCCCCTAACACAGTGGCAGCAGAGTGTACGATCTACAGGATGCACTGCAAGAACTCACCAAGACTCCTTTGACAGTACTGACCACTGACATTTAGAAGGCAGGAGTTGCATGGGAACACCACCACCTGGAAGTTCCTTTCTAAGCCACATGCCATTCTGACTTGGAAATATATCGCTGAACCTTAACTGTTGCTGGGTCAAAATCCTAGAACTCCCTCTTTAACAGCACTATGGGTGTACCGGCACCACATGGACTGCAGCGGTTCAAGAAGACAGTTCACCTGCATCTTCTCAAGGGCAATTGAGGATGGGCAATAAATGCTGGCCTAGCCAGTGACACCCACATCGCATGAATAACTAAAATAAAACCCACCCACATTAATGCAGAATTGCGAGGTAATCTGACAGTGTTGCCCACTGCATTTAAAATTATTCATAATAATCCCCCCCGTCAGGCTACAGCACTATAGCTGTACCTAGTATGAATGTGGGAGTGGCCCCTTCCAGAAGACTGTCTTCTATCAATCAAGCCCAGAAAGGCTGGCCCAGGTTCAGGAGCAGATTGCCCGCCTGAAGCCAGGTCAACCTGAAGCACCTCAACAGAAACTGGAACACCCCAGTTGTGCTAGTGCCTGAGCTGGATACTGAACCGGAATCCCCCAAAGAGACCCAAGTCCCATTAAAACACCCCAATCTCCTGACAATCAGCATAACCACAGTCCTTGGGTTTGAACAGCTGAACCAACAGGTTACCAAGCGGGACAAGGAGGAGTTAAGCTGGATAAGAGCTGCTCAGCCCCAGGATCAAAAGACCTGGCACCCACAGAGTAAGATACCCAGTATTCTCCTGCAGAGAGCCCTGAGCAGCTTGACCATCACTTAGCCCCTGAGTACTAAACACCCTGTAAAAACCCTCAGACCCTTTCGAGGATACTTAATCAGGAGTTAGGCAGGCAGAATTCTGAAAACAATGGCTTTGCCTATGCCTGATTCTCAACAGAGCAAAATTCAGAATTCTGACCTCGACTAGACGTCCCCATGATGACAGATTTTGAACCATCCCAAGTCAGCCTACACATTCTATATCACAGGACAGGACAATGTCCTTTCTTATGCACTAACTCAGATATGAACGTCAAAAAAAACAGAGAGTGCAGCAGGGAGTTGCCATTGCCCCTGCTAGCTCTGTGTTTGTCATGTCAGTATGAATGAGGGGATGAATGCACACTTCTTTACTTCATATTCTTCCTTCACAAGAGCACATATAAAAAAAATGAAATAGAATTTTTTTTTCGCTGAGGCTGCAAGGTCAGTGAGGATCTAAGACCTCACTCTATTTTTTTTGTAAAATATATGGAGATATGCTCATTGCTATCCCTAAAAATTTCAAACTGGACAAAGACCTAAAGTGGCTGAATATATGTCTGTCTGTGACACTGAACTAAAGAAGCTACCTTGCAGTATTGGGGAAACTCACTCATCGCTATCCCTGAAGACCCACTAACCGCCCCGTGTGGGCAGCACATGCCAAATTCAAAGAGAGCTATATAAAGGCCATCTGCATTTCATAATGCAGGCTGGCCAACAAGAGTCTGCCCGCCTCCAAAGACAAAGGGCCCCACAACCTTCCTTTCAATTCTTAATGGTTGTGACATTTAACAATCTTGGGCACCCAGATGAGGGATACATGTCCTTTGTCAAGGACAGTGTGGAGAAGTGGGAGTCTTGTGACATAGGCCTTTGGCTTGTGGCACCAGTAATATTGGCTTGCTGAACTGCAAAGTCTCAGTTTGCTTTTTTATTATCTGACTAGCAGCCTCACAGACTAGGAACTCTGGCCCAGGTTGGACACTTGGCCTCGTCTACACTGCTTCTGTTGGAATCTCTGTACCATCACCTACAAGACTGATTCTTCGCTGTGTGTTTATTTCATCATGCAAAGTCATCACCACTGGAAAAGTGAATTATACAGCATCGGTTTCCAGCCTGCCGACCTCCGTGAAGAAATACCTCATTGGACTTTGCTTCTGAACTCTGGAACCCACGTGAATCAATATTTATTTTCACTGTGGTCTCTGTATTGTAAATCATTTTCTCTATCCTTCTCTTTACTGTCTGAGTGTGGAGGCAGTGCTGTGATGCTCCTCCCACATGTTGAGTGTGTGCAAATAACCTAACCCTTTGAGTTCACCCTATCTCGAGTTTGCTTTGGGGGTTATTAATAGAAAATTGGATTGCACCAAATCCAAGGTTTTGAGAAATTTGCCATCGCTTACAAAGAGGGAAACAAATCAAAACCCCTTTCTGTTTATGGATGGTTGGTGAGGGGTGAAATTAGTGCTGTTTAATTTAACCCCTCTCCTGTCCATAACAGAAGAAAGGTGGATAAAGAGGAACCTGTTGATGTGCTGTACATGGATTTCTAAAAGGTATTCGATAAGGTGCCACATCAAAGGTTACTTCACAAAATTGGAGCTTATGGTGTAGGGGTTAATATATTAGCATGGATAGAGGATTGGCTATCTAACCGGAAGCAGAGAAGGGATAATGGGTCATTTTTGCATTGAAAAGCTGTAACTAGTGGAGTGTTGCAGGGATCAGTGCTTGAGCCTTAAGCATTTACAATCAATATCAATGAATTTGATGAAAGGACCGAATATATGGCAACTAAATTTGCTGATGACACAAAGATAGGTAGGAAAGTAAATTGCCACAAGGACGTAAAACGTCTACAGAGGGATTTAGATAATTTCAGTGAGTGGGCAAAAATTTGGAAGATTGAGTATAGTGTGGGAAAATGTGAACTTGTCCACTTTGGCAGGAAGAATAGAAAAGCTGTATGTTATTTGAATGGAGAGAGACTTCAGAATTCTATGGTGCAGAGAGATCTAGGTGCCCTGGTACATGAATCACAAAAAGTTAGTATGCAGGTACAGCAAGTGACTAGGAAGGCAAATGGAATCTTGGCCTATATTGCAAGGGGAATTGAGTTTAAAGGTAGGGAATTGTTGCTACAGCTGTACAGGGCTTTAGTGAGATGCATCTGGATTACTGTGTACAGTTTTGGTTTCCTTGCTTAATAAAGTATATAATTGCATTCCAAGCAGTTCAGGGAAGGATCGTTCAACTGTTTCCTGTGATGTAGAGGTTAGCCCATGAGGAAAGGTAGAGCAGGTTGGGCCTATACCCATTGGAGTTTACGAGAGTGAGCAGTGATCTTATTGAAACATAAAAGACCCTGAGGTCAGTTGACAGGGTGGATGCTGAGAGCATTTTTTGTCTTGAGAGGATCTAGATCTAGGGGACGCAGCTTAAAAATTAGGGGTTTCCCATTTAAGACGGAGATGAAGAGAATTTTTACTCTCAGAGGGTCATTAGTCTGTGGAATTCTCTTTCTGAGAAAGCGGTAGAGGCTGGGTCATTGAGTCTATTCAAGGTGAATTAGGTTTTTGATCAACAAGGGAGTAAAAGGTTATGGGAGCATTCTGGAAAGTGGACTTGAGGCCAAAATCAGATCAGCCATGATCTTATCTATGGTAGAGCAAGCTTGAGAGGCTGAATGGCCTGCACCTGCTCCTAATTCTTGTGTTCTTGTAGCTTCAAAACAGAGGAAGATTCTAGAGATAAAGTGATAATGTATAGCTGCATGTTGTCAGGGTGAAAATTAACGCTGTGCTTTTTGATGATGTCGCTGAGGGGCTGCATTTAGATCTGAAATGGGAGGGGCCAAGGATGTTCCTTGGGGGACACCAGAGGTAATAATGCAGGAGTAGGAAGAGAAGCCATTGCAAGTAATTCTCTGACTATGATAGATGAGAATGAAATCAGGCATGAGCAGCCCCACCCAGCATGATGACAGTGTTGAAGGAGGATGGTTGTCAACCATTTTAAAGGAGGAAGTCAGCTCAAAAAGGAAGATGAGGGAAAAATCATTGGCTGTGAAGTGCTTTAGAACATGTTGACATGAGAGAATGCAAATTCTTTTCTGAACATTATCTCCATTGTACTCATTTCTGTTTTTTTTCTTATTTGTTCATGGGATGTGGGCATCGCTGGCTAGGCCAGCATTTATTGTCCATCCCTAATTTCCCTTGAGAAGGTGGTGGTGTGCTGCCTTCTTGAACTCCTACAGTTTATGTGTTGTAGTCATTTACCCTCCAAAGTATCTTTACATTCCTCATAAACTCTTGTACCCTCTGGTTCATGAACATGACCCATTCTTTTACATTCCTAATCAATATATGTTTTTGCATTTATTCTCAAATTTATTATGTTAGTGTCTTATCATGCATCCCACAGCACTTACAGATCGGAGACTGAATTAAAATTATGAAGACAGACAGCACAGAAACAGACTAATGGACCCAACCACTCCATTCTGATGTTTATACTCACTCTAGCCTCCTCCCATCCTTTCTCATCTATTTCTAATTCTATCACCATAATCCTTAATTCCCTTCTCCTGTGTACGCTTACCTAGCTTCACAAATGCATTTGTACTGTTTGCCTCAGCTACTGCCTGTGGTAACGGGTTTCCGATTCTCACCATTCCCTGGGTAAAGAAGTTTCTTCTGAGTTCTCTATTTGATTTCATGGTGAATGTCTTTTACTGATGGCTCCCAGTTTTGCTCTTGCCATAAGTGGGAACACACTCTGTCTATCCTATCAAAACATTTCATAATTTTAAAGATTGCTGTTAGGTCATCCTTCAGCCTTCTCTTTTCAAGAGAAAAGAAACCCAGCCTGTTCATCCTTTCCTGATAGGTTAATCTCACACTTCTGGTATCACCCTTATAAATGTTTTTTTGCAATCTTGCCAATGCTTCTTTGCCTTTTTTGTGATATAGCGACCAGAACTCCTAATTATGGCTCAACTATAGTTCAATATAAGTTTGCCATAACTTCTCTGCTTTTCAATTCTATCGCTGCAGAAATAAACCCAATTGCTTGGTTTACTTTTACTTTGGCCTTAATGACCTATGTTGCATGTTTATGTTTTGTGTATTTCCCAGGTCCCTTTGCTCCTCTCCCCATTATGATTCCTATTTTCCAAGTACTGTGCAGTTGTCTTATTTTACTCAAACATTGTACCCGACACTTAACTTATGTCAAAATTCAACAGCCAATGATATATTCAGTCTGCAAGTTTATTTATGTCTTTTTGTAATTTGTTGCAGATCTCCTCAGTGTTGACTATCCAGCCTAATTTGGTATCATCTGCAAATTTAGAAATTGTGTTTTTGATTCCAAAATCTAAGTTCTTAGTATACATTGTAAACTTTGAATAATGGACTTTGCAGCATTGATTATTGGGATCCATTTATCTTTTGCCAGCCTGAACAGCTGACTGTTCCTGAAGTTAAAATAAAAAATAAACCCCCAGATTCCAAATGAATCAGATTGGTTCAGATCAGTAATATTTCTACCAGTCTAATGACATAATGGAATTATGCATGTCTGGGCTTGCACACGACGGCAATGAGGGTGATGGTTCCTCAGGACTGCAGTAAGAGCTAAGTTCAGGGCACCAGAGGTGGCTCAGCTGCACAGGCGTGACGGAAGAAGAGTGGAAGAGGAATAGTGGTAGGGGATTTCATAGTTAGGGGAACAGATAGGTGTTTCTGCAGCTGTTGATGTGTCTCCAGGATGGTATGTTGCCTCCCTGGTGCCATGTCAAGGATATCACAGAGTGGCTACAAGACATTCTCAAAGGGGAGGATGAACTGCCAGAGGTCATAATTCACATTGGTACCAATGACATCGATAGATAGAGGGATGAGGTCTTGAAAGCAGATTTTAGAGAGCAGGACCTCAGGTAGTAATCGTCAGATTACTACCAGTGCCACGCGCTATTGAGAATTGAAATAGGGGGTTAGAGCTGATGAATGTGTGGCTGGAGAGATGGTGTAGGAGGGAGGGATTCAGATTCCTAAGATATTGGAACTGGTTCTGGGTGAGTGGAACCTGTAGAAGCTGAATGTTTGTACTTCAATTGGGCTGGGACCAATATCCTTGCTGGGAGGTTTACTAGTGCTGTTGTGGAAGGTTTAAACTAGTTTGGCAGGGGGATGGGAACCCGAGGTAGATTCAGATGGGGCAAAATCAGAAATAACAATGGAAGGCAGAAAATCAGTGAGTGAGTCTGGAAGACAAGAAACAAGAAATGGAAAATAAAGAAGAATTTTACAGTGCTCAAGGGCATATGCTTCAAAGCCAGGAGGAAAGCAAATAAACGAGACGAGCTCAGGGCACAGATAGAAACGTGGCAGTATGGTATCGTAACTATTACAGAAACATGGTTTAAAGAGGGACAAGAATGGTAGCTCAACCTGGCTGATTATAGGGTTTTCAGATGAGATAGGGGGATAAAAAGGGAGGGGGATGGAAATTATGGTTAGAGAAGCAATTTCAGCTGTGAGGAGGGATGATAGTTTAGAAAGATCAATTGAGGCCATATGGAGTGAGCTTAGGAACAAACAAGGGCAGTCACATTACTGGGAGTGTACTATAGACACCCAAACAGTCAGAGGGAGCTAGAAGAGCAAATGTTTTGGCAATTCTTTGAGAAGTGCACAAACAGTAACGCAATAATAGTCGGGGATTTTAACTACCCCAATATTAACTGGGATAGTTTTAGTGTGAAAGAAATGGAGGGAGCAGAGGAGGTTGAGGAGAGACTTGACTGAGGTGTACAAAATTGTGAGGGGCCTTAGTGGATGGGAAGGATCTATTTACCTTAGCAGAGAGGTCAGTGACTAGGGGGGCATAGGTTTAAAATGATTGGTAGAAAGATTACAGTGGAGATGAGGAAAACTTTTTTCACCCAGAGGGTTGTGGGGGTATGGAACTCACTGCCTGAAAGGGTAGTAGCGGCAGAAACACTCAACTCATTTAAAAGGTGCCTGGATATGCACCTCAAATGCCGTAACCTGTAGGCCTCCCGACCAAATGCTGGAAAGTGGGATTAAGCTGGGTGGCCGGTTTTTCAGCCGGCGCAGACATGATGAGCCAAGTGGCTTCTTTCTGTGCTGTAAGTTCTATGATCTCACTCAACTGTATATTAAATAATAATTAGATTAATTTCAGGCTTTAATCTGTATTAGAACGCTGAAGTTAGTTGATGGAGGGCAGAATGCTATTGCAGACAGATTCCATCGTAGTCTGAGTGAAAACAAATAGTTTAGTTAAATGTGAGCATCAAATTAGCTGAATGATTTACCATTTTCAATGCTGATATTCATTCTACCATCTCAATATACACTTAAAACATGCACCCATGTTTACACAAAATGTTTACACATAAAACACTCATCTCCCCCCTACACAAATATTTACATACAATGAATATATCTCATACCACTCATGCTGAATGCGACATACAATATCAATCAATAGAGGCTATAAATTAAATCTTTCTATGACTGACTAGTTGTTTTGTATGTTCAGCTTCTTTAGAGCTTGTGGAAAGAAATATGAACAGCAGAAAGAATTCTTTTCAAAGCACAGAAAAATTATTTATCGTGTAATTCTGATCATCTTCCTGACAGGTAGTAAGATATTGTGAATAACTGAAAACAACATGATTAATATACTTATATATTGTTAAAATCTAGTATACAGTACAAACTTCCTGTCCACGTACATTACTTCCTATAATGTTTTTAATGGTAACACTTATAAGGGAAACATTCCTATGTAAACATTTAGAATGGGAAAAATAGCATGTAAGCATTTGGCTATAACGATTTTGCTTTTTGAAAAACTCATTTGCAATTTTTTTCACAGCAACTGAAATTGCAATGTTTAAATAAGGATAGGATTTCTGCAGGAGTTTTCATGATCTCTATGTCTTCGCCTTCCAGGTTAGTTAGTGTTTTCAATGTAGAAGCACTGACTGTTTACCTTCAGCCTTGGGTGCATTGGTTGGAGTCCTTTGAGCACTTACAAAATCTACAGGTTAGGACTTACAGGACATCTGTTCTAACATTAGGACTGTTTACCCACTCATTAGCGTGCATCTGGACCCTGGGGTAACAGGGGTCCAAGTTGTAAGATATTGTTTCCTTCTGGCCAGTCCTCTCATGTCTTCATGTGTGGTAGCTTGAAGACATTACCAGACTGTCACAGTAACAATACTAGAAAACCACCTCTGTCACAGGTTCACCCCTGAATTCAGTAAGATTCTTGTGTAGGTACCCTGGCCCTCAGGTGATAAGTAGAAAGAATACCATAATAAGTCAAAAAAACAATTCAGACAAGCACTAGGGAAAGGAATCTGCGGATAAACATTACATTATTTCGACCATGTTTATAGTAAATGGGTTGAAATATTAAAGGCCTGTTGGCTGAGTGGTATGCCTATATTTGGAAGCATGAGACAAGGTTACTATTAGATTTGACATTGGTGTTGAGAAATGCTGTGGTATAATAGTGGACTGAATATGATCATTACCATGGGCAGGATTTTCCCTTTGTCAGCTGGGCGGGCTCGGGAGCAGCTGCAAAGCAGACCGCCAGCCACGATCGGGCCCCAATCACAACTTCACGCTGGTGGGCCATGGAGGACATCTCCTGTATGTTCGCAATCGAGCTGAGTGTGACTGGAATCGGCAGGCAGGACGACAGGTCGGGTGGGCACTCAGCCCCCCAGTTCTCTGATGAGTGCCTTGCCGTCCTCTTGGGACACCCTTATCCCCAGGGATGAGAGGAGGAGGCCACTGCACCTCACCAAGAGGGCATGGGAGGAGGTGGCAGCGTGGTCAGCAGCTGTGATGTGCTGCGGCTTTCCTAGGTGCAGTGCCGGGAGTGCTTCAATGACCTGTTGCGCTCAGGAAGGGTGACTGCCATGTTGGCATGGATCAATGTGCAGATGTGTTAACGTCTGGCCGTCCCCCGTGGACTTCGAGGGTGTTAAAGTCTGAATACCAACTGTCAATCGTGCCTGAGCTGGCCAAGGGGGTGAGACCTGGCTTCTTGGACTGATTGCCTTGTGGCTCAAGGGTCGTGACTTAGAAGTGCCCTGCCAGGTGCTCCTCAGCTGGTGTTGGCCAGGCTACAAAGCTGCTGCATGTACAGAGTGGACTTATCAATGGTCCTCTATTCTTTCAGGAGAAGACTGCCCACAACAATATAGAAAGGTCACGGACCGGTGGAGCCCCGCAAGCCTCCTAATCTTTTCGAGCTATGAGCAAGATGTCGTGGAGCTTGAGAACCAGCACGCCCCACGTGTAACTGGGCATGGAGAGATGGGGGTGCCAGACAAAGGTAAGAGTGCAGTGCACAGAGGTGAGAATTTCGGATTGTGCAACCACTGTAGTATAGCCTGTTCATTGATGTGAGCCTTGAACCTGGAGTCCGCATTGATCATTGGAAGATGAGGGCACCATGATGCAGATCTCTGTTGTCTCACCAAGGTTCCTGGCATTACAGTAACAATGTGATGACTTTAACTAATGAAATGTCCTTCTTCTCCCCTTTAGGTTCGCCAGCAGGCATTCGATCTCCAGACCCCGAAGGGCTAACTCCGACACTGGAGGATCACTGGGCATCATTTGCACCTACCTCAGAGCCGCTCTCTGAAGCAGGCACCAGTTCAGATACCAGCACCTCGATCGGCAGTAGAGCGGCAGCTAGTGTATCGGTGAATATTGGCGAGGGCACTTCACAATTGCTTGAGGTGCGATGGCAGCCGGAGGACTGCTGGGCATCAGGACGATGCTCAGTCAAAGGCTGATGATGAGCTTCTGGAGGCATCCATTAGGTGTCAGATACTGGATGACCTGTGGTATGTGCAGGAGGATCTGGCAGAGATCCATGAGGGTCTGCATGCCATGGTCTCCATGATGGAGACGTGAGCACTGTGTTGACTGTCACAGTTGAGTGCACTGCCTCCTGCATTGAGAGAGTGGCGACTCTCATGGAGATGCAACTCCAGGGATAGAATGAGGGGTTCCTGGGGTTGTACTTGGACCTGCAAGCCCTCACACAGGCGCTGACCTCAGGTGGTCAGTATCAGTGTGGGAGATGGATGAGGCACCCAGTGCCCATCTATCTATAGTGTGCACAGAAGTCCACAGCAACCTTGTGCTGGCGCACAAACTGCCTGTCATCTCCGCGGGCTTCTGTCAGGGTGCTCCTCCGCCCCTCCGCCAGTGACTGTGGCATCTGATGAAGCTGCAGTGACTGGGGTGACACCAGCCGTGACACTGACCGCTTCCTCCCAAGCGGGGCCAACACCGGCTCCACTGGCCAGAGGACGACCTCCAAGGTCATCAAAGTCAACAAGACAGCAGAGTCAACAGGCTGTCTACAATACTGGTGCTAGCGAGGGTGGAGCACCTAGATGTAGCACTCACAAACGTGAGTTAAAGGCACCATGAGCACAAGAGGGACAGGTCATGGGTGACTTTATGTTCATTTTTGTTAACTTTATTTATACCAGTCTGATGCTGAATACCAGAAGCGTTCCTATTAACATTATTGAATTGTTAGAATGATATAAATTGTGTTTTTGTCTTCATGGCCTGAGCATGCTTCACCTTTTTATATCATTGGTGTGGGGAACACCAGTATGTGATGGTGGATGTAGGTGGCTCTGAACTTTATTGCACAGGCACTTAGTGTTCTTTGTGCTCAAATGAGAGGGTCCTTTCAGACATCCAGGATGGAGGCGGCAGCCTTGGCACGTATTTGAAGCTGATCTTTGGTAACCTAACTGAAGGAGCATTGGATCAAGGCATCCCTAGTGTCCGTGCCTCCCTGCAGGTTACTGAGCTCTGGCTTCACGACATCTGTGTTCTCCTCACCGTGCTCCTCTTTGGGCTCACTACTGGACTCATCATCTGTGGCCTGTGGAGCTGCATCACAATCCTCTTCCTCCAGTGCCAGATTGTGGAGAGCACAGCATGCTACCAAGACCAATGACATCCACTCTTGTGGGTATTGTAGCACTCCTCCTGAATGGCCCAGGCATCAAAAGTGCATCTTGAGAAGACCCATGGCTCTCTCTACCACCACCCTTGTGGAGGCATGGCTTGTATTGTAACCCTTCTCTCCGTCTGTTCTTGGGTGGCGGAGAGGCGTCATGAGCCACCTCTTCCACGATAGCCCTTGTCACCCAGCAGCCATCTATTCAGTTGGGCTGGAGCACTGAAGAGCCTTGGGAATGTCTGAGGATGTAAGCGTCATGGGAGCTGCCAGAGTACCTTGCACAGACTTGCAGAATCTGCATCTTGTGGTCACACACTATCTGCACGTTCATGGAGTGGAATCCCTTCCTGTTGACGAAGGCACCCGGCTGACCTGCTGGCGCCTTGAAGGCCACATGTGTGCAGTCGATGGCACCCCGGATGCGGGGGAACCCAGCAATCGTTGCAAAGCCTCTGGCTCACTCAGCATTGCTGGCCCTATCCGTACGGTAAAGAATAAATTTCAGTACCCGCCTGAACAGTGCTTCTGTCACCAGCTTGACACAACTGTGGACAGCTGATTGGGAGACACCACATACATCCCCCACTGAGCCCTAGAAAGAGCCGGAGACATAGAAGCTGAGGGCCACGTGAACTTCAGAGCCGCTGGCACGGAGTGTCCAACCACACAGTCGGAGCTGACCTCAGGCCGAATCGTCTAGCAAATGGAGGTCACGCTCTCCCTTGAGAGGCAGAGCCTCCTTTGGCATTGCACCTTGGACATATTGAGGTACCTGCATTGCTGACTGTAAACCCTGGCAACAGGATATTGGAGTCTTCTGCAGCCCCTTTGGCCTTGGACTACCTACTGGCCATGCACCCCTTGTGCCTGCGCCTCTCCTCCAACAGGTCCCTTCCCTGGAAGCTGCATTGGGACACCTGGCTTCCTCTCCCTTCTGCCCCTCTCTTCCTCCTCAGAGGAAGTGCCTTCAGGGGAGACCACCTAATGTCACTGCACACTATTTTACTCCTGTTCGGGTCGGGTGTGCGCCCGCCCACTGGATGAAAGATTCTGCCCCATGAATCAGGTTCCCTTGCCCCCACCTTTGTTGATTGCCATCTTTTATTTCCCAACAAAACCTGATCATCTACTTTTGTGAACTGTGCTGTTTCACTTTCCTTTTCAGTTATTTCATTTCTAGACCTTGCTAAAGGCAAAAATTTTGGAGAACACAATATGTGATCATAATTTTGGAAATTTTACTGAGGACAAGCTGCAGGACTTCTGTGCCCAATGTGGCATATAGAATGATTCCTTAAACATTCCAGTAGCTTGTTTGATGTATATTTGGATGTGTAAAACTCATTGCATCATCAGTCAGCAACTGTGCTGATTTAATGTGTCATCAGCTATGAAAGGATGGTGCTGGGAAATTAAAAAAATTACCTTGAGGGGGAGCGTCTGCGGACACCCTACTCTCAGTGATGGCGTCACCCAGTATAGTTGCAAATGTTTGCAGCCACATTCAGTCAAGTAGTGCCGAATGGATGACCAATCACTGCCTCCTCCACTGGCCCAGATACCAGTCTACAGCCTATCGATTTGTTCCCTTTGATATCAAGAAATAGCTAAGTGTACTGAATACTGCAAAGGCAGTGGGCCCCAACAACATTCTGGCTATGATGCTGAAGACTTATGCTCCAGAAGTAACTGTGCCCCTAGCCAAGCTGTTCCAGCTACGATACTGACATCTATCTGAAACATGGAGAATCTCCCTGCTATGTTCTGTGCACAATAAAGGGAGACAATCCAACCAATTGCTGCCCCATCAATCTACTCTCAATCATCCGCAAACGTGATGAATGGTGTTGTCAACAGTGGTGTAAAATGGCACTTGCTGATTAATAAGTGCTCACCAACGCTCAGTTTGGGTTTCGCCAGGACAGATCAGCTCCAGACCTCATACAACCTTAGCCCAAACTTAGCAAAAGAGCTAAATTCTAAAGGTAAGGGGAGAGTGAATACCCTTGACATCAAGTCAGCATTTGACTGATTTGTGACAAGAAGAAGCTCTAGTAAAATTGAACTCAATGGGAATCAGGGGGAAATCTCTCTACTGGATGAGGTCATATATAGCACAAAAGAAACTTGTTGGACAGAATTCTACGGCCCCATTTTGGCGTGGACGGGGCCGTAAAATGCGGCGGGCTGTTATAAATCCCATTGACAACAGCAGGAACATAAAATCCTGCTGTCGTAAAATTCTGCCCGTTGTGTTTGCTGGACACCAAGTATTTCATCCTCAGAACATCGCTGCACAAGTTCCTCAGTATAGTGTCCTAGGCCCAACCATGTTCAGCTGTTTCATTAATGACCTATCACTTCATCATAATGTCTGAAGGGGGGATGTTTGCTGATGATTGCACAGTATTCAGTTGCATTTGCAACTCCTCATTCTGCAACAGCTGGGCAACATTCAGTCTTATGCTAATATGTGCCAGGTGACATTTCTGCCAAATTATATGTCCCTTTGACATTTAACAGCATTACTATTGCTGACTTCCCCAACCTCAATATGCTGGGTTTGCCGTTGATTAGAAATTTAACTGGAGCAGATACATAAATACTGTGACTACAAGAGTAGATAAGACGCTGTGTACTCTGTGGCGAATAGCTTGTTTCCTAACTTCTTGATCTACAAGGTTAGCAGTGTGATGGAATGCTCTTCATTTGACTACATGACTACTCTAACAATACTTAAGAAGCTGAACAATATCCAGGACAAAGTCCACTTGATTGGCCACCCCATCCTCCACCTTAATGTTCACTCCTTTAACGACAGGCACATTGAACTGAGACATCCACAGACTGAATGTGTAACAGCAGTATAAAGCATTGGTCATGTACCAGTTGTACATTGAGAGTCTAGAATCCCTTTGTATTGAGGTAGCTTTTTAGATTTACATGTAGGGCACTGATTGCCACAAGTACCTCATCGGTGACTGCTAGGGCTGTTGGTCAGCTGGTAACACCATAAATGAAATACTCTTTCATCTGAATTATTAAATTGCATGGACTGTGCATGCCTGACAAAAAGAGTTTTTGTTATTAGATGGATGTATGTAGGTGCAACCAATTGTTACAAAAGTTTGTTGCTCCCTGGGTAGAGCCAACCACCTAAAAACTCAGGGCTTTGGTGATTCTATCTTCTCTACCACAGTTACTGATCTGAGCCACTGATGTAGTGTACAGGTTTGAGTATAAGTCTCCTTGGACCCTTTTCCTGAATCTCAATGACCCAATTCAAAACTCCTAACCAATAGTCTGGAAGGAGTGCCTAGAGCAAAAGATGCTGATGGCAGAGTACTGATGGGAGAGTCTGACTCTTGAGATGCTGCCTGATGTGCCTGGCTTCTCTGGCAGTCTCCTCTTCCTCCAACATGCGCACCATATGTAATGGGATTTCCATAGGGAACCACATATTTAAACTTTTGTCTAATTTTAGAAAATTCCTTTGAGAGCCCATCCACTCCGAGTGGAATGCAAAGTCTGAGCTCAGGTATCTGGAGTTCAACAAAACAGTAATTTTCAAAATTGCTCTGCAAAACACAAGATTGCAGGTAAAATGTCAACTCCCTTTTATGAAGTTACTTCTGCCTTGAACAGCTGGCCCTGGCAATCAAGAGTATATACTTGACAGGTCGGCTGAAAGGCATAGTTACATAATAAAAGTAAAATACTGCAGATGCTGAAAATCTGAAATAAAAACAAAGTGCTGGAAAAGCTCAGCAGTTCTGAAGAAGAGTCATATTCGATGTGAAACACTAACTCTGTTTCTCTCTCCACAGAGGCATAGTTACATCATGTGTGGCTAAGCATGTGATGCTGATCACCATTTTAGCAGAATTTTCCATGAGACTAGAAATTGAGCAACAATCCCTGTGGATTTAGGGCTAACCCCAAATCCCGTCGCATGATTTGGTGCTATACAGCCAATAAAGTACTTTTGAAGAGTAGTCACTGTTATAGGGAAATGCAGCAGCCAATTTTCACACAGAAAGATCCCACAAACAGCACTTAGTTAAATGATCAGTTAACCTGTTTTTGTGAAATTCGTGACGGATAGATGTTGATCAGTACACTGGGAAAAATCCCTTCTGAATGCTTCACACTGAAAAGTGCAAATGGATCTTTTACTCCACCTGAGAAGGCAGGCAGTTGAATATCTCATCTGAAAGTCAGCACATCCACAGTACAGTACTCCCTTGCCACTGAAATGTCAGAATATGTGCTCAAGTGTCTGGCGTGGGACTTGAATCCATGATAGAGATGTATACATAAATTGAAAAATATTTCATTTCTTTTGCAGGTTACTTTTGCATGGTGATTGCAGCATGTATTTTGAATTTTAAAAGAGCCCTTGGACTCCTTGTGTTAACACTGCTAGCTATTTTTTTTTACTTTTGGGATATGCTTATTGCAAAGTATGAAGACACAATTGTTAAGCTGTTTGCTTCACGAAGTGGATTCTTCAAACGGTACTCTAATCTGTTCAAAATGTGAGTAAAGCATGCATTTCTATAAATCCTAGAATTGGTCTGGAGATTCATGTCAACTCAACTTACTTTAATTCTTCTTATACAATTTGGTATATTTTTTTGTGCCCATCAATTTAAATGTTGGCACTTAAATTTGTTATTTTACTTTCAGCACTATATGTATCAAGTACTCCCAGCGGTTTTGTGAGGACTTTGGGCACCACTTCTCAGTAGCTGACAGTTGAGATTTTCCAGCTGCATAAGTCTAGCTGGCACTGGGGATTAGCCTCATAGCTCTATGTCAATGAGTGCTCTCTTACTGACTTTGCAAATTCCGGTCGGATCAGTGATGGAGAACGTCACGGATGCAGCCTTGGCATTTACACCTGTGTATTCAGGACAATGTTTCAAATGAGGTCATACCAAAATCTTATTATAGTGGCCATAGTTTTATAATGAATCATCTGGATGATACAACTTAAGGCCCTGTTGCAATGTAAGTGACTTCCTGACTCTGAGTCTGAAGGTTGAGAAAGTGGTCAATGATGATCCCCAAAACTATTTCCCACTAATTACCTTTAATAGACATGCAATTATTAGATTCTTTGCCCTGTTTACCAGCCTTGGGCTAATTTACTCAATCTGTCAAAATCCTGTTTCAACCTATTTTCCTCTTATAAGTTAATGACTTTTCCACCAAATTTAGTAACATTTTCAAATTTAATTAATGATGCTTTGCTGTCCTCTGGAAGTGAACAGAAGAGGATTCAGCATTGAACCCTGGGAATCCTACTCACAATCAGTCCTCCTTGGGAAACTTAATTTAAAACCACTTCTCCTGTACTATTCCATAGTCATTTATTTTCAAACAGTCTCTCATTTGATACTTATCAAGAACCTTTTGAAAATCCAAGAAGGTGACCTGCTATGTAGAAGCAGAGTAAAACTCCAGCTCTTCAGCCCAAGGAAATACTTTAAACTTGCCCATAGAATAACATCCTTTCATGTATTATTTTATTTCCAAGGAATTTTAGATATTTGTAATTAGGCAAACTAACAAAAGCATGTGTTATGTTGATTAACTTCTTTAAAAAGATGGTAGATAAATATCAAGTTGAGGAAGGTGTTTTAGATTTATCCAAATGTTACATGATGTTCTTTGAGATAGAACTGGTGGGAAGACGAGCACTGATTGTGTAAGACTGTGTAGAGATGACGGTGTAAGATTGTGTAGTGGAGACATGAGGATGAATAAATATTCTGGAGATAACTTCAGGGTCTTTAAGTATTCATATGAAACTTTCCCTTGGAAGAGTAAATGCTGGGAAGAGTAAATGCTGGGTAGATGACTTATTTATTTTTTATTTAGTTCTTAGAATGTGGGTGATTTTGGAAAAGCAATATTTTTTGTCCATCCTGAGTTGCTCCGAGAAAGCGATAGTATGCCTTTTTCTTGAACCACTGCAGTCTTTGTGGTGATGGTTACCCCAGAACGGTTTTGGATAGGGAGTTCCTGAATTCTGACCCAAATGATGGAGGAACAGTGATATGTGTCCAAGTCAAGCTGGTGTATTACTTAAGAGGGTGTTTTTCAGATAATTCCAAAGTTATGTCAGAGTCTGATAGATTGGCTACAGTTTATTGCTTCCTTACAATGTAATAAAACTGACCAAACTAAGACTTTGCCAAACTTTTATATTTTCTTTTACTTCAGAGTACTGTATGTGGCTTTAATTGTATTTGTTATACTTTGGCTTGCACTGGACACAGCCAAGCAAGATTCGAACCAGCTCATTTCCTTTGTGGGACTTCTGTTGTTTATTATCCTCTTGTTCATCTTCTCCAAATATCCAGAAAAGGTAAAGCCAGTACATTTTTTTTCAATTTTTGTCATTCCTACCAAGTAAATAGTTTTAACAAATATATCCTGTAGTTTTGTTCTTTATTTTGGTCGTGTATGTCCAAATCAGTTTAATCCATGGAGTGAAGGAAAAATAGGGATGAGCAATAAATGCTGGCCTAGCCAGCGAAGCCCACTTCCCATCAACAAATTTTAAAAAAGTGCCCTCAGAATTTTATATGCCTGGATAAGTTCGCCTCTCATTCTTCTAAACTTCAATGAGTATAGGCCCAAATTGCTCAATCTTTCCTCAAAAGACAACCCCTTTCATCTAGAAATCAACCTAGTGAACCTCCTCTAAACTGCTTCCAATGCAAGTATATCCCCCCCTTAAGTAAAGAGACCAACTGTACATAACTCTAGGTGTGATCTCAGCAACACCCTGTCCAATTGTAGCAAGACTTATATGCTCCATCTCCTTTGCAATAAAGGCCAAGATATCATTTGTCTTCCGAATTACTTGCTGTACCTGCATGCTAACTTTTTATGATTCAAGCACAAGAACACCTAAATCCCTTTGTACCAGAGCAAAGCGCAGTCTCTCCATTTAAATAATATACTGCTCTTTTTTTTTGCTTTTTTGTTTTTAAATTATTCTTTCATGAGATGTGGGCATCGCTGGCAAGGCCAGCATTTGTTACCCACACCTAATTGCCCTTGAAATGATTGGCTTACTAGGCCACTTCAAGTAATTTCTATCCTTCCTGCCAACCAAATTTCCTGCAATTCTGCCAACAATGCAGTCGTTCCCTTCAACCAAGTCATTAATGTAGTTTGTAAATAGTTGAGGCTGCAGCACTGATCCCTGGGCGCTCCACTAGTTACAGTTTGCCAACCTGAAAATGATCCATTTATCCCGATTCTGTTTCTTGTTACTAGCCAATCCTCTAATCATGCTAATGTATCACCCCCCAACACCATCAGCTCTTACCTTGTGCAGGAGCCTTTTATGTGGCACCGTATCAAATGTCTTTTGGAAATCCAAATACACTACATCTCCTAGTCCCCTTTATTCACCCTGCTTAATATACCTTCAAAGAAATTTTCTGAATTTGTCAAATACAATTTCCCTTTCATACAATCAAGCAGAGTCAACATGATTTTATGCTGATTTTCTAAATGTCCTGCTACTACCTCCTTAATAAATATTCTAGAATTTTCCCAATGACAGATGTTAGTCTAATTGGCCTATAGTTTCCTGCTTTCTGTCTCCCTCCATTCTTTAATACTGGTGTTACATTTGTGGTGTCCCAGTCCTCTGGGATCTTTCTAGAATCTAGGGAATTTTGGGAGAATACAACCAACGCATCCAGTATCTCTGCAGCCATTTCCTTTCAGATCCTAGAATGCAGGCCATCGACTCCAGGGGACCTGTCAGCCTTTAGCCCTATTAGTTTTCTTCATACTTTTTCTCTAGTGATCATAATTATTTTAAGTTCCTCCCTTCTTTGTATCCATCAGTTTTCTACTATTCTTGAGATGCTTTTTGTGTTTTCTACTCTGAAGACAGATACACAGAACTGATGAGCTGCAGGCTTAAGTTGCCACATGGGATTGTAAAACAACAACAGTAACAGAGACAAAAACAAAAATAGCTGGAAAAACTCAGCAGGTCTGACAGCATCTGCGGAGAGGAATACAGCTAATGTTTCGAGTCTGTATGACTCTTCATCAGAACTAAAGAAATGTTTCCATATTTCCTTAGTTCTGATGAAGAGTCATATTATTTTTGTTTTTGTTTCAGATTTCCAGCATCCGCAGTATTTTGCTTTTATAGCAGTAACAGAGAGCTAGCTCAAAGAGGGAAGGATTGAGAAATTAATATTTCTGATCACAAGGTATCTAGAAAAAATTGGGTATAGAAAAAAGGGAATTGGTAGGATTAATCAGAGACTATTATAGCACTGGAAAAGGATGAAGTAGTTGAGAGACAAATATGGTTAGAATAAGGAATAGTAGAGGATCTGTTGGGCTACTGGGTGTATGCTTTGGCCACCAAAAAGTGGTAAGGGGATAGAGGAGAAAATTTCAGGCAAATTACAGAAAAATGCAAGAGCTTTTCCTCCCTAGACGACTGAATGTGTAGTGCCAGAGGAATGACAGTTGGCTAACGTTATACCTTTATTTAAAAAAGGAGATAAAACATGTCCAGGAAACTATGGACCAGTCACTTGTCTTTGATAGTGGGAAAAATAATGGAATCTCTCTTAAAGAAGAAAACAAAAAAAGTCTAGAATCCAAAAAGGTAATATAGAATTGTCAATATGAATTTCAGTTGGGAAAGCCTTGCTTGACCAATTTCATTTAATTATTTGAAGAGGTAGAGAGTGTGGACAATGGTAATGTAGTAGATGCAATTTATATAGATTTCCAAAAAGCCTTTGAGAATGCATAACATAATGGACTAATTAATAAGTTTAGAGCATGTGGAATCGGGGAAAAGTACCAGAATGGCTGCAGGGCCTGGAAGTGGTGGGTGCATTCGGGCTTAATCACCAGGGCTCATGCCTCTAGGGGGGCCTGGGCTCATTGAGCAAGTAGCCTGACAATCTGGATGGTCAGTGTCCAAGGCAGCCAATCTGGCACGTAAGCCATTCCGGTTTATTATTAATTGGCCAATGATTACTGTTGTTCTGAACAGTAATAGGATGTGCCAGTTTCCCCAGTCCCTCCTTGCCTACCTCCTGGACTTGTATTTGGACCTTGTCGTCACTGAGTGCTGCTTCCTTTATCTTTACTCGTGTTTCTTCAGAGCTGGTTGGAGGCTGCTGGAGCAGAAAATAAGAGGTAAAGCACCTAGTGTCTTGCCTTTCTGGCTCTGCTGACCCCTTCCAGCTGCTACTCTTAATGCAGAGTTCCTTCCACCACATCGTATCATGTGAAAAACTCTTTCAGCTCCATCTCGTCAATATCTTGAAGCAGGCTCCTGACCAATAACTGAGGACTATTTGGTTAGTGATTGTTCCTGTATCCCCCAGTTAATTTTCACTGCGACCTGTCCTAGGGCCCCATGGTGGCACGCTCTGCCATTCCCTAATTTGCTGATCATGAGGCTTTGGGGGTGGAAACTATATTTCTTGTTTTGTCTCCAGCTTGGGCTATGCTGTTGGGATTTTAACAAAACAAAGTGAAGTTCCAGTGCTGGGGACAATGCCACGAGCAGGCAGATTCTTAGGGATGGAGATTTTACCACATGGTCCTCAGCGACTTTCACCTCCAAAACAGGCTTTAGCTATACTTCCTCCACAGGTGGCCTGGTTCTGGTTCTAAAGGTTCTATGTTCCTATGTTCTCCCCTGACCTCAGTCCTCCCTTGATGGTGAGCGCAAGTGCGAGTGTGACTTGTGTGAGTGAGAGAGCGAGTGAGTGTGTGAGTGAGAGAGCGACTGAGCGAGAGAGAGTGACAGTGTGTGAGAGGGGGTGTGTGCATGAGGGAGAGTGACAGTGTGTGTCTGTTGGTAACAGTGTGAGAGAACCCTGAGACTAGGAGTGAACTCAACTCAACTGCTTTCGGTGGTAGCGAATTCCACAGGCTCACCACTCTCTGGGTGAAGAAATTTCTCCCCATCTCAGTCCTAAATGGCCTACCCTATATCCTCAGACTGTGACCCCTGGTTCTGGACTCCCCTACCATCGGGAACATCGGGGTACCGCAGGGATCGGTGCTGGGACCCCAGCTATTCACAATATATATTAATGATTTAGATGAGGGAACTAAATGTAATATCTCCAAATTTGCAGATGACACAAACCTGGGTGGGAGGCTGAGCTGTGAGGAGGATGCAGAGATGCTTCATTGTGATTTGGACAAGCTGAGTGAGTGAGCAAATGCATGGCAGATGCAGTATAATGTGGACAAGTGTGGTTATCCACTTTGGTAACAAAAACAGGAAGGCAGATTATTATCTGAATGGCTATAAATTGAGAGAGGGGAATGTCCTTGTACACCAGTCACTGAAGGTAAGCATGCAGGTGCAGCAGGCGGTAAAGGCAAATGGTATGTTGGCCTTCATAGCGAGAGGATTTGAGTACATGACCAGGGATGTCTTGCTGCAATTATACAGGGCCTTGGTGAGACCACACCTGGAATATTGTGTGTAGTTTTTGTCTCCTTACCTGAGGAAGGATGTTCTTGCTATAGAGGGAGTGTAGCGAAGGTTTACCAGACTGATTCCTGGGATGGCAGGACTGACATATAAAGTCAGATTGAGTCGGTTCGGATTATATTCGCTGGAGTTCAGAAGAATGAGGGGGGATCTCATAGAAACCTACAAAATTCAAACAGGATTAGACAGGGTGGATGCAGTAAGGATGTTCCCGATGGTGGGGCAGTCCAGAACCAGGGGTCACAGACTGAGGATACAGGGTAGACTATTTAGGACTGAGATGAGGGGACTTCTTCACCCAGAGATTGGTGAGCCTGTGGAATTCACTATCACAGAAAGTAGTTGAGGCCAAAACATTCTATGTTTTCAAGAAGGAGTTAGATATAGCTCTTAGGGCGAAAGGCATCAAAGGATATGGGGAGAAAGCGGGAGCAGGCTATTGAGTTGGATGATCATAATGAATGGCAGAGCAGGCTCGAAGGGCCGAATGGCCTATCCCACTCCTATTTTCTATGTATGTTTTCTATGTAACTCTCACACACACACACACACACACACACTCTCACACTGTTCGGTGTGGGGACAGAGGCCCTCCCCCTCCCCAAAACCTATCCACACACCGGGTGGGGAGAGGAGGGAAACCCAGGCTGAAAGGCAACCCACTTCTGACCCCTACTTTCATATGAATTCTAGAGTGGCTGGAGGTTAGTTAAACTTATCTCCTTAGCTCAGCTCCTGTCCACTCCCATTTCTCTGGTGACCTACACATGGGGCCTAATCTGTCCCTCTCCAGCTCTGCTTCTTGAGCGAAAAGGCAGAAGAGCTTTTATTAGTTTGTTCTGCTGCTTGGCACTTTTTTATGGTCATTTTTAATAACTAGTTTTTATTAAATTATCAATTTATTGCTTTGACATTGATTTTTTTGGGATCAGCAGTTTGTATATGTTTTCTTTATATCTTAACATTTTTTTTGAAATTCATGTTTAATGTTGTGCCAAACCAAATTTCAGGCAGCTGCTGCTGGGTTTCCTGCAAAAGGGGAATGAGAGGCTCAGAAGAAGTCTGATTGCTTTTTCAAGGGCTGGAAAAAGGGTTATTTTTGCTCCAATAGAAACTGGAAATGTTGGAAATGCTCAGCATATCTGATGGCATGTGTGCAGAGAGAAACAGAGGCCTGTGACCCTTTGTCAGAACTAGTGTAGATCATGGACCTGAAGTGTTAACTCTGTTTCTCTCTTCATAGATGCTGCCTGGCCTGCTGAGTGTTTCCATCATTTTCTGTTTATATTCCAGATTTCCAGCATCTGCTATACTTTGCTCTCCTAATATATGCTCCATGCTGGGCATTTCTAAGAGTGTAAGGTTAGTTTCAGTTTAAAATTAGAAAATATTAGTCTCAATGCAAAGTGTAATCTTTATGCTAACAAAGTCCGCTTGTATGGATAGAAATAGCTCATTACTACAGATCAATTGGTTAGTAAGTTACTGCAAGGTTTTGCCATTTTTAAACTTGGAAGTGAAACCAGGAGTCATGCAGCAATAGAATATGTCACTGTTAGTTCAAAATATTCTCATTTATACATACAATTGTTTTTAGGGTGCTTGTGAGGTTCAAGTCTTTTGGATTTTGTTATCCGGATATTGCATGGGGCCAGGTTCAAAGAAGCGAAACTGGATGAATAATATGAACAGTCAAGTTGGATGGAAAGCCATGGTTTTAAAGTATATCATGCTGAAACCTGAGCTTTCGATGGACTTTATAAATAGAGTACAAAAACCAAGAAGATTTGCTAAACCTATACAAAACAGTTTGACCCCATTGTGGCTGTAGTTCCCAATTCTGGGTACCTGAAGGATGTGAAGGGGCGAGTTAAAGGTGGGAGCGTTGGAATAAGGGGCCTGGAAACAGGAGAAGCACCAGGACCCATGATTTCTCTCCCTGGCCCTGGCTGGCTGCAAGACAGAAAGCAGAGTGTAGAGGTAAGGGGTAGCTATTCAGAATGGCAGAGTGTGTGTTGTATTTGATCCAGAATTGAACTTCCAACCACTAAGACACTACTGCCATCACTAAGACACCTACTTCCTCTGCCTGAACATTATCTTAATTCGCCCATGCTTAAGCTCACCTGCTGCAGAAACTCTCACCCATGCCTTTGATACTGCTAGACTTGATCATTTCAGTTTGCTGCTGGTCAGCCTCCCATCTTTCACCTTCATAAGCTTAAGGTCATCCAAACTCTGCTAATGTATCCTAACTTGCACCAGGTCTCATTCGCTCATCACCCTTTTGCTCCTTGACCTACATTGGCTCCCAGTTGAACAATGCCTAGATTTTAATATTCTCATCCTTGTTTTCACATCCCTCCATATGCTCTTTGTTATGACTGATCAGTTGGTAAAGCCGAGTTATTTAAAAATCCAAGAGGGAAACTTTAAACAACTGTCATAACCTATAATTTTAAGGGTTATGTTTGAGATGCAACTCTAAATTCAGGCATCAGACCACTAGTTCTCAAGGTTTTACATTAAACTAAATGAAACATTTTATTAATTTACACAGGTTAAAATATATATACACATGGCTACAAATTATCATGATCATAACTTTTAACAAATTCCCAAACTAATCTCCATTAAGGCAACGGCAACCCATAGACTTAACCAGATACCAGGCAAAGCTTTTTCACCTTACAAATTCAAAATGAGGTTCTTTTCACTTTGGTTCCTTGCAGATAGAGCGGTAGGTTACAGGCTTTGATCTTACATTGCCTCTGCTCTGTATACCCAAAAACTGCTGAAGTTATACCTAGCAACGTTCACTGAATGTAAATTCTCAATGTGTCATCAGCCTCTTTGAACTCCACCTTTTAATAATAAAATTCCTTTCATAGTACCAATTTTATTAGTAATATAAACACATTGCTTGGTATCTGCTAGATATGTGTCAGTTTCACCCCACTTCATGAATGCTCTATTCAAAAAAATGCATATGCACTCTATCTCTCCCACATATCAAACTAGTACACATCAAAGCACCCAGACTAATCCAATTAAGTCACTGCCACAGATTGAACCTCTTTTTTAAAAGAAAATATTTTCCAATAATATTATATACATTAATAGCTTCATGACACTCTCCCATCCATATTTTTATAATCTCTTTCAGCCCTGCAACCCTCTGAGACATCTGTGCTTCTCCAATTCTTGTCTCTCGCACATTCCCAATTTTAATAGCTCTACAATTGGTGGCCGCACCTTCAGCTGCTTAGGCCCTAAAACTCTCCGCCTTTCTACCTCTATTTCTTCCTTTAAAACCTACCTCTTTGACCAAGTGTTTGGTCATCTGCCTTAATATATCGCCTTATGTACCTGATGTCAAAAATTTGTTCTATAATGCTTTTATAATGCTGTGAAGAGTCTTGGGACATTTTATTACTTTAAACATGTTGTATAAATACAAGTAGTTATTGCAGAAGTGGGTTCCCATAAAGGCCAGCACTGGGGATCCCTGGTGTTCATAATTTATATTGATGCTATAGACTTTGGAATCAAGATCACAATTTCTTAATTTGTGGATGACACCAATTTGGAGTGGGGGGGGGGGTGCGGTGCGGGATTGTCAACACTGAAAAGGACTACAACAAATTACAAGAAGACATTAATAAACTAGTAATATGGGCATATAATTGGCAAATTGATTTCAATGTAGATAAGTGAGGTACTTCCTTTTTGTTAGAAAAATGACGGTACTTATTACATGGAAAATAAGAATCTTACTGGGGTAGAAGAAGCAAAGGGATCTGGGAGTGCAAATATGCATATCACTAAACGTTGTGCCATGGTCAAATAGACCATAATGAAAGCAAACCAAGCATTAGGGATTATTGCTGGAAGATTAAAACTGAAAAGCAGAGAAGTTACAGTAAACTTGCATTGAGCCTTGGTTAGACCATATCTGGAATACTATTTATGGTTCTGGTCACCATATTATTAAAAAAGATATAGAGGCACCGCTGGAGGTGCAAATAAAACAGGTTTACAAGATGATACCAGAACTATGAGATGGTACATATCAGGAAACGTTGAACAGCCTGGGTCTCTTGAAAAGAGAAGGCTGAGGGGTGACCTAATATTTTGAATCATGAAAAGTTTTGATAGAGTAGACAAAAAGTGTTCCAATGTATGGGGAGGAGCAAAACTAGAAACCATCAATATAAATGGTTACCAAGAAATCACATTGAGAATTCAGAAAAACTTCTTTACGCAAAAACTGGTGAAAATGTAGAACCCACTACCGCAGAGTATGGTTGAGGCAAATCGTATAGATGCATTTAAGGGGAGGCTAGATAAGCAAATATGGGAGAAGGGAATAGAAGGTTATGCTGATTGAGTTAGACAAGGAAGGAGGGGAGGAGACTAGGGTGAGACATAAATGGACTGATTGGGCTAAATGTCCCGTTTCTGTGCTGTATATTATTTTTGGTGATAGTGAGGTACTTCAGTTATCCTAAAATAGACTTGTGATTGTGACAGTGTATGGGGAAAGTGGGGGAAGAATTCCTGAAATGTGTACAAGAGAACTTTCTTGATCACTGTTTTGAAAACAATGAGGAAGGAAATGGTGCTTGACCCAGTTATGGGGAATGAAGCTTGTTTCTGTGGGAGAGCATTTAGGGAAGTGATCATCATATCATCAGGTTTAGAATAGTTATGGAAAAGGACAATGTACAATCAAACATGAAAATGCTTAAATAAAAACAGAAAATGGAAAAACTCAGCATGTATGGCAGCGTCGGTGAGAGACAAACAGAGTTAACGTTTTGAATTTATGTCATATGGACTTGAAATGTTAACTCTGTTACTCTCCCTACAGATGCTGCCAGACCTGCTGAGTTTTTCCAGCATTTTCTGTTGTTATTTCAGATCTCCAGCATCTGCAGTATTTTGCTTTTATTTCAGTGAAAATACTTAACTGGAGGAAGGTCTAACTTCAGCGAGTTGAAAAGAGATCTGGCCCAGGTGAATTGGAATCAAAAATTGGTGGACAAAATGGTAATTGAACAATGGAAGGCCTTCAAAGAGGATTGAATATAGAGTCCAAACATTCCAATGAGTGGGTAAAGAAAGGACAGTCAAAACTAGAACTCCGTAGATGACAAGATATTGAGGTTAAAGTGAAATAGGAAAAGGAAGCTTATGACAATTGTAGGGTTCCTAATGCAGGAGGGAAACAAGATGAATATAGGAGTACAGAGAAGAAAGATGAAAGGGGGAAACCAAGGAATTACAGACTAGTTATCCTAACATCTGTTGTCAGGAAATTGCTAGAATCTATAATTGAGGATAGATAGGATGACTGAACACCTTGAAAATTTTCAGCTGATTAGAGCACCAGCATGGATTTGTAAAAGGTGGGTTACTCCTGAAAAATTTGATTAAATGTTTTGAAGAGGTGACTAATGTGGTGAACAGGGGAATGTCTATGGATGTTATTTATATGAACTATAATGATGTGGCAGATGATGTATGCTAGGCGGACCAAATCCACAAGAGAAACTTGGTAGCGCTATCACAATGGTTTTGCAATTTGTATTTATTATGAGATGTCTGCACTGAATTCAGAAGTAATAAGTCCACCAAGACCTTTGGAGATTTTAAAAATTAAATTTAAATATTTATTAACAAAATATAAAAGATTTCCAGTACATATATAAGGCTACAATTACTACTATAATAACTCCTAAAATTCCTAATTAGCCTAACTCTCAGTTAGACTCCCTTTAAGACAACAGCCCAAAGTAGATTTTAGATTTAAAACAGAACCAGCAAGTTAACACAATACCCACTTGACAGTGGAATTCCAAATGGCTTTTCCCTAACTTCAGTTTCGTTATATAGCAGACTAATGCACAAATTCTGGAGGCCTCACTAAGGCTTTTTTACACACACCTGTTACAGCTTACATGCTTTCTGACACATCACCTTTCATTCTCCTTTATATATGTTTCTCTCTTAATATGTAAATTCTATTGTTCCATATGTCTTTGAAACTGTACTTTCCTCATAATATTAAAAAAAAACTTTCATGTTGCCAATATTGTCAGTAACCTTTGGGAAAAATAAACACATTCCTTGGCCTTGCTTATCTGGCTAATTGTAAATAGACTAAGATCCCTTTGAAATCCAAATCTCTTCATTTATCTAAAAATGCAAATTCCCTTCGCACCTTACATGCTAAGTCAGTATCCATGTTTACTCATTAGCATGTCAAGCACCTAACTTCCTTTGATTTCAAACTTGCAGTCTACTTGACTCCAAATATAATTAAATCACACACGGACCCAACTGTACTTAGCCCCATAAATCCACTTCACAATAAACCAGAAAAATATTATCAAAATTATTTTACTTTCATCACAGAACTTGCAGAAGACATTTGAAAAAGTTTCTTTTAAGTGTTTGTTGAAGCTAAAGTTGAAGCTTATGGAACTGAAGACAAATTACTTGGTTATGAAATTGGCTGAGCAGCAAGAGGCAGAGTAAGGATAATGGGCAAGTACTCTAATTGGCAGAATGTGACTGGCGGTGTTCTGCAAGGATTTGTGTTGAGGCCTCAACTATTCTCTCTTATTCATTTACTATTTAGGTGATTGGATAGAATCATATATCCAAATTTACCAGTGACACAAAGATTGTAGATGTATTGTAAGATTGCTAGATGGAAGCTTAAATTTAAGAGAGGCATTGATAGATCAATTGAATGGGCAAAGCTGTGCCAAATGGATTTCAAGGTCGGCAAATGTGAGGTTATCAGTTTTGGACCTAAATAGGATAGAACAGGGTACTTTCTAAATGATGAAAGGTAGAAACAGTGGCGAACCAAAGAGACTTGGGTTGTGAACAAGTAAAAAAAAAATCAAAAGCTAGTGGAAAGCTGGCCTTTCTGTCTAAAGAACTGGAATACGAGGGGTTAGAGGTGTAAAGTTTAGGGTTTTTTTGCATACATTTAAGGCAGGAACAGACTTGGCAGCAAAACTTTGTTGTGAATCGACTTTATTGAGACAAAGTCAGAACAAGTTTGTTCAGTTCTTAGATAACTATGTCAACAAACTTGGGTGGTGATTTATAGTTTAACATGGATAATACTCACTGTGTCAAAATCTAGATGGTAGAGTGCACAAAACGGTTTCTTTCTCAGCTTTGGTCTTTTGGTTTTTGAGCCTCTCTCCCTCTGTCTTTTTTTGTTCTTGTCTCTGGATGGTCTTTCTGTCTGCTGCTCAGGGCATCCTTTATTCTGGCTGTTATCTAATTAACCCCTACCTCACCCCAATCATCTTCAGCCCTGTGTGTGAGGACACCTTCCTTGACCAACCAGTTGCTAACCTTGCATATTTATGTAAGTAATATGCTTTGTATCGAAAATGGTATCTCAATGCCTTTACACGCTGTGGTTCCTTATCTGATGGACAAAGACACCTACGTTCTAATCTCACACATGCAATTTTTCACAGACAGCTTTCAAGGTCGTGTCCATTTTTTGCTTTGAACAAGCTTTTTATAACAAAAACAGAATTACCTGGAAAAACTCAGCAGGTCTGGCAGCATCGGCAGAGAAGAAAAGAGTTGACGTTTCGAGTCCTCATGACCCTTCAACAGAACTGAGTGAATATAAGGAGAGGGGGGAAATATAAGCTGGTTTAAGGTGGCGGGGGTGGGGGGGGGGTTGCGTGGGGTGTAGTGGGGTGGGGGGAGAGAAGTGGGGAGGGTGGTGTGGTTGTAGGGACAAGCAAGCAATGATAGGAGCAGATAATCAAAAGATGTCACAGACAAAAGAACACAGAGGTGTTGAATGTGGTGATATTATCTAAACAAATGTGCTAATTAAGAATGGATGGTAGGGCACTCAAGGTACAGCTTTAGTGAGAGTGGGGTGGAAAGATTAGCAGGGCATAAAAGATTTTAAAATAATGGAAATAGGTGGGAAAAGAAAAATCTATATAAATTATTGGAGAAAATAAAAGGAAGGGGGAAGAAACAGAAAGGGAGTGGGGATGGAGGAGGAAGTTCAAGATCTAAAGTTGTTGAATTCAATATTCAGTCTGGAAGGCTGTAAAGTGCTTAGTCGGAAGATGAGGATGATATATTATTATATTATTAAGCTTTTTATAACTTGTCATAAACTTACAGAATCCCTCTACCTTGGCATCTTTTCTATCATGTGCCCTACCTCTAAGTTTTCCACTTTATTGTTTTCCAAAGAAGTATCTATAAAGTCAAGTGTTATTAAACTACAAGGTTAGATTTTAGTTTCTTATAATAAAATTAGATTTCAACTATTAGTATTCTTGTTAGTAATCTAATAATCTTACAACTCCCTGGTTGAGCGGAAGGTATTTTTATCGACCTGTTACAATTGAGTTCCTGCTAACCTCGCCATTCCTTAGAAAATATATTGATTGCCATTATACCCATAGATTATTTCATTTGATATCCCTACTTCTTTTGCATTGATGCTGCTAATCACTAAGCTATTATCATATAAGTACATACAATTAAAGCAAATCTTCCTTCACCTGTATCCATCTTGTGGATAATACTTTTTAAGTATTATTTCTCTCTAGCCTTCGATGCCAACAAAGCCCCAACCCAAATTTTATCCCTTTTACTTAATTTTATTCATTTTGATCATTGTCAATGTATTTAATTCTATCCTGATTCCTTTAAAGTCGATTTCTCTACTGTTATGATCCCAGCTGATGTTACTACTGGACAATTCAGATCCCAGAATGGAACCTGGCTTGATAGAACATAATCTTAAATTTTTTTCTTTGAACTGTGGAGGGTACTTACTGTAACAGATTCACAGGAGTCTGCTATTGATTTTTTTTTTAACAAAAAGATAAAACATTCATTAAACAAGAAACATTAACTATATTACACTAGACAACAAAAAGGTTGGAAAGATTTCAACACAGACACAAAGGGAAAAAAATGATTCAGACTCATGCTATCCCTTTTATCCCAGCAATACCCTTACAGACCCAACACTCCAGTGAAAGAGGTACCACTATTTTCACACCAAGGCTAGAGCTGGTTCAGTTGTAAAGAGGTTTATTTTCCAGTAGACTTCTGAACGTTCAGTTGAAATTTTTCCGCAATTGATATCTCCCTTGAGATATCCAGAAAACTTACTCTAAATTCACTATTATTTTAACTTTATAGCAATACATATGAGTTCCTTAAACTAATTTTACTCAGCAATCTGGCATCATTTCCAGCTAGAGAAAGTCTTAGACCTTTTCTGTCTTCATTCTGTGGTATACCCATACCAACTGAACTAAAATATGCCTTTCTGCCTCTCCCTGAGGGTCTCTTTCTAACCCCCTGTTGCAAGGCAACAGCAGTTTTTTCCTACTTTTTGTGTATTAACTTCCCTAAACTCCTAAACCCCTTGATAACCTATCTCTTCACTTAGAGTTGGAAAATCTCATTAAAAATGCATACAGGCCCCCAGACTTGCTGGTGCCATCTTGCAAAAAAACTCTAAATGAAACCAAACCCAGGTTTGATCTTTCCTAATACACAAATAAAAAAGTATATACGTTAAACTTAAAGTCATATTTTGTTCCTAACACCCACAAATACCACTTACTTAAAACAGCCTCTAGTTCTTAACACTATGGAGTATGTGTTGGTTCCTTGATGATTTAAAATGCTGTCTTATTCTAGTGGCCACATTAATCATTTCATGTCATGCTGTTTGTCAAGTAATTGCTCATGTCTGAACCCATTCCTCTGAATTTCACAGTGCAGTTCTGCATGCTAGTTGCTTTACACATAATAAGTCATATCTGCATGTTTACACTGGTGTCCCAACATCATGTCACACATTCTTGACTTTCAGGTGATCTCTCAAAAGATCAAGGAGGGTGGTATCTGACGTAAGAGCTTTGCTTGTCTGCCCTTGCATGGTCCCAATGTCTCGGTTAGTGGCCAGACTATCAAATTCAGTTATCTTAAAAAGTTCATAGGCAAGCTCACAAATATCTCCGTGAGAAAGTCTCATATACATTTTCCTTTCACTAGCGTGTACATCAATACAGATTGACATATTCCATTGCACTACACCCAAGGTGAGTTATTCTAATTCCCATTTGGTGGAGTGATATTCCTGTCACTATCTTTTATTTTAAGTGAGGAATCACATTATTTACCATTCCATCTCATTCAGGAGCCCTGGAAAGACTTTACAGTCCAATAAAATATTCTCGTAATATCTTTAAAACCGAAATCAAACATTCCCACGTGGTCTCAGTTATTAACAAGTTTTGGTTGTGCTTGTTCTTTATTTCAGATGACATTATTTTCTCAAAAGTAACCCTACTAAATTATACCTGACATTTTTGTTTGCATTTCAAAATTATCCCATATCCAACTAACAGTGTTATTGGGCTAACAGGCTTTCTTCGTGTTCAGTTTATTTCTCTCCAAAATAAAAATTTTTTTCTTATTTGTTGATACACAGAAACTACCTAGGCTGGTTTTCCATTACCTTATTTTAATTAAACAAACTAAGATTTGATTATCCTTTTAAACGTCAGGTAAATTTCCCTTTGAGTGCTTGAAATAGCAAGTCATATCAATTTATTTTATCAGTTTCAATTTCAGAAACAATTAGACCCAAACTTGTTGACGTTTCGAGTCCTCATGACCCTTCGACAGAACTTGAGTTCGAGTCCAAGAAAGAGTTGAAATATAAGCTGGTTTAAGGTGTGTGTGTGGGGGGGCGGAGAGAGAGAGAGAGAAGTGGAGTGGGGGTGTGGTTGTAGGGACAAACAAGCAGTGATAGAAGCAGATCATCAAAAGATGTCAACAACAATAATACAAAAGAACACATAGGTGTTAAAGTTAAAGTTGGTGATATTATCTAAACGAATGTGCTAATTAAGAATGGATGATAGGGCACTCAAGGTATAGCTCTAGTGGGGGTGGGGAGAGCATAAAAGATGTAAAAAAAAATAAAATAAATAAATTTTTTTTTCTCTTTTTATAATGGAAATAGGTGGGAAAAGGAAAATCTATATAAGTTATTGGAAAAAAAGAGAAAAGGAAGGGGGAAACAGAAAGGGAGTGGGGATGGGGGAGGGAGCTCACGACCTAAAGTTGTTGAATTCAATATTCAGTCCGGATGGCTGTAAAGTGCCTAGTCGGAAGATGAGGTGTTGTTCCTCCAGTTTGCGTTGGGCTTCACTGGAACAATGCAGCAAGCCAAGGACAGACATGTGGGCAAGAGAGCAGGGTGGAGTGTTAAAATGGCAAGCGACAGGGAGGTTTGGGTCATTCTTGCGGACCGACCGCAGGTGTTCTGCAAAGCGGTCGCCCAGTTTACATTTGGTCTCTCCAATGTAGAGGAGACCACATTGGGAGCAATGAATGCAGTAGACTAAGCTGGGGGAAATGCAAGTGAAATGCTGCTTCACTTGAAAGGAGTGTTTGGGTCCTTGGACGGTGAGGAGAGAGGAAGTGAAGGGCAGGTATTGCATCTTTTGCGTGGGCATGGGGTGGTGCTATAGGAGGGGGTTGAGGAGTAGGGGGTGATGGAGGAGTGGACCAGGGTGTCCCGGAGGGAGCGATCCCTACGGAATGCCGATAGGGGGGGGTGAAGGGAAGATGTGTTTGGTGGTGGCATCATGCTGGAGTTGGCGGAAATGGCGGAGGATGATCCTTTGAATGCGGAGGCTGGTGGGGTGATAAGTGAGGACAAGGGGGACCCTATCATGTTTCTGGGAGGGAGGAGAAGGCGTGAGGGCGGATGCGCGGGAGATGAGCCGGACACGGTTGAGGGCCCTGTCAACGACCGTGGGTGGAAAACCTCGGTTAAGGAATAAGGAGGACACGTCAGAGGAACTGTTTTTGAAGGTAGCATCATGAAAAGATTAGACAGAAAAAAACTAAAGGAAACATTAGCTTTTACAGTTAATTAAAACCTTCAGCATTCTAAGAATGAAAAGCACTAAAGAGGGATGCCAGCTTCTTAAAAAGACAACACTACAACCTAACAAACTATAGAAAAAAAAACAATCTTTCTCACATCGCTTTTGTTTTTCCTTTCTCTCCGTTAAAAGAAGCAAAATGTTTTGAACATTAAAATTGGATCCCTTCCAAACATTTTCAAGGTGGGAGCTTATCTCTTACAAGACAAGCTGTCCCTTTCCACAGTTGTAAAATGAATTTAAACATGAATAACACACAAACCATCAGCTTTAATTTAAAATGTAATATATTTTTTATATTTTCCAATTCTGGCTGCATGACCTTAAATTAAAACAGACTCAACAATCACATGCAACTTTGAAATATTGATTTCTGTAATGGGTTATGCATTCAAAGTGCCAAAATCTGTATGTTTCTATTCCCAAGCCTGAGAAACACAGTTTTCAACTTGTTCATAACTAAAATATGACTCAAGTTTCCACAAAAATATATATGTGTATAAAAAGAATAAGAAACAAATTGTACTGACAAAATTAAAGGCCATATGACAAAGAGTTAATGAGTTAACTGCCAATCTCTTTTTATGCTCTCTCCTGGCTTTTCTTATTAGTTTTTTCACTTCCTCTCTAGTCCTTATCTATTCAGCTTGATTCTCCATTGTATTACCTGCCTGACATCTGTTGTACGTGCACTTCTTCATTTTCATCTTCACCCCTATCTCTCTCATCATCCAGGGCACTCTGGATTTATTTGTCCTACCTTTCTCCTTTGAGCGAATACACGTTGACATTGCCTACAATACTGTTTCTTTGAAGGTGGCCCGTTGTTCAGTCACCGTATTTCTTCCAACATTTGATTCCAACTCACTTGACTCAGATGCATTCTCATCCCATTGAAGTTGGCTTTCTCTCCTTTAATTATTGCTGCTCTGGATTGTTCCTGGTCCTTTTCCATGGCCAACCTAAACCTTATGATACAATGTGGTCACTGTCCTTTAAATGCTCTCTCACTGATATTTGATCTACTTAGGCCAATTCATTCCTTGGAACCAGGTTGAATAATGTCTGCTCTCTCGTTAGACTGGAAATATACTGCTGCAGAAAATTATCACAAACGCATTCCAGGAACTTTCACCCCTCTTGTCCTTTTGCACCATTCCTATCCCAGTCTATATTTTGATAATTGAAGTCCCCGTTATAATTACTCTATAATTCTTGCACCTCTCTGTAATTTCTTTGCAAATGTGTTTCTCTACATCCCTTCCCCTTGGTTGGTGGTCTATATACCACAACGATCAATGTTATTGCACCTTTTTCATTCCTTACGTCTAGCCAGAAAGATTCCATCCTTGACCCCTGTGGAACATCCTCTCTCTCCAGTACTATAATGCCATCTTTAATCAATATTGCCACTCCCCCACCTCCCCGGCTTTTCTTCCTTTCATGTCTCTCCTAAGCACCTTGCCCATCTTTGAGCCAGGTCTCTGTTCTAGAATAATACCATAATTCGATTTGTCAAGCTGTGCTAGTAGTTCACCAATCTTAATAACCACACTCCGTGTATTCACTTACATGCACGTTAACCCTGATTTAGGCTATTTTACTTTCCCTCTTATAACTTGGCTGAGGCATGGCTAACCCTGGAGCACAAGTCTTCAGTTGTATTGACGGATTGTTGTCAGAGCCCACAGCCTTTGCAGTATCCAGTGCTTTCTGCCATTTCTTGATATCACATAGAGTGAATGAAATGGGCTGAATACTGGCATCTGTGGTGCCCAGGAGGAGGCCTAGATGGATCATCCAGTTTGCACTTCTGGCTGAAGATGGTTGCAAATGTTTCATTCTTGTCATTTGCACTGATGTGCTGGGCTCTCCCAACATTGAGGATGAGGATATTTATGGAATTATTCATTATTTAACAATTGAAATCACGACTGGATGTGGCAGGACTGCAGAATTTAGATCTGATCCTTTGGTTGTGGGTTTGCATAGCTCTGTCTATCGCATGCTGCTTTTGCTGTTTGGAATGCAAGTCATCTTGTGTTGTGGCTTCACCTCATTTTTAGATACGCCTGTTTCTGCTCCTGGCATGCCCTTCTGCACCCTTCATTGAACCAGGGTTGGCCCCTGGCTTGATGGTAATGGTAGGGTGGGGGATATGCCGGTCCATGAGGTAACAGATTGTGGCTGAATACAATTCTGCTGCTGATAGACCACAATGCCTTGTGGTTGCCCAGTTTTGAGTTGCTAGTTGTCTTCAGAATCTATCCCATTTAGCACAATGGTTATGCCAGACAACACAATGGTGGGTATCCTCAGTGTGAAGATGGGTCTTCATTTCTACAAGGATTGTATGGTGGTCATTCCTACCAATACTGTCATGGACCATAAGATGTAGGAGCAGATGTAGACCATTCAGCCCATTGAGTCTACTCTGCCATTCATTGAGATCATGGCTGATCTGATAATCCTCAACTCCATTTTCCTGCCTTTTCCCCATAACCCTTGATTCCCTTACTGATTAAAAATCTGTCTATCTCAGCCTTGAATATACTTAACAAGCCAGCCTCTACAGCCCTCTGCGGTAAAGAATTCCACAGATTCACTACACTCTGAGAGAAGAAATTCCTCACCTCTGTCTTAAATAGGTGACCCCTTACTCTGAGATTATGCCCTCTGGTCCTAGAATCTCTCACAAGGGGAAACAGCCGCTCAGCATCTACCCTGTCAAGCCTCCTAAGAATCTTATGTGTTTCAATAAGGTTGCCTCCCATTCTTCTAAACTCCAATGAGTACAGGCCCAATTGACTCAGCCTCTCCGCATAAGAAAATCCCTTCATACCTGGGATCAACCTAGTGAACCTTCTCTGGATTGCCTCCAATGCCAGTATATCTTAGATAAGGGAACCAAAACTGCTCACAGTGTTCTAGGTTTGGTCTAACTAGTGCCTTGTATAGTTTTAGCAAGATTTCCTTATTGTTATATTCCATTCCCTTTGAAATAAAGGCTAACATTCCATTTGCCTTCCCTGTTACCTGCTGAACTTGGATGTTAGCTTTTTGTAATTCATGCACGAGGATCCCGAAATTGCTCTGTGCTGCAGCCCTCTGCAGTCTTTCACCATTTAAGTAATATTCAGCTCCTCTATTCTTCCTCCCAAACTGCATAACCTCACATTTTCCTACATTATATTCCATCTGCCAAGTTTTTGCCCACTCACTTAACTTGTCTATAATCCCTCCTTGTGTCATCCTCACCATTTGTCTTCCCACCTATTTTTGTGTCATCTGCAAACTTTTCCATAGTACATTCATTTCCCTCATCCAAGTCATTAATATATATTGTAAATAATTGTGGCCCTAGTACTTATCGCTGTGGCACTGTACTAGTTACAGTTTGCCATCCTGAAAATGCCCCCTTATCTCAACTCTGTCTTCTATTAGCTAGCCAGGGCAGATGCATTTGCAACAGGTAGATTTGTGAGTTCGAGGTCAAGTAGGTTTTTCCTCTTGTAGGTTCCCTCAGCATCTGCTGCAGACCCACTCTAGCAGCTATATCCTTTAGGACTCGCCCAGCTTGGTCAGTAGTGGTGCTACTGAGCCATTCTTGGACACTGAAGTCCCCCACCCAGAATACATTCTGTGTCCTTGTCATCCTCAGTGTTTCTTCCAAGTGGTGTTCAACATGGAGGAATAGGGAAATGCAGATGGCCTTGCCAAGGTGCTCTTGAACAGCTCTGGGCCTTGAGAACCTGGTGTCAGATTGTGAAAGGGCCTTTTCATCAGTGCTGTTGTGTTGAGCACTCACTTTTCCTCCTGAAGGTCTGTGACTCGGCAGGTGGTAGTTTTGGGTGCTTGAAAGCAGAAAATCAGAAATCTTGAGGTTGGGTGAGGGAAAGGCGGTGGGCTGGAAAGTAAGAGGTTCATGGTCACACCATCAGCACCTTGCAGATCATACCAAATAACAAGTTGAGTATGAGGAGGAAGTTGAGAAGGTGCAGATGGCAGGAAAACACTGTCATCCTTAATGTTCTAAATTAACCCAGATGCCACAAGTTGCAGCTAGCCCTATGATGTGAAAAATCATCTCCTCCATAGGACTCAAGAGGTGCAGATGTCCTTGTTTGCCACTGGTCTGTACTGCATTGGGTGATTATGGGCTACCTTGTCCTGCAAGAGAGAGAAAAAATGTCATTGATTGTATTGCACTCTGCTTGGCTGATGTACCTGTCACAGCTAAATAGCTGTAGAAGCAGTGGAGCTGAGCATGAGGTTAACATCATTGCCATGTGCATTTGGGTGGAGTGGAATATATCATTGTTGGGCCTGAGTCCTGACTACCAGGGACTGCTAATGGGTGGGTGAATGGGGGGAGCTGTGGTGCATTCAGCAGTGAGAAATCGATGGTATGGTGGGTAGGAGATGTCCTTTTGAGGATACATTCACTGACCTTGATCACTCTTGTGAGATCTTTGAACTTCTTATGACACTGCTGTCAGGTCCCCTGGGCCAGACTTCAGGCATTGACGTCCTGACCGCCTAATCTCTATCCTTTATGAGGGTTTGCCTTGAGGACATCCTCGGTCCCCTGCGGAAACATGACCTCTCTCTTGCCATCCTCCACCACTAAGGTCTCTAGCACGGTATCTGTAAATATAGGAGTGCTCTCTGTTCCCTGGCGCTCTATTTGTGCAGATGCTACTTGCAGCCATTGTCAGTACAGTCAGTGGCAGCTCCCTTCCACCGTGTGCAGCTTCCCTTTTCAAGGCAGACCACCTATAAGGGGAGCATGCTGGCTGCACCACATGTTATCTGTTGCTGGGCCTGATGCTGAGCACTCAGGCAGCCTGCAGCACAGACCCCACTCAGACAAGTGCTACAATTATATAGCAGGGTGACACCAAGCTTACATGCTACTTGACACAATGGGAACAGGTGCAGGCAGATCATGAATCATGATCCTGCACCTGAAAACAGACTGAAGTGTTTTGTCACTTCTTAGCAATTTAAAAAACAAGTACACAAGCACCTATCTGCTTCTAAACCCCCAGCTTCCTGTTTAAAACCGGAAGGCACCTTTATTCTTTTTCTACATCAGAGGACAATACATCTGGGACTTAGCACACCCTACGGCAGGTTTTTTTTATATAGCACTTCTTTTTAACTAAAATGTCCTTTTACAAAAAAGCATAAACATTAAACACAAACATCACATTCCTCCCCCTTTAGCCAGGAACAAATCGGTCAGGCGGTTTAAAGATTCGCTTTGGTCTAAAGAGGAATGTTGGCTTTGGAATTTCAGTTTGTTTGCTTAGAAATGTAAGGTTCTGCTGCTCCACTTGTTTCTTTTCAGATTCAACAGTTGCAGGTACAGGTGCTACAGGTTTGTCAGTTGAATCAAGTTGGAGCAGATGTTTCCCAGAAATCTTCCGCTGTAACTGGAGATTCCTGGAAATTTGGTTCCTTAGATTTGGCTTCTCCGATCTGGTCTGTGTGTCTCTTCCACATTCCACAGGAAGATTCAACATTATAGATCAGTGGTCCTCCACGTTTGATGATTCTTCCCAGGAGCCACTTCGGTTTTCCACAGTAATTTCGGACCAAAACAGACTGATCCAGATTAAACTCACGAGCTGGTTTACTTGTGTCATGTGACCTTTTCTGATCAAGTTGCCTTGAACCAATCTTTCCTTTCAAATCCGGACACAGCAAATCCATTCTGGTATGCGGTCATCTTCCAAACGTCAGCTCAGCAGGAAATATGCCTGTTGTTGAATGTGGAATGTTACAATACATCATCAAAAAGTTGTTCAGCTTCAACTTCCACTCTGTTTGTATCCTACCCTTCAACATGACCGTTTTGAATGTCGGGACAAAGCACCCCGCTTCACTATTTGAGAATGGGTGGTAAGGCAAGATGAGAATCAGCTTGATCCCATTGTTTTTCAGGAATGTTTGAAATTCACATGATGTGAACTGTGTGCCATTGTCAGACACAATCTGCTCTATCAATCCAAAAGTTGTAAACACATTCCAGAGAGCATCAGTGGTCTTTGTTGAAGTAGTTGACTTCATGGGAGTAACATGAGGCCATTTTGTGTGGGCATCTACCACAATCAGGAACATATGTTCGAGAAGTGGCCCAGCAAAGTCCACATGAAGTCTCTGCCATGGTGGCCAAGCCAAGCCCATGGACAGGTGCAGGAGAAGACTTCTTTTCTTGGCATGGAAGGCAATCACTGACCAAGCCTTCAATGTCTTTATCCCAGTATGGCCACCATACATGTAGACAAGCCAGTGCTTTCATTTTGAAGATTCCCATGTGACTGAGTTGAAGTTCTTTAAACACTTGTATTTGGAATTTTGGAGGAGTAACAACTCTGATTCCACATAACAAACAACCGCCTTGCAGAGTCAGCTCAAATGTACACATGAAGTAAGGTCTAAGCTCAGTATTCACTTCTTGGGGTGTACAGCAATCTTTCTGTGTGTACAGGTAAATTTTGGAGAAGACAGCACCCCCCCTGCATCTCAAGTCGAATTTGATCCACCTTAGCAGAATCACAAAATTTTAACGGCACAGAAGAAGGCCTTTTAGGCCCATCTTGTCTGCATCAGCGCTCCAAATGATCATTATGATCTCGTGCCATTGCCCTGCCTTTTCCCTGTAACCCTGTACATTGTTTCTATTCAAATAGTCATCTCATGCCCTCTTGAATGCCTCGATTGAACCTGCCTCCACCATACTTCCAGGCAGTGCATTCCAGACCCAAACCACTCGTGTGAAGAAGGTTATTCTCACACCACATTTGCTTCTTTTGCAAATCACTTTAAATCTGTGCCCTCCCGTTCTTTATCCTTTTACAAACAGGAACAGTTTCTCCCAACTACTCTGTCCAGCCCCCTCATGATTTTGAACATCTCTATCAAATCTCCTCTTAGCTGCCTTCTCCTCAAGGAGATCAGTCCCAACCTCTCCAATCTATCTTCATAACTGAAGTTTCTCATCCCTGGAACAATTCTTGTAAAGCTCTTCTGCACTCTTTCCAATGTATTCACATCCTTCCTATAATGTGGTTCCTAGAACTGTACATAATACTCCAGCTGCAGTCTAATGAGTGTCTTATATAAATTCAGCAAAACCTCCTTGCTCTTGTACTCTATGCCCCTATTAATAAAGCCCAGGATACTAAATGCTTTATTAACTGCTCTCTTCATCAGTCCTGCCATCTTCAGTGATTTATGCACATATACAGGTCTTTCTGGGGGTGCTGCTGCATCCCCTTCAAAATTTCACCCCTTAATTTATATTGTCTCTCCATGTTCTTCCTACCAAAATGCATCACCTCACACTTCTCTGCATTGAACTTCCTCTGCCACCTATCTGCCCGCCCCACCAACTTGCCTATGTCCTTTTGAAGTTCTACACTGTCTTCCTTGCAGTTTACAACACTTCCAAGCTTCGTATCATTCGCAAATGTTGATATTGTCCACAGCACACCAAGATCTAGATCATTAATACATATCAGGAAAAGCATGGGTCCCAAAACCGACCCCTGGAGAACTCCACTACAAACGTTCCTCCAACTCGAAAAATATCCATTGACCATTACTCTTTGCTCTCTATTTTTCAGCTAATTTTGTATCCATGTTGCTACTGTCCTCTTTATTCCACGAGCAATAACTTTTCTCACAAGTCTGTTGTGTGGCACTGTATCAAATGCCTATTGAAAGTCCATGTACACTACATCAAAAGCATTACTTCATCAACTTTTCCAATTACCTCTTCAAAAAACTCCAGCAAGTTAGTTAAATACAATTTCCCCTTTAGAAATCCATGCTGGGTCTTCCTTATCGTCCCATATTTTTCTACGTGACTACTAATTCTATCCCGAATAATTGTTTCTAGAATCGTTCCCACCACTGAAGTTAAACTGACTGGTCTGTAATTCCTGGGTTTATCCTTACAACCGTTTTTTGAACAATGGCGTAATGTTTGCAATTCTGTGGTCCTGTGGCACCTCCCCTGAGTCGAGGGAAAACTGAAAAATTATGGCCAGTGCCCTTGCAATTTCTACTCTCACTTCCTTCAATATCCTTCGATGAATTTCGTCCGGTCCCGGTGCCTTGACAACTTTAAGTGTCTATTCAACATTTTCTCCTTATGAATTTTGAACCCTTCTGATGACAGTTTCCTTGTCTGTCACCACAGCCTGGGTAGCATCTACCTCCTTGATAAAGTTGGATGCAAAGTATTCATTTAATATCTCAGCAATGTAAAATTCCTTCATCCATGTGTAAATTCCCTTTTAGGTCCCTAATCAGCTCTACTCATTTTATCACCCTTTTACTATTTATATGCCTATCAAAGACTTCGGGATTCCCTTTTATGTTGGCTGCCAGTCTTTTCTCATAATTTCTCTTCGTTTCTCTAAAATGCTTTTTCACCTCCCCTCTGAACCTTCTGTATTCCTTTTGGTTCTCAATGGTACTTTTTACCTGACACCTGTCATCAGCACTTTTTCTTCATCTTAATTTCTGTCTCCTTTTTCATCCAGGGAGTTCTGGATTTGTTTGCTCTGCCTTTCTCTTTCGATGGAATATTCTTTGACTGTGCCCGAACCAATTCTTTTTTGAAGGTAGCCCATTGTTCAGCCACAGCTTTTCCTGCCAATCTTTTGTTCCAGTCTGGCGCATTCTTGCTTCATCAAAGTCAGCTCTCATCCTGTTAATTCTTCTTACCTTGGATTTCCTATCGTCCTTTTCCATCATCAAGCTAAAAAGTATAATACAATGATCGCTGTCTCCTAAATGTTCCTCCACTGACCCTTGATCTACTTGGCCCACCTCATTTCCAAGAACCAAGTCCAACAGTGCGTCTTTTCTTGTTGGATTGGACACATATTGCAGTCGGAGATTTTCCTCAATACAATCTTGGATCTTTTGCCCCTCTCCACTTTTTACACTACCACTGCCCTAGTCTACATTTGGGTAATTAAAGTCCTCCATTATAACTACTTGGAAATGCTTGCATCTCCCTGCAATTTCTCTGAAGATTTGTTCTTCTAATTCTTCTCACTAGTTGGCAGTCTATAGGTTGTGCTGAGCAATGTAATTGCACCCTTTTTGTTCCTTAGCTCTAGCCAAATTGATTCTGTCCTTGAACCATCTGAGACATCCTCTTTCTGCAGCATTGCAATGCTGTCCTTAACCAATGCCTCCACCCCTCATCCTTTCCTTCCTTTCTTTTCTGAACACTTGTATCTGGGAATGTTTAACACCCAATTCTGCTCTTTCTTGAGCCAGGTCTCCGTTATCACCACAACATCATATTTCCAAATGGCAATCTGCACCTGTAACTCTTCAATCTTATTTACTATACTCCATGCATTCACATACATGCATAGTAATCCTGATTTAGATTTTGTTACTTTCTCCCTCATCACGACTTCACCTGTTAACTTACTATTCTCTACACTAGTGCTATCTGTCCCTCCCAGTATTTCGTGCACCCTGGTATTCCTCTCTAGTATTTTCTCTTGGTTCTCATACCCCTGCCGAGTTAGTTTAAAGCCCTCCCAAAAGCACAGCAAAATGTCCTACATGGAACTCAGTCCCAGCTCTGTTCAGATGCAACCCACTCAGCTTGTATGGGTGTCATCTCCCCCTGAGACAACCCCAGTGTCCCAGGAATCTAAGGCCCTCCCTCCTGCACCATCTTTCCAGCCACACGTTCATATGCCTTTTCCTCCTATTTCTGTACTCACTGGCACGTGGCACTGGGAGTAATCCGGAGGTTACTACATTTGAGGCCCTGCTTGCTAATTTCCAACCTAACTCCTTAAATTCTGATTTCAGGGCCACATCCCTCTTCCTACGTAAGTCATGGTACCAATGTGGACCGCGACCTATGGCTTTTCACCACCGCCTGCAGCCACTCTGTGATATCCTTGACCCTGGCACCAGGGAGGCAACATACCATCCTGGAGTCACGTCTATGGGCACTGAAACACCTGTCTGTTCCCCTAACTAATTAATACTTATCACTATTGCTTTTTCTTTCTTCCATACAGCCGAGCCGCTTGTGGTGCCACAAACTTGGCTCTGACTGCACTCCTCTGAAGAACTAGCACCCTCACCAGCTTCCAAAATGGAAAACCAATTTGTGATTTACTTCTCATGGACTGCCTGGTGGTCACCCATTCCATCTCTATCTCCAGGCCCTTAAGTTGCGGTGTGACCACCTCTCTGAATGTGCTATCCACGTGGCTCTCAGCCTCGTGGATGCACCACAGTGATTCCAGCCACTGCTCGAGCTCTGAAACCTGGAGCTCAGGTTTCTGCAGCTGGTAGCACTTCCTGCACATGTAGTCGTCTAGGACACTGGTAGCGTCCATGACTTTGCATGTATTACAGGACTTGCATTCCACGCAACTGAGCTGCCCTGCCATGTCTTAACTCTGCTTCCCTTAAGTTAACTTTATTCTACTTTGGATTATTTATATTACTTTATTATATTGGCCCTAAATTTCACTTATTCCTGGTGCTTCTCAGTTAAATCCAAGTATAGCTACTTGTTTAAAAATATTACACTTTTTAAATTTACTCACCAGGTCGTATTTACAAAGTCACTCTTCTTTCTGAGGAAAGGTAGAAAAGAAAAGGAGCACCTCCTTTCTCGCGAAACTCCCTCAGTCACCTCTGCTCTTGAACTCTCGCCGCTTCTCGTGCTGTTTTTATAGCTCCCCTGCTCTCCTGTAGGTGCTGCTAACTGCCTGGCTCAGGGTCCTCCTCTCACACTTTCATCTAGGTGCTGCTGATTGCCTGCCCCAGGTCGTCCTCCTTGCATTTTTCTCTACGTGCTGCTGACTACCTGTCCAAGGGCCCTCTGCTCACATTTTCCTCTAACGTGTCTTATCTGGTTCACATTGAAAGCAGTGACTTCACTTCAGGTTATGGAGCTGTGGTGTAACTGAAGTCTGGAAAGTCCGTTGGCATTTCCATGATTCTCAGTAAAACGAAATGTAATTTTGTACTGGTAAGCAGATAAGATCAGTGCCCACCTTTGTAGGCATGCAGTGGCATGTGTCAGGGTTTGTGACATCGGGTTAAGCAACCAGATCAAAGCTTGTGGTCTGTAATTAACATGAATTTACATCCATACAGATATTGATGGAACTTCTTGACTCTATAGATTAGCCCAAGAGCTTCCTTCTAAATTTGGGCATAATTTGTTCTGAATGGTAGTCGTTTATATTGATGTAGACCTCTGTGTGTGCTGATGGTTGTATACTTCCTGGAACTTTCCCCCAGCTGCATTTGCAAAAGTGCTGTGATAGGTCAAGCTTTGTGAATAATTCACCTCCATTCTGTGCAGGGAACAGGTCCTCAATTTTCAGTAGCGGGTACTGATGCACTTCTAGAAAAGGATTAATGGTGATATTATAGTCACCACATATTCTGATAGATCCGTTTTCCTTCACTACTGGGACTACGGGAGCTGCCCACTCTGCATAATCAACTTTCTCAATTATCTAAAAGTTTTCAAGTCAGTCTAGTTCCTGCTTGACTTTCTGTTGCATTGAGTAGCGAACTGAACGTGGTTTGAAGAACCTTGGAGAAGCTTTGGCCTTCACAGCAAGTTTGGCTTTAATGTCTTTAATAACTCCAAAACCTTTTTTGAAGACATTAGTATGCTTGTCTAACAAGGACTGCAAGATGGGATTGCAATACAATTCATGTATTTTATTCCAGTCCAGCCAAATTTCTTTTAGCCTGTTTCTGCCCATAAGCGATGGACGATCTCCTTTCACAATGATAAGTGGCAACTTGGCTATTTGATCTCCATATTTAGCATGAATGGACATTTTTCCAATTACATTCACAGGCTCACCAGTATAGGTCCTAAGCTGGAGGAGGGTTTTCTCCAATGGGCATTTCTTGAAAATTTTCTCCTATGTCTTCTCTGAAGCAATAGAAACAGATGCTCCACTGTCAACCTCCATTTCAACCATTTTACCATTTAAGGCCATGCCAGGTTTTAGTCTGTCATCTAGTTTCAGACCAGACTGAATGCAATATAATTGCTCTTCTGGATTGTCGCTTTTGGTTTCACTTTCTGTCTCAACTGGATTCGCATTACTTTTGTATTTTGTTTCCACATAATGCGCCTTTTTGAACTGCCTGTTTATTTTCAAGCACAACTTGTCTGCGTGCTTTTCATGATGCCCTTTTCTTGGTGCTACTGCTTTACTGTGATTAGCCTTTGATCTACATGCATGCTGTATGTGTCCTTTGTTACCCACAGTCGTGACAATCAGCAGTTTTCCACATACAGGCTTTTGCATTATCCCCTGTTTCATTACAATGGTAACATGTTTGGAAGCGAGTATTCGTATTCCCTGACTTTACTGTTTTAACTTTGGCATGGTTAGAATGTGCTTTGAAATCACCAGCTTCTTTCTCTGCCATTTCTATGCTTTGCGCAATCTCGAAAGCTTTCTTGATTTGCTAACAATCTACGCTAAATTCTTTCATTTCTTAGTCCACAAACCAAGCATCAAGCAAAGCTTCTTCCAGGTAACCTTTAAAGTCACAATGTTCCACTAATTTTTTCAACTCAGCCAGGAACTGGGAAACTGACTCACCCTCATGCTGTTCTCCTCGGTGAAACTTGAATCTCTTGACAATAATTGCTGACCTGGGATCAAAGTGCTTTTTCAAAATGTCCATAAGTGCTTTAAAGTTTTTATCTGCTGGCTTGTCAGGGGCAAAGAGATTTCTTAGTAAAGTGAATTTTTTCATTCCGATGACTGTAAGAAACACTGAGGCCTGCAATGAAAAACTGTTCCATTCGGTTGACATAAACTCCAAAGTCCATAGCAGCTGGATCAAAAACCTCTAATGATAATGATCCCACTCTTGTCGCTATTTGAAGTGTTCTGTCACTTCTTAACAATTTAGAAGACAAGCACACACACACCCATCTGCTTCTGAATCCCCAGCTTCCTGTGTAAAACCGGAAGGCACCTTTATTCTTTTTCTACACCAGAGGGCAATACATCTGGGACTTAGCACACCCTACTGGCAGGTTGTTTTATATAGCACTTCTTTTTAACTAAAATGTCCTTTTACAAGAAAGCATAAACATTAAACACAAACATCATACAGACCTTAGTGAATTTTCAGTCCATTCCAACACTGGCCTAATCATTGCCTTCTATGGACTTAGCATTCCTTTTTGCTTTCAAACTCTATATTCAATTTATAAAATCTCAGACTTCATATGTTTTCTCTTATAGCTTTATTAGTTTGTCATATCACTTTGTTTGAACCCTTAAGTCTCATTGCTGCTCTACTTTTTAAAGTGTTTCCGTTTAGTGTGCATTCCTTATTCTTCCTCCTAAATGTATTATCTCCATATTTACTATAATCTGTCATTTATTTTCCAAATTTGCTAACCTTTTGTATTCCTCTGTCATTTACAGTCTTCACAATTAACCACGCTTCCTATTTTTATTTTGTCTCCGAATATGGATAATGTGCGCACATTCTCGCATATGTAGACTTGGATAAAGAGATATAAAAGCAATGGTTCCAACAGCTTACATGATTCTACTGCAAACACATCCATTAACCACAATCTCTCTGTTCTGTAACTAACTTCCTACCCATTCTTCTATGGTCCCTTTGATATTGTGTGGCTTAAATTTATCAACGAGCCCTTGTTTAGTGTTTGTAAGTGCCTTTTCAAAATCCACGTGCATCTTTTGTATATTTCCTTTATTGTCGCACACAATAGCAGCTTTATATCACAATGTGAGCTGATTCACATTTTGGTACCAGGAAAGGCTATAGGGAACATGGACCCTTCTTAGGCATTTCTTATTTAGTATTTAAACTCCTTTCTGCATTCCAGAGGAGTCCTGGGCTCAAAAGACAGTCACTTTGTTTCCTTAACGATATTTAACCAGGCAGATCTCAAATGGGATGTACCAGTCAATTCTATTGTTAAATGAGCCAATAGCCGTTTGTACATGCCTCAGAAACTGAAATATCATTCCATCTCAAGCAATGATCCTGTAATCACTTTCACAACTTCTGTTCGCTCTGTATTGGCACACAGAGCACCTATGCGGCTCTGTGGAATCAAAAAGCAGCAATGTAAAGCCATTGAAAATGTTCAGTAATGGCTTGGAGAGTCATTCATGGCTCTGATTACCATAGTTGCTCAAATGCTTTACACGATTGTGGTTTGATATCATTTGAGACTTCTGCCATTCTTTTGCGAGATTGCTGCTGAACTCCAAACTTCACTACTTGCTACCCACTGACAGAATTAGTTGTTACCAGCCATGGAACTCAAAACAACTAACTGAAGTAAGATGTGAAACGACAAAATTTAAGAACAGTCTGATGCTATATCTCTTTTGCACAATGAATAAACTAACGATTGTTAAAATTTAAACCCTGAAAAGAGAAAAACCTAAACTAATAATAAATACATTATTTCACTCTGCTTTTTCTATAATTCTCTCTGGCCTCTTGCCACCCCATCTGTATTCTTCAAGCTAATTGCTGGTTTTCACTATGAGAGTTATTGTAGATTTCTTCCTCTAGCTCAAAGCCAGGCAAATCTTCCAATTTCTTTCTCATAAGAACTCTGTCTCCAAGCTGAGCACAAGTTTTCACCTACATTCTGCATGATGAACAATCTAGTTAGTATTTTCTTTGCTTAAACTGCAGACCCTGCTAATATTTATCTCTTTTTCTTTTGATGCAGTGAGCTACAACTGTCTGTCTGTCCCTAAAAATGGACTGCTGACTGCTTGCTTCCCAGTTTGCTCCTAGAACCCTTCATAGCTTTCCAAGCTGACCCTGCTGGCAGCTCTCTCTTTCTCTCCCCAAGTGTTTCAATTACACAAGACCAAACCTGCAACTGCCTTCTGTGAGAAACAGTTAGAAGATTGTTCTAACTCCCACAGCCTATCTCCATGTTTTGAGATGTTCCCATACAGAAATGCAAACATTTTTTTTACCTTCAAAACACCCTTTGATTCTGTGACTCATATGAATAGTTTATGTCTGTAATGACATTAGTGTCCCCCTTTCCCAGAATTGCTAGCTTTAATTGTCTTTTATTGAGATAATGACAGAGCTGTGTGGCTGTACCAACAGTTCCATAGATGGGTCATCCAATGTTCAGCATTTTCAGGTTCTGACCTTGTAAGATAAACATAGGTTTTCTTTTAACTATAATTAAGCCAGGCTTGTTTGGTTTGTATTCACTTTTAGCGTTATTTGCTAGGCTCTGAGTCAGGATTTTCCATTTATCTTCCATTTAATACTTTAATCTCCAACCCCAAAGTAATGTTCCTACAACTAAAAGTTATACCTCTAAAACACATGAATTATGGAATCAGATATTATCATCCCCTTTGTCATTTAGTCTCTCCTGCCTTCCATCCAATCACACCTTCTCTCTAGTTCTTTCCTCCCTCCCCCTCTTTCCCTACTTCTGTACTTGCTTAAAACTTATTACATCTGTAACTTTTTTTAGCTCTTATGAAAGGTTATTGATCTAAAACATTAACTTTGTTTTCTCTCCACAGGTGCTGCCTGAATTGATGATTTCCGTTTTCTGTTTTTATTTCATAGTTCCATCATCTGTAGTATTTTGCTTTTGTTTTGCTGATGCTAAGATACTTTTTGCCCAGACAACATAATGTCCCTTTTCTCTTTATTGGGGGTCTCTTAAGGTAACATGCAGGGCTTCAAAATGCAAGAGGTCTTCCATCATAAGCTCCTGCCTGTATAAGCACCAGCACAAATATACTTATGTTGGAAGAATTACTTAGAAGGAAGAGAATTGAGGACCAAGTGAAATTGCAGCAAAGGAGCAGGAACCAGCTGAATGGCAAGTTCCAGATGCTCATCTGCTGGAGTCATAGGACCTGGGTTGCTTTTCCAAGTGAACCTATGTGCCCCTTCTCTAATGCCTGCCTTGCTGCCCTTGTTGAGGTGGCAGCACGGCGAGAGGTCTTGTTTACCCAGGATGGCAGGAGGAGGACCCCCACGTTACGAAGCTGGCCTGGCAGGAGGTAGCCAGCTCCATGGATGTTGTGCAGCGATCATGGACCCAGTGCTGCAAGCGCTTCAATGATCTGTTGTGCTCTAGAAGGGTGAGTACCATGTTTGCCTTGGCCATTTAACCCAACAGGTAGCCTTAGCCTTTGAGGCCCCCCCCCCACCCCCCCCACCCCCCCCACCCCCCACTCCACGTCTTAGTGTCGTTACTGTATTGGGCATTTGCCACACGCTGGGTGGGCAAGCAGATAGTGACCATGCTTGCATCAGCCTTAGTGGTTGATGAGAAGATGGATTCTCCCCACAGCATATGTTGGTGTTTGTTGCATTTGAGTAGTCTGGGGGCAACCTGCAGGAGAGGCAGCTAGACACATAGAACTCCAACACATGTCTTATTGAAGGTGATGAGATGGTGGAAGGGGAACCTCAAGTTGTCGTGGCAAGAGCCATCTGGTGACCTCGGCGCCGCACCTAGTTGCGCCTCCTTGCCATGGGCGCTAAGACCCTTGTGTTATTGAATGTGATGGACGGTGAATGTGTCCAATGTGGCCGTTGTGGGGGGGCGTTGGGAGCAGCCATATTATCTTTTGGTGACTGATCACCAGTAGTGTGGACAGGAGCCGCTGGAGGCCTCAGATGGGCCACTGTGGTTGGGGCGCGGCGTGCACATGCAGAGTACGTGGGTGATCAGCCCCAATAAATGTTTTTCTCTGTTCTGCAGGCGAAAACTGTGCACACCACCCATGAGCGTCTGCGCACTGGTGGTAGCCAGGCCATGCTCCACGTACTGACCCCATTTGAAGAACAGGCCATGGAGCTGGAAAGGAGCCAAGCGGCCAGGTTGGCAGGTGTCGGTGAGGCTGGGGTGCAGCGGCCAGGTATTTGAGGCCCACAGTCCCATCCACTCTGTCTTCCCACCATCCAAAGCACTGATGATTGCTGCAATCGTTAATGCCGCAACACTGCTCATTCACAGACTGATACAGTCAGATATGTGGTTCGTACACAAAGATCCCTCGGCCCCTTGATGCATATCTCGAGCACCTTCCAAAGTCACTTTATCCCATTTCTGACCACTATCCCCATGGCCTAACCTGCCATGGCATTGCAGCTGCACATCCAAATACTTATTGCATCTTAGGAGGGTTTGTACCTCCATCACCCTTTCAGGCAGTGCGTCCCACATTACTCAGTCCAAAAGGTCCTCAGCACCTCACCTGTCAACCTCATGGCACTCAGCTTAAATAAATGCCACCACGTTAATCATCCCTCCACCAAGGCGAAATGTTGCCTTCTGTTCACCCAGTCTATGCCCCTCATAACGGTATGAAGGTTAATAATGTGACCTGTCAATCTCCTGTGCTCCATGGCAAATGTCACAAGTGTATGCAATGTTTCCTCATAACTCCAACTCTCCAGGCCGGCGTGTATCCTCTGCACTCTCTCCACTCCAATGCCATCCCTCCCATGAAGCGCAGGTCACAACTGAACGCAGAAGTGTAGCTGTGGCCTCGACAGCGTTTTCTGCACTTGCAACATGACCTCCCTTTTCCTACATTCTATTCCTCGGCTAATAAAGGCAAGTCTGGCTTTTACCTTATTAAACGCCTTGTGTTCCTGTTCTGCTACCTTAATGGGTTTGCCCAGCAAGGTCTCTGTAATCGTCCTTACTTTCCACAGTCCTACCATTTCTCCTGTATTCCCATACCTTGTTTGTCTTGCCCAAGTGCGTAACCTCACACTTATCCACATAACATTCTACGTGGCATTCCTTAGGCCACCTGACCAGCTGTCTGTATGCGCATGTAATGTCTGGGACCTCTTGATTATTTACCACCCCACCAATGTTCGTCTTCTTAGGTTCTTGAAGGTTGAGCGCATTATGAGCCTGGGGGGAAAGGGATGAATTGTGTTACTGACTGAACGCTAACTGATGCACTGTCCTTGTTGTTAATTTCAGCATCACCACTGCGTGGTCGCAAGAAGGACGTCCAGATTCCCCCTTCCACACCTGAGGGGCATCAATTGGCACGAGTGTCATATCATTTCATCGAGCCAGGCACCAGCGCAGCGACTACCACATCGGTGGGGAATATAACGTCGGCTAGTGTCCTGGGGCACAGTGGAGAGGGCACTTCACAATCGCTGGAGCAGATGGCACGGACAGAGTGCCGATGGCGCCAGTAGTTGGAGGACTGCAGGGGGGACCAGGCACATGCTGAGTCGGGCCATAATAATGTGCCTCTGAAGATGTCCGCCATGCAGCAGCTGCAGGAAAAGCGACCAAATGCGTGGGAGCATCTGGAAGTGTTCCATGAGAGTGTGCTTCACTTGGTCTCTGTGGTGGAGGAATCCAGGCAGAGTGTCAGTGATGGCATGAACCTCATGTCAGAGCATCAGGCTTCCTCCATGGAGAGATTGGCGACTCTCATGGAGAGGGGCTTCCAACAGATTGATCAGCATCTGATGGGGTTATGCTCGGACCTGCAAGTCCTCAGAGCGCTAATGGCCACAGGTGGTCATTGGCAATGTGGGAGATGTTCTGGGCACCATGTGTCCCAGATCGGTGCCCACCCATCTGCGGTGAGCAGGGAGGTCCAAAGTGACTTTACGTCGGCGCAGCAGCTGCCTGTCATCTCTGCGAGCTCCTCTGAGGGCACTCCGGATGAGGGCAGAAACTTCTTCACCCTTCTGCCAATGACCGTTGCATCTGTTGAGGCTGGGACAACTGGTGCCAGATATGGAACTGGCCTCCCCCTCCCAGGCGGGGCCAGCACAGGCTCCAAGGGCCAGAAGACGTCCACCAAGGTCATCGAGGTCAGCAGGCTGTCTCACAAGCCACTCTGAGTGATGGGGCGGCACCAAGATGAGGCACTCGCAGATGTAAGCATAAGGCATGTTAGGCACTCCACAGGTTTCTCACAGGTGCTTTTCTGTTGCCCCTAGATTAGGGAATTTATATTTGTCAATGTCAGAGCAAAGTTTTGTTTTTTGTGGGACCATCTGATGAATAGGAATAAAGTCCACATTTGTTACCATGGCTGAGGGTGTCTCCTTTGTGCTGCATTTGTATGTTTCACAGACATATCATGAGTGTTTGAGTGGACATTGATGTTTATGTACTAAGCCCTTAGTTGCAGCTGATGAAGTGAAAGATGTAGCTTTTAAGTGGCGCGGATGGATGCGCCAGGCAATGCTGGTCCTGCAGATCCATTTGTGTGGATTAAAGTCTCCCGGATGTCCCTGCCTCCTTGGTGTAGTTGTGGGTCGGCGTGCTGCCCCTCATCATTGCCTTGTGCTTCCTCATCCTCTGAACCACTGCTGGAGTCATCGTGTGCAGCCTCATCCACTGCGTCAAGGTCTTCTTCATCCACTGCGTCCCCCCTTTCCACCGCAAGATTGTGCAGAGCGCAGCATGCTACCGCTAGCACAGAGACACGATCTGGGGGGTACTGGAGTGCGCCCCCTGAACGGTCCAGGCATTGGAAGTGTATCTTGAGAAGACCGATCGCTCTCTCCACCATAGCCCTTGTGGAGCTGTGGCTCCTACTGTAGTGCTCCTCAGCTTCTGTTCTTGGATAGCGGAGAGGTGTCATGAGCCACCTTCTGATGGGGGGGAGCCGTTGTCACCCACCAGCTATCCATCCAGCTGAGCTGGAGCACTGAAGAGCCCCGGCACCTGGGAGTGTCTGAGGATGTAGGCGTCATGGGAGCTGCCTGGGTACCTTGCACAAACTTGCAGAATCTGCATCCTGTGGTCACACACTACCTGAACGTTCATGGAGTTGAAGCCTTTCCTGTTGATAAAGGTACCAGGCTCATCTACTGGCGCCTTGATGGCCACATGTGTGCAGTCTATTGCACCCTAGGCACGGGAGAAGCCAGCAATGGCCGCGAAGCCTCTGGCATGCTGTGCCTGGTCGCAGCAGAAGTGGATGAAGGTCAATGCACGTCTGAACAGAGCGTCTGTAACCTGCTTGGTACAAGTGTGGACAGCTGAATGAGAGACACTGCAAAGATCACCCACCGAGCCCTGGAAGGCGCCAGATGCATAGAAGTGGAGGGCAACTATGACCTTCAGAGCTGCTGGCATGGGGTGTCCGCCCACACAGTTAGGGGAGATCTCAGGTCCAATCATCTGACCGATGTAGTTGACTGTTTCCCTTGGCAGTCAGAGCCTCCTTCGGCACTGCACCTCAGTCTTATTGAGGTAGCTGCTTCGCTGCCTGTATACCCTGGCAGCAGGATATTGGCATTTTCCATGGCTCCTTCCACCTTGGACCACCCCTTGGCCCTGCGCCCCTTGTGCCTGTGCCTGGCCTCCCAAAGGTGGCTCCCCAGGAGTCCAATCCTGGCTTCTTCCTTATTCTAGCTCTCCCTTCCTCCTCAGAGGAGCTGCCTCCAGTGGAGATGTCAGAACCCATACCCAGGTTAAATGGAGGCCTCCGGAAAGCTGCAGGCCCGAAAAAGATTCCTGACTGCAGAGTGCTGAGCTGAAGCTTCAAAGTACAGAGAAAGCTGCTGGAATTTGTTCTGAACATGCTGCAGATTACACAGGCAAGTTTAAAACACTTGCTGCAATAGATACTGCACATAAAACATTGACAACCCCATTGAGCCCATATATCCCGCCCGTGGATGGGTTTTGTTAAAAAGTCAATTACCTGCCTGCCTGTTGTGCCCAATCGCCGAGCTGAAGATTGCACTGGTGCCTCAAAATTGGTGTCAATTGCCGAGTTAAGGGCCTTAACAAGCCCTTTAATTAAAGCGTGTCGCACTTCATCATGTGCCCCCCCCCCAACTAAATATCGCGATGGCGCGTGGTGACGTCGGGACACTCGCCCCACGTCAGCACGCGCCATTTTAAGTGCTGACTTGTGGGGCCCGCCACCCGCACATCACCCAGAAAATTCTGTCCAATATGTGTAGGCAGATGTGAATGGATCCTATCAACCTTTCATTGTAATATGATGGCTTCCCTCATCCAAACTATGCTGGGTGAATCTCAAGGGGTTAAACAACACCGGATGCTTGAATCCATCCACACCCCACCCATTTGTTAGGAAAATAGAATTTGAACTTGTACAAGTCGCATGTTGAGGAAACCATGTTGCAGCCTGCTTTTAAATCAGCTAGAAGCTGTTTTGCAGGCAGAATCGCACCAAAAGCCATCAAATTAGCTGTGTCTTCCAATTAGCCAAGGTATTTAACAGCAATACCATGAAAGTCGGAGTTCCAAACAGAGTGAAGGCCTCCCTGAACCTGTTCCAGTGTCAAGTTTACCTGAGAACCAGCCTCCTAGAAAATTGACTACAAGAAACCTACCTAACAGCCTGTTGAGAATCCTTTACTTTACAAGACCCTTACTTTAGCCATAAAGCATCGAAGCTATCTAAGAAACCACAGGCCTAACATGAAAGCGATTGAGATAATTACAATTTATAACAGTATGATGCCATCATCTGTATCTAATCTTTGTGTGTGTGAGGGTGTGTTTGAGACAAGTGGGTGAAATTTTGTGTTATTTTCATGGTAAGTGAGTGTGAATAACTAACCTTATTTATTTTTAAACTCAAAAAGCTCGCTGCTGGAATTGTTTAATTGGGTCCCACACGCCGAGGGTAAGAAAACACACAACCTTCATCATAAAACATACAGATCACGGGCAGTAAGGGAACACATAAATTTTGTCCATGACAGGCTGACAATGATGGCAATCCCTTTAGCTTTGTCTTTTGCACTCATACTGGCCCTCATCATTACTAAAGATGAGGATATTCCTGGGGCTTCCTTTTTTTGTCAGTTCCTTAATTGTCAACCAGCATTCATGGCTGCATGAGGCGGGGTTGCAGAGCTTTGACATGATCCATTGATTGTGGAATTTCTTTGTTTTGGTTGTAACATGTTGCTTTTGCTGCTTAGCATGCATGGGCCTGAATACTGCCGTCGGTGGGCAGGGGTGGGCCCAGCACATCGATGTACAAAATGACTTAAGTGCCCTGACATCATTGTGTGTCATTTAGATCTTTCATTTGGCTGCGCGTCCGCCAAACTGTCAATGGCATATTAAAGCCATTAAAGAACCAATTAAAGTTGTTTGCAACGCTAAATGTCCAACCTTAAGGTTGGCGGGCAGGCAAAGAGCCCAAGAGACCTTTGCGTTTTTTAGGAAACCTCATCCACGAGTGGGATGAGGTTTCCTAAAGCTTTTATTAATTAAATGATAAAATTCCCCTAAATATAAAAACATGTCCCAGCTCATATGACAGTCACATGAGGAGACATGTTTAAATAGTTTTGTACTTTATTTATAATTAAATTTTTAAAGCAACTTAATCTCCCTGAGGCAGCTCCGTGCCTCAAGGAGATTCCTGTTGCGAAGGACCGCAGGCCCCGACTCTCCAACCTCCTCCCGCTACCGGTCATGCGTCACTCTGGGCAGGCCTTAATTGGCCCGCCCACATTAAATGTTAGCGCGCAGCCGATCGTGGGCGACGATCAGCTCTGCACCCGCCCCCACCCACTCATGCCCAGCCCGCCCGACACAGGTAAGCTTCTGGCTATTGTGTTGTAGTATTGATGTTGGCACTTCTTGGCATTTCCAGGTATGTCTGATGCTACTCCTTGTATGCTTTCTTACATTCTTAATTGAGCTATGGCTTCATGATAATGGAGGAATGAGGGGATGCTATAAGTGCTTACAATTTGCTGTAATATATAGTCCTGCTGCTACAAGTAGCCCACAACACAGCCCCTAGATTTTTGTCTTTATCCACTTAGCAGAGTGGTAGAGCCACACAACGTGATGGAGCAATGTGGATACGGAACTTGGTTTCCACAAAGAAAAGTACAGCACAGGAATAGGCTCTTTGGCTCTCCAAGCCTGCATCGATTATATTGCCTGTCAAACTAAAACATTTTGTACTTCCGGGGTCCGTATTCCTCTATTCCCATCCTATTCATGTATTTGTCAAGCTGCCTCTTAAACACCACTATTGTACCTGCTTCCACCACCTCCTCTGGCAGCAAATTCCAGACGTTGAATACCGTCTGCGTAAAAAACTTGCCCCGCACATCTGCTCTAAAGTTTTCTCCTCTCACCTTAAATCAATGTCTCCTAGTAATTGACTCTTCCTCCCTGGGAAAAAGCTTCTGACTATCTACTCTGTCCATGCCACTCATAATTTTGTAAACTTCTATCAAGTCGCCCCTCAATCTCCATCGCCCTAGTGAGAACAATCCGAGTTTCTCCAACCTCTCCTCATAGCTAATAACCTCCAGACCAGGCAGCATCCTGGTAAACCTCCTCTGCACCCCCTCCAATGCCTCCATATCCTTCTGGTAATGTGGCAACCAGAATTGCACGCAATATTCCAAGTGTGGCCTGACCAAGGTTCTATACAGCTGCAGCATGACTTCCCAGCTTTTATACCCAATACCCCTGCCGATGAAGGCAAGCATGCCATATGCCTTCCTGACTACCTTATCCACCTGCGGTGCCACTTTCAGTGACCTGTGGACCTGTACACCCAGATCCCTTTGCCCGTCAATGCACTTAAGGGTTCTGCCATTTACTGTATATTTCCTACCTGTATTAGACCTTCCAAAATGCATTACCTCGCATTTGTCCAGATTAAACTTCATCTGGCATTTCTCCGCCCAAGTCCCCAACCAATCTATATCCTGTTATATCCTTTGACAATCCTCTTCACTAACTGCAACTCCTCCCACCTTAGTGTCATCTGCAAACTTACTAATTAGCCCAGTTACATTTTCCTCCAAATCATTTACATATACTACAAACAGCAAAGGTCCCAGCACTGATCCTTGCGGAACACTACTAGTCACAGCTCTCCATTCACAAAAATACCCTTCCACTGCTACCCTCTGTCTTCTATGACCAAGACAATTCTGTATCTATCTTGCCAGTTCACTACTGATCTTGTGCGACTTTACCTTCTGTACCAGTCTGCCATGAGGGACCTTGTCAAAGGCCTTACTGAAATCCATGTAGATAGCATCTACTGCCCTTCCATCGTTGATCATCTTTGTCACTTCCTCGAAAAACTCGACAAAGTTACTGAGACATGACCTCCCCTTCACAAAACCATGCTGCCTCTCACTAATACGCCCATTTGCTTCCAAATGGTAGTAAATCCTGTCACGAAGAATCTTCTCCAATAATTTCCCTACCACTGACGTAAGGCTCACCGGCCTGTAATTTCTTGGATTATCCCTGCTACCCTCCTTAAACAATGGAACAACATTGGCTATTCTCCAGTCGTCTGGGACTTCACCCGTAGCCAGTGAGGATACAAAGATTTCTGTCAAGGCCCCAGCAATCTCCTCCCTTGCCTCCCTCAGTACTCTGGGGTAGATCCCAACTGACCTTGGGGACTTATCCACCTTAATATTCTCCAAGATGCCTAATACCTCTTTTTTGATCTCACCATGATCCAGACACACTCTACACACTCTTCCCTAGACAAACTGACTTCTAAGTTCTTCTCTTTGGTGAATACTGATGAGAAGTACTAATTTAGTATTTCTCACATTTCTTCTGGCTCCACGCACAGATTCCCACCTCTGTCCTTGACTGGGCTTACCCTTTCCCTGGCTACCCTCTTGCTTTTTACATATGTATAAAAAGCCTTGGGATTTTCCTTAATCCTGGTTGCCAATGACTTTTCATGACCTCTTTTAGCCCTCCTGACTCCTTGCATAAGTTTCTTCCTACTTTCTTTATATTCTCCACGGGCTTCATCTATTCCCAGCCTTCTAGCCTTTTTGAATGCTTCCCTTTTCTTTTTGACTAATATCCTTGACACAATATCCTTCGTTATCCAAGGTTCCTGAAACTTGCCATACTTATCCTTCGTCCTAGCAGGAACATGCCGGTCCTGAATTCTTATCAACTGGCGTTTGAAAGCACCCCACATGTCAGTTGTTGATTTGTCCTCAAACATCCGCCTCCAGTCTAGATTCCTCAGTTCCTGCCTAATATTATTATAATTAGCTTTCCCCCAATTAAGCACCTTAACCCGAGGACTCCTGTTATCCTTATCCACCAGTACCTTGAAACTTACTGAATTATGGTCTCTTTTCCCGAAATGCTCCCCTACTGAAACTTCCACCACCTGGCCGGGTTCATTCCCTAATACCAGGTCCAGTATTGCCCCTTCCCTAGTCGGACTATCTTCATATTGTCTCAGGAAGCCCTCCTGGATGCACCTTACAAATTCTGCACCATTTGAACCCCTAGCACTAAGTCATTCCCAGTCAATATAGGGAAAGTTAAAATCACCCATCACAGCAACCCTATTGCTTTTACATCTTTCCAAAATCTGCCTACTATTCCTCAATCTCCCGCCAGTAATTGGGAGGCCCAAAGTAAACCCCAAACATTGTGATTGTTCCCTTCCTATTCTGCAGCTCTACCCACATTGCCTTGCTGCATGAGATCTCTGAGATGTCCTCTTGTCGTACAGCTGTGATATTCTCCTTAACCAGTCGTGCAACTCCCCCACCTCTTCTACATCCCTCTCTATCCTGCCTGAAACATCTAAATCCTGGAACGTTTATCTGTCAACCCTGTCCATCCTTCAACCAAGTCTCTGGAATAGCAATAACATCATAGCCCCAAGTACTAATCCAAGCTCTAAACTCATCTGCCCTGCGTGTTATACTTCTTGCATTGAAACAAATGCATTTCAGACCCCCAGTCCCACTGTGTTCAGTAATTTCTCCCTGCCTACTCTTCCTCTTAGTCCTACTGGCCATATTCACTAGTTCCCAGTCATTTATTTCACCTGCTGACCTATTGCTCTGGTTCCCACCCCCCTGCCATACTAGTCTAAACCCTCCCAAGTGACACTAGCCAACCTCGCAGCCAGGATATTGGTGCCCCTCCAGTTTAGATGCAACCCGTCCTTCTTGTACAGGTCCCACCTGCCCCGGAAGAGATCCCAATGATCCAGATATCGGAAACCCTCCTTCCTACACCATCTGTTCAGCCACGTGTTTAGCTGCACTATCTTCCTATTTCCAGCCTCACTGGCACGTGTCACAGGGAATAATCCTAAGATTACAACCCTAGAGGTTCTGTTGTTTAACTTTCTGCCTAACTCCCTGAACTCCCGCTGCAGGACCTCATCACTCTTCCTGCCAATGCATTTAGTACCAATGTGTACCACGTTCTCTAGCTGTTCTCCCTCTCCCTTCAGAATGTCCTGTACCCGCTCAGAGACATCCTGGACCCTGGCATCAGGGAGGCAACATACCATCCTGGTGTCTCTTTCACGACGACAGAAGCGCCTATCTGAGCCCCTGACTATAGAGCCCCCTATGACAATTGGTCTTCTGTGCTTTGACCCCCCTGCTGAACAACAGAGCCAGCTGTGGTGTGGTGGTCTTTTCTATCATTGCTATCACAGATTAATGCAATTGCAGCAGGTAGATTGGCGAGTCTGAAGCCATAAAGGTTATTCCCTTATGTTAGTTGTCTCACTGCCTGCTGCAAGTCTTGTCTGGCAGCTACATTGTTCAGGACTCTACCAGCTCAATTAGTGTCCATTCTGCTGAGCTACTCTTGGTGAAGGATGCTTGTGCTTTCTTCAATTCTTTCAGTAAGCGTGTTAGACAAGGAGGAATGATGAACATTCATACTGAGGGAGGATGGCATGTGGTAATTGCTGGCAGGTTTCCTTGTTCACGTTTGACCTGAAACCCTGAGGTCATGGAATTCAGAGTTAATGTTGAGGACTTCCCTGGACTCTTATCAGTGAGATTTTAGCTCACTCAAAGCCCAATCACTTACACAGTTAAAATTTGGTTCTACACCATTTACTTCTAGAGAGACAGGACATAAGGAAGGACGGTGATTGAGGAGTGTGGTCACTTTTCTTATAGCTGCATTCAAATCTCCAAAGTGGGGTTTGAACTCACATTCTGATGGATTATTCATCCAGGCCTCTGGGCTACAAGCCTAATAACAACCACAATGCTTCTTGTCCGGTACACAATGTATTCTTCATGCTGATGATTTCAGCCACCCACCCAGGAAAGGCATCATGAATCATGAATGATACAAAAGTCAGCAGGCTTGGTATTTAGAGCTCAGGGAGTGGAAATTATGTAAAAAATTGACAGAAAACACATTTCAGGAATTAAAGATTTTTTGCTATGAAGGAATAAAAAACTGCAGTCGGAATTATTGTGTTCCAACTGCAATCAAAAAAACACATCTTATTAAAAAGAAAAAAAGAAATTAAGAAGCAATAGTGATCTGTGCAAATGCACATATGTACCCAGACTATCTAAGTTAAAATCCAAATCAAATAGTGTAATAAAAAGGTACTCAATTATTGTTCAAAGTTTAAATGTTTCCACCAGCATGAGAAATTCAACAACACAGGTTACTGAACAAGTTTGAAGAAAAGGGGGCTATCTATATGTTGAATACGTAACTAGCATTGTTAGAAATATACATTTGATCCTGAATGCAGTGATTTTGGATTCAGCATCTGAAGCAGATTGATTTGGGTCTTCTATTTGGTTTGGTTCTTGCTCCCAACAAGATTTTCAGTTACTAATGAGAAAAATGCTAAAAAGTTGGTTCTGTAATTAAGTTCACCTTCTTAAATCATTCTTATTGGGTTTATTCTTAGGTAAGATGGAGAACTGTTTTCTGGGGCATAGGCTTGCAGTTTATTTTTGGACTCATCATTTTGCGAACAGAAGCCGGATTCCACGCTTTTCAATGGATGGGAAAGCAAGTACAGGTATGTGGATGATCAGGAGTTCTTTGAAGAAAGCACGGAACTTGAGTTTGCCAAATAACAGTTGATCTTCAATATCATTGCTTTTGGTTTGTGGGATGATAGATTGTTTTATGCTATATACAACGCAGAAGAGCCACAGAATTGTTATTGGATAATTTACTGTTTTTATCATAAAGTTTGAATGGAGAATGTGCAATACTTTTGAGTTTAAATTCAGTGATTATGTTCATATTTTTGTGGAAAGTGTAATAAACGTTATGAGGTTTTTAAAGTTTAGGATCCAGTGGACAATGGTGGGAAAGATGCTCGTAGCTGGGTAGGTGATATGTGGAAATATTGGAGTGGAGGTGATGATATGACTGAGTAGTTTTGGGAGAGTAGCCCAGGGATCGGGGAGCACGGTGATACTAATGTTGGGTGTAGAAACATTGGGAATGGGAGATACTGAGTGTGTAAATACTGAGGGGAGATATTAAAGATGAAAATAGTAGGATAGGGTTTGCAGTTAGCTGCTGAGAAAAGTGCCATACCTGCATCTGTGGCCATGGTAGATGCAAGTTCTTTAGGCCCTGAAATTGAATAGCCATTCCAGCGGACTTCCACCATATAAATCTAGTGTGAGTTTACTGAAATGGCTGTAATCCAGCACTGGATATACCAAGTCCTTGCTTTAAAACAGAATGTTCAGGATGATCTTGTGGTGGAGGAGCTGACATTCATACCCACAAAGCCATCAAAGTATGGAAGGAACATGGCTATGGTGATTCTCTTTTCGGGAATTCCTGCCCCCAAGCCCATAGCCAGGTGCCCGCATGTCAGTGATGCAGGTATATCTGGTCTCAGCAGGCATATGCTCCCAAATCCATGAAAATGAGGCCTGTCTGGGAGTCTGGTTGGCTTTGGGGCCTAGATTCCTAATGCTTGAGAAGTGGCTTTCTGCGGGAATGGCCAGATGCTTTTTGTGGGAGGAAGAACTCAACTTACTTTCCCAGCCAGCGAGCTTATGGCATTTCTTGTTTCCTGGCTGGGAATAAGTGCCCTTCCCTGAAAGCAGGGAATATTAAGAGTGGCAGTTGCATTTGCCGGTGACTTTTTTTTATTCTTTAATGGAATGTGGACATTGCTGGCATGGCCACTATTTGTCACCGATCCCTAATTGAGTTTGAACGGAGTGGCTCACTGAGACGTTTCAGAGGGCAGTTGGGAGTCAACCACATTGTTGTGGGTCTGGAGTCAGACCAGGTAAGGATTGCAGATTTAAGGATGGCCCCTCCTTGACTTTGATGGCTTTGTGGGTATGAATGTCAGCTCCGTCACCACAAGATCATCTGAAAATTATGCTTTGAAGCAGGGACCTGGCTATCCAGTGCTGGCTTAGCTTACAACCATTTCAGTAAACACCCACTAGATTTATATGGTGGAAGTCTGCAGGCAATGCTGTAAAATTTCTCTAAAGGACGTCAGTGAACCCGATGGATTTTTACAACATCATTGATGGTTCTGTTAAGGGAATTCCTGCTCCCAAGCCCTTAATCAGGTGCCCATGTGTTAGTGATGCAGGTACATCTGGTCTCGGCAGGCATATGTTCTCAAAGCCAGGAAATTGATGGTTTTGACAATCATTGATGGTTGTAATGGTCACCATTGCTGAGTCTAGCTTTATATTCCAGATTTATTAATTGAATTGAATTTAAATTCCACCAGCTCCTGTGGTGGGATTTGAACCCATGTCTCCTGAGCATTAGCCAGGACCTCTGGGGAGTTAGTACCTTGGGGGAGTTAGTTCCATGGTGGGGTGGCAGTCCAGTGGTGGGTGGGTAGTCGGGGGCGGGGTGGTGTCAGGGAGTACCATACGGGGTTTGGGGGGCTGAGGGGAGTCCCATGGTGGGTTGGTGTGGGCCTGAACAACAGTTACCCAGAAGCTAGAAGTGGTTTTAATTCTTCAAACTTTTTCTGGCTAACTATTGGTGTAAGACAGTCAGAACCATCTGAAGTTTGTGATTTAAATCTCATTTTTGAATGGTTCCCAATGCAGGGCAATTGCCCATCGTAAGTTTGCATTTCCCAATCAATTGCCATGTAAATCTTACTTGGGAAATTCCAAAGGCTGCTTTCCTGCACACCGTTGGAGTACCCCCCAATTACGCTGCCCTGTTGTGAGCAGGGTCCTCCAGCATAGAGAGTGTGAGCAGGATGCATGGAACTGCATGGAATGTTTGGTGAGTGGGGCCATGGACAAGATGAGGCCACGAGCTTCAGAGGATATGAGCCTGATGGAGATGTGAGGACATGTGTGAGAGTTAGTGGTGTTGTCCCTTGAGCTGTGACATCCCTGTGGATATGTGATAGTCTTGTGAGTGTGTGGGTTGAGAGTGATGAGTGACCTACCCTGGCAGAACAGGTGAGACCATTCATCCTCTTGCTGCACTGGGTGGCTGTCCTTTTTTGCAGGCCTTGGTGCTGACCACCACTGCCACCGCCTCCCATGCTGGAGTAGCGAAGCTGCTGCTCTCCTGCAGCCAAAGCGGGAATGAGGACATCATGGTGGCTGTCCACTGTTTCCAGTAGGCACTTGAAGGACGTTTTATTAAACCGAGGCAGGGCTGCAGTCTTTTTGCCTTTTGGGGCTATGTCTTCTTTGCAGCAGTTGTGGCCTGGAAGCACTGAGAGGTGTGCGCATGGCTCCACCTCAAATGTGGCACCTGGTGTAATGAGGTGACAGGGTGATGGCGTGGTGGGTGAATGCAAGCTCGCCTGCCATTGAAACGGCATGGTTCCCGGGAATACATAATTAATGCGGTGGGTTTGGGACAATATGGCGTGAGAAGCTGCTATGGCGGCCGGTGGGTAAAACGTCGTTTTCCCCGCCTGCTACCACGCTTCATGCAAATCCAGGACAATGCCGCCCTTTGGTGAACTATCTCTATCTTAATTTTTCTTTTCCCACTGTTATTCCAATAGAATACCTTGTCTATTTTAACATTCTTCGATATTTTCATTTCTTATTTCCTCCTTGCTTTGCTAATTATCATTTTTATCTCTTTCCAAAGCTTAACAGATTCTTTTTAGCCACCTTCTCCATTGTTGTTTATGCACTTTGTTTATGCCTTTTACTTTAGATACAATTTTACCCTCGCCTCTTTACTTATCCAAGCCTCCCAATCTTGGCTTGTTTGTGCTAATGTTTCAGTGGGATATATTTCAGCAGAATTCTGTTGATCTCTCCTATAAATATTGCACATTATTGTTCCAACTCTTTGTTAATGTTTTTCTTGGTTTACCTTCCTGTACTCTATCCTCAATATATCATATATATGTTTTTCCCAATCTATTATGGTAAAGTGCCACAGTTTGCATCTTCCTTGTTCGTGTTTTCACTAATCCACGCTTTGTACTTTGTGCACAGCACTGCCCATCGCGTAAGCAATGTTTGCTTATCCACTTATCAACTGAAGTGCAGCCCGCTCGAAGGGATTAACCCGGCTTTGTCCAAATTGCTGGGTTTAGAGCTACGATAATGGCTCAATTCAATTTTAAATCTTCATCAATGTATTGCTCAGAGGCTCTCCTGTCTTCCTAAACAGGTACTGTGTCACAGTTTTGCTGGAGAATCCAGTACTGTCCTTGCATGACTGGAACCTATCTAATTGCGTCCCATTCAAAAAATTGTTCCCCATTTGCAATTTTGCCATTTGCGAGATTTCGCAGGAATGTAAGACCCACAAACGGTGGGACTTTACTGTACTTTGGCCTTTGAACAATCTGTGTCCTTTAAGATCAATATCTTAAACTTTATTCTGTGGTGATCAGTGTTAATTGTATCTGAGGAGTCACGAATGGTCCTGAGCATTGTGCAATCATCACCGAACATCCCCATTTCTGAGCTTATGATGGAAGGAAGGTCATTGATGAAACAGCTGAAGATTGTTGGGCCGAGGAACAGCTCCAGGACATCAGTGCAGGGCGGAGCGGGTGGGGAGGGTTGGGGGGGGGTGGTGGGTGTGTTCGGTGAGTGTGGGGGCACTCGAAGGTCTTATCAGGATGCCATCAAAGTCAGAGGCAATCAGATTCAGGCTTGTTTCAACTGAGTGTCTCTAACCCAGGAGGAACTGCATGACGTCACTCATTTTGAGTTGTCTGTGAGAACACTTCTATTGAAGATGCAGCCTGGAACAGATCAATTCTTACCACCTGAAGGATTCACATCTGCCTAGTTGTTTCATTGTCACTGTTCTCTGACTCTGGCTCCCTTCACCACTTCATTCCCCTTTTCTTGTTCCACCATGTGTTAATATTTACTTGGTGTTCAAAAAGACAAAAAATGCACTTACAGGTGAAAGAAACCCAGTGACTCACTCACTGCTCAGCCAGATGCAGTAGCCTCCACTCTCAGCCATTTCTGCAGAGCTGTATGGGATGAGGTCGAGACAGCCTGCTCATTTGACTCCGCTTGCAGCTGAAATGCATCTGGTAGGCTTGTAGCGGAGGTACCAGTTTGGGTACCTCAAGAGGCTCTACACTGGCGCCATTGCAGGGGCAACCTTCAACACTGGACCCTGCTGCACAGGTATGTCCTCAGTCAAGAGGGCCTGAGAAGGCCTGTGATAATGATGGTACCCATGAGGGTGGCACTCTCATTCTCCCTGATAGCCTCAGCCCTTGGCTGGCACTCTGGATGCTGGAGGGGACCACTAGTTTGGAGTAACTGGCATCTCCTAACATCTCTGTGCCATCAGTGCCACTGATTGGTCTATCTGAGCTGGTGGAGGGTGTGCTTGTAAGCTGTGACAGTGCTTGCTTTGAGGTCTGCTCTGACAGCGCTTGGCCCGATGATGGATCAGGAATTGGTCTTTGTGTCTCAATGACAGAACCTGTGGGAGACACAAGAATAAATCATTGAGAAAAGAGCAATGAAATTCTTGAACTTCGATCCAATCTGAAGAACATGAAAGATGAGCTGTGCAGTATAGAAGAGCAAATACAGACATTAAAAGCAGATATCTCTGAAACAAAGACAACTGAATGCACCAGAGTAGTTGTTGAGTTGAACGAATAAGTTCATAAGCTTGAAAAAGGATTGGATAATAAGAGAGTAAACAAATATTTGGCTAAAATTGTGAAACAAGTGGAAATGAAGGCTCCATTTTTGAAACATCAACGTCCAGCAGGATCATGGCAGACCCCACGAAAAGCAAAAATCCTAGTCCAGCCTAGGTATGAACGGAGTGAACGTTCCCTCCTGAAGGAACAGGACAAACCCATGGTGTCCTAATAAAGCAGGTGGTTGTTGATAAAGATACACAACCTGAAGTGTAAAAAGCGAATGAAATGGAGACAACCAAGTGTCAGAAACACAGAAGACTACAATTTCAACACCAAACTGACAAAGTCAACCCAAAACAACTGAGACTACCATTCCTCTAAATGTGACAGAACATGATCTGGAAGAATTGTGAAGTTTCCAGACAGTCTGAGTCTGACTTGAGATGGGGATAAGGGTAACATGGAAATAAGGAAGATTGTACTGCAAATATATTTGGTAAGGATTTTGGGGGAGGTGTAGTATGAGGGTGTTTTGACAGAGCAAGGGTTAAAGTGGTGCTGGAGAACAGTACCACTCACATAGTGATGTAAAATAGTCACGTGATGGTATACTGTGTCATTGAGCCAAGAGGAATCCAGCATGGACACATTCATGCAGGGCTGTACCTTGGAGATGTGTATAGTTATGGGTTAATGATTTATGTTCAACTATACAAGCTTCCAGACATCTTAGAGAGACACCAAACAACCTTACAACACTCCATGGTTGTGATTTTTTGTTTTTTCATCATTGCATAGATTTGCCTCCCTTCATTTCTTTTCCACATATGATGGTCTGTCATGTATCCTTATTAATTTGCCCAATCCCTTCCTTTATTTCAATTCATATAGGTTATGTTTCTATCTCTTTATTACTTATGTCCTTCCTTGCTACTGCTATTCTTATTTGAATAACATAGCTAACCTACACCTTTTTTCCTTTCCTAACTTCCTAAACACCTTATAGCCTACAACATATAACTGCTAATTCTGTCATGTGTGCTACGTTGCTTCCATTAAGTCTGTTGCATCTATTACATCACTTATAGTTGATGCTTCCAATTAGCCCATTTTGTTGCTGATGCTCTATATGTTGTTATATAGGCAATGTAATATACTGTTTTTTTTTTCATTGCTCCTGCTTCATTTCAACAGGCATTTTATTGTTAGGCCTAAAACCAATTTTGTTCCCTGGGTATTTATGTTGATGCAAAATTTGATAGCTTGGAGATTGTGATGAGTGATTAACCCACACCTGTTCTGATGCTGGCAGCATTCAAACTTCATGCTGCCTTTTCATTTAAATGATTCTAGCATGCAGCCCAGCGCTAAGCATGCTTTTGAGAGGCTGTATGCCTCATCAGGAAGCCTAAGATTGTATGAGGCTAGCACCACTATCAGCCAGTCTGCACCTCTTAAAGGGGAGGTGCATTCTGGCTGCAGTGAGTGCTGAAACTGGCTGGGGAAGAGTCTCTGACATTACTATGGTACAGCAGGGGAAGAGCATACTCCAGTGTTCTCAGATGCTGCATTGGAGGCTGTAGTGCAGGAGATGGATAGCAGGAGAGCCACAGGGGACCGGATGGTTTTCATGATCAGTGTCAGTAATATACTTTTGAGGACTTGGATGCAGTGCTGCAGGAAGTTCAATGACCTCACACGGTCATCTTCAAATTCCACATCCTCCTTTCCTCTCCCTCTGCCACCGTATCCTGATTACAAAAGCCGCTTGTTGGTAAGGTTGTGCAGTATGCAGCAGAGCGCAACAATTCTTGACACAAACTCTCACAAGCACTGCAGAGTTCCTCCACAGGTAGCAGAAACGTTTTTAAGTACCCCAATGGTCTACTTGATCAGATTTTGTGTAGCAATATGGCTTTTGAAGTACTTGGCTCACCCATTGCACAACCCCACTACTCATGTACCAAAAGTCCCTGTAAATCACACTCATACCTGACATTCGTAACTTCATCTCATCCTCGTATATTTACCAATGCTGAAAGCTTCACACTGACATTTCCCAGCCTGCACTCGTTACCATCTATGAAAGGCAGATCACCTAAACAGATTGCTTTACACTCATTGCAGGGGACTCAGATGAGAACCTCAATCAGGTGGCATACAAAAGAAAGCAGATGGATATGCACATTGAAATGCTTAGTGCATTGACAGACCTGCCAGAAAGCCTGTGCGGAATATCAAATTGCATGGAGGAGTTCAGCACCAATTTGGCACAGGAGCTTAGAGTCCATCCTCTGCAGCATGGCAGTGGTGGCCAGCTTCATGAGAATACTTGTGGACCTAAGAATGATGCAGCATTTGAAGTCTGATGGATCAGCTTCTATTGCAGCCAAGCAGAAATTACCCAACATTTAGGTGCCATTGACCTAAACAGAGTTAGTGTATTTGGTGACTGCTTTCGTGCCTTCGGACATGGCATGCTTGGCCAGTTCGCCTGGCAGCATGAGGCGGATGGTGCTCTGGATCTCCCTGGCCGAGATGGTGTGGTGCTTGTTGTAGTGAATGAGCTGCAAAGCCTTGGAGTCGATGAATTCAAAAATGCCAACAACGAAGGAATTCATAACGCTCATGGCCTTGGACGAGGTCCTGGTGGAAGGTTGGACCTGGATCAGTACCCTGCACATATAATTGGAATAGCTTTGCTTGCAAGATTTCCTCTGCTTCTTGGGCGGCTTCTTGGTGACTTAAGTCAGCAACAGCTTCGATGCCTTGCAGGATGCACTGCCCCTAACGCAGCTGCCACCTCAGGCATTCCACTCGACTTGGACCAACAGCCCACTTTGAAGCCATGCAGGCTCAGCTTGCTGGCACACAGGTTCAGACTGCTGTCATGGAAACTTAGCTGCTGCCAGCATAGCTGCGGATATTAAAGGGGCTTGCAGGATCTCACAGCAGTCTATCCTCCAACATTACTAAGATTGATGAGGTGCCACCCCATGGAAGTAGCAGTGGATGAAGAACCTGCTGTCCTTTATCAGGATGACAGCATTTGTCCTCCAGCCACTACAAGTGTGCTTTCTGTTGCCTGCCAGCCAGCCCAGAATGTTGCTATTTATATCAAGGTGGCGCAGTCCGAAGTGAGATCTTCTAGGGTCAGACCTTCTTGAGGTCATCCTGCAAGGTCACCTGCATTCTCACCCAGTGAAAGTCAGCAACCTTCTATTAGCCAAGTTGCAGCATTGGGGTAGCTGTGCATTGGAGAACTAGGATAGATAACAGCTCACATAAGGCTGATTAATTGACTTCTATATGAAATATTGGATGGTTTATGGTTGATTTATGAAGTTCAATTGGAATATTTGTTTTATGGTGGCTTTTATTATTCCATTGTGACTTAGAGGACGAGGTAATTGTCAGTAACAGGGAAGGTAAGATGTGGATCTTTTAGTGAATGGAGAACTGGGGATGTGTTCACTGACATCAGAGTTAGATTAATTGATCACAGTCAGCTTGACCAGAAAGATGTGTTGGATGGCTCCTCCTTTCCTCTCCCCCTTCATGTTCCTCTGCCACAGTACCCTGATTACAAAAGCCGAACTTTCTTGTTGTCGAGGTTGTGCAGTATGCAGCAGAGCACAACAATTCTTGACACAAACTCTGGCAAGCACTACAGGGTTTCTCCAGAGGTAGCAGAAGCATTTTAAGCACCTCAGTGGTCAGCTCGCTCAGATTTTGTGTGGCAATATGGCTTTTGTTATATGCACCATGTCTGCTTAGATTGTGCACTGGAGTCATCAGTGAGGCATCAGCTGCCCACTGGTTTGTCATGGTGGTACAATGGACTGCTGCAGAACGAAGACATCATGACTGTTGCCAGAATACTGGGCATTGACCTGCATGAAACCCTGTATATTGTTGCCTCCTAGATGGACATTGTGAGAGTGGAATCCCTTCTGGTTGTGGTATGTCTCAGATTGCACATGCGACACCTGTAAAGCAAAGTGTGTCCAGCCAGTGGCAACCTTCACTGTGGGGAGGCTTGCAATCCTTGTGAAGCTGCATGCTTTTTTTGTCTGTTTCTTTTTGGCAAGAGAGAATAATATTGTCTGCCCTCTTTGCATATAATGCAGCTGTGAATGGCAAACTGGGGGATGTTGCAAATATCGCCTGTGAATACCTGAAAGGTACCCAATGCATTCATGGCCACGATCACCTTCATATTCATTACCAATGCTGTTCCTGTCCCATTCTGTGGCTGCAGTTTTGGCTGCAACAGGTGGCAGATTTTAGTGAGCACCTCCTTAGTGAAATAGAGGGGTCCAACACTGTTCCTTGCTGAAAACCTTTGCGGATTTGGCCTTTTGACAGCCCTTCTCTCACTCCTCCTCTTCCTCTTGAAGCAGTTTGTCCTCCTCTGTGTTGTCTTTGCTCATTCTCCCTGTCATGCTGTAGGCCAAGGGGAATACAAACTACTGCGGTCATGTCTGATAAAAAGTGTTAAGACCAGAACTCTTGGAGTCAGGACGAGTCCCTCAGCACATGCTACACCATGTGCAAATTTACTTAACAACACAAATGACAAATGCCTTCCACATACTCAGCAACAACCAGTGAAAATTAAGCATCATCTAACCTGAAATAATTGATGATCATTTTAAATAGTGCTGGTTTGGGGGTGGTTGGAGGGTAGGGATGTGGAATCCTTCTTGCTGGTGAATGCGTGTTCAGCTTTGTGAGGTTAAGAAAGGGAATTAGCTGGAGTGTTGAGGTTGAAACAGACAATTCTGGCTTCAAGTCAGTGTTACATACTTTCTGATGTCATGATCTGCCCAGTTTTCATAGTTCTTGCACATGGGCACTGCCTACATGCTCACACCCTCTACTAAATGTTGCCTAGTGTGGCCAGCACCAAAATATGTGTGCATGTCCCAGACATCATTCTGGCACTGAAATGGCATCCATTGCACTGTAACTAAGCAACCACATTTTGTAGCCTGCATCTTGCATTTTGACCCTTGCTCTCGTCACTTTGTTTTTGTTAGTTTTTTTGGATATAATAGTAACCTATCTTCCGCTTTAAAGTGCTTTTTGTCTTATTTATCCTTCCACTAGGACCTTTGTCTCCTATATATTTCTCTAGTATAATCTCTTTAAGCATCTCAAAATAGTTAATAACAACAAAAAAACTGCGGATGCTGGAAATCCAAAACAAAAACAGAATTACCTGGAAAAACTCAGCAGGTCTGGCAGCATCGGCGGAGAAGAAAAGAGTTGACGTTTTGAGGACTCGAAACGTCAACTCTTTTCTTCTCCGCCGATGCTGCCAGACCTGCTGAGTTTTTCCAGGTAATTCTGTTTTTGTTCAAAATAGTTAATGGTGCTTCCTCATCCTAGTGCTGAGATACCAGCATGAATAGAAGATGTACTCGCCTAGGGGGTTTTCACTTGAGTAGAAATTCTAGCTTTGTTTACTGCTCTTGTAAAGACCTCAAATTGTCATCCAATGTGATGCTGACATTTGTGCTGGTCTACTAATGCCCTTCAGCACTAATCCTGTTGGAGTGTGGGATAAGGGTGAAGGCACCTTATTTGCATTTCCTGTGTTATTCGTAACACATCGTAAGTACTCATTGTCCCAAAAGTGCTAGAAAATCTGATGAAACTTGAACATACCCTGAGATTGTTGGGCACCCCCAGTGCTGGAAAGCACTTATCATTGCCTCCACAGGTTCCCTTTGTGAGATGGCTGCAGTTACAAAAGCTTTTAAAATTCATAATGGCGCTTACACAATCCCAGCCTGGACTCACTTCTACTCTTTAGGTGGCCAGTATGCCTTTTCTCCCCCAGCATATGAGCTTCCACAATTAAACTAGATTCCTCCACTCGAGGGAATCTCTTTTGTATCAGCGCTTTGATTTGGGTGAACAGATGCTCCAGCTCCAAACAAGTCTACAGAAACTTCCACGTAAACTGAGGGCCTTATATATCTGGGTTTTGGCAGAATTTGGAGACATTTCATTGGATTCCTAATGGAGTCATAGTGATAGTTTGCTGGAATGAACAAGCCATTTCAATTTGAAATTGTTTTTGACAAACCTTTTCTATTTATAGAGGAAAAAAAGCTGTATGTGTTTTTTCACATGGACATCGCATGCATTTGACAGAATGATAAGTTTTGACGTGATTCATTTACATGCAATTTTTAAAAAATTCTTTTATGGAACGCTAGACCAGCATTTATTGTCCATTCCTAATTGCCGTTGAGAAGGTGGTGGTGAGCCACCTTCTTGAACTACTGCAGTCCATGTGATGTAGGTACACCCACAGTGCTGTTAGGGAGAAGAGAGAGTTGCTGAGCCCAGTACTTCAATCTCCTTTATTATTTTCCTAATCCCACGATCAGGCTTTTTTCTCTTGTCTACTTCCTTTCTGTTCATGTAATCAAGCCAATTTTAATTTCTCCCTCTTGAGTATTTTGCCTGCGTTCTCTACCCTAACCCATCATAATTCTTCTGCCTTCCCACTCTCCTGTTATCCTAGGCCTGAGTGTCCTTTAGCTGTTTTGGCCACATTGTTTGGAATTCTTTCCCTACACCTGTCTGTTCGGGCACCTCTCCTCTTTCCAGACCATCCTCAACAGCCATCTCTTTTACCAAGCTTTTGTTCACCCTTCCTAATATTCCTTCTTTGGCTCAGTATCTATTATTTGATCGCCTTTGCGAAGCAACTTCAAATAAAGCCACTATATAAATGCAAATTGTTTATTTACAACATACATTTGTAAGCAAATAGGGTTTGCCAAACATTTGTTGATGGTGATAGTGTTATTTTAAACGTTTATTTTGTGAAGTCATATATATTAAATATTTGGCTCTTATGTATTATTATGAAGCTTGACAATTATTCATATGCCTTTGAACAAACATTTACACAATTTAATTACTTACTTACAGATTTTTTTGAATTACACGGATGCTGGTTCAAGATTTTTATTTGGTGAAGCGTACACAAACCACTTCTTTGCTTTTAAGGTCAGTTTAACATGCATCTTGCACTTTGAAATGCCTAAAAAGAGCTGGTGATGCCACAATTTAAATGCCAACATCCCACAAGAACACAAAAAATAGGAGCAGGAGTAGACCATGTGGCCGATCAAGTCTGCTCCGCCATTCAATACGATCATGGCTGACCTTAGGCTTTAACTCTACTTTCCCGCTCATTCCCCATATCCCTTGATTAACTGAAAGACCAAAAATATATCTATCCCAGCCTTAAATATATTCAATGACTGAACATTCATAAACCTTTGGGGTAGAGGACTGGTGAATTAATTTATCTTCATGTCAGTCTGAACTGATTGGCCCCTAATTCCGAGACTATGTCCCCGTGTTTTCGATACCCTCATCAGCGGAAACAATGGGCAGAATCTTCCAGTCCCACCAGCAGTGGGCAGGGGAGCCTAATTTGGCATGAGGCCAAAAATCAGTTCCCTGATTTTGGGATGAACTGTAGGAATTCTGTTCTTGGAATTTTAATAGCAGCTTAAAGGTGGGTGGAGCTTCCTGATGAACAATGTTGGGAAGCCTTTCTGCATGTTTGAGCATGTTCACTAAAATGTTACCTCGCCAGAATTAAGTTACCCATCCAAATTAATTTCCCTGCCAGCGAAAAATTAGACTGCTCACTTTTCCGACTGTATATAAGTGGTATGCACCTGGTGAGCTTCACTTCTACCATGACTTTGAGGTCAGCAGACACTGTTTTCACCTTTTTGGGGATGTTCATAACTTGACTCATATTGGGTGCCGGTAGCAAAAGCTGCGCAAAGGCAGGAAACGGGAGGCAAACGCTGGAATTGGGGGTGTAGGGTGGAGTGGAAGCTGGACATAGGAGGCAGGCAAAGGGTGGAGGGGGTTAGGATGGAAAGGTGGAGCGGAGGCTGGAATTGGGAGGCAGGTGTAGGGTGGAAGAGTAGAGTGGAGTTTGGACATGGGAGGTAGGTGAAGGATGGAATTGGGAGACTGAGGAAGGAGAGGGGAGAGTGTCTGGGGAAGGAGGGAGGCAGTGAGTGGATGCAAGGGTGCAGCGACATTGGGTGGAAAGAAAGGCGTTTCTTGTTGGATCTGGGGCTCCTGTGGCTGGCTGGGGGTGGGGGTTTTATGGGCAAGGATGGTTGGCGACAGCCGGTCCTAGAGTTTGGGGTCCTGGGGTCTGACCTGAGGGTGCTGGGCAGAGGAGGGAACAGTCAGAGTCAGAGGGGGGATGTTGGATGTGGTAGGGTAGCAGGTCTAAAGTGATAGCCTGATGGGTTAAGGTTTCCATGGGTGGGGGCTGGTGGGTCACAAAGGTGTACTACATTGGTGGCTTGTTTAATAGAAGGAGTCAAGGTGGACATTGGGACGGTAATGGGTGTTGGCCCTGAGGGGAGGGAAGGCATGCGGAGGTGAATGGTAATAGGGTCCATGATAATGGGGGGAGGTTCAAGGGTAACAGAGGGGAGAGAAATGTTGATATTGGGTGTGTCAAGGGTGATGGGGGCAGTTGGTGGGTGACGGGGAGGGTAGAAGGTTGTGGAGCGAGTTTGAAAACAAACACGCACCATTTTCTGATTTTCGGCAATGCAAATCAATCAATTTAAAACTGCGATATTTTGAAGTGGGAAGAGGGTCTATTCGGGTGGGTGGATTTCAAGGTCAGCACAGTTGGCCAACTAAGAGGACACCCTAATAACCATGAGGCAACTGGATGACAACCATGCACAGTTGTTTTCTGTCTGTGGTGAAGCCCAAACAGCAGCAGGCTTGTTCCTGACTCATGGGTCCCATAACATTGAGGTTCCAGCAAGGTTTGGAGCTGCCATTCATTCTGTGCCATTTGCCATCTGCTGCTGTCAGAGTCAGGGATAAAGGGAGGGATGGAGGTGGATGCCTCCAAGGGAGCACAGCTGGTCGGCAGCAGCTAATCCTTGACTCCAAACCTCCATCTGCACGGGTGAATGGTCATAAAAACAGAAAATGCTGGAAAAGCTCAGCAGGCCTGGTAGCATCTGTGGACCTGGAAACAGAGTTAATGTTTCGAGCCTGTACGACTCTTATTTATGACTTCTGAAAAAGAGTCATACGCACTCAAAATGTTAACTCTGTTTCTCTCTCCACAGATGCTACCAGACCTGCTGAGTTTTTCCAGTATTTTCTGTTTCTATTTTTGATTTCCAGCATCTGCAGTATTTTGCTTTCATCAGATGAATAGTCAACCCTGACTAGGGCTCATGTGGTTAGTCTTTCTTTGTTGCCAAGGCAATGGTGTCGCCATAGATTCTCAAGGCAAGCAGAATAGTGTCAGAGGGAGGCTTCTTGCATATGGCTGTCATCACCCTGGTCAAAGAGCAATGTCCCCGTGCGCAGTTATGTATGAACGGGAAGAACATTCACCTCTGATCCTCCAGGATGTCTTTCACCTGGAAGTGGCATGAAATGGGGATGCCATGTCTAGATGAAGGCCAGGCACAGGGCTTAGCACTGGCTTGGTGGCTCTAAGATGGGGGAAAACTTGTAAAGAATGTGCTCACTATAATTATGACTTCAATGCGTTCACAAATCCACTGAGGCTGAGATGATGCAGGGTCCCAGCAACCCTGCCTTGGTACTGGTTCAGCCAGCTGAGGAGAAGGAAGGCTCATCACAGGTTGGCACAGGGCCAGGAGGAACAATGGCCTGAGCAGCAAAAGGCTGCGTGGCCTCAAAAAAGCCAGGATGCTGGCAGACAGGCTCACCTGCATCACCTGCAAAGGTGAGCATTGGCCCAACTACGGCTGTATGGCAGCTATCTACAGATGAGTGAAAGGCAATACCAGAGGCGCCTTAGAATTTCCAGAAATGTGGTTGCTTACATCTGTCAGCTTCTCCATGATGATCTGTGGCTGCAAGGACTTGGAGGGAATCCCATGCCAGTGACATCAAAGGTCCCTGCCACCTTAAACCTCTTTGCTAGTGGTTCCTTCCAGTGTTCCTAAGTGGTATCTCCCAGTCAGTGACACACAAATGCATGATGGAGGTGACAGATGCGTTGTTCAGGGGAGTGCATCACTTTGTCTAATTCCACCTGGATCCTGAAAGCCAGGCTACAAGAGCATTGTGATTTGCAGCAATCTCGGGTTTCCCGTAAGTGCAGGGCACTATTGACTGCACACATGGCCTTGAGAGCTCCCTGACGACAGCTAGTCGCACTCATCAATAACAGAAAATGATTCCATGTGCATCTCATATGTGATTACAGGAGGCAACTCCTGCATTGTGCTCAGTTCCCAGGGAGCTCTCATGATGCCTACATTCTGACCCACTCCCAGGTGCCACAGGTTTTTGAAAGACCTCAGCGATTGCAGGGCTGTCTCCTCAGGGACAAAGGATACCCCAGGAGACCTGGCTGATAATGCCAGTTCACCGTCTGCAGAGGGCTGCTGAGGAGGGCTACAATGATGCACATTCCTCCACCAGCTCCGTAATTGAGCAAATCATAGGCCTCCTAAAGATGAGGTTCAGATGTTTGGACTGCTCAGTCGGGGCACTCCAATACTCCCAGCAGAGAGTGTCCCACATCATTGTTGTCTGTTGCACCCTGCACAACCTGGAGAAGTAATGGAGGACCGCGATGTCTCCTCCAACAATGAGGACGGCGAAGGGGATGGAGCTGACATGGGCCAGGTTGTCGATGAGCCACATGCAGAGGTCATAGCAGTGCTACAACATGGCAGACGGGTCCATGCCAATTTGATAGCTACCAGATTCCAGATAGAGTAAGATGCTGACACATTTCTTTAACTTTTTTGTTTTCTATCCTCTGCTGGCTGGAAAGCCCCAGCTTCTTTTTACTTACAGCCATTATACTTTGCTCTAATGCACCTTGATTTAGGAAAACTGAGTTAAATTGCACTAGTTACTGTCTGCCTTGTTGGTGGTTTGATCCTTGACATGCGCCAAACTATGCTAATATGCAGCACCCTGGTGCCAAATGCACAAATTAAAACCTGCACAGCACTCCATCCTCCCAGGACCTTGGGCACATGGAAGTGGAATTGTGTCTTTACCCATGCTCTCACAAAGTCTGTGTGCATGGCAACTTGGAAGCAATCTCAAAACCAACCTTGGCAGGGATGCACTCATGTCAACCTCACACCTGCTCCCAAAAGCCGATCTGGAGGAGAGCTCTTTCAGGCAGAACCAGATAGATGGGTTCACAGAGGAGCAGCATGAGAACACCATTTGGCCCCTCGAAATCTCTCCTCCATGCAGATTGATCAGGGAAGATTGTGTTCCAGCCCCCACAATCGCCACTCCTCATGTAAACCCATATCCATTGACATCCTTATAATGCTGAGAAGTTTCAAGATCATTTTGGAGTCCACTCACTGAGTCCCTCACCTGCACTATGGGTGACTGAGATGCAACTACTCCAGATTGTCCAATCACAGAGACTCCGACAAGTCTCAATCCTAGATGGCCTTAGCATTAGTGCTAGACCGTGATTGTCATTGTGGACACCCCAGCCAAGGTAAACTTCTTTCTTGCATGGACCCTGCAGAGGAGACCTGCTAGAGCTGCTGATGCTGCACATGGAGAGCTTCACAGTCCTCGTCACAGTCCTCGGCACAGTCCAGCACATAGGCCCATTCTATTCTTTCTCTCCTCATTGTCTAAAACACCAGTCCTTCAGTGATGTCCCATGCACTTGAGATGCAAACCCTTCATGCGAGATCTACTGCCACCCTTGATAAGGAGACAAGTAGGCCAAACAAATATCCATGTGAGGTCTGACAAAGGCTTCAGTCACCTGCACAAACATCTCTTAAATCCTACACTGAAATTCCTCTTGCAGTCAAGCTTAATTTGCCCATGGCCTCCACTGACAGGCTTCATCTGAATATTAGCTCAAAATGACAAATCGCCAAGGAAGGCCATTAACAATTGGATGTGCTCACTACAGCTTTCTCCAGACATATTGGGTAGCCTCTGGTTTTCTACTGTTAAGATGTCAGTGTACAGCTTCACTCTCTCACCCTTGAAACTGCATCTACAGTTTTCCTTGCCACTCACATAGCAGATTTAACTCCTGTCTAGTACTCGTGGCATCTGCCTATGTCTGACATCAGGGCAACAGTAGCAGGAGATGCAATGACTTCAATGTACACGTTTTCAGAGGTCAGAACATGGAGAACTGCGAGTAATGGCATGCATGATGCGTGGCCAGGCAGCACATTCACAAATAATAGCCAGTGCTTAATCATGTACATGTAGGATTATTGAGTAATCATTATGTTGATCATATGAGAGATGTGAATCTATAGGAGTTCATGGTCGAACCCTGATGGAGGCCCACAATCCAAACTCCTAAATGCCCACGACTATTGAAGCAACCAGCAGCAAGATGAAATCCAGGACCCTTCTAAACAGTACAAGTGAACAGATATTTACAAATGCCAAAACTATATACAATGGTTGTACACCCATGCCACCTGCGTGCCTTCAAAACTTCTTAATCTTTTGTTGCCTACTGCTATGTCTCGGTGCAGTCTTAACATCCATATCTGAGGTGGAGGAGCCTACTGACTGCTATGTCCTGTTGATTGTGATGACTTTGGCGGGTGTCCTCTGGTGGTCCAAGGCCTAGTGAGCTCCGGTCTGCTAAGGGTTGCCTGCTCAGGTGCAGGCAGAGGTACACTCTCCTCGGTTTGATTTGCTGGAGATGATGGAGCCCCTGGTAGAGGGGAGGAGTGGCAGTGCACCCTTGGAGTCTTCTGGGATTAAACCCCCAGGGCGCCTGCTTGATTTGCACTCCACCTACAAACATGTACTCCCTCCATCACCAACGCAGTGGTACCAGCGTGTATCATCCACCAGACACACTACAGGAATGCACCAAGACTCCTCAGACAGCACCTTCCAAACCCATGACTGCTACCACCTAGAAGGACAAGAGCAGCAGATATATGGGAACACCACCTGCAAGTTTCCCTCCAAGCCACACACCATCCTGACTTGAAAATATATCACCATTCCTTCACTGTCGCTGGGTCAAAACCCTGGAACTGCCTATGCAACAGCACTGTGCATGTACCTTCTCCACATGGACTGCAGAGATTCAAGAAAGCAGCTCACCAACACCTTCTCAAGGACAGTTAGAGATGGGCAATAAATGCTGGCGTAGTCAGTGACACCCATACCCGAATGTTTAAAAAATGCTGCACCTCACCTGTAGCTAAAGCGACGGAGTGCAGGTCTGAGCGCACATCCGGCAGCAATCGTGTGTTCTTTTGGACCTGAGTCTCCAAGGCAGCCGCCATCCTTTCCATGGAGGCAGATAAACGCTCGCATGTCGGAGCCACGACATCAGACAGAACGTAGATGGACTCCTCCTTCCTTCGGTCCAGTCTGCGCATGGCCTCTAGCATTTCTGTCAATGTTTCCCTGGCTGTCCCTGCATCTCCAACAAGTCTTTTAGGGCCGAGTCCAGAGGCTTGTCATCTGCATGGGGCTCAGCAGGGGCCTGGTCTCCAGCAGTCCCCTGAGTGTCAGATACCTTGGCTGTCACTTCCTTCGCCAGCTATGGACCTGTGTCTGTGATGTGCTCAGTTGATTGTGACCTCGAGCCTACTCAAGAACTAGCACCCTCTGAGTGTGTATATCTGTGCTGGTGGAGGGTGCATATGAACAACATGTTAGTGTATCCTCCTCAGAGGTGGAGTTGGAGATGGGGCTGTAGCTGGTCCTTGTTGATGGCCTCCTCCTTTTCTTGCTAGTACCTGGAATAGAGAAAAGAAAGATTTAGTGCTTGATTAAGCAGGCTCCTTAGTTAAATAAATCTCTCACTCTGGGCACAGCTGACAACCACAGACTACAGGCATCTTCACTGGCTTCCTCGGGGAGTTCTATCTCACCCGTAGCACAGGCTCCTCCCTGGCTATCTCTGAATTCCAAAGATTCACAACCCTTTGAGTGAAGTAATTTCTCCTCATCTTAGTCCTAAATTATCAAACGGTTATCCTGAGATTATGCCCCATGATTCAGATTCCCCGATGAGCGAAAACAATCTCTTAGCATCCATCATATCAAGCCCCTTCAGAATCTTGTATGTTTCAATGGGATCGTCTCTCGTTCTTTAAACTCCAGAAAATGTAGTTCCAGTTTACAAAGCTATTCACCATAGGCCAAAAGTGCAGACAGTGGGTGGAATTGTCCCAGATTTGCACTAAGTGCAGTAGCGGGCGGGTGAAAGGCTTTTCACGCCGTTTTGTCCTAATTCCACCTCATTAATCATGCATTTCAGGTAACTTGCCGGGTGGGTGTGGGGGGGCGGGGGGGTGGTGCAGTGGGGGGTGGCCTCTCATTCGCCCACACCACCGTCACCACAGGCCTTCAGTAAACTGGGAGCCATATTTAAAAGCCACCCCTGCAAAGAGCTCGTACTCTTCAAGGGGTAGGAAACTGCTGCGAACTGATGGCTGCCAAAGGGGGGAAACATGCTACCCCCAGATTTAATGATACCTCCCTCAAGCATCTATGGAAGCAGTGGAGGCCCACCTTGATGTCCTCTACCCATATAGACAAAGGCCAGCATGCAAGGGCAGCAGTCCTTTATGGGAGGGGTTGGCAGCAGTGGTTAGTGCCAACGTCCTGCAAAAGAGGACTGCCACCCACTACAGAAAAAGGATAAATGATCTTCTCCGTTCCAGCAGGGTAAGCCATTCTTCTCATCATTCTCAACTCTCACACTCTCAAACCCATCACACATCCACAGGGATCTCTCTCACTGCCAGTTAAAGGGACATCACCATTCGCTCTCTCACACACACCTCATTGTCCTCATCTCATCCATGGCACCACTCACCACCCACACATGCCAGGCATACTTATCATCTGGCTTGGCAGGGCATCCTGCTTACATTTTCTCCATCTGTATTCGTGCAGGACAAGATGGCGCATAACAAAAAGGAGAGGTTGCAGACTGGTGGAGGGAAGCCTGAAATCAAGATCCTCATGGACTTTGAAAATCGTCCAGTTGGCTGGCGAAGATCTGGACCGTTCCTGTGCTGATGATTAGATCAGCAGTGCTCAACCGAGTGAGGATCCAGCAGTGCAACATCCATCGGACAACCACACGGTCCTGTTTCACAGGCCACTGCATGCACTAATTATCTCTCCTTGCTTTCACAGACACATCTGGGAAACAGCCGAGAAGGTCCACGACCCAGGTCCTCAACTCAAGCCCTGAAGACACCTCAAAAGAGGGATCTGCCTAAACCAACATTGAAGACCTGTGACAGCACTCACCCACACCCTCCACTAGCACAGAGACACACACCTCAGCGGTACCAAGCTTTAGAGTAGCCTCGGGGTCACAATCTGGTGAGCACATCATGCTGTCTGATCCACAGCAGGCAGCAGCAGGGACTTCCCAGGTTTCCAGCGCTCATAGGGCTGCTGGACACCTGAAATCTGCTGAGTTTTTATTGGCTTTTTAGTGGTTTGATACAACTGAGTGCTTGCTAGGCCATTTCAGAGGGCATTATGATTCAACCCCATTACTGCGGATCTGGAGTCACATGTAGGCTAGACTAAGCGAGGATGACAGGTTTCCTTCCCTAAAAGACATTAGTGAACCAGATGGGTTTTTTACGACAATGGTTTCATGGTCATCATTAGACTTTCAATTCCAAATTTTTATTGAATTTAAATTCCACCATCTGTCATCAACCACAGGACTGCAGAGCATTACCCTGGGTCTCTAGATCACTAGTCCAGTGACAAGACCACTACACCACAGCCACCACCTCCCCTCAGATGAGGAGCCTCGGGACTCAGTCATATCTCAGTTGCTGGAGCTGCAAAGGCAAGCTCAGAAAGATCAGGAACGGATGTCTGCTACACTCCTCAGACTGCAAGGCATGATGGAGGAGTCCGTATGCTTTCAGTCTGAGGTGATAGTGCCAGCATGCCAATGCACCGAGGTCAACACAGATAGGATGGCAGCTGTGCTGGAGACCTTAGCTCAGGACATTGGTCCTGCACTGCTGCATGGGTCGAACTCCATCGCTGATGCTGTAGTTGGCCTCCAACAGAAGAGTGTGCGGGGCAGCTCGATCTCAGTGCAGCTTCCCCTTCTCCTCAAGGAGCCAGCCTTGGGCACCCATACGGAGCAGATGTATACCCCGGAGCCATCTAACCAGGTGACTCCGGGGGTGTCTGGCCCATCCAAATGCCCTCTTCCTGTGGCCCCAGCCAATCTAGCTCCACAGGCTGAGGAGGGTGCCACTGCCACACAGCAGGACCCCAGAAGCAGGCCAGGGCTGTCCTAGCCTCGGCTCTCCAGAGGTCACCCGTTACTGTCATCACAGACAGTGCCTAACAGTCAGCAGGCTGCCTCCACCTCCTCTGTGGATGTCGGGGTGGCACCAAGATGAAGCGGCAGGGTTAGGAACGTTAAAAAGATGTAGTTGCATAGCCTGGGCCTGGGCGTTAATCAATTATACACAATGTTCACTTTTGTAAATTAACTCCCAAGAGTGTCTCCTTGCCTATGGCTCCTTGTTCTGATGAGCAGTGTTCGTGTCACTCAGATGTGAAACCCTGGTACCTGCACAAGATAAAGGCGGATGTCTCAGTCCAGGGCCTCCTCCCTGTTCTTTGTGTGACCTCCCCAGCACACTGATGGTGTGCCTTCACTGTCACTGGACACTACAGTCATGCCTGTACCTTGATAGACCTCATTGCTGCCAGAATGATCTGGGCCAGTGTCACAGAACTCTGTCATTTCCTCTGATTGCTCCCAGTACCTTTGAGATGCAGCAAGGCCCCCATTTCATCAGCATGTGTGCCCAATGACAGTGTGGTCCTGAAGGTTCAGTTCATGAAGGATGCCATAGGATCAGAAGAAGTTAGTTTCTCCATGATATGACCCTGTACCCAGAGCACAAGCAAGCTACCATCAGCCAGACAGGAGTCAGGCATTCACATAAGTTATGTGAGAATCTATGGCATGTTCCCACTGCATCTGCTATGTCTCCATGACAGGAGACTTATCACAGAGGATATGTACACTGCCATCAGTCAGACAAGAGTCAAACGTTCACAGATGCAAGGTGAGGATCTGTGGTGTCTCCTCACTGCATGCTATCATCCTCTATGAACCTAGCAGGTATGAGGGCTCCCGAGTACGCCAGCCTTGTCTGGCCAGTGCGATGGCCTCATTGCTGTGATCCTTGCCTTCAAGGACCTCCTCATCCCCATTGACGTCCTCCTCAACGGTAGAGAATTGCAGCTCCTTCATTTCCTCCTTAGCCAGCTCCTCTCCCCATTGCATCGCCAGGTTGTGAAGGGCGCAACAGGCGACAATGATGTGTGATATCCTCTGTGGGCTATATTGCAGGGCTCCACCAGACCGGTCCAGGCACCGGAACTTTATTTTCAACATTCTGATGGTTTGCTCCACCAAGGTGCAAGTTGCAGCATAAGCCTCACTGCAGTCTGAGACTGGTGCATGGATGTCATCAGCCATGTCCTCTGCGTGTAGCCCTTGTCCCCGAGGAGACAACCCTGCAGCCATAGAGTCATAGAGCCATAGAAGTCTACAGCACAGAAAAAGGCCCTTCAGCCCATCAAGTCTGCGCCGGTCAAACAAGTACCTAACTATTCTAATCCCATTTTCTAGCACTAGGCCTATTGCCTTTTATGCCATGGCATCGCAAGGCACGTCCAAATACTTCTTAAACGTTATGAGGTTTTCTGCCCCTACCACCCTTTCAGGCAGTGAGTTCCACGTTCTCACCACCCTCTGGGTGAAAAAATTCTTCCTCACATCCCCTCTAAGCCTCCTGCCCCTACCTTAAATCTATGCCCCCTGGCTATTGATCCTTCCACCAAGGGGAAAAGTTCCTTCTTGTCTACCCTACCTATGTCCCTCATAATTTTATACATCTCAATCAGGTACCCCCTCAATCTCCTCTGCTCCAGGAAAAATAATCCCAGTGTTTCGAATCTCTCCTCATAAATAAAACTCTCCAGCCCAGGCAACATCCTGGTAAATTTCCCCTGCACTCTCTCCAGTGCAATCACATCCTTCTTATAATGCGGATTCCAGAACTGCACGCAATACTCTAGCTGTGGCCTAACCAGCCTTTTATACAGTCCCAGCATAACCTCCCTGCTCTTTTATTCTATGCCTCGGCTAACAAAGGCAAGTATCCCATATGCCTTCTTAACCACCTTATCTACCTGTCCTGCTACCGTAAGGGACCGGAGGACATGCACATCAAGGTCCCTCGCTCCTTGGTACTTTCCCGGGTCCTACCATTAATCATGTATTCCCGTGCCTTGTTTGTCCTGCCCAAGTGCATCACCTTACACCTATCTGGATTAATTTCCATTTGCCACTGATTAGCCCATCTGACCAGCCTGTCCATATCCTCCTGTAATCTAAGACTATCGTCCTCACCATTTACCACCCCACCAATTTTCGTGTCATCCGCGAACTTACCAATCAACCTTCCCACCTTCAAGTCTAAATCGTTTATATATACCACAAACAGCAAGGGACCCAACACCGATCCCTGTGGAACCCCACTGGACACAGGCATCCAGTCACAAAAACACCCCTCGACCAGCACCCTCTGCTTCCTGCCACTCAGCCAATTCTGGATCCAATTTGCCAAATTGCCTTGGATTCCATGGGCTCTTAACTTTGTTATCAGTCTCCCATGCAGGACCTTATCAAAAACCTTGCTGAAGTCCAAGTAGACTGTGTCAAATGCATTGCCCTCATCTACACACCTAGTCACCTCTTCGAAAAATTCAGTCAAATTGGTCAGGCATGACCTCCCCTTAACAAAACCATGCTGACTGTCCTTGACTAATCCCTGTCTCTCCAAGTGTAGATTCTTTCTGTCCCTCAAATTGCTTCCAATAGTTCCCCCACCACTGAGGTTAGACTGACTGGCCTGTAGTTCCCTGGCTTATCCCTTCCTCCCTTCTTGAATTACAGTACCACATTGGCTGTCCTCCAGTCCTCTGGCACCTTTCCTGTGGCCAGAGAGGCATTGAAAATTATTGCTAGCGCCCCTGCTATCTCCTCCCTTGGCTCACTCAACAGCCTGGGATACATTTCATCCAGGCCTGGAGATTTATCTACTTTTAAGCCCCCCAGACCACTTGGAACCTCCTCCCTTTCTATGCTAATTTCTTTAATTATATCACAGTCCTTCTGCTTGATTTCCATACCCATGTCGTCCCTCTCACTTCGGAACACTGATGCAAAGTATTAATTTAGAACCCTACCTACGTCTTCCGGCTCCACACACAAATTACCATTATGGTCCTTAATGGGCCCTCTTCTTTCTCCAGTTATCCTCTTACTCTCAGTGTACTTGTAAAATAACTTTGGATTTTCCTTTATTTTACCTGCCAATGTTTTTTGATGCCCTCTTTTTGCTCCCCTAATTTCCTTTTTAAGTTTCCCCCCTACACATTCTATACTTCTCCAGGGCTTCCGCTGTTTTGAGCCCTCGGTATCTGCCATAAGCCTCCCTTTTTCTCTTTATCCAATTCTGTACATCCCTCAACATCCAGAGTTCCCTGGATTTGTTGGTCCCACCCTTTGTCTTTACTGGAATATGTTGGCCCTGCACTCTTCCTATTTCCTTCTTGAATGAGTCCCACTGCTCTGACACAAATTTACGTAAAAGACGCTGCTCCCAGTTCACTCTGGCCAAATCATATCTGATCTTATTAAAATCAGCCTTCCCCCAATTTAGACTTCTGATTTCTGGCCCTTCCTTGTCCTTTTCCATAACAACCTTGAATCTAACGGAGTTATGATCACTATCTGCAAAATGCTCCCTCACTGATACCTCTACTACTTGCCCAGCTTCTTTCCCTAAAATTAAGCTCAGGACCGCCCCCTCTCTTGTAGGACCTTCTATGTACTGGCGTAAAAAGCTCTCCTGGATGCATTTTAAGAATTCCACTCCCTCTAAACCTATCACACTATGGCTAACCCAGTTGATGTTGGGGAAGTTGAAATCCCCCACTATTACTACCCTATTATTTTTACACTTCTCTGAAATTTGCCTACATATCTGCTCTTCTATTTCTCTCTGACTCTTTGGGGGCCTATAGTGCACTCATAGCAATGTGATTGCTCCTTTTTTGTTTTTCAGTTCCACCCATATGGCTTCATTTGAGGAGCCTTCTAAGATGTCATCCCTCCTTACTGCTGTAATTGATTCCTTGATCAATATTGCGATACCCCCTCCTCTTTTACCTCCTTTCCTGTCTCGCCTGCCTCTGTGGACCCTGGAAGATGTCAGGGATCTGAGACCTACTGAGAATGTAGGAGTCATGGACACTCCCTGGGAACCGTGCGCAGGCCTGTAGGATGCATTTGTGGTGGGTGCACACCAGCTAAACATTCATCGAGTGGAAGCCCTTGAGGTTGATTTAGTTGACTGCCTGTTGCCTCAGAGATATCAATGCCACATGAGTGTAGTTGATGGCACTCTGCACCTGTGGGAAACCTGAGATCTGTGCACATCCCAGCTCCCTTGCTTTCTGGCTTTCCTGATCCCAGGCAAAATGCACAATGTAATGTGCTTTTGCGAATATGGCCATGGATGCATTTGTGCATGGAGGCTTGTGATGTCCCACCGAGGTCACCTGTGGAGCCCTGAAAAGACCCATTGGCATAGAAATTGAGCACCGCAATCACTTTCACGGCACTGGCAGTGGATGCCCTCCATATCCTCATGGCACCAAATCTTGCGCAGGTGGTAGATGTGACCAACTAGTTCCCTGGACTTGCGCAATCTTTGGTGACATTGGTTCTCGGGCATCTGCAGGATTGTCAAGTGGCGTCGATAGAGCCTGGGTCTAGCTGGGCACCGATCAGTGACAGCCCCCTATGGCTCTTCAGCGGCATGCATGGGAGCCCCAGCTGCCCCTTCTTCTTGAGGGTGCTGCTCCTCCTCCTGTCCAGCCAGGCACTTCTGTCACTCTCTTCTCCTTTGTCTCAGCACTCTATGCCATGAGGCCTACAGCTAGGCCACCAGGCTCCATGCTCCTGATGTTGTACTGCAGGATGAAAGAAAGAAATGCGTGGGTTAGCATGTGTGTACTAATAACCTCACTTGGTTAAGTCTGAAGGCTCCGTAACGCATCCCAGAGAGTGATGGCCACAACTTAGATGGCTAGACTTTAGTGTGCTGCCTGACACCTTTTCCACCTCCACCTCAAACCACCTGACTAATTTGCGGCAGCTTTGCCCACTGGACTGCATGCTGTGCTCTCAGCTCAGGCACAGGCATTCTCCTAACCCGAACTGCAAGGTTGCGCTGCTAGCTTGAACCGTGTGAGAAACTGGTCCAAACCTGAATGATGACATTGGAAGGGGCTGTGAGTGCCTCCACCATTGACCTCTTCATGGCCAGCTTTCACAAAGATTGTACAACTTGCCCAGGGGCTTGGCCTAAATAGCCAAGTGGTTATGGTACTGGGTTTGTAACCCCAAGATCAAGAGTTCAAATCTCACAATGGCAAACTATGAAACAATATAACTTCATCTGAATAGGAACAGTTGGAAATGTGTTTGTACTGCTTGGCCTGAATAGCCAAGTGGTTATGGTACTGGGTTTGTAACCCCAAGATCAAGAGTTCAAATCTCACAATGGCAAACTATGAAACAATGTAACTTCATCTGAAACAGATGGAAACAGGTTTGTACTCGAAAGAGTTACAACTTGCCCAGTCATCCAATTGTTTGTAGTCCACTCAAACGCTCATTTAATTTGCCGTCCGTGCCCAAGGGGTGAAAAGCTCTGGAGCATTTGGTGGCACTTTCACACCTCTGCATTGCTTGAGTGGGCAGATAAGCTAGAGGCTCTACTCCAAGCATGTCAATATGGCTGTGCCTGAACTGTCTCAGCTGCGGTGTAATGGTCACTTTATATAAGGTTCCCCTAATGCGTGGCCACTTCCCTACCCCATCCCTCGCACGTGCTTGTGCACTACCATCAACCGCAGTGCAGCCCTTGCCTCCCTGCCAACTCGCCCCAACCACAGTGCAGCACCACACTGTCTGTCAGGTAGGGAAAGGTGACTTGCCTCTGCCCCTGCCTGAATGTGGGGCTCCTCAACTTTGAAGTCCAACAGGCAATTCTCAGAAGTACTGCATAATGTTAGTGTGTACTCACCTCCGAGTCCCCCTCGAAGCACAGCTCGCCAAGTGTATGGCCGACATGCCTGGATGATCCAATGTGGGGGATAATTCCGGCAAGCAGGGCTTATAATGATATGCAGGCGTATTAAAATTAAGTTCCCAATGTTCGGCGGCAGGAAAGGCAACCCATCATTATCTGCTTTCACCACGTTGTGAAACCGATTTTTGGCCTTCTCACCATATTGTCCGCTCATGCCCGCCAAGACGCCTGACGCCAGTGGGCATGCAAAATTCTGCCCAATATTGCAGGTGTGGTCTCACCAGAGCCCTGTACAATTGTAGCAAGACTTCTTTATTCATGTCCTCCAATCCCCTTCCAATAAAGGCCAACATACCATTTCCCTACTAATTGCCTGCTGTACCTGCATTTTAATTTTCTGCGTCCCTTTTACGAGCACACCCAAGTCTCTTTGAATGGCAACATTTTCACACATTTTAAAAAATATTATGCTTTTCTATTCTTACAACTAAAGTGGATGACTTTACAGTTCCCCACATTATACTCCACCTGCCAACTTGTTGCCCACTCACTTAACCTGTCTATATCTCTTCACAGCTTCTCTGTGTCCTCCCCACAGCTTATTTGTGTACCTAACTTTGTATCATCAGCAAACAGATACATTACTCTCTGTCTCTTCATCTAAGTCATTAATATAGTTTGTAAATATCTGATGCCTCTTGTGGCACTCCGCTAGTCACAGCCTGCCAACTTGAAAATTCCCTGTTAATGCCCACTCTCTGCTTTCAATCCATTAACAAATCCTCTATCAATGCTAATATATTACACCCAACTCTATGAGTCCTTATCTTGCCCATTAACCTCTTGTATGGCACCTTATTGAATGCCTTTTTGAAAGACAGATATAATATATCTACTGGTTCCCTTTCATCTACCCTACTAATTACATCCTCAGAAAACTCTAATGAATTTGTCAAACAGGATTTGCCTTTTATAAAACCATGTTGAATTGTTCCAATCATCCTATACCTTTCTAATGCATTGTTAAGAGTTACTTAATAATAGATTCCAGCATTTCCTCAATGACTGATGTTAACATGTCTGTAGTTCCCTGTTTTCTCTCGCTCCTTTCTTGAAAAGTGATGTTACATTTGCCATCATTCAATCTAATGGGACCGTTCCCAAATCTAAGGAATTTTTGAAAATCTCAGACAGTACATGCAATCTTTCTGCAGCTATCTCTTTCAGAACCGTAGTGTGTAGACCATCAGGTCTCAGGGATTTGTCTGATTTTAGTCCCTTAAGTTTCTCTGACATTTTTTCAGGGCTGTTATTAATTACCTGAATTTCTTTTCTCTTTCTAGCCCCTAAGTTACCCTCTATTTCTGCAACCTGTGTCTTCTAGTGTGAAGACAGACACAAACTATTTCTTCAATACCTCTTCCATTTCCCCATTCCCCATAATAATGTCTCCTGCCTCTGCTTGTAAGGCACTAAGGTTTACTTTTGTTACTTTCTTCCTTTTTATATACCTATAAAATCTCTTACAATCTGTTTTATATTTCTAGCTAGTTTACTCTCATGCTCAATTTCATATCAAGAATCTTTCATTTCATTTTTTACTTCTATTCCCTGCAATGACCTTATTCGCTGATGCAAAGTTTATGTGAAACTCTTTGTTCCTTCCTGTCCTACTCTGCTTGCCTTTACTCATATCGCTACATTGTTCAGTTGCCTCAACCTTTCTCTTTGGATTTCTAACACTCCCTTCCCCCACTCTGTTATTTTAAAGCCCTGAACACAACCCTAGTTATACTATTGGATAGGACACTGGTCCCAGCCTGGTTTAAAGGAGCCTTTCCCCAACATAACAGCTCCCTTTTCCTTGAGCAATGCTGCCAGTGCCCCATGAATCCAAACCTTGTCTTCCCACACCTTGAGCCATGTGTTTAATTCCCTAATCTGCTTGACCCTATGCCAGTTTGCGTGTGGTTCTGGTAACAATCCAGAGATGATTACCTTTGATGTTCTGCGTTTTAATTTGGACCCTAACTCCTCAAACGCTCCTAGCAGAACATAATTCCTGATTCTACCTATGTCATTGATTCTCACATGGACAATGACAACTGGATCCTCCCCCTCCCACTCCAGGTTCCTCTCCAGCCATGAGGAGATGTCCTTAACCCTGGCACTGGGCAGGCAACACAACTTTAGGAGCTCCCGATCGTGGCTGCAGAGAACAGTATCTATCCCCCTGACATGTACTGTCTCCTATCTTTTTTGCTCTCCTTTCACATTTCTTTTTAGTCCTGTCTGTTGAATGGCATCCAGCACCATGGTGCCATGATCATTCTGCTCAGCCACCTTGCAGTCCTTCTCCTCATCCACATACCTTTTAGGCAAAGTCAGGGGCTGATGATCCTCCATCACTTCATGCTGGTTCCCCACACCTGCATGACTCGCAGTCACACCCTCCTATCCCGGACCACTGACCAACTCAAGGTGTGTGACTGCCTCCTGGTACAAAGCATCCAGTAACTATCCCCCTCCTTGATGTGACACAGCATCCTCAGCTCAGCCTTCAGCTCAATGACCCTGAACCGAATTTCCTCAAGATGCAGACACATAATGCAGACATGTTTTCCCTGGATCACACTGGCATCCAGGAGCTCCTGCTTGCTGCAGCCATGACATATCATCTGTCCTGCCATCCTTATGTGATTTAATTAATTACTTAATTATTTATTCAATTAATTATTTTCTTTTATATATTTTACAAATCTTACCACAAATTCCTGTATTATTTTGAACCTTAGGAATAGAATAGCCTATCGACTTAACAGATACTTACCAAACAGATACTTCCCTCTAGTATAGCAAGAACCAATTCATTCAGGGTGAAAAACTAGGCAAAAACAAAGGGGGTACCTCACTCCCCTCCTCACCGAACTTCGTCAGCTCACCAAACCTTCTCACACTGTTAAAGTCGCACTCAGTGCTGGTTGCATTAAGAATGTTTGAACTGATATGTCCTGAAAGAAAGGGAGTGAGTCCAGGTACAGAACGGAGCTAGGTCCCTTAATTAACTATTTCGGCTGCTGCCAAAGGTTAGCTTCTGTCTCCCTGTTTAGGCCCTTGTTGGATAAGACTTAGAATTTAAATTGCACTTACAGTATAATGTTAAATCTAACAATATTAGATTTTTGGAAAGAAATTTAAGATTTCCTCAACTGACCAATACTCGCACACTCTGTTGAGGTAGTCTGTAAGGTTGAAGTTACCTGTAATTGCTGGAATTCCCAAATGAAGCAGGTCTAATTGCCGCAGGCACGACACACCAAAGTGTAACACAGCTCAAGTGTAATACAGCTAATTCTGATTTCCTTTATCGTTAGGTTTTGCCAATAGTAATTTTCTTCAGCACAGTAATTTCCATATTATATTATCTTGGACTCCTACAGTGGCTCATTTTGAAGGTAGGCAAGTGAATACACTTTTTAATTATTTTTAAATGTTATTATTTGCCCTCTGTTGGTCAAATGGAAAATACACTAAAATCATAAGCATTAGTGTGGACCATAGGCAGGTCATTTACCAATGTAGATAAGCTTAACACTGGGAGAACCATAAATGAGGTTTTCAGAAGAATATCTGCCTGATCTTGATAGAGACCTGCACCCAGAAAGGGATGTAAATCAAATTGCTGTTGAGGCCTTCGGCTTGCACCATGGGAATGGTTGTAGGGGTCTTATTGTTTCTCACAAACAACAGCAAAAATATCTTCTGTTCTAATTGGCATCTTGCTGGAACAAAATACTTGACTTCTGGATGGTGGTAAACGGACTGCTCAGACCCTTTGACTAAATGGGGCTGCGCTCAAGGGTTAGTGTCTGTTTCCTTTGGATGCACTTACTAATAGGCTGCTGTACCAAAAGACAAATGAGTTGAAAGTTTCCCTTAAACCCTTTTTACCTTATTTGCATGACTACTTTATACATATGTCAGCCTCAGGTGCAAAAACACCATTCCATCTCAAGGATGAAATGTAAGGTGACAGTAACCTGGTGCCTTAATTCCTTTTACCTTTTTCTCTGTCTGGGATCTGATGGTCTTGCAAGTGTTGTGGCTTGAAACGTGCTGGAAGGGCAATTTGAGCTCTGCTATTTGATCAATGTTCCAGTTTCTTTCCTTCCTTACTCTCTCAAAACCTTCAAATATCCTGCCCTCGGCATGTTTCCGACTTCTTAACATTCCATTTGCGTTGAAGTCAAGACTAATCCACAGTTAACTCTTAACTTATTCTTTCTTAAGAGCTCAGAACTTGTTATTCCCCCCCACTCCAAAACATCTCCCCGCCCATACAATCTTCAAATCCAATCTAGATACCAACCATTTACTAAATACTGTCATTTTATTCCTTACGAACTTTAGACCTATATTTTGATTTGAATTCTTTCCCAATACTGCTATACAAAAATGTGACAAAGAAGATCAAAATTCAAATTCGTTAAAACAAATAGGGAGCAGCTTTATTTAATTCTTCAACAGCCTCATAATAACAGGAAACAGCAAAAAAAAAATTTTTCAATGGCAAGTTTACGAAAACTGCATTGCAACACGCTCTGCTTTATGTAACATTCATCACTTGGTGTCTTCCAGTGAACTTACACGAATGAAAATGATCAATTTTTCTAATGCTGATAGATCCCCTTTGGAACCATACCACAAATTGTATAATGAAACTTTCCAACATATAATCTTACCATGTTAAAGGAACAACTAAAAATAGACATCATGACACGTGTTACTCCAATGATGGAGATATCAAGTATCTACCCATTTTGTGGTCGTTAGTTGGGAATCATTATGCTTCATCTTTCAAATAGCTTTCTTTATCTCAGATTTGATAAAGGTCATCATCACTTTTCCTTAAAATACCTCCAAATTCAAAAATCAGCCTGTGTGTGTAACATTCATCACAGAAAGGTTTGTGACATTCAGGAGACAATGCAAAAATGTGAAATGACCCTAAATATTAAAAATATATGATTTTAATTAACTGAATAGAAATACTATCGAAAGGATGACCAGGCACTCTACTTCAAATGAGAAATTAACAGTAACAGTCGAGAATTCACTTTTACTTCTAGGTAATCCTGATAACAGTCATTACCCACTAGGACTCCAGCCTCAATGACTGTTACCATGTTTTGCTAGTTTTGTATCTTTCCAGTCTTTGTGACACATCCATATTGTTTTTCAGGATTATTGGATACACTCTGGTCACATTGTTTTCCTATCAGATTGTTTCAACTATCTTCTAATGAAGTATCTTAATTGCATTGAAGTTTATTTCTAAATGTCACATATTGGTGTCCATCTTGGATGAAAACTGGAATGTAATTTAATTAGCACAGAGAATATTGCTTTGATGAGCACAATGTTACTCAGTTAAATATATCGTATATATTCTATCAAATGATAGAACAATTATTTACTCCGACATTCATAACAGGTCAATTTTAAACTTAGCCACAAAAACCTCTCCAATGTTGAAAAGATACTCATTTACAAAAAAGTATAATTTTAATATGTTACTGTATTTAATTTTCTTTGTAACAATATTCCATAAGAAGATACTTTAGGCTCTTTTCCATTGTTCAGATTGGCTGGGTAATGCAAATTTCCATGAACACATCTCCCACAGAGTCATTGGTGGCAGCAGGCAACATATTTGTGGGACAGGTGAGTGCTACTCAGATGGATAAGGTTAGTAGAGTTAAGATTGGTTATCTTCCAGATTTACACATTACAGGGTCAAATTTTCTTCTGTCTCCATTTGGGAACCAGGCAGACAGAACTCACCTGATTTGCAATCTATTTATAATGACCTGAACCTGCCTATATGATCTCTCCACACTCCTGATACAGGTTGCGCCCACCAGAGCCTTGTGTCTTGAAATTTTGTCGGAAATACAGCCTCTGCCTTCGGCCTCCCTCCTGGCTTTGCTGCTTTCCCTTCTCAGATATGAAAAGGAGCAGGCATAAAGCTTATGGCCAAACTTTTTTAGTGCCCTAATGTTGTAAGGTTGTTCGGTGCTTTAGGTTGACTTTGGCGATAACATTGTAGCACTCTGATTCCGGCACATGGTTGTGTCCATTTTGTTCGCCTTTTGTGCTCCCTCGAGTTGAATTTCTGTTTGTCAAGAACCCGTCTGCTTTGTTCGGACACCAAGGGTTTGCCCCACTCCTTCCAGAGGCAATGTTCATGCCATTTATTCCTAGAGTGCCTTGTATGGTTGAACATAAACCACTTATTAGTAACTCATAACTCTATATATCTCCAAGGTACAGCCCTGCATGGGTGCTGTCTTCATGCTGGCTTCCTCCAGACTGTATTAAACACAGTCTAGCATCATGTGAGTTTCCACATCACTATGTGGGCAGTACTGTCCTCCAGTCCCTCACTAGCCATTGCTCTGCCCAAACACCCTTATACTACACCTCCCTCCAAGTCCTTACCCAAATATAATTACAATACAATCTTTACTTGCTACTCCTTCTCCTTCCCCTTCCTGTTCTTGGCACATTTGGAGGAATGAGTTTCGTTTGCTCTGGGTTGACTTTATCAATTTGGTGATAAAATTGTAGCATTCTTTGTTTCCAGCACTAGTTGTGTCCATTTTGTTCGTCTTTTGTGCTCCTTCGAGTTGACTTTCTGCTTGTAAAGAACCCTTCTGCTTTATTCAGACACCAAGGGCAGAATTTTGCTGTCGGCGAGCAGGGGGCAGGGCCCGCTCGCTGACAGGTAAAATGATGCAGGATGACGTTGGGCGGAATCTCCGATGTCATCCCGGTCCATTTAAATTTTCAGGAAGGCTGGCCCGCAGCAGTGAGCTGCGGTCCCGCCGACCTGTCAATGGCCAATTGAGGCCATTGACAGATCAATTAAAGTACTTAGTGTACCTGCCCGTCCAACCTTGGGCATGATTGGCAGGCAGGCAAGGAGCCCGGCAGCAAACAGATAAAACATGAAACCTCATCCACAGGCAGAGTGAAGTTTCATGCTGGGTTTTAAAATTTTTAATAAAGTTATTATGTTGATTATGAACATGTCCCATCTCATGTGACAATGTTAGGGATTTTTTCTTTCTATTTTTAATCTTTTTAACAGTGTAAGCAATCTCCCTGAGGCAGCACTTAGCCTCAGGGAGATGTGTGCTCTTTCGTGCACATGCGTGAAAGAGCACACTCTCGCTTTTGGGGAATACCCTCCGGCCTGCACAGAAAGTGATAGCGCTTCCCACCGGACGTCATGCTGGGCAGGTCTTAATTGGCCTGCTCACGTAAAATGGCGGCGGGGCCTGCTTCTCCGGCGGGGTTCGTTTCCCCGCCTGCCGGAGATTGGGTCAGGCCTCCCCACCTGACAGGCAGAAAATTTTGCCCCATGGGTTTGTCCCATTCCTTTCAGAGGCAGTACTCACTCCATTTATTCCTAGAGTGGACTCGGACTTTTTTTTCTATGGAGTCCGCCATGTTCTTGTTGGACGTTGATATTTCATAACTGGAACCTTCATTTCCACTTGTTTCAAAATTTTAGCCAAATATGTGTTTACTTTCTTATTTTCCAATCCTTTTTCAAGCTTATGAATTTTTTCATTCAGCTCAGCAACTACTCTGGTGAGCTCAGTTGTCTTTGTTTCAATTACCTGCAAAATTCTTATACATGCTTAACAACTTCATCAGGGCATTCAGTTTCTTTCAGAATCTTTCTTCCAAGATCACTGACTGCCCCTTAGACTTGTTCAATTCACTCGTTAGATCCTCAATCTGTTTCTTGGATTTTTCTTTTTCTGCATTCAAAGTCTGGATTTGCTATTCCAAACTGTGCATCTTATTACTTTTTCAGATTAGATCGAAGTTCAAGAATTTCATTGCTCTTTTCATAATTCATTTCCAACATTTTGTCAAACTTATCTTCTGTATGTGAAAGTTGGTCCTCCACACTGAACAGATTTTTCTTAGCAGAGCCTAATTTCCTCTGTGCTATCTTTCAAGCTCATATTCTTTAACTGTACTTCTGCTAGTTGTTTCTGAGATTCTTCATGCTCCTTTGTGAGAACTTCTACTTTCTCTTGCAGCTGTTCAACCTTTTCTTGACATTCTTCGTTCTTAATTTTCATTTCAGCCATTTCATTTTTTAACAACTGAATGGTTCTTAGTATGTTTGAGGCATCCAGTGCCTTTCCTTCTGGTTCTATGATCTTCAGCATTGGATTTGCATTTTCCAGTCTTATTTCTGTCTCTTTCTTCGCTTGCCACAAAGCTTTGTCCTTGTCCTTCATTTTGGTTTTACTGTTGGCCAGGTCTGCCTCTGATGAAGTTGTAACTTGTTTCAGTTCTGTAATCATGCTATGCAAGGCTTCTTTATCCACTCACAGCTTGGAAAGTTCTATGGCTTTTCCTTTCAATGCTTCTTCTTTTCCATTCAGCCAGCTCTTCAGCTCTTCAGTCTCTTTCTTGTACTTTCTGGAATATAAAGCATTGCTGCATCTTCTGTGCCAACTGGTTCTTCAGTTCATTCAGAGTAATATTAAATTCATTTTGCTTCTCTTTGTAATTTTCCAGAGGAACAAGCTTTGACCTGAGGGATCGTTGTGGCATATGAAGGTCCTTCAGTAGGTTTTCCTTTTTTGTGAAGCTCAGTTGCTTCATCTTGCATTTTCTTATAATTTAACAGAGTCTCCTCGAGTTTCTTGTGCTGTTCTTCCATTCTGCTGTTCAAGATAGCCTTCATTTCTTCATGCTGCTGAAGGGTTATGTACTCCTTTTGTATTTGTTTTGAAGGACAATCAGCTGTTCTTTCAACTGTTTTATTCTTGTTGACTCCTTGCCAACACATGCTGCGCTTCAGTGCATTGCTTTGCCGCTCCTGATAGTTCCAGCGCAGCTTTTTCTGAAGTAGCATTCAACATTCTTTTTAGCTCCTCACGTTTTTCCAGGGTTACGAAATGATTCTTCAAAGAGTCTTTCAGGGCAGCAACTTTTCTCAGTACATTTTCTACATGCTGTTCAGTTGAGTTCTGGTTGAGTTCTTCCAACTCAACTTTGATACAAACATTTTCCTGTTGAATACCTTCATTTTCTTTTTGCAGATTTTGTTTCTTTTGGGTTACTTCAGATACCTTCCCTTCACTCACAGCCATCTGCTTGCTTTGCATTACCACCTGCTGTTGCACTTTGGGTAATGTGTCACCATTTTCAAAAAGCTCTATTTTTAAGTAATTTGGCTGCTTCTCAGCCTCTTACTTCTGCACTAAGGTCTTCGGCTTATCCACTTCATTGCACTGACATGGTCTGCCACCATCTTGCTCTTTGCCTGAGTACTGTCTCCCTTGGCTGGGGTCTCCTGTCTCTCTTGGCTTGGGGCTTCCTGTGTCCCTTGGCCTAGGGTCTCCTCTCTTCCTTGCCCTGGGGTCTCCATGCCCCTTTGAGCAGAATTTTCTATGCCCGATGGCACAGGCGTGATAGGTGGCATGAGTGGATAATATGGCACGATCAGTTTCACGACGGTGGGAAGTCAGGTTGTGATTGTCTGCTCAGCCCTCCGACGGTGAGCTGCGTTTCCCGCCATCAGTCATCGGGAACCTCATTGTAATACATCAGCGTATCATTATCAGGCCACCACCTCCCAAGCCGGGTTATTGCTCTTGCTGGCCTTCCTGCAGCCAGAGCGGGGTTAGAGGACATCCCGGCTGGCCTCCACAGTATCCAAAAGTCACTCGAGAGACGCATCGGTGAACCTGGGATCTGCAGTATTCTTAAGTTTCAGGGTCATGTCTTCCATTCAGCAGTGGTGAGCTGGAAGCACTGAGATGTGTACTTGCGACTGGACTTTAAAAATGGCGCCCAGTGTGATGCAGCGGCAGGGTAATGGCGGGCAGGTGAACAAGGACCTGCCTTCAATGGAAACAGTGTGTTTCCTGGGAGTGCATAAATAATAGGGCAGGTTCGGGACGATAGGGCTTGAAAACCCGGCGGGTAAAACGTTTTATCCACCCAATACCGCACTTATGCAAATTTGGAAAAATTCTGCCCTTTATTGGGGCTATCTGATCCTTCTTTTAAGGTCTACAATCTTCACAACATGGACTTTAAAATATTGGTCAAAGGTTTGTAATATTTCACCAAATATGGTTGAGGATTCACCTAAGACTTGCCTTAGGATTATTTCATCAACAAATGCACCAAACAAGTATAAAAAAATATTAACTTGTACTTTCCCTAATTTCCTGCTTAATTTAAAAATTTTCTTCTCCAAGACACCCAATTTTGGATCTGGTTTGCCCCTTGCCTTTAATTTAAATTGGTCTGGAAGTATTAATTTATTATCCACGGCCATTTATTTGAGTCGCTCTTTAATTTTGTTTTCCTCTTCAAGACGGCTCCACGGTTCTTTTTTCTTTGATTTTCTCGTGCTTGTCGGCTTTTGACAGGCTTCTGTTACGCTGTTGGGGCTGTTTTTTTTACTAAGGGTGGAATCGTCCCACATTTGCACTAAGTGCAGTAACAGACAGGAAAAAGGATGTTTTACCTACCAGCCACAATGGCGGCTTTTCGTCCCATATCGCCCCATTCCCACCTCATTAATTATGCAGCCACAGGAAACATGCCGCCTCGCTGGCGGACGGCCTCCAATTTGCCCACCACGCTGTGCAATTTGCCCACCTCTACGCTTCCTCATGCAGGGCACCATATTTAAAGTGCAGCTGCGTGCACACTTCTCAATGCTTGCAGACTAGGAGGGCACCGGTAAAGACGTGACCCCAAAAACCAAGAAGAGTACAGCCCCTGATTCAGTGATGCATTCCTAGGACACCTTCTGGACACCGTGGAGGCCTGTCGTGATGTTCCATTGCCTACTCTGGTTGCAGGAGGCCCATCAGCCTAACCACTCCGTCTTGTGAGGCGGTGGCAGAGGTGGTCACTGCCAGTGCTGCACGGAGGAGGTCAGCCATCCAGTGCAGAAAATGCATGAATGATCTCATCCATGCCGCCAGGGTAAGGCAACCAGCTCATCACTCTAAACTCTCACACTCACAAGGCCATCACACATTCACTGGCATCTCACTCACTCAAATGACATCACCACTCACTCTCACTCAAACCCTCACATCTCTATCTAGCCTCATCTCCCTGGAGACAGCCTGCTCAGCCCTCACCATCTTGAGGTCACTTACACAGATCAATATGTGCCCCATCAACACCCTGGGATATCCCCCTTCCCCAGTACAGCCTTCGCCTCGCAGCCCCTTTCATTGCCTGAGGCCACTTCTCCCCCTTCCCCAAGCAAGCCTTGTCCTGCAGCCATTGAAAAGCCACCCCCGCCTTAATGCTAGTACGGTAGGTACAACCTGCCCGTGAGCTCCCCTAAAAGTGATGTGGTGTTGCCTGCGAAGCCTGGCGCTAATGACCATGACTGCTGCCTGAAGAAAAGTAGGCAAGCAAGCCTCAAAGTCCCAAGTGAAGTGCAGCTCGCCAGGTGCACATCACTTATGTACAGTTTTGAAACATGTCGTTGTCCAATCATGCCAACATGCCCCGATGATCCAGTGTGTGGGGATGATTCTGGCGAGCATATGCTAATGTATTAAAATGACGTTCCCGATGTCCGGCAGTAGGAAATGCAGCCTGTCATTGATGGGCAGAGCAGACGATCGCAAACTGGTTTCATGACAGTAAATCAGATTTTTGGCCTTCTCGCCATATTGTCCGCTCATGCCCATCATGACGCCCGAACCAACGGGTGCGGAAAATTCTGGCCTTATTCTCTCAGCAGGAAACTTTTAAAACAAAAAGCTAGCTACTTGCTTTTTTAAGCCTGGGAATCAATTGGAAGATTTTTTTTTAGCTCAGTATGCTGTTTTAAAAACTTTTATTTGGTCAAGCTTTGCCATCACATGTTAAGGTGCCTGCAGTGGACTGTTGCTGCAGCTTTCTTGCAGTTGCCTCTGGATGTCCTGATCCTGATTGCTGCCTATTTTAAAAAGGTAATTTCTGCCTTTTTGCTGTATTTTCCTCATCCTTCATGTCATTTGGCTAAGTCACTTGACTGCGTTCACTCGGGTTCTTGTTTTCATCTGCACAGTGGATTATTTTTCAGCTTTCTTGTTTTGCTTTGATTTTTTCTCAGCATTTTGTGATATAGTTAGGTCCTTTGACTCTGCCTCTATGTCTCATCTGATCTGGCCTCTCCATCTGCACAGTGGATTCTTCTGCAGCCTTTCATCCATTTTTACTTTTTTTTTGAATATTGCACAGCTTTTTGTGATTTAGCTGGGTCTCTTGACTCAGCCTTCAATCAGGTCTGGCGTTGGACCTCCATTAGTCCTGGAGGAGCCCTTCGGCCTCCATGTCTGCAGTGGAGCTTCTTTTTAGGAGATATCCAATTGTGTCTTCAATCTAGGTGCATTTCTTTCAGGTCAGGCTACAGTTTCTTTACGGCTTGGCCTAAAAAGCCAAGTGGTTATGGTACTGGGCTTGTAACCCCAAGATCAAGAGTTCACATCTCACAATGGCAAACTATGAAACAATGTAACTTCATCTGAAACAGATGGAAACGGGTTTGTACTCGAAAGAGTTACGGTTTCTTTACTTTGTCATACTTTGAAATTATGGGTTCCTGCTCCATCTTCTCTGGGATTTTGGGGTCCATCCTTCACAGTCACCATGTTGTAAGGTTGTTTGGTATCTCATTAAGAAGTCTGGAAGCTTGTATGGTTGAACATAACCATTTATTAGTAACCCATAATTATATACATCTCCAAGGTACAGCCCTGCATGTGTGCTATCCCCATGCTGGCTCCTCTAGACTTTACTACACAACGTCTACCATTATGTGACTCAATACATCACTATGTGGGTGGTACGTTCTCCAGTCCCACGTTAGTCCTTGCTCTGCCCAAACACCCTTATACTACAATGCCAAAATTTTCTGGTGCCGTAAATTTGGTCAGTCGCCTGGTGTATCAAGGATTTGAGACTCTGATAGACACCTCCCACCTGATGTCCGTAGCCATGTCTTGTTTTTGCACCTTCCAATTGATGATGCTTCTCTCCAGGGATCAATTTCCATGCTATCACTGCTGACTTAGATTGATGACTGATGGAATATCCTCCCTCATTAGAACACAAGTAGCCACTTTCTAGGAACTAAATTAAAGTTTTTGTGCATTTTCAGCACACCTTTCGGTACTCTGAGGTATAGAAGCTCTCAGAATTTTAGGTCATATCGAGTTGGGTTGGTCACAGCAGATGGAGTGGGCATTGCCTGTAATGTTAGATAATTTGTTGAAAGAGTTCCTCAAGCAGTGGAGAAACCTATTTAAAATATTATTTAAAATACATATTAGCTCTATTTTGAGTAATAGAATTTTGCCCTCTGCCTGGTTCCCACCCCTGAGCACCATGCCTCCCCAACTCCTGTTCTCACTGAACACTGCAACTGGATATCACTCAGAAGAACTTAATTGCACCCTTCTAGCTCACAACCTCTATGATTCAAAATCTTTGTTGAGGCTTCTCTTCAAGTACCAAAGACTATGCTCCTGCACACTTCTAAGAGCTAATTTGCCTCCTCCAGCTCTCTCCTTTGACCTCTCGCTCCAACCACCCCAGCTCCCCTACCAACTATCCATGACATTCCCACACTGCCAACACCACCCCATTGCAGAATCCATCAGCAGATTAAACAAATTTGGTTCCAAAAATAATTTAATCCTCCTAATAAGACGACTGACAGGTATGTCCACGGGCAAAGAACCCCTTATTCTGGTGGTAATGATGGGATTCTCAGACTATCTTCTATGGGAAAAAAATGGGATGGGTTCCATTTCAGGCATGTACTCCAGCTTGCCCTATTTTCTGACATTTGCTATGCCTGGGCACAGATGAAGAAAAAGCTGTTCTTCAGTCTTCGTTATACCAATGGAGTTATGCATCAGGAGGCATCTGTGTTCTGGAGCATTTTAGAGTATTTCTTCCTGATAATTACCATATTGGACTGCTACTGTCCTTGTCAACATATTTTAAAAAAGAATTTACTTTTTCTTCTTATGAGCTTAGTATTCTACTAGAAGCCCCCTTTTCATGACAGGACTATTGAGATCTTCATCTGAATGCCTTTCTGCAGTAAGCTAGTGTTGTTTATATTCTACTCAGAGGCATAATTGCCCAGTTCTACTACTATGGACGGAATCGTCCCAGATTTGCACAAAGTGCAGTAGTGAGCAGGAGAAAGGACGTTTTACCCACCGGCCACAATGGCAGTTTTTCATGCTGTATTGCCCAATTCCCACCTCATTAATAATGCATTCCTAGGAAATATGCCAGGTTGCTGGCAGGGCAGCCTCTGATTTGCCCGCCCGCTGTCACCTCAGGCCTTCAATAATCCAGGCACCATGTTTAAGGGACAACCCTGTACAGAGCTAGCACTCTCTAAGGCATCAAAAGCTGCTGGAAATTCATGGCTGCCAAAGGGAGGAAACATGCTACCACCAAATTTAGCGCCTACTGGATGCTGTGGAGGCCTGCTGTGAAGCTCTGTACCCCTGCTCTAGGTGAAGACCAGCAAACAAGATGACAAATCCAGCGTGGGAGGCGATGGCAGCGGTGGTCATTACCAATGCAACCCAGTGCCGAAAGAGGATGAATGATCTCCGTTCTGCCAGGGTAAGTCACTCTCCTCATCAGTCTCAGCTCTCACACTCACAAACCCATCACAGATATACAGGGATCTCACTCACTGCCAGTTCAAGAGACATCACCATTCACTCTCTCTGACACACCTTCATTTGCCCTGGAGACCATGTCTGCATCCCATCCATGGCACCACTCGCCACCCACATGTGCCAGGCATACTTATCATCTGGCCTGGCAGGCATCCTGCTTACAACTCTCAACCTGTATTCATGCAAGACAAGATGGCACACAACAAAAGGGAGAGGTCGCCAACTGTTGGGGGAATGCCTCTCATCAAGCTCCTCACAAACTTTCCAAATGGACTCATCCAGCTGGCCAGAGAAGACCTGGACAGCTCCTGTGCTGACAGTGAGGTTGGCGGAGCTCGACCAAGTGAGGATCCAGGAGTGCAACATACAACAGACAACCATGCTGTAAGTGAGTTCCTCTGTTCTGCAGAGCCCTGCCATGCACTAATTATCTCTCTTTGCTTTCGCAGGGACATGTGGGAAGCAGCTGAGGGGGTCCACAAGCCAGGTCCTCAACTCAAGCCCCAAAGACACTTTGGAAGAAGAATCTGATGACACCATCATTGAAGACCCAGGTCACAGTTCTCACCCACACCCTCTACCAGTGCAGAGACACACACCTTGGTGGGACCTAGCTCTGGAATAGCCTCGGGGTCACAATCTGCTGAGCACATGAACTGTCTGATCCACAGCAGGTGGCAGCAGGGATTTCACAGGTTTCTGGCACTCAGAGGACTGCTGAAAGCCAGAAATATGCTCAGTCTGAGTCACATTAGGAACCTCTGGACTCGGTCATACCTCAGTTGCTGGAGCTGCAGAGGCAAGCTCAGGAACATCAAGAAGGGTTGTCCGCTGCACTCCTCAGATTGCAAGGCGCAGTCTGTTCGCCTTCAGTCTGAGGTGATCGCGCTGGCATGCGCACCGAGGTCAACACTGAGAAGATGGTGGCTGCCATGGAGACCTTGGGCCAGGACATCAGTGTTGCACTACTGCGTGAGCTGAACTCCATTGCTGACGCCATAGTTGGCTTCCAACGGTATCAACGCGAGAGGGGTGTGGGGCAGCTTGATCTCACTCCAGCTTCCCCTTCTCCTCAAAGAGTCAGCCAGGGGCCCCTCGGGCACCCATAGGGAGGATCAGCAGGTGCACAGCCTGGGGCCATTCATCTAGGTAACTCTGGGAGCTTCCGACCCATACAAATTCCTTCTTCCTGTGACCCCAGGCAGCTCCAGCTCCACAGGCCAAGGAAGGTGTACTACTGCCACACAGCAGGACCCCGAAAGCAGGCCGGGGTCCTCCAGGTGTCAGCCCTCCAAAGAATGCCCGCCAAGGTCAACACAAACAGGGCCTAGCAGTCAGCAGGCTGCCTCCACCTCCGCTGTAGATGTCAGTGGAGCACCAATACGTAGCGGCTGGATTAGGAAAGTTAAGAAAGTGTAGTTTCCCTGCATGGGCATGGGTGTTAATCACATGTACATAATGTTGTCTATTGTAAATAAACTCTCAACAATGCCGCCCTGTCTATGGCTCCTTGTTATAGTGAGCTGTGTTCGTGTCAGTCTGAAGTGAAAACTTGGTTCCTGCACAAGATAAAGGTTGGTGTCTCAGTCCAGGGCCTCTTCCCTGCACTTTGTGCTACCTTCCCAGCACACTGATGGTGCAGCTTCACAGTCACTTGGCACACCAGTCATGTTTGCACTTTAATGAGCTTATCATTGCTGCCAGAATGTTGTGGGCTGGTGTCACAGAATTTCTTTGAGGTGCAGCTGGCCCCCCATCTCATCAACATTTGTGTCCAGTGACAGTGTGGTCCTGAAGGGTTCAGCTCACAAAGGATGCAATAGGATCAGGAGAAGTTAGTTTCCCCACTGCATCCTCATGATAAGACCCGGTTCACAGAGCGCAAATGAGCTGCTATCAGCCAGGCAGGAGTCAGACATTCACATAAGCTATCTATATGTCGCCAAAATCCTCCTGGAATGTAGCGACTTGGGCATCTGCTGCGTCTCCATGACAGGACTCTTATCACAGAGGGTATGTGTACTGTCATCAGCCAGACAGGAGCCAAGCGTTTGCAGATGCAATGTGAGGGTCTATGGAGTGCCCTCACTGCATGTCTTCATCATCCTCCACGAATCTAATGGCTACGAGGGCCTCCCGAGAGTGGATGTCTTGTCTGGATAACGTGATGGCCTCATTGCCGTCACCCTCACCTTTGAGAACCTCAGCACCCTCTTCTCCGTCAATGTCCTCCTCATTGGAGGAAATATGCAGCTCCTCCATCTCCTCCTCAGGCAGCTCCTACCCCCGTTGTAATGCCAGGTTGTGTAGGGTTCAGCAGGTGACGATGATGAATGACACCCTCTGAGGGTTGTATTGCTGGGCTCCACCAGACCAGTGCAGGCGTTGGAACCTCATTTTTCACATCCCAATGGTTTGCTCCACCAAACTGAGTTGCAGCATGAGCCTTGCTGTACCTTCTCTTTGCTGCACTCTGAGGCCGCCGCACAGGTGCCATCAGCCACATCCTCCACATGTAGCCCTTGTCACCGAGGAACCAACCTACTGCCTCTGTGGATGCTGGAAGATGTCGGGATCTGAGACACACTGAGAATATAGGAGTCATGGAGACTGACTGGGCATTGTGCGCAGACCTGCAGGATGTATCTGCTGTGGTCACAGACTAGCTGAACTTCCAGCAATCGGAAGCCCTCACGGTTCACATACTACATTGCTTGTTGCCATGGAGATCTGAGCGCCACGTGCATGCTGTTGATGGCACGGTGCACCTGTGGAAAACCAGAGATCTGCGCAAATCCCAGTGATCTTGCTGCCTTGCTTGATCCCGATTGAAATGCACAAAGTTGTGTGCCTTCGCGAATATGGCATCCGTGACATCCTGGATGCACTTGTATATGGAAGCTTGTGAGATCCTGCAGAGGTCACCTGTGGAGTCCTGGAAGGAGCCACTGGTGTAAAAATTGAGTGTTGCTGTCACTTTCACAGCCACAGGCAGTGGATGCCCTCCATGTCCCTGTGGCACTAAATCCTGCAGCAGGTGTCATATGTGACCAACCAATTCCCTGGACATGTACAGTCGTCGATGACACTGGTTCTTGGTCATCTGCAGGAATGACAAGAGCTGCCTGTAGACTTTGGGCCTAGTTAGGTGCCGACCCGTGATGGCTCGCTGTGGCTCTTCAGTTGGTGTTTGCAGGACCCCCAGCCATCTCTTCTTCTTGAGGCTACTACTCCTCCCTCTGTCCAGCCAGGCGCATCCATTGCTCTCTTCTCCTTTGTCTTCACTCCCTGTAAGCCATGAGGTGTTCAGCCAGGCTCCGTGCTCCTCATGTACTCCTCCTGCAGGATAAAAGAGGGAGACACATAGGTTAGCATTGGTCACCTAGGGACCTCTCATGGTTACGTGTGCGGCTCCGACTCTGTCTTAAGGCCCCTCAACCAATGCCAGAGAGTGCTGGACAGCACTTGGGTGGCCAGAGTTTTGTGCGCTGCACGGCTTGCTGAAACTCCATCCATCTCCGCCCCACTCCACCTGACCAATTGGGGCAGCTTCACGCACTGGACTGCATGCTGTGCTCCCAACTCAGGCCCAAGCATTCTCCTAACCCGCACTGCTAGGCTGCGCTGTTAGCTTGAACCATGGGGGAGACTGGTGCAAACCTGAATGAAGACATTGCAAGGGGCTGTCAGCACCTCCATCAGTGACTGTACCATGGCCAGCTTTCACACGTTGTCATCTAATTGTTCTGCAGCCCCCTAAAACACTCATTAATTTGCAGTCTGCACCTAAGGGTGAAAAGTTCAGGTGCATGTGGTGGTACTTTCATGCCTCTGCTTTGCTTGAATGGGCAGATAAGTCAGATGACCAACTCCACACATGACAATGTAACTGCTCCTAACCTGTCTCAGATGCGGATGAATACTCATTTTATACACGGTTTCCCTAATGCGTGGCCACTTCCCTACCCACCACCACATGTGCTTGTGCACTACCATCAGACCGTACTGCCTTACACTCCCCACCTCGCCCCAACCGATGTGCAGCCCTTGCCCCGGCATCACTTTGTAAGCCAGCTGGGAAAAAGCAACTTGCCTATGTCCTCGCCTGAATGCGTGGCACCTCTTACTGGAAGGGGCAACCCTCGCGTGCACTGCGCAACAGTAATGTGCACTCCCCTCCGAGTTCCCCTCAAAGTTCAACTCGCCAGGTGCACGCATTTTAAATGCTGTTATGGATCTCATCATTCTGACTACCCAACCCTGACACAAGTTGTTGTGGGAGGTAAATTTGACGTGGGGGGATGATTGTATTGGGCAGGCAAGTTGATGAGGTGCAAATGCATTGAAATTATGTTCCCAACGTTGGACGGCAGGAAAGGCAGCCCGCCATTAATGGGTGGAGTAGATGATGGCTAACTGGTTTCATAATGACGCGAAACTGATTTTTAGCCTTCACATCATATTGCTCCCCCTCAGCCCACTATGACGCCCGCCGCCCATGGGGGTAGAAAATTCTGGCCATGTCTTCTGGCTTCCTTGTGCTTAGTATGTCACCTAATGCCGTCTTCTCATTTAAACTATCTACTTTAGTCTGTCCACAGACTATGAGCTAGATTTTATGTTCGGAACTCACTGGGGGAGTGGGGGAGTTGCTAATGCATGGAAAACCCAGAAGTAAGTGCACAGTGACTATCACTGTCTTTTTAACCCAGCCACTCTATTATCATATGATTTCCGGGTCTCCTGACCAATTAGTGTCGTCAGGGATGATGCATAACATGATTTCAACTACAATATTTATATAGACATTCCAAACATGCATATTGAAAGAGCTTGCAGTTGAGAACCAAAGAGAAGCAAGTGCCAGAATGGTCGAAGATTGCGTCTCATTTCACTGTTGCTTCCCTGGACATGATGCTGGGGCTGTGAGGACCTGGAGACGTGTGCTGTTCCCTAGCGACAGAAGGAAGAAGCTGGCTGGGAATTCCACGCTTCTGGACACAATGCAGGAAGCAGTTCAATGACCTAAACGTGGGAGGGTGAGAGCAATGGTCTGTTTACCTACGTCCTGATGTGTGTATCATCCCGACACCTTCAATCTGTGTTCTCAAGTCTACTCTTGCATATTACTCCTCACACCAACTTATTTTGCCTTACACTGCTCCTTCTTTGCTTCAGCACTTCCTCATATTCCTATCTGTCTACCCAACCCTGACACTCAGCCTTATACAAAGGGCTCGATTTTCCTCTTTAAGGTAGGAATTAGGAGTCAGGCAATTTCCTGACATCGTGACTCTACCTCCTAAGTGGCTGTGCCCGCACACCATATTTTCATCCCATAGAGTTGGGGGCAGGCTAGAGTTGGGATCATGGCCTGTCGAAGAAGCACGGAGGCATAATCTGCGACACAAATAGTGCCGGGAGTGGAGGCGGGTCCATCACATCCCAGGCCCAACAAAAGGCCTGTCACCAGCGCCATACTTTTATCACTTCACCTCATGTTAAGGTGTTCGGAAAGAGACTGCAAATGCTGAACAATGGTCAGGAAGTGACTGTCAACACTTCACTAGGTGGCTGAACTTTGACCTGTGAGTACATACTGTCATTGTTGATGTAATTGGTTGATACATTGTTGCCCTGTGGGATACCTATTCCTTAGTGTGGAATTCCTTAGTGTCCTCCCAACCTACTGTGGGGTTCATTGTTGTCCTCATCTGCTGCTGTGCAGACTCAACTTTGACGACTCTACTGGAACAACCTTTTGTTGCATCCCTCCTGCAAGTGTCTGCACTCAACTAAATGCACATGCAACAGATCACAGCATCGCTCTGCAAGTACTGCGCAGCCTCAACACATGCTACTCTGCAAATTATACAAGAACAGTGAGACCACCAAGCCTCTACATGGTGAACCCATCACTAATAATGCCAGGCCACAAAGCACGATCCCCTCACTATCATGGCATCTTGACAAGCTACCAATACACCACACACTTGGATAACACAGATACTAATTGAAGTACTTTTCTACTCAAATGACAAAATAGCTGAAAGAGAGCAGTCAGGAGACCTAGGACATTCAGGAATCAGAAATAGGACATTCAGGAATCAGAAATGCCCTGGTGAATCCCAACCCCACTCTGGGCCATTTCGATTGTGGCTGGACCAGGGCCTGCTTGAGCAGTGGCATCCTCTCCTGCCAGCTCTTGGCGGCGGGACTTCCTGCCTGAGGGAGGCAGAAGCCATGACTGAAGGCAATTAAATGCCTGAGGTAAAATCCAGTCTTGGCTACCAGAGCCGGCAGCAGCAGGGTTGCTCCTCCACGTAAAATTTCAGCTTCAGTTTCTCATCTCCCATGTCTTCTTCCAGGATTCTTCTTGCAGTATCTGTGGAGATACAATGAATCACTGAGAATTTTAGATAGATAAGGTTACTGTACATTTTTCCTTTAATGCTCCTTCAGACGCTTCTCCACGATAATAACTCCAGATACGTGAAGGAATAGAATTTTCATTGTGGCACCTCGGACATAGTCTTCTCTAGGCTTCCGTAATACAAATTAAGACTAGGTACACAACTAGTATAGTACCTAACTTGCTTCTCTTTTCAAATCACCTTACTTTTTCCTATGTTGCAGGAATATCTGAGGATTACAGAGGATCTGCTTATCAGTGTACCTCTCAAAAATGATTGAACTGAGTTTTTAGTCTTTTTGCTTCCTGTCTCCAGAATGATGTCCCTTCCCTATTAGAAACTCCAACTCACTTTATTAAAGATTTTAGCTCTTCTTTTCACCCTGTTCACTGGTACAATTTCTCCTTTCTCGTTCATTACATCGTGAGATAAATAACTGGGTCAACATCAGAGTTATAGGATGTTTTAGAAACTGTGAGCCTCATCTTGAAAACTGAATCTTTATAAAATGCCAGATTTTATTTTATTATGTTTATATGAATTAATCACTCCTTTCTGAAAGAGCGGTGCACTTTTGACAAATTGGTGTTCTGATGTCAGATTTTAAAATGTCTATTTTATTATATGTTTTGGATAGACCGAGTCTCCACTGCTAATTCGTCCATATATAGTGGATCTCACAAGGTCGGAAATACATTCTGTAATGACTAGTGGATTTGCTACCATTGCAGGATCCGTCCTGGGAGCATATATTTCATTTGGGGTAAGTGATTGACTTAGGCTATTTCTGAATGACAAAAGTAGACGCTTTTTGTTCTGTTATGATTGTGCATAATATTAAACTATAAGTTAATCGGAACAATACAACTTTTTCCAAATTTTAGCATGGCTGATAGACTCCATGGACTCAGTTATTCTCCTTGTATTAGAAGAGGGTCAGAACTGGGCTTCAGCCTGCTGTCCCAACTCGGTTCCCTGAGTTGAGAGCGTTACCTAAATAGCACAAGCTCCTGCAGGAACCCCAGCACAGAGAGGTAGCTTCCTACTACTCAGGAGGGAGGTGTGGCAATGGAAAAGTGGGATAGTTGTTGCAAGAGCACGAAGATAAGAGGTGATGTTCAAGGGGACAGATGTTTTGATTTTATTTGTTCATGGCATCTGAGCATTGCTGGCCATCCTTAATTGCCTTTGAAAAGGTGGTGGTGATTTGCCTTCTTGAACTGCTGCAGTCACCGTGCTGTGGGTACACTGTATTAAAGTAAGGTAGGGAGTTCCAGGATTTTTGATCCAATAATGATGATGAAATGGCGACATATTTCTGAGTCAGTATGGTGTGACTTGAAGGGAGATTTGCAGGCGGTAATGTTCCCATGTGCTTGCTACCCTTGTTAGTCCAGGCGTTTGAGATTGCGAGTTAGGAAGATGGTGTTAACAAAGTGTTTATGAATTGTTATAGATGATATACAATCTGTCGGTAGTGGGGGGGTTGAATTTTTAAAGTGATGGATGGTGTGCCAATCAAGTCAACTGCTTTGTCTTGGTTGGTGTTGATCTTAAGGGTTGTTGGAGCTACACTCATCCAGGAAGTGGAGAGTATTCCCCATCAGAGTTCTGACTTGTGTTTTGCGGGTAGAGGAAAGGCTTTAGAGAGTCAGGAATAAGTTGCTCACCACAGAATTCTGAGTTTCTGACCTGCTCTTGTAGCCACAGTATTTATTTTTGCAGGTCCAGTTAAGTGTCTGGTCAGTGGTTAACCCCAGAATGTTGATGGTGGGGATTCAGCAATGGTAATTCTGTTGAATGTCAAGGGAGACCACACCATCCTCCTCCAGTACGTCTACACTGTTGTTCAGCTGGCTGGGACTACTCACACCTGGTTCCATTCTTATCTATCAAATTGCAGCCGGAGTATCTCTTGCAATGACTTCTCTTCCTACTTCTGCACCATTTCTCTGATATGCCAGAATGATCTATCCTTTGCCTCCTCCTACTTCTCACCTACGTGCTGCCCCTCGGCAACATCGAAATTCCGTTCCCTAACTACTGACTCCATCTCTCGCCATGGCAACAGTCTAAGACTAAATCAGTTTGTTCACAATCTTAGTATCATATTTGACCCTGAGATGAGCTTCTGACCACATATTCATGTTGTCACTAAAACTTGCTATTTTCACCTTCATAACACCATCCAAATTCACCTGTGTTTCAGTTAATCTGCTGCCGAAACCCACATTCATGCCTTTTGTTACCTATAAATTTGACTATTCCAATGCAGTCCTTGCTGGTTTCCCACACACTGTCATTCATGAAGCTGAGATCATCTAAACCTTTGCTATCCTTTCCTTAACTCTCACCAAATCCTGTTCATCTGTCTCCCCTGTGCTTGCTGAACTTACATTCGTTCACAGTCAAGTGATGACTTGATCTTAAAATTCTCATACTTATTTTCAAATACCTCCATTGCCTCACCCTTCCTTATCTCTGTAATTGCCTCTGACCGCACAGCCCACCAGATATCTGTGCTGATCTAATTCTGGCTATTGAGCATCTCCAATTTTAATTTTTGCACCATTGGTGGTTTAGCTGCTTGGACCTGAAGCTCTGGAATTCCTTCTCTACACCTCTCAGCCTCCCTAACTTGCATTCCTTCTTTAAGGTAATCCTTAAAACCTATCTTTTTGACCAAGCCTTTGGCCATCTGACCTAATAGGAGTACTGCGTCCAGTTCTGGATGCCATACTTGAGGAAGGATATAAAGGCATTGGAGAGAGGACAGAGGCGATTCACAAGAATGATTCCAGGGATAAAGAACTGTAGCTATGAGGATAAATTGGAGAGGTTGGGACTCTTTTGCTTAGAGGAAAGAAGGCTGAGAGGAGACTTGATAGAGGCATTCAAGATCATGAGGGGTATGGACAGAATAAATAGTGAGAAACTATTCACACTCAAGAGAGCATCAAGTACTAGAGGGCACAGATTCAAAATAATTGGTAAAAGGAGTAAATGTGCTATGAGGAAAACTTTTTTCACCCACAGGATGGTTGGAGTCTGGAAAGAACTTCCTGAAAGGGTGCTGGAGGCAGATTCAATTGAGGTGTTCAAAAGGGAATTGGATTGCTACCTGAAAAGAAATAAAGTGCAAGGTTTTGGGGATAGACAGGGGAGTGAACCTAGGTGGAATGCTCTTACTGAGAGCCAGGGCAGACTCGATGGGCTAAATGGCCTCCTGCATTGTAATGATTCTGTGATTCTATGATTTCCCCACTAGGCACAATTCATAAAATTTACCTAATAGATTGCTGTTACAGATGGTCATAATATTGAGCCTGGCCACTACCTCCTACTACGCACAATCATAAGATATCAGAGCAGACACAGGCCATTTGACCCCTTGGGTCTATGCCACCATTCAAAAAGATCAAAGCTGATCTGATTGTGGCCTTAACTCCACTTTCCTGCTGGCTCCCATAACTCTTGACTCCCTTGTAGATGAAAAATCAGTTTTGAATATAATCAATGACCAAGCCAACTCTGCTCTCTGGGGAAGAGAATTCCAAAGATTAATGATGCGCTGAGAGAAGAAATTTCCCTTCATCTCCATCTTAAATGGGAGACCTATTATTTTTAAACTGTGCTCCCATTCTTTTTTTAATATTCTTTCATGTAATGTGGGTGTCACTAGCAAGACATTTTCTCATCTCTAATTGCCCTTGAGAAGGTATTGGTGAGCCATACACTTGAATCATTGCAGTCCATCTGGTGCATGCTCCAGATTCCCCCATGAGGGGAGATATCCTCTCAGCACCTACCCTGTCAAGCCCCCTCAGAATTATTAATATGATCACCTCTTATTCTTCTAAACTCTAATGAGAGTATAGGCCCAATCTGCTCAATCTTTCTTTGTAAGACAATCCTTTCATCCCAGTGAACCGTCTCTGAACTACTTCCAATGCAAGTGTATCCACCATAAAGTAAGGAAGCCAAAACTGTACACAGTACTCTAAGTAGGGTCTCACCAATGCCCTGTACAGTTACAGCAAGACCTCTCTACTTTTGTACTCCATCCCTCTTGCAATAAAGGTAAACATTCTGTGTGCCTTTCTAATTACTTGCTGTATCCACATGCTAACTTTTCGCTATTCATGTACAAGGACATCAGATCCCGTTGGACCTGATTCCAAAATTCCCACCCCCATATTGGCACCCCCAATTTTCACTAGTGCAGGTTAATGGTTGCAAGCCACTCTCAACCTGGCTGGCTCAATTACAGGGGTAGGCATCTCCTAGCTCCCAACAATTTTCTTAGAGATGGGCTGGTATTTTCACAGCAGACCATTAAAATATTAATAACAGAGACTTCAACATTTCACACCTGTTAATCTTCTCTAAATAAACATTGAGACTTGACAAAGAGGTCACAGTCAACTTAGTATAATCACTAAAAGATGTCAATCAAGCAAAGTCACCAATTCATTTCAGTTGTCAAAATAGAACCCCCTGCTGAGTTAATGCTTTTATTGGACTGGGCTCACAGCCAAACATGCATAATAAAGCTACCGTTCACTAATTATGGATTCCAGCATTTCCCAATGGCAGATGTCAGGCTAACTAGCCTGTAGTTTTCTGCCTTCTGCCTCCCTCCTTTCTTGAATAGAGGTGTTAAATTTGTGGTTTTCCAATCCGAAGGAACCTTTCCAGAATCTAGGGAATTGTGAAAGATTACAGTACAACCAATGCATCCAGTATTTCTGCAGCCACTTCTTTTAAGACCCTAGGATGCAGACTATCAGGTCCAGGGGACTTTAGCACCCCCCCCCCCCCCCACCATAAGTTTTCCAAGTACATTTTCTCTGGTGGTAGTGATTGTTTCAAGTTCCTCACTCCCTTTAGCCTCTTGATTTTCTAATAATTTAAAATGCTTTTTGTGTCTTCTGTGAAGACAGATGCAAAATACTTGTTCAACGTCTCTGCCATTTCATTGTTTTCCATTATTAATTCCCCAGACTCATCCTCTAACAGACCAACACTTAGTTTAACTACTCTTTTACTTTCAATATGATCCACTGCCTCTTAGACTCATCTCATACAGTGGTACATCCACTTCCCCAGGCATCAGATGAAGTCTGGTGCAGTGTTCCTCCATCATATGCTCAAGGCTATTTAATGCATTGATCTTTTATCTGCCTTCACTTTTTTTTGCTACTTTTTTGTTTCTTCCCCCTGCAAACTTTAGAAAAACTGACAATTATTTAAATTAATACTTTCAACCTTTCCCTTCTGTGAGTGTACTTTGTAAGTATTCCTTTTAATTTTCCAGCAACACTTATGTTGTTCCGGTATGCCCTTCCTCTTACCTTCTCCCATTAATACATTTAATATATTCCATACCTAGGCTTGTACACCAGATCCAAATTAGTATTGTTTAAATCTAAATCTCGTGAACTTGAAGTAATCAGATCTGTGGGCTAGTTGCACATAATGCGCTCCAGGAGCACCCATCCTGCCACCATTGTGATGAGACTACATAATTATTCCCAAAATCATCCGTAGTTTCTTACAAAATAACTATTCCTGACAAAGGATTGAATGTTCAGGTTTTCACAGGCATGGGAACCAAATAGTGGTGCTGGCCGGCATACCATTCTCGCCGCCGGTGTATTCCACCAAGATGGGGGGAGGGTGGCCTCGAGATCCAACTCAATCTATTAACATCACCAATTAACTTTGTGAAATAACTCATTCAGAGCTCATTAAGGGGCTTCAGATTTTCACGAGGGCACACTGGCTCCTTTCCTGTGACTCCTGAGGCCCTGCTTTTGTACCCAGCTGAGCAGGGCTGTGCCCTCCATCCTCTGTGGGGGATTTCCCACAGCTGCCTTTGCCTCTGGTACCTCCTCTACCACATTAGTTCCCTGCTCATCACCCAGTTCCACCTTACCCAACACACCAAGATGACTATATCTGTGCTGGTGGAGGATGCCCTTGTAAGGTGATGATGCCTCTTCTGAGCCCTGCTGTTGCTGCGCTTGGCCAACTGATGGTGAGGAAGTTGGCCTGATTACCTGGATGTCTCCATCTGTGGGAGACATGAGAAGATATCACGGGAACTAGGCTTGGAGAGCAAAAGTCTCTACGTTCCCGAGGCTTCCCAATGCAACTGAATCTTCGGTTTGCTGCTGGACGGTTTGGAGTGCAGTGCACCCTCTTAATTAATGCATCAGTTGTTAAAGCCGGTTTCACTCGAGGCTATTTTATATGCTGGTAACATTACAATAATTGATCAGAGGCTATTCTAACTGTAATAAATTGGCCATTTTTATTTAAACACTTTTCACCCCTTCCCCACTCAAAAATAATGGAAGGAGGTTGTAAAGATTAAATCTTTAAAAGTTTTATATATAAGATCTTTAATAAGGCTTTAATCACCATTTCCACCATGGATGTTCATTTCACCTTGCCTAATTTCTTTATTGTCTGTGACCCTGGTGATGTCCATGGCTCCTTACTCCATGGTGGTGATAACATGAAGGTAGGGATCCCCTTCTTCTGTTTGGGTCTTCGCATGGGCATTATGGGCCTGTTTCTCCTGCAAAGACAAGGGATAGAGTGATAAGGCACTGCTGGCCTCAATGGCCATAGTCATCTGCTCCTATTTATTAGACGCTGCATATTTCAGACCTGGCAGGTCTTCAGCAGGATTATAACTCTGAGCCATTCTGAGGGATCAGTAAGTGCCCTGGGCAAAGCTCCTCCCATGATCAAGAGCAGCATGTGGCCTAAGGCTCCCCGGAAGTCTGCTGATGGGTGAATACCCAGAGGCCTGTCCTGAGGGTTAAGGGTTGCATTCACTTTGCCAGTGCGTATCAGGCCATTAAACCTCTCCCAACATTAGATCCAGTTTCTGCACACCACACTATTGCTGACTGTCAGCTATCTCCATCAAGGCCAGCTACCTCCATCAAGGCCTGCTTAGTTTGGGTGGGTGGTCTCCTCCTGCCAGCCTCCAGGACGAGGACCTCCCTCCCCTCCCTTATGGTCTTGAGGAGGACCTTTGTTAAATTTGCTTTTACAAGTTTATAATTTAGATATTTCAAGTCCTCAGTTAAGTGTTCTTCTTTCTGTGACTGGTTCTCAATTGTTCTCACCAATTCTCTTCTTTCATTATCAAATTCGTCTTTCATACATGAAAGTTAATTTTCTACATTGATCAGGTTTTCCTTAAATTGCTTGTTATTGGCAATAAGTGTTTCATTTGTGGCCACCGTAGTTTCTTGGAAGTTAGTTTGGATTAACATGATCAACCGCTTATTGCCACATTACTGTCTCCAATAGCCAAATCATTACCCAGAGTAAAATAAACTCCTTCAATAGGTTATTTAGGAATAATTACCATGATAACAGTTCCATTTACAAAGTGACTTTGTAAGTTAACTTCACAAAGAAACAGGTTCATAAATTCCATTACTGCCCCTTATTAATACTTTTTCTTTCATAAAACTACCCAGCATGCAATTTGTATCATCAGTCACCATCAATGATTGAACTGTCCCTGTATCTCTCAAAATTTTGATCTGTTTACTTATTTTGTTGAAGGAATAAGGGAACACTTCTCCCTTTGACACAAAACATCCAGAACCTCTGTTAGCCTGACTTCACCAGTAATCAAAGAAGAATTCCCTGAACTATCCTGAACCATACCCCCCTTTCCTGTATGTTCTCCGGGAACATGTTTCACCTGTACTACTACTACAGTTTTAACAACCATTTCCTTTTCTGATGCAACTTTTCCTGAGGATTCCTTAGACATTCCTACTACTGCAATAGGTCTACCATGTAATCTCCAATCTTCCCTAACATGTCCCACCTTGTTACAGTGAAAACACTTAGGCTTTCGAATGTCACTTCCACCATCAGTACCTTCCTTTCTGGTCTGAGGAGAAATTTCCTGGGAATTCCCCACTGTCCTTTTTCTTCCCTGGCTGCTTGTCTTCCTTTCACCTTCCCACCTTCTATCCTTCTCGGGTTTATGGGGATCACAGAAAAAGGGTTTAGATTAATGGACCAGATCATAATCGTCAGGCATCTCCGCTGCCTGTCTAGCTGTTTTAACCCTCTGATCCTCAACATGTGTTCTAACTACAAAAGGAAGTGAATCTTTAAATTCTTCCAAGAGAATTATTTCCCTAAGAGCTTCATACATTGTCTCTACCTTTAATGCCTGTACCCAACAGTCAAAATTACTTTGCTTTACCCTTTCGAACTCAATTTAGGTCTAGCCAGGCTGTTTCCTTATATTCCAAAATTTCTGCCTCTATGCCTCAGGACTAACTCATATGCACTTAGACTAGCCTTTTATACTGCATCATAATCCACTGAAAGCTCTTCAGAAAGTGAAGCATAAACCTCATGAGTTCCACCTACCAACCTAGAATGTAAAAATAATGACCAGATTTCTTTTGGCCTCTTCATTTGCTTAGCTACCTTCTCAAACAAAATAAAGAATGCCTCTACATCCCTTTCCTCAAACTTTGGGAGGGCTTGCACAAACTTAAACATCTCCTCACTGGGTTTTAGGTTGAAGCTTTTTTTCATCATCAGAACTTTCCTCAGCGTCTGAGACCTCTTTTTTAACTTCCAACCTTCTACGTTGGTATTCCCTTTCTTGTTCCTTTCCTCTCGCCCTTGCCACTCTTTCTTTATCCTTCTCCCTTGCCTAAAATTCCAGTTCTAGCTTCCTTTCTCTCTCCTGCCTTTCCATTTGCTCCCTTTGAAATGCCATTTCTCTTACCTTTTTTTTGCCTCTAATTCAAGTTTTTTCAGTTCCTTTGCTTGTTCAAGTTCAAGCTTCTTAATTTGTAACTGAAGACTCACTATCTCCAGTTGTGACTCACCCCCTGGACAACATGGCCTCTCTATTATCCCTTCCAGTTTTAAATGCTGGGCTATTATCTCAACTATGTCTGCTTTCCTCACCCCCTTTGGGTAATTCTATCTCCAATTTATCCACCAATTCCATTAGCTTACTCTTAGTTACTTTCTGTAAACCAGTCAATCTGTAAAAAGTCTTAGCATCTTCCGAAGCCATTTCTAATTCCAACCTGTATAATACCTCACAGCAACTCCAGTTTCTATGTCCAGCACCCCTTTACCTCCACATACTTGTTAAAGGATTCACAGATCCCATCAATGTTCAATCCCAGACCAATTATTATTCTGCATCCAACCACCTGCTGTCTGGGTTTCAAATCCCCAAGAGCCCCACATTATTACGATCAGGGAAGATTACCCCTGATCAAGCCTAATCCTAGGGTAGAACCCAGCTTGATAGATCCTAACTTTTATTTGTCCGTTTAAATATGTGGAGAGTAGCTACTGAATAGAGTCACAGGAGTCAGCTGATGAACTTTTGACAAAAGAATAAAATATTTATTAAACAAGAAAAGATGAACTATATTACAATATTCCTTCACCCACAACTATACCTTTTCTGAAAAAATACAAATTTGTAAGTTACAAAAGCTATTTTTTACTCTAGTATTCACAGTAAGTACACTGTCTATGTATACCTATGACGACCGGTGGTTAGACACACCACACTCCGAAACCAAGTGACAGATGTCACCTCAACCAGATGCTATGAGGATCTCTCCTCAACTCCCCTAGACACTTGTTACACCATAAGCTAACCAGTCTCACTGAAGTCTGTCCTTCACACGACAGTTTCCAATCCACCCTCCAAGACCTCGCCTTGGAATCTTCTCCCAAACCGACGCTTTCTCTCAGATGCCTTCCGCAAGGGGTCACCTCCAGGGTTTCGAGCTCTTCTTCTGATGTTCCTCTTCCCTGGGTCACCATATGCATTCAAGCTGCCTTCCATGCACTCCCTCTCACCGACTCAGTGTTAACAGTACACCATTGCATCACATGCCTATAGCAAAGAGTTATGGACCTTCAGTTGTCTCTTTGGATCTTCTGGCCTCTTGCAAGCTGCTCTCACTTTAAATCTGCTTTCTTTAGCTTTTGCTTCTTTAAATTTGCAGCTTGGAGCCTTTCTCTCTGCCTCTCACTCTTAACTTCACTTAACGGGACCTTTTCCAGGTTCCTGCCCTTCTTTTGACCAGAAGGTCTGCTGGGGACTTTCTCTTGTTCCACTCCCCTGGATTTTTGGGGTTTTTCTTTAGCTTGGGTTTGGCTATCTGTCCTCTTTGCTCTAGTCTCCTGGCAACAACTTTCAAAAACCAACTGAACTCCACAGCTTCCAAATCAAAATAAAACAAAAACAAAATGCTGTTTCTAGCTTATCTGTGTATGCCTGTGGGAGGGACTTGCTTCTCTGGACCTCTGTTGCTAGGCAACTGACCAATTCTTCCACCCTTGTTTGTTTACCTTAGCTTACAGTTGTTAAAAAATACCCTCATTAGAAATGTAAGCACCTTTTTAAAGTTAAGTTAAAACTCAATTTGACTTTTCTTAACATGCAGATACAAAAATACAAATCAAACTTAAACTTTAAAGCTAAAACTCATTCCTAACACCTACAACTACCAATATAATTTACTTAAACTGTCTCTATTTCCTAACAGTGATTTCCCACCTTAGGTGGGTTCAGGATCCAGAAATGGCCCCGACCTCTGTTTCTCACCCCCCAGAAGGAAAACCCTGCCCAAAATCTCTGACACAATGTACAGAAATGTTTGCAAAGCTGATTTAGGACTTGCAAAAAATTTTCTGTGAAGATTTCTAAAATAACTGAATGTCTCAATGAGTATTGCAGCATCCACTTGTGCTTTTATGTGAGTGAAATATAAAATATATTGTGCAGGTCAGTATCATCCAGTGTCAATTTTGTTCAGCTCCGCACAGTGGTTCATGTCAGATTTAGATTACATTATTAAGACTGAGGCTGCAACGTGCATTGAACTGCATTGTTGCTGTAGGATAGGTGTAAACTCTGGTATTTCAAATGCAGGTTCCAGCTGCCCATTTGTTAACTGCTTCAGTGATGTCTGCTCCTGCTGCTCTGGCTGTTGCCAAACTGTTCTGGCCTGAAACAGAAACTCCAAAGATATCAACTAAGTCTAACCTCAAGTTGGATAAAGGGTAAGTTACATTGCTTTCTTCATTGCTATATGAAGATGAAAATCATGCATCAAGTATCCTGTACTTCTGATAACAAAAGGAATGAGGGGGAAAAAAAAATCCTAAGTGCCAAATCTTGCTAGAATGATTCTTCCTGCGTCCGTCAACTCAAATATAATTTGTGGCGTAACTTGTTGGAAGTGCGAAATCTTGCTGGAATAAGCTTAGTTAGACTTCTTTCTGTATCCTTCAAACCAAATACAGGGCTGAGTATTACAATGCGAAAATGGAGGGGTTATGCACCCGCACTGACATATTATTGGTCATGATGATGTCGCGTTGCATTTCTGATGTGTTGCATCATGCCCGGATAATATGACAGGTGGGCGGAGCTAGAAAGCAGGAGCCTGCCCACATTATTCAAATTTATTCAAATAGTACATTTAAGCTCATTAATGGTCCCAATTGACTCCAATAATATGCGGTGTGAGCAATAAAACACTTGGAGAGTGTATTTCACACCAGGTGGATTTCTCATTTTTCTTAACAGCTTGTTAGGGCAGGTTTAAAGTCTCCAAATTCCAGAAGGAAAACCCTGCCCAAATAAAGCACTGAGTACTGAGTTTGAACTCAGCAGTTCAGGGTGCAATGACTGCTAGTAGTGCTTTATTAAAAAGGGCGGAGTTTCCATTTCATGCCTCCCTTATTTCGAGGCCTTACTCCCCCCACTGAGAGGTCAATTTTGACCCTCATCAGCACCTCAGCTTTCTTACTAGGGAAAAAATGGATGAGAAGAGGAGCTAAAATGACAGCCATGGAAGAACCAGGGCCATCGTCAAGCAGACAACTGGACTACTGAAGATGAGGTTCAGATGCCTTGAAAGAAAAGGAGGGGCATTGCAGTACGCTCCATCACATGTGTCACTCATGGTCATAGTATGCTGTGCCCTCCTTAACCTCGCCATTCAGAGACGGGATGCTTTTGAGGAAGAGGGGATGCCAGATAGTGGGCATTCAACTGAGGATGAGGAGGAAGAGTAGGTGAGGAAACATCCCAACATAGTGGTGCAAGGCCCTGGATATGATCACATTGATGGCTTTGACATAAGGGATGCCTTGATAAGGCAGAGGTTTCAATAAGTTATGTAGTCACAGCCTCAGAGATCCAAGCACTATGTCCTAACATCATTCCATGTGGAATGTGAGATTCACGTCACCATCCTGTCAGCGCAATTGCCATGTTCAGTCCTTGCCATTCAACGCATCCTGCCCCACCTTCAATTATTAAAGTTCATGTTTATCTCCTGCAGGAAGTTCAACAGCAATGACATATAGAAATAACTTCTGCATAAGGGATAGTAAAGTTAAGGCTTACTAACAGAAGCAAGATGAGACATATCATGAACAACCAGACTGAACAGAACCATGTGACCCGCTTGGTGACTAGTCTGGAGTTTTCTTAAAGCACATCCCAGTGCTCCGACATAGTGCACCCCCCTCGCTTGCTGCTGCACTGGATAGAGGCTCCTGATCTGTTTCTCCCCTTGCCCTGGATGACTTTGGTCGGTGTCCTCTGTGTGGCTGAGACCTTGAGGGCCTTGCTACATTAAAAGACTCCTGCAGTGTGGCAGGAGGAGCGTCTGTCACCATGTACTGGACAAGGAAAGTGTCAATGGTGGATGGACGGAGGAGAGGCTGCCCAATCACAAGTGCCCTGACAGGTGCTTTCAGATGGTGGCAGCAGCTGCTCATCCTCTGCCATGAAGACCACTTGTTCCTCCCTGACTTCCTGTGAGGTCCCAGGAGCTAGCTTAGGGTCCTGGCTTCCAGACCTCCTGTTGTCCAGAGCCAGGGCGATGGTGTGCAGGTCGGAGTACATACCCACTACTGTGCAACATGTTCATTTTTCCCCTCCAGGACAGTCACAGTCTGTCCATGGAGGAAGCCTGGGGCTCTGAAGAGTGGGTGATCGGAATGCACATGGCCTGGATGGACACCTCCACAGTATGGCCCAGAGCATGCAACCCCTCTGACATATCCACCAAATCTCCACACACCTCATGCTGGATCTCCAGCATCTGGTGCCCTACAGGCAACTGCAGAGGCTTATCTTCCGACTTGGAATCAGTCTCTGGGTCACCTCGGACACTCTTCCAACTCTCCTAAGTCTGCTCCATCACACACTCTGGCAGCTGCATGTGCTACTGTGGAATGCCCTCATTAGATTGTGCCTGCCCTTGTCCCAACATGCTAATCCCTGCCTAGTTGCCAGTATTTGTGCTGGTGCTTTGTGCAGAGAGAGGATGTGATGGTGCTTCTTCATCTCAGAAGAAATTGTTGGATCAGCATTGATACCGTGGCACATGGAAGATGCTTCACTTGAACAGGAGACACAGAAAAATGGGCATTGGAAACCTTTCAATGGCTGTGCAAAGTCACAGTGCTCAGCACCATTACATGTGCAATATGAGATATCACATAATGTGATCATTATAGCACACACGTAGCAGCATCACAAGCTTTCCACCAGGAAGCTTCCCTTGCTTTGAGCAATGAGATGACAAATTTTACATTTGTTGAATCTTGTCAAGCATCAGTCCCCCTCCAATTTGGCCTCTTCCCCTATGTCCTGGTTTCAGCCACTTGTTATCTCATCAGACCCATGCCCTCCTCCAATCTTGCCTGTGCCAATCGACCTTAAGGAATCAGCTGAGGAAAGCAGGTGAACCTCTTCCTTGTGCAGTGCTAGGATGGCCAATTCTGCCCCTCTCCCTGACATTTTGGGCACACTTTTCCAGAATGTAGGTGTAACATTGCAATGACTAATGCAGTTTGGTTAATTGATGTCACCCTGCCTCCAAGATAACTGAGAAATGCAGCCAAGATGTTGTGCACCTTCCTCATGTATAGCTTCCCCCCACCTCCCACTGAACCAAAATGACAAGTCTACAGAGGCATCAACACTAGTACCAATGTCATTGCTGCATAATATTGCCTTGAACCTCTGAATACCTCTCAAGCCTCCAGCATTCTTGAGGCTACCCTGTAGCTTCCTGGCACAAAAATGCTCATAATGAGAACTTATCACCTGGCTATCCTCACGAGGTCATTGAGCCTTTTCTGGCATTGTGTCCAAGTGCAAGGTACTAGCCCTACGCTGTGACCTCCGTTATGATCCCCTCCCAGGCTGCATATCTGACCAAGGGAGCTCTCTGCTTCCTGTCAGCTGGCCTTAGTTGCTCACGCCTGGTGGACACAGCCAGGAGGAGGGCATGGAGAGATGCTTCATCAAATCTTGGGGCTGCTTTTGCCCTTCTTCCCTGCCTGTCCCCTCACTCCCTTGCCGCAGGCATCTATGGAGGCAAACATGCCATAACGAGACAGCTCCTCTATGTTAAGATCTTGAAAACATGTTTGTGTTCAAATTGCATGCCACCTGTGATCAGAGGCATGAAACAACTTAGGCTATGGATATTTCAGAGAAATATTAAAGACATTCACACTTAACTGAAACCAAGCCTGATATTATATCCTCAAAATAAATACTCCAGATCTATGTAGAAGGCAAATATTTGCTGGGTCACCTGATACTGCCCCATACCAGGTGGCCCTTTATATGAGTAGCTGTGACCTCCTTCCAGGTCATAACCAATGACTTTGGATGCCATACATCCTGCCTGGATCCAGCACTGATGTGCACTCTCACTTTGAGCCGCATGGGCTGGAAACCTGCCCTCCGGTCTAAATTTGCATAATTGCCATTTTATTATGCGTAATTTGATGGCGGGGTGGGAGTCAGAAAGCCGTCCACTTCCGGGTGCCAGTCCTGCCCACTCCGACTGCATGTGTTATTCAACCCATAATTTGTGCTATAACTTGGTGGATGTGTGAATAATAATGGTGGGTTGGGGGCAATGGGGCATTTGGGCTATTAGTGAACAAATTGACCAATAATATATTTCCTTAACCAATAGGATTTAAGGATTGAGAAAGAAACAGGTATGACAGAAACGGGGGCCTGTAACTTCCACGCTCCCCAGCGTCCTATTTGGGGGGTACCCCAAAGATACGCTGGGGAATCCCTCTGGCCAGTTCCCAGGTAAGGGTTTGCACAGCAATTGCCCGGAAGTGCACGCTTCCTCTGGACAATTGTGCTGTGCTGGGAACCATCCGAAAATGTGATTTAAATCACAAACTTTGGATGGTTCCACCAGGGTTATACCAATAGTTACCCAAAAAAAGTAAGGGAAGAATTAAAACCTCTTCCAACTTCTGAGTAACCCCTGTAAAAACCCAGACCGACCCCATGAGACACGCCCCCTGCACACCCCCCTGGCTTCAAACAGCCCCCCACATCTTGGACACCCACCACCTTAGACCACCCACCCCCCCCCCCCACCGACCTCGGACAACTCTCCCCACGCACCCCCCCCCCCGACCTTCGACACCATCCCCCAATCTCAGGACCCTCCCCCCCGACCTCAGACAGCCTCAACTCCTCCGACCTCGAGCACCCTCAAACCCTCCAACCTTGGACACCCTCAACCCCCTCGTCCCCTGACCTCGGACATCCCCCCCTCCCCCAACCTCGGACATCTTCGACATACCCCACCCCCGACCTCAGACACCCTTAACACCTCCAACCCCCGGACACCCCCAACCCCCAAGTCCTATTTACTTACCTTAAACACTTACCTTCCCTGGTCTATCAATTTCCCTGGCCCTTTAAACTCACCTGCTTTACGGAAGCAAGTACCATAAAAAGGAGGCATGGCCTCCTTGAATACGCTGGAGCTACACTTTACTGGGGCCTGCAAGGAGTCTTTTGATGCTGGCCCCAAGCAGCTCTGGCAATCGGATGTATCAACGTAACTTTCAAGACCAGGTGAGTAGGTATTTATTTCTTCTAATTTCTGTGGGCCAGCACTTTCCGACACTGGTCGGAGGTTATGGCCCAGGGTGTATTAGAGTCAAATCAGGCGGAGAAAGGGAGAAAAGAGTAAAAGCTTGGATTAAGACAGAGAGAGAAGAGACAGAAAGGAAAAGCAAGAAAGAAATAGAACATAATTAAATTGTAAGTTTTTTAAATCTACTATTTGCCGGAATGAGACTCCACAGTTTAATTTGTTCCCTTTCTGGGCTGGAGAGATTGACTGGCTTTGCATCAACAATTACTATGTCACTAAAAGTGTACTTGCGCTGTTAATTAGTAGCCCTAACTTTCTACGATAAGTTTAATGGGCAATTAATATGAAAATCGAACAAGTGCTGAACAATAGTGGAAAGGGTTAGGTTGAGGTACCTTTCTATGAGGCAAAGAGTGGAATGGCATAAATTGATTGGCAGGTTCAAGGCATTTCTCTTCTTCCCCTGATGGCAATTTGGTGCATTAATAATGGTGTGTATCATGAAATACTGTTATTTTTCCAGGCAGATTTGGCCCTATGAATTTTTGAGTGTTATGTGTAATGAATGGTCTTTTACATTATTTACTTTTTGTTCTGCAGCAAAGCAACAAACATCATAGAAGCTGCCTGCTTAGGAGCATTTACCTCAATTGCTTTGGTAGCAAACATTGCTGTCAACCTTATTGCATTTCTGGCACTCCTAGCATTTCTTAATGCTGTGCTCTCCTGGTTGGGAAACATGTTTGATGAGCCTGGGCTCAGCTTTGAGGTAATTTTCTTTTTTAGACTTTATTATATCATTGTTCTTGAGGAAGTTTGTGATTCTGAAGAGTTGAATTCTGTACCTAGAAACCAATTTATATTTTCAAAGCATACATTTTTGTTTTAGGAATAAAAATGACTAATTGAATTTTAATAAGTTACCTCCATTATTAAATGGGCATTCATTCTGAATTCAGTTTGGTGATGCAGTGCTCAGATATTTATCCAATATTTTGGGCATCCTAAATTCAAAAAAATTGACTCGTTAATTGTATATGAAATTGGGTTTAATTATATGGAGCTGAAGAGAATTAATTGGAGTTTCATCTGAGCAGATATAAAGAGACACTGAAGTTGGGGCGCAGTTGGGTTAGGTGGTGTATGCTTGTAATCTTTCACTCTCTAACTGATTAAAAATTGGCTCCAGTACAATCCTTCAACAACTGATTTACTGGAATATAATAGTCGAGGTACCGTTCATGTTCCAATCAACAATATGAGGGCTCTGAGAATCACTAGAATCCTGCTGAATATAGATCTGGTAACTCTGCTTTGAAAGTCCAAAGAGAAATAACCCCCATGTTCATAAGTATAGAACAAGGAAAAGCTATGTTGTCCATTGAATATGCTTCTTCTAATATCACACTGCTGCAAATACCACAAAGTTATCACAAAGAAATCTATGACTAAGGAGATGTTGGAAATGAAGGTATAAAAGCACATAAGTGTAGGAATTAAGAGGAGATACTGTAGTTAAGAAAAATATATTGGTAATGCACACAGATTGGGTTGGAATAAACATTTGGAATCATTTATATATGGATGATTTAGGGCAAGGTGGGGACTGTGTGAGGCAAAGAATAATAGATGCCTTCAAATGGGAGCTTTGGTATTTGTCAGAAAATACAAGAGTTGATATTGTTGCTAAATGGGGATCATGATGATAACATTTTGCAATGGGCTTCTTTTACAGATGTCTGGCAGCTGAAAATAAATGCTGCTATACAAGATGTATCTAAATCAAGGACATGGTTGTATGTTGACCTTGGTCATCTTTTTGTTAATATTCCATGCTGTTAATAAGCATCATTATGCAGCACCCAGTAAACTACAGCATTATGAGAGACCTTAGTAGGACTACATTGGACTGCTTGTCTAGATTAATCTAGGCATCAGAAGGGTGTCTTTAGGATCTCTATGGTCTGCTCAAATATAGATCTGATGACACCAAGACACTTATGGTATCAGTGTTCCTTGGGGTTCACTGGGATCTGATGCAATGTCTGAAGCCATACCTATAGATAGTAGCCTTGGTTACCAGTCAACCATCCAGATACCTCCTTTAAGTGACAGTGGGATTATGGATTGCCTTAAAATTTATAAATATTAAAATTTGAAATAAAAATAGAAAGCGCTGGAAATATTCAACAGGTCAGGTAGCACCTGTGGAGAGAGAAACATTTCATCAGAAATTACCTTTCCTCAGAAATATTGGACCTTCCTTGGATAGCGAGCATTCACATGCATCACACACACACACACACACCAGGGTGCGCATTAACAAACTGATACTCTATCCTGATGAGAAAGCTGATGGCATTGTTGATTGAGGTGCATAGGGGGCTGCAAGTTTTGTTAACTGCATCTTGCATCGAGGAAAATTTAACCCGTTTATGAAAATTGATGGATCTATCATTGTTGTGCAAAATCTGAAGGAAAGATGAATTGAGCTTGTTATAATTTTGGTCGAGACCAGTAACAAGAAGAAATCCAAAATCCCAGTTATTTACTGAAGAATGAAGCCCCAAGATTCCACGGTTTAAAACAAAAGAATTTTTAACATATAAGAGTCAAACGTAGAAAACACTACGACTCAACAGTTACCCAGAAAAAGTTGGAAGAATTAAAACCTTGTCGAGCTTGTGGGTAACCCACGGGACTCCCCCCACACCTAGGTCTGCCCATACCCCCTAACCCCCAGGTGTCTCCCACCAGACAACCCCCCACAGGATACCCCCCACCGCACTGGGACCCTTCCCCCATCTATTGTGTCTGTGCTGGTTCCCATAAAGAAATCATGGTTTCAGTGTCCCCAGAAGTTTTGTTTTTCAATCTCAGTTTCAGTCTAAGCTTCCTTAGAAACTGGATGGGTCAGTTTCTTTTTTCAACTAGGGTCTGTCTCAAAAAATACAAACTTTGAAACCACAGGTCCCATCACACATCCCACCCCCTGCTTGGGAAAAAGAAAGCTTTGTTATAGTAAAGTTTTCTTTTTCGCAATTTTGAAATATAGCGAGATCTCGTCCTATTTTAGTAAATAGCTTATCACATACTGCACAGGCAATCTTTTCTTATTTCACAATTACACAGATCATAATTATAAAATTATAAGGGCTTAACTAAAGCAGAAGCAGTTAAATGTAGCAATTAGGATTATCAGGATTCAAACATCATAGAATTATCTTAACTCAGAACCTCACCTCTCCTACACCCCTTCTTTAAACTCCAGACAGAGCACCAGTAATTGCTTTGTTATCCTCAGCAACATGCACAACTCATAGGTTGAAGAGCTGCAGCATCAAGCTCCAGCAAAACAATCAAAGAGTCTTTGTGTATAACCTCGCCAAAAAAATAGCAGTGGATTATGATCAGTGTAAATTAATGTCTCTTCTTGATTATTCAAAACGTATATTTAAAATTATTGAAGAGCCAAGACAAGACTTAACATTTCCTTCTTAGTTGTAGAGTATTTTTTTGATATGTATTGAGAATTAACTGGCTGGATGCCCTATACCAGTACCATCATCTTGTAGCAACACCACACCTTCATGCCTACATTACTAGCATCAATAGCTATTTTGAATGTTTATTGAAATTTGGAGCAGCCAAAATATATGGAGATATAAAGCCTTAAACCTCTCAAAGCTGGTCTGTCTTTTAACTTTTATATTTTTCTTCATTAATGTAGTGACTACTGCATTGACATTCAGGACAAACTTCCTGTAAAAACCCAAACATTCATGCCACACAAATGCCAGGCAGTGACCATTTCCAAGAGAGAGTCTAGCCATCTCCTCTTAGCATTCAATGACAGTACCAGAATCCCCCACTATCAAAATCTTGAGAGGCCACCGTTGACCAGAAGCTGAACTTGATCAGCCATATAAATACTGTGGCTACAAGAGTAGGTCAGAGGCTGAGAATTCTGCGGTGAAAATCTCACCTCCTGACTCCCCAAAGCCTGCCCACTATCTACAAGGCACAAGCGAGTAGTGTAAGGAACACTCTCCCCTTGCCTGGATGAGTGAAGCTCTAACGACACTCAAGAAGCTTGACACCATTCAGGATAAAGCAGCTCGCTTGATTGACACCCCATCCACCACTTTAAACATTCATTCCCTCCACCAGCGACGTACAGTGCAGCAGTGTGGACCATATACAAAATGCACTGCAGCAACTCACCAAGGCTTCTTTGACAGCACCTGCCAAACCAACGACCTCTACCACCTAGAAGGTCAAGGCCAACAAATGCATGGGAACATCAACACCTGCAAGTTCCCCTCCAAGCCACACACAATCCTGATTTGGAACTATATCGTTGTTCCTTCACTGCAGCTGGGTCAAAGTCCTGGAACTCCCTTCCTAACAGCACGGTGGGCATACCTACACCAGATGGACAGCAGTGGTTTAAGAACATGGCTCACCATCAACTTTTCAAGGGAAATTAGGAATGGACAATAAATGCTGGCCTAGCCAGCGACGCCAAGATCCACTATCAATGACTGAACTGCCTCGGTATCTCTCAAAATATTAGTTTGTTTACTTGTTTTGTTGGAGGAGTAGGTGAATGCTTTCACTTAGGGATAAACCTCCAGTATCCAGACTCACTTTATCAGTATCCACGGAAGGGTCCCCTTGATTATCCTGAGCTATATCCAGAACTGTAATAGGTTCTGAGATAACACTTTGCAATTGTACTATTACTGCTGTTTTATCATTAATTTTTTTTTTACTGGTGAAAACTTTTCTGAAGACTGCTTAGGCATCCCTACTACTGCCACTGATTTACCTTCAGCTGCTAAAAATTCACTTTATACTCCCTGTCTTAAGGCAGTGAAAGCAGTCTGTTATTTTTTCACATTACTTTTACCCTTTATGCTATCATTTTTATTGACTGGAACAGCTTCTGCTATCTCCCTAAAGCCAGGATTTTTTTTTTCCATTTTCTAATTTCTATTCCTCCAATTTCCCTGTGGGCTTACAAATGGTGATCTACTGCCCTCTAGAGGCCTATGTGCTATATCATAGCCATCTGCCAGAACTACAGCTTCCTTTAGTTTGGGAATCTTATGGGCCTGAATTTCACACTTGGCATGTGTGCTAAGCTGGCAAGAATGGAAGCGGATGTGAAATCTGGGGTCACATTGCAACTGTGATTCCAGGCTGCATGGCCTATTAAGGTCCGGCCAGCGTGAAGTGCCTCCACTCAATGGTTGGGAAGGGCCAGGCAGGGGCGGCAGCCTGTCAGGTGTCAGGTCCAATGGTGGCCCTGTGGGTGCATTAAAACCGGCACAGGCAGCTCCCTGAAGGCTGCCAGGGGAGAATCTTTGGAGTCTAACCAGGAGACTGGAACAATGGCCTTACCCGCTGCTAGAAACATCAACTGATCTTCTCTAGATAACTACCACAGTAACATACCAAAATGCTATTGTACCCTTGGTGAATCCCAAACATCAAGAATTTTCTCAGTGCGGCTCTCACTCTGCTGCCATGCCTCTTGCCAGAAGTGTGGCAGAAATTCTATTTCTTCTCTTTGAATAATTCCTCCTTCATGTCTTTTCTTTAGTTGCCATCTCCATTTTACCACCAAAACATTACAAATCACTTTTGTATAGGCTTGCTTCTATTTGTTAGAACAGAAAATTTTGAATAATTTCTCAGTTAACTTATTGTAGTAAGTTAAATTTTGGTGAAATTAAATCTTTGCTCTAATCATTCAGCCATTGGTTAATGAAGCAAAGCTAATTAAAGTGCTTTTACTCTCAAGATATTTTCCCCATGAAGTTTAAGGATGAGTAACATGTTGAGTTTGGTTCCACCTATTTATGTCAAGCATGGAGGTCTTCTGTTCTGCCATGTTTTGTTAATCTGTTTATTGGTGCAACCATTAACATCATATATTATGTTCATTTGATGTGAGTGCCAACATGATATAAATTTTGCTTTTGTCTTAATGGCCTGAGTATACTTCACTTGTTTTGTAGGTGCAGGGCACGCCAAAGCTGGACTTGAGTTGCTCTAAACTTTATTGCACAGGGACTGAGTGAACTTTAGGTTAAAAGGAAAAGGTAATTTCAAACATCTGGGATGGAGGCGGCACCCCTGGCTTGAGGTGGAAGCAGATCTTTTGCAGCCTAGCTGAAGGAGTGTCAGTTCAAGGTGTCACTGCCTCCCTGAAGGACCCAGCGGTCTGCCTCCATGTCCTCACTCTGCTCCTCACCGGGATCCTCTTCTGACTCACCACTGGATTCATCATCTGTAGCCTGTGGAGCTGCCTCGTGATCCTCTTACTCCAGTGGATCCCCCCTTGCCAGGGCCAGATCGTGGGGAACACAGCATGCAACCACTATCAGCTTGGAGGGTAATTGTGGACTCCCCCTGAACTCCCCAGGCATCGGAAGCACATCTTCAGAAGACCTATGCCCTCTCTATCACTGCCCGTGGAGGCATGATTCCTATAATAACGCTGCTCTGCCTCTGTCCTTGGGTAGCGGAGAGGTGTCGGAAGCCATCTATTCAAGGGATAGCCCTTGCCACCCAGCAGCCATCCACTGATGTCGAGCTGGAGCAGTTAACAGCCTTGGCACCTGTGAGTGTCTGAGGATGTAAGCGTCATGGGAGCTGCCGGGGTAACTTGCATAGACTTGCAGAATCTATACCTTGTGGTCAAAACTATCTGGAAGTTCATGGAGTGGAAGCCCTTCCTGTTGCCAAAGGCACCTGGCTGACCTGCTGGTGTCGTGATGACTACATGTGTGCAGTCGATGGCACCCTGGATATGGGGGAACCCAGCAATCACTGCAAACCCTCTGGCTCACTCATCCTGGCTGGCCTTGTCCATATGGAAATGAATAAATGTCATTACCCGTCTGAACAGAGCATCAGTCACCAGCTTGACGCAACTGTGGACAGCTGACTGGGACTCTACAAAGATCCTCCACTAACCCCTGGAAAGAGTTGGAGGCTTAAAAGTTGAGAGCCACTGTGACCTTCAGAGCCACTGGCATGGGTGTTCACCCATGCAGGTGATCTTAGGCACAATCACCTGACAAATGGAAGTCACAGTCCCCCTGGAGAAGTGGAGCCTCCTTCAGCATTGCACCTCGGACATGTTGAGGTAGTTGCATTGCTCCCTGCTGCAGGATAGTGGCATCTTTTGTGGCCCCTTCCACCTTGGACTACCTTCTGGCCCTGCACCCCTTGTACCTGCATTTCTCCTCCCACAGGTCGCTCCCCTGGGAGCTGCACAGGGACACCTGGCCTCCCCTCCATTCTGCCCCCTCTTCCTCCTCAGAGGAAGTGCCACCAGCAAAGAACACAATTCCCATTACCAGGGTAACAGAAAGCTGTCTGATGTCTGGAAGGGTCCACAGTCAAAATCCTCCAGGGGCTTTGGAGACACCAATGATTTCTGAAATGAAGCCTAGAAATGCTAAGACTGAAGCTCAGAATAGAGATAAAACTGTTGAGTTCAAATAAGCAACTAGCATTAAACTCCTCACTACTCGCTTTATCTCACCCTTGGATGAGGTTTCGTTAAAAGTGGGCTGCCTGTTTTGCCCATGTGATGAGCGCGAAATCACACAGGCAACGTAAAATCGAATACAATAGGCTTTTTAATGGCCTTAAGTGGCCCTTTAATTTTTGGCAGAGTCAGCTCCAACACCCATGCATGCCTGCCGACTGAAGATTGCTTGAGTGCCGGATGATGCCGGGATGATTGTCCGACCTAATCTCGCACTAATTCACGTCCGTTCGAGTCAGGTGTGCGCCCGCCCACGAGACGTAAAATTCTGGCCATTGTCTCTCAAGTATGACTGAATAGCTATTGGGATGCTGCTTCTAAATTCTTCCATTATTATTATTATTATGCTCCTTACATCCTCAAAAGTCCCCTTCATTGACTGAAACCAGCAGTCAAACAACATAGCTTTTCCTAGAGAATTATATGCATGTTTGATTCTGTCTTTTCATCAAAGTCCAACATTTTAAGTGATATACTTCAAGAACAAGCTCAGAAACATTAAGTATCGAAGTTTTAACCGTTTCATAATCGGAAGACTGTTCACCTGAAAGACTTGAATAAATATCCTATGCTTTCCCTCATAGGACACTTTGCAAAAGAATAGTTCCACCTCTCTGTGGCAAGCTAGTTTTTTTAGCAATTTCCTCAAAGGTGTTATGATCCTTGGCCAGACTCCGGGGTGTGGGGGAGACCCAGTTAGGGACCAATAATATTTTGTTTTAAGTAGACAAAGTTTGAGATTCAAGACTCTTACTAAGTGAATAAAGCCACAAAATTCCACTGGTTTTGAACAAACAAAAATTAACTTTACAAGTTCAGAAAGATAAAACAATTTACAATATCTGTCTTATACTCTAACATTCAGAGTAAGTATGAGGTACAGGTGAATTAACAAGCAAACTGTGGTTGAACACATCACACTGCCTAAAACAAGACAGATGTGACCAAAACAGATTCCATGGATTTCTCAACAAACCACCCAGATGTCTGTTACATGTGAGCCAGACAATCTCAATGAAACTTTGTCTTTCTCACAAGGGTTTCCAATTTCCACATTCAAAGATCTTGCCTTGGGATTCTCTCCAAAAGTCACTCTTACTTGGATGGCTTCAACAATAGCCCACCTCACATGGTTTCAATCTCGCCTTTCAAGATTCTGTTTCTCTGGATTCCCGTGTACACTCGAGCATCATCTTATAATACAATTTCAGATCTTCAGCCATACCAAGCAGAACACCACTGCTCCAAAGGGGTACCTTTGCCCCAGTGGCCCACAGCACGGAGTCACCAACCTTTGGCTGCCTTCTTGCATCTTCAGGGCTTCTCCTGAGCCCTCTTTGACTATCAGGGCTTCTCCTGAGCCCACTTCACTTAAAATCTGTTCCCCACAGCTCCTTCCTTAATTGTAGATTGTTTCTCCTTTTCTTAACTTGACTGGGACTTGTTCCTGTCCTTGTCTCTTGTGCATGCCTCTGGGAAACTCCTTGGGACCTCTGCCTGTCCCCTTCCCTTGTCCCTTATCTGGAACACTTCCTGAGACCTGTCCCCCTCCCTTGTCTCTTGCGGGGACACTTGCTGCTCATGGGTTACCTGACCCGGGTTTTCGCACTATTCTTCTTTTTCCTCCAGGTGCAGGTGTGCAGGGCCAGTCCTGAGCCTGAAGAACGTCAAAATGTCAAACTGTACATGTGCAGTCCTCTCCTGGCCTGCGCATGTACGGGAGTTCTGTGAAGTGTCGGGACTTGGTGTCCTCAACCTCCCTCCTGACAAGAAGATAAGTATGAGTTTCATAACAAAGGACATAAAGTATCTTTCAACTCCTTCCTAATTAATTTTAGGCATGAGGTGAATATCCTTGGCCAAATGAAAACCCAGAAGTGGATTAAAATCATTTTCTAATCTGCCAGTCATTTCCTCTCCATATTAAGGAAGCTTTGTCTATTTAGTTCATGCTGCTTAATTTCTTTCTCTCTTTGAAACTACCTTTCTCATTTTCTTTCCTCCCTTGCTAACTTCTCTTTCTTGAATTCAGTTTCAAGATTCCACATTACTCCTTCCTTTTCCACTTCAAGCTACTTCATGGGCTATTGAATCCTAGCCAACTGAAGATGTGCTGCATCTGGGTTAGGTGTTTCATCTTGAAATTCCAATGCCTGAATTTCACGCTCCCCTTCCAGCGGGCTTTTAGGCACAGTGGTGGGGGAGGGACTGTGAAATTGAAGGAACGGGACTCCCTCTGAGTTCCTGCCTGCCCCAAGCTTGCAGTGATTTTATGCTGGGGTCGGCTAGGCCTTGGATGGGCCGCCTGCCCTTGCCCAAATTGAGGCCCTTATGTGGATAATTATTGACCACTTAAGAGCCGTTTCCTGCCCAGCCTCAATCTTTTAAGCTGGCGGGAGGTTTTACCTGGTGTGGGGGAAGCCCGAATAAGAACGGGCTTAGGCCATGGGTGGGAAGGGGGAAGGGTGCCTCCATCAGAAGCCCCCTTCTGACTTCTGGCCCCTCTCATAAGATCCAGTGACCACTGGACCTCCACTGAGAAGTGGCCTCAGGCAAGGGAAGAGGCTTCAGGGCTAGGGCATTACTGGGGAAGGGCGGTATCCCAGGGTGTCTGTGGGGACACATGTTGACCTGTGCAAGAGTCCTCAAGAGTGTGAGGGCTGAGGAGGCCAAATGGAGATGTGAGGATGTGTGTGAGACAGTGAGTGGTGATGTCCCTTGAGCTGGCAGTGAGTGAGATGCCACTGAATGTGTGATGGGCTTCTGAATGTGAGTTTAGAGTGATAAGATAGTTGCCTTACCCTGGTGGCACGGAAGAGATCATTCATCCTCTTTCTGGATGGCGAACCTCTTTTGTGCAGCATTGGCACTGACCACCACTGTCACTGCCTCCCAAACTGGAGTGGTGACACTGATGGGTCTCCTGCGGCCAGAGCAGAGGTAGAGGACATTGCGATGGGCTCCAATGGTGTTCAGAAGGTGTCCCAGGGATGCGTCACTGAATCAGGGGGCTGCAGTCTTCTTGTCTTTCGAGGCCATGTCTTCTGTGCCTCTCAGGTAAATGTAAAATTAAATCCAGTTGCTGTCATCCCAGTGTCATGGACAAATCTTCCCTGAGCCAACACCACTAACTGTTTTCTACTTGAGGAACCTTGCTGTGTACCAGTTGGCTTTGATAATTGCCTGTGCAACAATGCAACAAAGTGCTATATTTTCTTCTCCCTCTTTACTCTTCTCAAGCTAAAAATGAGAAACACTTGATGTCATATAATATAGCAACATTCTTGAAGTTAGTGTTAATGTCACAGGGGGACAAAAGAGAGAGCTATTCAATAATTGGCCCTCTGCTCAATGACAAATATTCCTTTCATTAAGTAGTGTTTATCGTGGTAACTGGGGGGGAAAGCATCACATGCGATATAACTATTTGCCCTTGCCACTGGTGGGGCAATGTACATTAATGATGGTACAAAAACTTAACAGAAAAATCATCTTGGCAGCAAAACAAGATTAATTACCCATTTTACACAGGTGAGGAATGAACAGAATTTGGAGCAGGACCAAATTCTGCCACATTTCTGCCACATCTCTTATGCATCACTGAAAGTTTCTAGTGCTGACGTTAGAAGAGATGGGATGATGGTATTCACTAGAAATCTCACTGTTCTGTTTCATCTGCTCCCAGTGCAATGGAAACCTAAATAATGCAGCTATAGAGGCACTGGGGAAGGTACAAAAAATATTTACAAGGATAATACCAGAACTATAAAATTATATCCATCAGGCAAGTGTAAAAAGCCCGGGTCGCTTGAAAGAGAAGACTGAGAAGTGACCTAATCAAGGTCTTTAAAATTATGAAAGGTTTGACAGAGCAGACAGAGGGTGGAATTGTCCATGCCTGCTGGCATCGAGTGTCATAACGGGCATGAGACAATATGGCAGGAAGGCCAAAAATTGGTTTCAAACCATCTTGAAACACACTTGCAACCGTCCGCTCCGCGCATCAATGGCGGGCTGCGTTTCCTGCCTCCAGATGTTGGGAACTTCATTGCAATACATCTGCATATCATTATAAGCCCAACTCGCCAGAATCATCCCCCAACGTCAAATTTACTGCCACGTCAGCAGGTAAACATGCCAGTGCAGAACATGTATGACGAGTGATGTCCAGAAGTTGGGACTTACTGTCAGGGCCTTGCTCAAACTGTGGACACCCGAGGAGCAGATGATGGTGGACCCCAACTGCAATGGGACCCTAGAGGAGCTGGGTAGATCCTCATGGACATGGCTCTGCTGTGAAGTAGCTCATGGAAGGTGGAAATCACTGCTTAGGGTCTGCTTCGGGACTTAGTGTCTTGGCTGTGGTCTACTGCGGATAATTGTTGAGGAGGTGGAGAGAAAGATCCAGCTGTGAGTTGGAGAAGAAGATGTACTGGTGGGTGGAAGAGGTTGGTGTATGAGTTGGAGGAGATGTGAGGTTTGAGGTTGCGGGTGAGGTTAGAAGGGGGGGAACAGAGGTGTCGGGGGGATGAGGTTGGAAGTTGGCGAGCGAAGATGTTGAGAGGGTGAGGTTAGAATGGGGGAACGAAGGTGTCAAATGGGTCAGATTGTGGCGGAGCAAAGGTGTTGGGAGGATAATGTTGGCAGGAGGGGAACAAAGGTGTTGGGGATGAGATTGGAGGGGGGCACGGGAGTACAGGGGAAGAAGAGGTAACGGGGGAGAATACAGCAACAGGGGAGTTTGGTATAAGGGGGGAGGAAGGTGTAAAGGAAGGAGTTTGGAGGGAGGGGGGGAGGAATCCAGAGTGGGGGAGGAGTCTAGGGAGAGGAAAGAGTCTGGAGTAGGGGGGGAATGCCCAGGTAAACGTGCAAGGGAGGGGTTTGTGGAATCGATGACTGCCTCCTGGGGAGCTAAATGAGGGTGGGCATGGTAGGAGAGAATGGTGAGAACGGTAGAGGACAGAGTGAGCTGGTGGGGTGGGAGGGTGAGGGTGAGACGGCATCGGCAAAATGGATGGTGTGGGTGGTTGGTGGGGACTCGGAGGCAGACATGGACCCTGGGGGTGGAAAGAAGAGGTCAGGGCGGTTAATGTGGATGGGGGTGGGATTTTCAGGAAGGTGTGGTAAGTGACATTGGGGAGGTCGAAGGTGATGCAAGGGGTCGACAGTGATGGGGGAAAGGGCACAGGTGACTGGGGAGGGGAAAGGAAGGGGGAGCTAAAGAAGAAGGTTAAATGCATCATGCTTGTAAATCCAAAAGTGGAAGGAGACTTGTGGTGAGCAGGAACAGGTGCTGCATGTGGGTATGAACAGTGGGTGTGTAGAGATGCAGGTCAGCTCAGACGGATGACTGAAAGAGAACCCCAGTAGGCAGTATTGAAAATGCTCCGGATATTGAGATGAGTTGATGGAAAAAGGATCCATGTGCATGGGAGAGTACTTGCATGAGTCTCCGAAAGGCTGTGCCACAAACACATACTTCTCCCTTCGGAATCATTCGTGGGCCAGTTGCGTGTTACTAAACTGCAAGTCGGTGGGGGAAAGGAGAGATGCAGTGGGAGGACTTGCGAAGCCAGTAAGTGAAGCTAAAATACACCATTGTACATTATTCAGGTAAAGGGATCTCGGAGGGAGAGGACAGCCTCTGAGATTCCTGAATAGATGATGCAGGGGTGTCCAGCTGGCCCTCTTTCCCCTTCGGGTGCCCAAGGGCCCTGGCCTGACTCCTTGAGGGGAAGAAGCACCTGTAGGGACATCAAGGTGCCCCATTTCCCTCTTGCATTGCCACTGCAGGAACTCGCCCCGGCTAACACGATGGAGTGCAGGTCTGCGCGCATCTCCATGTTCTGCTGGACCAGGGCCTCCATGGCACCCACCACCCTTCCCATGGCAAACTCTACACGTGCACATGTGGGCACCACTTTATCAGAGAGCTGACTGACACACTCCTCCAACATGTGTGCCACTCTGTTGAGGGCTTCTAATAGTTCTGCATGATGTCCCCCGCCTTCTGCTGATTCTCCAGGATGAGTTGGAAGGCTGAATCCGAAGGCTCGTCATCTGACTCGGACTCACAGATGCCTCTTCCTCAACAGTCCTCCAAGTGTGGAGTACTTGACTCCTCCTGCTGAAAATGCGTGTTTGTGCGGTGACCACCAGATTGTGAACCTGAGCCTGCTCTAGATCTAGGTCCCACCGAGGTTTGCCTCTCTGTGCTGGTGGAGGGTGTGGGTAAGCACTGTGACAGATGTTCCAGGCTGCTTATTTCCAGCTCTTCAGTGAAGGAGGAGTTATCTTGGCTGGAGGTGAGGACCTGGATGGAGCTCAGGGACTGGCTGGCTGAAGGTGTCGGTTGCTTAGCAGAGCTCCCTGTGAACCAAAGTAGAGATGATTAGAGTACAACAGCAGTGTCAAAAACAGGAGAGAGAGAACTCGCAGTTGCGTTGAGCGAGAGATGATGTGGTGCAGGATTCTGACATAGGCGTTCGCTGCCGACCTCACCGTTGCTGTAGGCACGGTCCACGTCCTCACCAGTCAGTGCGATGACGCACTCCTCAAACTGAGTGAGGGGCCTAATGTGGGCCACTGCATCCCCGGTCTGGGACCTCCCCCTGCTGCTTTGAACCAGTTTCTACTGCATTAAAATAGATGGAGAGAGGACACATGACACTGCGTGGAATGTTTGTGTGGTAAGCGGAGCCATGGATGGGATGAGGACGTGAGCGCGAGAGAATGAGCCTGATGAAGACGTGAGGATGTGTGAGAGAGTTAGTGGTGTTGTCCCTTGAGGTATGAGATCCCTGTGGATGTGTGATGGGTTTGTGAGTGTGTGAGTTGAGAGTGCTGAGAAGTGTGATTTACCTTGGTAGAACAGTTGAGACCATTCATCCTCTTTCAGCATTGGGTGGCTGTCCTCTTTTGCAAGGCATAGGCGCTGACCACCATTGCCACCATCTCCCATACTAGATTGGTGATCTTGATTGCTGGCCTTCGCCCTGAGCAGGCATAGAGGACATCATGGCGGCCCTCCACTGCATCTAAAAGGTGCTTGAGGGACTCTGCAATTAATTGGGGGACTGCAGTCTTCTTGTTTTTTGGGTCTTGTCTTCTGTGCAGCAGTCCTGGGCTGGAAGCACTAAGATGTGCACACACGGCTGCACTTTAAATATGGCACCCGGTCTGAGGAAGCGGTGAGGTGATCGTGTGGTGGGTGAATGAGAGCCTGCCCGCCATCAAAACAGTGTGTTTCCCGGGAAGGCATGATTAATGAGGCAGAATTGGGATATTATGGGTGAAAAGCCGCCATTGCAGCTGGCATGTAAAATGTTTTTTTTGCCGTCTGCTACCTCACTTAGTGCAAAACTGGGACAATTCCGATCAAAGAGACAGTGTTTCCATTAATGGGGAAGAGCAAATCCAGAAGCCACCAGTATAAGTCACCAGGAAGTCAAAAAAGGAATTCAGAATAAACTTCTTTACACATAGAATGGTGAGAATATGGAACTCAATACCACAGCGAGAAATTAAGGCAAATTAATTTAAGAGAAGTTAGATAACCATATGAGAGAGAAAGAAATAGCTGATGGTTAGATGAAGGAGGATGTGAGGGGGCTCAAGTCAAGCATAAGTGTTGGCATGGATGTTGGGTAAAATGGTCTGTTTTGTGCCATATATTCTATGTAATTTAATGATCCAGGCTGGAACCTAAGTACTGTACTGAGCGAGCACTACGCTCTTGAAGTTATTGTCTTTTGGCGGACTATAAAAAATTCCATGAAAAAGCGCAGGGGAGTTCTCCCAATGGCAAATATTTATCCCTCACCTGACATCCCATAATCTGGACAGCTTATCTGGCCATCTATCTCTGTTTTTGGGACCTGGCATTGTGCGAATTTGGTGCAGTATTTCCTGCATAACAACAGTGATCACACTTCAAAAATATTTAATTGGCTGTAAAATGCTTTTGGATGTCCTAATGTTGTGCAAGTTGCAATATAAATATAAGTTCTTCCCTTTCATTAAGTTGCAGCTCTGAAATTACTGCTTCAATGATAGATACTAGCCGAGGATCAGAAGTGCGACAGGTATTCACTTTTCCATGGGAATATTACTATCTCTGAAATGCGGAGTTAGGCTAAACTGCCAGCACTGCAGTGGGACACCAAGAATTTTGGGCTTAGACTAAGGTATTGAAATTAGATGGTAGGAACATTGTTTTGACTGGAGTTTGGAGAGAAAACAGATGATAGATTTCATTTTAATGGAACAATCCTTATTAAGGTGATGAGAGATCTGGGCCGAGAAATTGTGCTTCGTAGCACCACTGGTGCCGGCAGTGCTGATCTTGGTGCTATATGGAAGCAAGCAACTGCAAAGACATCGCTGAGATGCACCTGGCCACTTCTGACACAGCTCACACGGTGCACAAACTATAAGGGAGATAGCTCGGACATACTATGCATGCGTTGAAAGTATGCAGAGTTGGTGGATTGTGATATCAATCAGTGTCAAATGCTGATTAGTTGCATGATATGCCGTTTTGGACTGTGCAGGTCCAGTTAACATCCTCTTTTAATCACTCCTAGCTGAACATGTGTTCAGCCACACAAAGCCCCTCCCTTCCCTACCACTAGTGCTACTTAAAAGGTTAAGCATCCAATTTTCAGGTTGAGTGTGTTTTTAACTTTCTTTTACTGGTACAGTTAGTGGAAGCACTGTTTGTAGAGAACAGGTTTCTGCATATGAATGTATGTTGCTTCTAGCAAGTATAAATGAGCCATGTTATAAACTCAACTGATTGATTATCTTAAATTGGTTCTTAGTGTAGCTATTAGTATACTCAGGATTGTTCAGCAAGTGTTGCCCAATCGAGGAATCATATCTAACAGTAGACATTTTGTTTTCGGTTTTGTAAGCTCGAGCTGGCTGAGTACAGTCTGTACTCAGTCTATTATGAATAACTGAAGAAAAACATTGTTTGATTAGATCAGCCAATTGTTGGAAGAAAGGCCTGTGTACCTAGCATTGCACCACCACTGAAATTTATACATACTGCATACATGGATTCTTCCACTTTTGCGAAGACTATATGTGTCCTTCAAATTGATAGCAATGCCTTGCCTATGTGCTCGCTCAACATTGCGACCTTTGCACTGCATTTCCATATCATGGCAGTACAGATGCGCCACCATTTTCTAAATCTGTATTCATTGAACTAATGAACTAAACAACTCACACAGTCAAATTCACTTTTAATGACACCACATATGTCCAAATCAATAATGTGGCCATGAGACCCCTTCTAGGTCCAGCGCTTACTAGCATTTTCATCAGTTTCCATGGGACACATGTTTTTGATGGAATGATACCCTAACCTACCCCGTGCATATTTCTGATACGTAGATAATACATTTGTAATCTTTGAATCTGCAGTCACGTATAAGGATTACCTCACCTTAATACACTCCATCCTGCGCTCCAATTCACTTTTGAGATGGAGCAGTTTAACATGCTTCTTTTCCTCAATGTGCTAGTTAAGAAACCCTCTAATGGTTTTTCCACTACTGTCTGCTGCAAGCCAACTTTCACCAGTCAATATGCTGATTCTTATAGCTCCACTGGCTATAAGAATGGCCTTATTAGAACTTTGTAAATAGGGCCATAGCCGTTTTCTCACCTTGCAAGCTTTAAGCTGAAATAGAGCACATCAAAGCTATCATGTGGGACATCGGCTATCCTGATCAGATAATTGTTGGCTGTGTGTCATGCAAATACGCCAAAGGCTACCACTTTCAGACCTGAAAATTACCCAGTCTATCTCAAATTGCCCTGGAAAGGCACAGCATCACCAAAATTTGAACAGCTAAAGCAAGCACGCTGCCTCTATGCAGTGGCCACACAAGTAATATTTTCCACTAACAGGTTGCTGCCCGCAGTCCAGAAAGATGTTCTGCCTACCACACAATTGAGCAATATCGTGTATAAGTTTCAGTGCCAGTGCGATGTCAGGTACATAAGCTGTACATCCCAATGAATGGCTGATCAAATCAAACAGCATGTTCTTTTAGTTGTTCATAATAAGCAGAGAACATACTTTACTCAACCGTGCTTACAAAACCCAAAACAAACCGTCTACTGTTAGATGTGATTCTGCGATTGGTTAGCACTTGTGAACAATAATAGCTACACTAGCAACCAATTTAAGATAATCAGTCAAGCTCGTAATGTGGCTCATTTACACTCGCTAGAAGTGACATACATTCATATGTTTTCTGCAAACAAAAGGATTATGTTCAAACTTTGTGTCTTTTTTGAATTTCATTGGAGTTTGGGAAGTCTATAGTTCCCCATGTTTCCTTCATGGCAACTCCTCAGCCAATCAGAGTTGGCTTGCCAACTGATCAGCATCCTTTTCTCCTGTAGCGTATATTGTTGCGATCATTCGAAATTTGGCATTCTTGCATTTGTCCTGATGAGTCCAAGACTTAAAGCTTTGGGAACATGTCTCTTTTTTCAGTAAACCAAAGAGAAGGTCTCTGACAGGCTGGGGAGCAAAAGAGATTTAAATTCAAAAGCTTTCATGGTACAAAGCTAAAGGGAAAGGTAATAGAACAAGTAATGAAACAGAAATACGTATAGAGGAGTTGTGAATGGCAGGATAGTGGCCTTCCAAATGTAAAGTAACGGATTTAAGAAAGAAACGAGAAAAAAAACGAACCAACAAAAAAGCCAAAAACAAAATGGGGGCAGATTTTATGATCTAATCATTGTTGAGTTCAAAAGAAAGGTGAGATGCTATTCCACAAGCTTGCGCTGACATTCATTGGAACACTGCAGCAGGCTAAGGACAGAAAGGTCAGACTGGGAGCAAGGTAGAGAATTAAAATGCTAGGCAACTGGAAACACGGGGTCATGCTTGCAAACTGAATGGAAGTGTTCCACAAAGTGGTCACCCATCCTGCATTTTTTTTCTCCAATGTAGGGGCGACCACACCATCAGCAATGTATATGGTAAACAAAATTGAAAGAAACACTAATCAATAACTCTTTCACTTGGAAGGGGAGTTTTTGGTCTTTGATGGTGAGAAGGGAGGAGGTATAAGGACAGGCATTGCTTTCCCAGTATGGAAGGGTGCTGTAGGAAAGGGAAGGGTGTTGAAGATGACTGAGGAATGGACTAGTGTGTCGCAGAGGGAATGATCTCTTTGAAATTCTTAAAGGGGTGGGGAAGATATTCTTGATGGTGGCATCATGCTTGAGGTAACAGAAATGTTGGAGGATGATCCGTTGAATATGGGATTAGTGGGTGAAAGGTGAGAACAAAGGAAATCCTATCATGGTTCTGGGAGGGAGGGAGAAGGGGTGAGAGCAGAAGTGTTTGAAATAAAATGGAAATGGCTGAGGCTCTGTCAACTACCATGGAGGAAGGGAGACATATTGAAAGCATTAGTATGGAAGGTTGCATCATCTGAATAGATGGGATGGAAAAGGAGAAACTGCATGGATGCAATGGAGTACTTAATTCAATGTTATGCAATGTTTCTTCCAGCTAATTTGTTCCTATGCCTTCATGCCACTTGCCTTTATGATGGGAGTAGACTGGAATGACAGCTTCATGGTTGGTGAGCTCCTCGGAGTGAAAACTTTCTTCAATGAATTTGTAGCTTTTGAAAGGTTATCTGTGCTGATTGCCAGAAGAGTTGAAGGCAAACTTGAGTATGTTGATGGTATGAAGCAGTATTTGTCAGTAAGTAAATATAATTATTTCTGTATGATATAATAAAAGCATTATCATACTTATTTTTGTCTAACTAATCAAAAGGATATTATTCTTGTTCATCACACAAGACCTGCTTTTGTTAACTAGCATATAACTGTAATACACTCAAGGGTCAATAGCTATATTCATTACCAGTAAATTAATCAGTAACAAAACAAATTGAAGTTACCCAATGTGGAAAGATTGGCCAAGGTCAGGGGTGCATCTTTATGATGGGAGAAAGTCTAGACATGCTGGCGATTTGTCCCAGTTCTGCAATAGCGTGTGACTGCTATCATGGTATGCAGAGTGAAATAGGTGACAATAATATGAGCAATACCCATACTTGTAAACGTGAATTAGGAAACTCAACAATATTTCACACTTCACTCTTTTAGTATTAAATCTTTTCCTCAAATAATTTGTTCCATTTTGTAAATTCAAAACTATTTTGCTCTATATGAGGAGATTCAAGTACAGTATCACAAAAATATTATGGCCTTTTTACAGAATAATCAAGTATTCATTTTCTTAACTTTTTGGCTCTTTTATAGATACGTTCCGAAGCTATTGCTACATACGCCCTGTGTGGATTTGCTAACTTTGGTTCTATTGGTATTGTGATAGGAGGACTGTGTAAGTTTTTATTTGCTCTTAATGTGTACTTACAGAAAGAGATGTGCTTTGAAATTATTAGGTGATATTGGTAAATTAGGTACTGTATTTGAACAACTCAATTTCACTCTATGTTGTCAAAGTAGACATCAGATTCACTCATTCAACCATTCCAAATTATGAGACGAGAAGGTAAATTCTCTAATTGTGTTTTCTGATGCAGTACTTCAAATTACTGTTGCATACATGTGATTTACTGATGTGTGTTCCAAGAGGATATGACACCAATCTGGAAATGTATAGTTTGAAAATGTATCCTTCTACTAATTCACTCTTGTTCATTCTTGTACCCTGAACATTATAAAGCTATTAGTTATGTTATGATCCCCAGCTGAGATTACCCCTGGACAAGCCTGATCCCAGGTGGAACCTATCCTGATAGATCGTAACTTTTATTTGTTTGTTTAAATACATGGCGTGTAGCTACTGAATCACAGGAATCAGCTGATGAACTTTTAGCAAAAGAATGAAAAGAATAACTTGTTCACTGATGCTCAATTGAGAGTTCTGCCTAGACCATTTGGCACTAAACCTCATTAGACCCTTAGTCCAAACATGGATATTGACTGAATTCCAGAGATCAGGTGAGAGTGACTGCCTTTGACATTGTTATAAAACCATGGCCAGGATTTTCCCCTTGGTGATTTGGGGGAGGGCCCCGCTCACCGAGGGGAAAATGACACGGGATGATGACGGGAGGAACCCCCGATGTCATTCCAGTCCATTTAAATCTTCAGGAAGGCAGGCGGACAGCGAAATCAGCTGTCCGCCCGTCGACCTGTCAATGGCCAATTAAGGCCAATGACAGACTAATTAACCTTGTTAAAGACCCTGCCCGTCCAAGCTTAAGGCTGGCGGGCAGGCCAGGAGCCCCAGCGAGCTCCAGATTATTCATGAAACTTCATCCACTGTCGGGATGAAGTTTCGTGTCCGTTTTTAAAAAATTTAATAAACTTATGTGTTTTCTTATTAACATGTCCCATCTCGTGTGATATTGTCACATGTGGGGGAAATGTTGATAATTTTAATATTTCTCTTTTTTTTTACTTAACTGTCAGTAAATTCCCTGAGACAGCACTTTGCCTCAGGGAGCAGTGCGCTCTTTTGCATGCATGCGCGAAAGAGCACACTTTGACAGATGGGGAATCCCTCCACCCCTCGCACAGGAAGCGCATAGCACTTCCTGTCAGGAAGGCCGCTGGATGGGCCTTAATTGGCTCGCCCACTCAAAATGGAGGCCGGCCCCGTTTTGGCCGCGGAGTTCAGCTGCCCGCCCGCCACTGAGCCGGTGGGGCTCGCCCACCATCCGAGGGCAAAATTTTGCCCCATGTTTTATAAAAATGACTTTATTTACCAAGTCGGCTGAAACCAAAGGATAAGTTTTAAAAAGACTGACAACAATATTTTTAAGTGAGCTATGCAACAGGTCTCAAAATAGCCAAACATTTACATAACTTTGGAATTTTCAAAGTGAAGTTATCAGAAAGGAATCATGCTGTCAAGAAGTTGCCCAGCTGGTCAGTCAGCTTAAACTAATGTGAATGGCCCATGCCCTGAACTATTCATAGATGACATCCAATCCAGGTGGTTGCAGACTGAGCCGTTAAACTCGATCGTTTTGGACAATGGACCCCAGCTGAGAAGAGGGTTCCACTGATTATTTAATTTAATCTCTGTAAACAGTGGACCTGAAATGAGGATTTCCCATCTTGCTATGACCATATTTAATAACTGCCTAGCTTGTGAATGGAGGTCATGTGATAGCAAGCAAACCCTTTGCGTTAAAAGAGACACTGCTTTTCCAGAGTCAGACAGACCATGAGTGGATAGCAGTGAGAAGAGAACCCCTCTCTCTCCAGCTTTTCTGGAAGCGTGTATCCCACCCGTATCTGACCAACCAAATATCTGCAGGCAGGATCTTCAACACAAACCAAACGGCTGCTGACTCCAGATGTTGTCTATCAAGGTTTTAAATTGTCTCTTCACAGAATCCGGAAAAATCACCGGACACAGCCTGAAGCCATTCAGTGCCTACAGGAACCGTACATGATTGACTTTCTTTTGGACATTCTTGGTTGCATGTGTGAGTGTGAGTTGGAGTGTTTTTCATTATTTTTATTTATCAGGTGTTATGAAACTCACAAGAAAACCTGTCTGTGTGTGTCTTTTACAGTGACAGCACTTAAACAGTTAAGTACTTACTAGATTGGCAAGCAAATTCATTTAAAACACCTGTTGCGGTCATCTGAGCAGAAAGAAAGGGGAATAATTCTACCATTTCTCTCCTGACCATAATGGCATCAAGGAAACATTTGACTTGAGTGTGGCACCAGTGAACAGTCCTCATAAAACCTGTGTCAGTGGAGATCAGGGAGAAAGCCCTCACTGGATGGAATCATACCTAACACAAAGGAAGATGTTTGTGATGGAGGCCGTTATTCCTAGCCGTAGGACATGGTGGCAGGAGTTTTTCTGGGCAGTGTCCTGGGCCACTTCATTAATAACCTTCCATCCAATATAATAATAACCTTTCCTCCATCATAAGGTCAGAAAAGGTTGTTCATTGATGATTGCGCAGGGTTTAGTTTCATTTACAATTCCTCAAAACGAAGCAGTCCATGCCCCCATGTAGCAAGACTGGGACTATATTCAAACTTGGGCTGATAAGTGGCTAGTAACATGGAGCATGATTTTCCAATTTTGAAACTAAATGCCGTGGTGGGCAGGTTCCGTGCACGTTCCCACTGGTGGGAGTGGCGGGAACTCATACTGGATTTCGCATTCGGAAGCTAATGCATTATGCATAGGCCGAATCACATGGCAGGTCGGGAACTGATTCACCCATCCTGCCTTTACCTAATGGGGTCGAAGGTCTAGGCGCCGTATTTGAATGCCACCTAAACACAGACATTCACTGTCTCCAGCTCAGCTGTGCCCAGGAGATGTCTCAAGATGGTTGCACTAAGGTTTAGCCATGACTCCCTTGAGGCTTTGATAAGAGGAGTGTGTCAACACTGGAATGTTCTGTACCTCAGGGATGGCTCCAGGAAGCCCATCAACCTTACTGTGCCAGCCTGGGAGGCAGTCGCAGGAGAGGTCAGCTCTTCGGGCACCCGCCCTAATTACGCCATATAGTGCAGGAAAAGGATGAATGATTTCATCTGCTCTGCCAATGTAAGTCAACCTTCCTCTCTCTCCAATCTCACACTCTGAAAATGACATCATGCACTCAAAGGGTTACATTGCACAGGCATCTCACACAATATTAGCGAGGGACACATCAGCACTGATTGTCTCATGGACACTTTAACATCACCAGCATCTCATCTATCACGCTGCACTAACTCCACTCTTCACCCTTACTGGGGAAGGCTCACCACACACAGGAGGCATACATGCTTCCCAACCTCTGCTCCATCCCTCACATTGCATTATACCCATTTGTCTTCATGCAGGCCAAGCTTGCCCACAACATGAGGGAGAGATACCAGACCAGAGGAGGGATGGCCAGCATCCAGGAGCTCAGCACCCTCGAGAAGGGTGTCACCAAACTGGCAGGGGAGGACTAGGATCGCTCCTGTGGGGAAGGTGAGATTGGCCACTCCCAGCAGCCCAGTTCAGATGAGCCCTCCATGAGTTGATCACGACATGACATTCACAGTGAGTGACATGCAATCTTGTATTCCATCTGTTCATGAACTAAGTCTATCTTTTCTCTCTTACAGGCATAAGCAGTTCCAGGTACACCAGCAGGGCCTATGCAAGCCCCAGCCATGGCCCACCTCAGAGGAGGTTGCTGAGGAGCCTTCAGAAGAAGATCCATCACAGTATTCACCTGCACCCCCCACCAGTGCAGAGACACATAGTTGGCTCACAGTTCTAGATTAGGCTCGAGGTCACTTCTTGGAGAACACTTCAATGACACGTCTCCACAGCAGTCGGAGGCAGTGACAGCCCAGGTCGCTGTCATTTGGGGGACTGCTGGAAATCCGGTAGCCGCTGAGTCTGAGTCAGATGATGAGCCTCTGCAAGTTGCCGGTGAAAAATGCTGCAAATGCAGAGTCAGGTGGAGGAATCTCAGACAGAGTTGCGAGAGGCAGTCAACAGACTAGTGCGAAGGATGGAAAAGCCTGTCCACGTTCTGTCTGATGTTGTGTTTCCAACATGCGAGCAGCTCGAGGTCATCATGAGAAGGTTGGTGGCTGCCTTGGAGACCTTGGTCCAGCAGGTTCTGCTGGATATGTGCTCGGACCTGCACTCTATCACTATAGGCATTGGTGGGATCCACCAGTGGTTAGGTGAGAGGGATGGGAGCACCTCAACCTCCCTTCAGGATGCCCCTTCTCCTCAATGAATCAGGTAGGGGCCCTGGGGCACCCACAGAGAGGATGAGCATCAGCCGGACACCCTAGGGACCTCCACACAGGACTCTCTAAGGGTGTCCAGCTGTGCTGAATCCCCTCTGCCTGTGACCCCATCAACTCCAGCTGGTCAGGCTGAGGAGGGTACATCTGTCCCTGAGCAGGCGATCCTTATCAGGCCAGGACCCTCAAGGCCTTTGGCCTCTAGAGGACGTCTGCCAAGGTCATCTCAAGCAACAGGGCATAGCAGTCAGCAGACTTCCTCCACCTCTGCTGCAGATGTTGGGGCTGCACCCAGGTGTAGCGGTAGGTGTAGAAAAATTAAGAAAACCTGACATAACTTCTGGGTCATGGGTTTTCAATCACTGTATATATAATGCACATTTGTAAATACGTTTGCTGTTCATGAGAATGGTCTCGTCATTTGAAAGGATCATGCAAATCTATGTGTTCTCTTATTGCAAGGGTGAGTCATGCTTCCTCCCAGTGATCACCTCCCTTTATGAGCCTCACATTCATGTGATGTCTACCTGACTCCTGATAGTCACTCTACCCTTGTGTTACGTCAGGAAGATGTATCAAAATTCTTAAATGGAAGTATGTTCGAAATGCGCTAGTAACCATTACTCCTTATAAGGCAACATGGAAGTAGGCCTGCTTAATAGCCTTGGAGGGTTAGCTGCAATTGGATTTCTTTGGTAGTGCCAAAACACAAGACCTGCAACCATGATGATCTCCCCAACCATTTGTGTATCTCATTGTCCGCTGAAGTTTCTCAGTAAGGTGGTGATGACAGCATCAATTCCTTGAGTGCAGCTTTTGTGCTGTTGTGCTGACTTTCACTTCCCTGAGTGCATGGATACAGGGTTCACCACTGAGCCTTCCAAAGATTAGGGCATGGTGAATCATGAGGGTTGAAAGTGCAAGTCTGAATGCAGAATTTGCTCTCAATGTTACTGGCTGTAAAGGTCTTCCAGTGCATGGCATGGCATTAAGGGGCAGGAGGAATGTAGCCATCTCCCGTTGCCTGTACCTTACTCCTGGAATCTTGTGGCTATCAATGTGGCACAGGTGTGTCTTCCACGTGATGCTTCTTCATCCTCATCTCCCTCTTCAGTTTCTTGCCCTTCCTGCTTTTCATCATCCGAGGAGCTCTCAATCTTCCCCATGCCTCCCTCTGGCAAAGGATTCCCCCCTTAGAATGGTCAGGTTGTGAAGGGCGCAACAGACCGCGACTATGCGGGACACCTGTGGTGAGTACTGCAGAGCCCCGACTGAGCGATCCAGACATGGGAAGCACGTCTTCAGGATGCCAATGGTCTGCTTGATGATAGATCATGGGGAACTGTGCGCTACATTGCATCTTTCGCCCGAGACTCGGCGCATGGGTGTCATGAGCTATCGTTTATGCTGGTGCCTCTTAACCCCAAGCAGCCAGCCCTTGTAATCGCTTGGCCTTCCAAATATGTGAGGCACCTAGGAGTGACTCAGGATGTGTGAGTCATGGGAACTCCCAGGGTATCTGGCACAAATGTACATTGTATGCTCCTGATGATCACACACCAGTTGAACGTTCAGGGTATAGAACCTTTTCCTGTTAATGAACATCAGGCACTGGAGCCCTGAAAGCCACACATGTATATCAATTGCACCCTGTACTTTAGGGAAGTCTGAAATAGCTGCAAACCCATGAAATGTAGCAGCCTGGCTAGCTTTATTGAGTGTGAACTTCACATAATGATGAGCCTTACTGTAGAGGGCATCTGTCACCACCTTGATATGTTTATGTATGGAGGACTGAAATGCTGCATAGGTCCCCTGTTTTCCCTGGAACAAAATGCAGGCAAAAAAAATTGATCATGGTGGTGACCTTCAGGGCCACTGGCAGGGGTTGTCCTCCCGGTCCACAGGACATTAGATCCTCCCACAAAATGTGGCAGGTATGATCCACCACATCTCTGGACTTGCAGATGTGCGTGGCATTGTCTTTCGCTCATTTCCAGATAGGAAAGCCTTCTTCAGTAGACCTTTGGTCATGCAAATCACCTCCATGGGATGGATCTAACCTCCTCATTCTCTGGGTGTTGCTGGGATTCCCCTGGACCATAGGCCTCAGACAGGGCCTCCTCTCGAAGCTACGCTATGCAGTGCTGGTAATTCTTCTCCCCCTTCACCAAGAAGGCAACATTGAGCACAGACTCCATTTTTCAATCCTCCTGCTCCCTATGGACTAATAGATGTATCAGTTTAATGAATATTGGGAAAATATAGTAGAGCTCCCACTTGCAAACAGAAAGCCACTGTCATCCCGTGGAGCTGTGTCTGCACTACTAGCTTGTCAGAATCATAAAATGTGCCACCTTATCAAACTCACTCCTGCAATCTCTGAATTGGCATAATAATTAAGGTTAATTTGCACATGAGCAATGGCTGGATGTCCATTGGCCCGTTATCCATGCCAATAGAGAAAACTCATTAGAGGCTTTCATTGATGATCTGGCAGATATGCCTCCTAATGGTTGTCTGCATTCTTCATTAACATATTACGTTCTGTTAATGCAGAAATGGAGCAACTGTATTGTGAAGCCAATGACTACTGCAGTCTCTCATTAATGTGCAGCAAAAAGCCCCAATGGCACCTTCTCAAGGAAGCCTTCCTCTTTTCTCTCAGAACTGCCTCTATTTTAATCTTGTTATGCTAAGAAGTTTGAGGGTGCCCCCTGAAAGGGCCTCTTAGTCCAGCTGTGCGCTCCTCCCATCCCTCAGGCCCCTCCCATGCAGATTATTTTCCAGTTTCAATTTTAAACTGTGCTATTACTTTGTGAATGGTGGTCCATTTTTATTTTGAGAGCAGCTTTGGCCCTTCCCCTGTCAGTGTTCGAGTCTCTCCAATTTTCCTGGAATCTCACGATGTTCAGTTAGATCTTCCTCCAGTTATTCTCCAGCCTCCCCAAGTAACACTGGATCCCATTGTTCTCATGGTGGACCTTCTAGCCCTACCCCTGAGCCCAACACTGTTGATATCCCCATACTCCATTTGGACCTCACCCCTCCTCACCTCGAAGCTGCATGCATGGTCATATACAGAGGATAGCCACCCCCCTCCCCCACCCTCCAGGAGAGCTTTGGGTACCCCCCCCCCCATTATGTTTTCCCCATTTACAGGCTGCAGATGCCTCCTGAAATCATGACAATCACATCTGCAGTTCAGTACCAAGCCTGCAAAGCCCCAGGAGCGCCTTTAATCACCCACCCTGACTGTAAGGTGCACAAAGCCCCAGGACTGTCTTTAACCTCTCACCCTGAATGTGAGATCCATAGAGCCCCAGGACTGCCTTTAATGCCTCGCTCCGACCTGTTGGCCCAGCCCAGGGTCTATGACTATCTTTCAATGAGCTCCCCCGTTTCCTCATGACTGATCACAATAGTCTCCCTTCCCTCTCCCCACCACACCTGTACCCATGAGTCTCTGTACCACCCATCCCTCTTATGCCACACTAACACACACCCGCCCCTTCCTGTTCTGGAGTCTGCATACATCCTTTCCCATTCATACAGTTTGATTCCCATCCACCCCCTTGTGTGACTATGTCCTAGTCTTCCATATCGGGCTCCAACTTCCCCACCCTTGGTCTCCCCTCTGTGTGACATTGTCTCCCCCACCCCTCCCCCCTTCCAATCCCTTCGCATCCCATTGCCCCACATGCGTTCGTCATCCTCCTTAATACAACCCCCCAACCCCATTGCAATGCTGGCCTTTGTTTGAGGGTGCAGTCCTGCCTGTAAGCCTCAGTACATTGGTGTCCTCCGGGAGTAGGAAGACACCCACTTTGAGCAGACCAACCCTACATCTCACCAGTGTCGTGTCCCACTGCCATCACTAAGAAACTGGAGCAGTGCTGTTGCAGGAAAGCTTTGAATGTTGCACTCATCTCTAAGTCACAAGCGAAGCGAAAGCTGACTGATGCACACCATTCATTTTCAAACGTGTTTCAGACTTGTCTGAATTCTCTCTAGTATGATGCAAGATTGGAAGGCAGACGTGATTCCGGTGAATAGCATATTTAATGAGCATTCATGACATGGTAATGCATGCAAATGTCGTTCCCGACATTGATCAGTGGGATACCTGATCCGCCATCGACCCGCTATGAAAAGGGTGGGTGGAAAATTCCAAACTTTTTTCCCACCAGTGGGAATCCGATTTTTGGCCACTCTCCAAATTTTCCACTTCTGCTTGTTGTGAAACCTGCCTGCCATGAAACCCGCCACAGGCAGGTGGGGAAATTCTGAAAATGGTGTCACATAAGTGCCAAGCAGCGACCATTAATATCCGCTGTGGTTTAGTGGCTCAGTACTCTTGACTCTGAGTCAAAAAGTATTGAGTTCAAGTTCCACTTCAGGACTTGAGCACGAAAATCAAGCCTGACACTAAGGGCAGAATCATTCCAGATTTGCACAATGTGCAGTAGCAAGCAGGAAAAAAACTGTTTTATCCGTAGGCCACAATGGTGGGTTTTCGCAACGTATCGTCCCATTCCTGCCTCATTAATTATGCAGCCACAGGAAACATGTCCTGCTGGCAGGCAGCCTCCGATTTTCCCACCACACCCATTACCTCACTGCTTCCTCACGCAGGGTGCCATACTTAAACTGTAGCCGCGTGCACAATTCTCAGTGTTTGCAGCCCAGGACTGATCCGGTGAAGACATGGCCCCAAAAACCAAGAAGAGTACAGCCCCCCGATTAAGGTGGTTGCTTTACGCTAAAAGTGATGAGGCGCTGCCTGCGAAGCCTGGCGCTAAAGACTACGAGTGCTGCCCGAAACCTCAGTCCTGAGCAAAGTGCAGCTTTGTGTATAGTTGTGAAACACGTCGGTGTGATTGCACGCTGATGTGACCGGATGATCCAGCGTGGAGGAATGATTCCAATGAGCAGAGCTTAGAAGGAGATGCTAAAGCGTTGAAATTAGGTTCCCGACATACGGCAGCAGGAAACACGGCCTGCCATTGATGGATAGAGCGGACGGTCGCAAAATGGTTTCAAGACGGTGTAAAACCAATTTTTGGCCTTCTTGCCATATTGTCCCCACCCATTCCCACCCCACTCTCCCCAAAAGCCAAGAAGAGTGCAGCCCCCCCGGAAAACCTTTTGGACAACATGGAGGCCCGCCGTGATGTCCTCTACCCCCACCCTGGCTGCACGAGGCCCATCAGTCTCACCACTCTGGCTTGGATACCAGAGGTGGTCAGTGCCAATGCTGCACATGAGGTCGGACACCCAGTGCAAAAAACAAATGAATGATCTCATCCATGCTGCCAGGGTAAGGCAACCATCTTATTACTCTAAACTCACACACTTACAAGGCCATCACACATTCACTGGCATCTCACTCACTGCCAGCTCAAGGGACATCCCCACCCACTCACACACACACACCTTCACATCTCCATCTGGTCTCATCTCCTCTGGAGTCTGCCTCCTCAGCACTCATCATCTTGAGGCCACTTGCACAGATCAACATGTGCCCCTCACACACACCCTGGGATACTCCCCCTTCCCCAGTACAGCCTTTACCTTGCAGCCTTTTTCCTTATCTGAGACCACTTCTCCCACTTCCCCAAGCAAGCTGTAGCCCTGCAGATGTTAAAAAGCCACCCCCGCCTTACGGCTGGTCTGGTAGGTAGAGACCTGGCAGTGAGCCCCCCTAAAAGTGATGAGATGCTGCCTGCAAAGCCTGGTGCTGATGACTGCGAGCTGCCCAAAGCAAGGTAGGCAAACAAACCTCAAAGTCCTGAGTGAAGTGTAGCTCGCTAGGTACACATTTCTTATGCATAGTTGTGAAACAAAATCATGCCAACGTGACCGGATGATCCAGCATGGAGGGATGATTCCAGCGAGCAGGGCTTATGACGAGATGCTGAAGTACTGAAATTAGGTTTCCGACGTGCAGCAGCAGGAAATGTGGCCTGCCGTTGACGGGTGGAGCGGACGATTGCAAACTGGTTTCAAGACGGCATAAAACCAATTTTTGGCCTACTTGCCGTTTAGTCCCACCCATTCCCCCCCCTGCCCGCCATGATGGCAATGCCAACGGGTCCGGAAAATTCTGGCCTAAGTGCAGTACTATGTCAGCATTGCATTATCAGAGATGCTGTTTTCTGAATGTTAAACCAAGTCCCCATCCTCCCTTTCACATAGCCATAAAAATTCCCACTATTTCACAGAAGAGCAAGGGATTCCTGTCCAAATATTTGTCCTTAAATCAACTTCACAAAAGGAGATTATCTGGTTGCTATTAGATTGCAGACAGTGGAAACTTGCTGTGTGCAAATTGGCTACTCCATTTCCTATATTATAACTGTCATGCCCTATACAGGCATGTCATGTTATAAACTCTCAGTCAAAACTTTTAAAAATTGGACACAAAGAAGCTTTTAAGATGGCTGCAGCTAATCATGTGACTTGGCGTTTGGACTACCGACAGCATCAAGTTTCTGATGAATACCAAATTAAATATGAGGGTGCTTCACAGCCATCTGTGGAGTTCACACATCCCATTGTTTAAGGATGACCCCTACCTAAGGTCTATGGAGTTTCTGGACTCCCTGTCTCCATGTTTCATACTGGACAAAAGGGGAGATCAAAAGTCAACAGCCACTATCAACTTCCCAAAGTATCACAATGGCCTCCCCTTTATAAATCAGACTGGGTGGGCCTCAGAAGTGTTAACCCAGTGGACATTACGCCCTTGTTCAAAAAAGGTTGTAAGGATAAGCCCAGCAATTACAGATCAGTCAGTTTAACTTCAGTGGTGGGGAAGCTTCTAGAAATGATTATTCAGGATAAAATTAGTAGTCACTTGGAAAAATGTGGGTTGATTAGGAAGAACCAGCATGGATTTATATAGGGGAAATCATGTTTAACTAACTTACTGAAGTTTTTCTGAAGGGGTAACAGAGAGGGTTGATGTGGTGTGTATGGACTTTCAAAAGGCATTTGATACAGTGCCATACAAGACTTGTGAAAAAAGTTATAGCTTGTGGAATAAAAGGGTCAGTAGCAATGTGGATACAAAATTGGCTGAGTAATAAGAAACAGAGAGTAATGGTCATTGGATATTTTTCGGGCTGGAGGAAGGCTTGTAGTGGAGTTCCCCAGGGGTCGGTATTGGGGTGCTTGCTTTTCCTGATATATATCAATGACCTAAGTCTTGGTGTGAAGGAGAAAATTTCAAAGTTTGCAGATGTTATGGAATTTGGAAACAATGTAAACCATGAGGAGGACAGCATAGAACTTCAAAAGAATGTAGACAAGTTGATGGAGTGGGCAGATAGGTGGCAGATGAAGTTCAATGCGGAGAAGTGTGAAGTGATGCATTTTGTTAGGAAGAACATGGAGATACAATATCAAATAAGGGGTACAATTCTTAAGGGGGTGCAGGAGCAGAGAGACTTGGTGTATATGTGCAATGATCACTGAAAGTGGCAGTACAGGTCGAAAGAGCAGTTAAAAAAGTATACAGTATCCTCAGCTTTATCAATAGGAGCATAGAGTACAAGAGCAGGGAGGTTCTGCCGAACTTATATAAGACACTAGTGAGACCTCAGCTGAAGTATTGTGTACAGTTCTGGATGTCATACTATAGGAAGGATGAGAATGCATTGGAGAGAGTGCAGAAGAAGTTTACAAGAATAGCTCCAGGGATGAGAAACTTCATTTATGAAGATATTTTGGGGCGGTTGGGACTGTTCTCCTTGGAGAGGAGAAGGCTAAGAGGAGATTTGATAGAGGTGTTCAAAACCATAAGGGGTCTGATTAGAGTAGATAGGAAGAAACTGTTCCCGCTCATAAAAGGATTGAGAACGAGAGAGCACAGATTTAAAGTGATTTGCAAAAGAAGCAAATGTGATGCGAAAGAAAGCTTTTTCACACAGCAAGTGGTTCAAGTCTGGAATGCACTGCCTGGAAGTGTGGTGGAGGCAGGTTCAATTGAGGCATTCAAGAGGGCATTGGATAATTATTTGAATAGAAACAATGTGCAAGTGTACGGGGAAAAGGCAGGAGAATGGCACTAATTCATAATGCAGACACGATAGGCTGAATGGCCTGCTTCTGCTCCGTAACAATTCTGTGATGTGATCCAAACTGATTTCAGGTCTGCACCTTTATTACCCAGGACCCAGCAGATCTGTTAGAACCATCAGTCATCAGCGAGTCTGAGAACCAGATTCTGAAACTAGCTGCAAGTCATAAAGCAATCAGAGTACCTAACCTGTACCAGTGCACCTGAAAACAAACCAACTAGATATTTAACTAGGAAACCTCACAAATGCAGTGAACTCTTTGCTTCACAAGACCCTTACTTCAACTTTAAGTCACCAAATCCATTCCAGAAAACACAGGCCTACGAATTAACTGTAATCTGCAGAAATGCACTATATTTATCTATCTAATCTATGTGTGTGTGTCTGTGTGTTTGTTTGTATGTGTGTGTGTACGTGACCGAGTGTGTGATGTGATGTTAATTCAGGTAAGTGGGTGACAATAAATCACCTTCTTTATTTTTACCTGACAAAAGATTGTTGCTGAATTATTTAATTGGAATACACCCTCCAATGGCAAGAAAAGACACAGCTGTTTCCATACAAAACATATTGATTACAGGCAGTAGAGAGCACCCACATTCTGTCTGTGACACAATAGTGACCGCAGTTCAAAAGTACTTCATTGACTGAAACGTCTGGAAAAGTGCTATACAAATGCAAGTCTATCTTTTTTTCTTATCTGAGAATCACCAGCATTACCATCGCTCAATACTCTACCATAAACATAACCAGAAGCTTAACTTAAATACTGTGACTATAAATACAAATAATGTGGCTTAACATAAATAATGTGGTCAGAGATTGGAGCCGTGATTTAGTGTTAGTGATGGGGGACCCACACTGGTTGGAGAACTGTGGGGAGCCCCTTGTTGCTTCTGTGGGGGAGGCCCAATGCGATTTAAGTATTCTCAGGTACTTAGCTGGCCAGTATCAGGTCTACCATGCAACCAAGCCCCAGTGGGGCAGAATTGCACTCCTGAGAGTTGCTGGCCAATCAGAGGCTGACAACTCTCCATTGTCAGCAACACGAATGAGAGTGGTGGTTGCTACCAGTAATGCTCCATTGCCCAGCTTGAGAATCACTGCTAGATCCCTGGACACTGGTAGTGAGGTGGGATGGGGATCGCAGGGAAGGGGTCAGACAAGGGCAGATGAGTGGCTTTCAGCGGCATTCTGCCTCTTCCCAATGTCGGGTCCCTCAATTGGGCACAGAGTGCCTGACAACGATTGACCCTCCTGCCAACCCAGTGAAGCTGCAGGCAACTAGACAGGCATACTGGGCGTCCTTGGAGAGGAACTGGAGAGCTGCGCAAGTCCCATTAAATTCCTGAATCATTACTAAATTCCAGTGGGCTTAGGGATAATTGTTTTCAAGTTGCTCATTAAAGAGCTTAATCAACACCCCGTCACTGGTGTGAGGGATTCTCATGTCAGGCCCTTCCTGCCCCCAACTTAAGTGGAGACAGTTTTCCGGACCCTGGGAATCTGATGCAGGTACTCCTGCCTGACTGACCCCCATGCCACCCCTGCCATCATGCCCTTTCCTGCGGAGTCCATTAAATTCTGTCCTGGGCATTCTGCAGTGACTATTTCCATCTCAACTTCCCAGTGCCTTTCCACCATCTACCACCCTCCACTTGCCTGGATGAATGCAGCTTCAACAACACTCAGGAAGCTTGACATCATCCAGGACAAAGCAGCCTGCTTTATTGGCACTCCATCCACAAACATTCACTCCCTCCACTACTGATGCACAGTGGCAGCAGTGTGTACCATCTACAAGATGGCTGCAGGAACTCACCAAGCCTATTTATACAGCACCTTCCAAACCCACAACCACCTACCATCTAGAAGGACAAGGGCAGTAGACAAATGGGAACGCCACCACCTGGTAACCCCCCTCTAAGCCACTCACCATCCTAACTTGGAAATATATTGTCGTTCCTTCACTGTCGCTGGGTCAAAATCCTGGAATTCCCTCCCTACCAGCACTGTGGGTGTACTTACACCATATGGTCTGCAGTAATTCAAGAAGGCATCTCACCACCACCTTCTCAAGAACAATTAGGGGTGTGTAATAAATGCTGGCCTAGACAGCAATGCCCATGCCCCATAATGAATTTAAAAAAGGCATTTGTCAGGAGTGCAGTGAGATACTCTGCATTTGCTTGGATGGCAGCTCCAACATCATTCAAGAAGCTCAGCACCATCCAAGAAATACAGTGCACTTGATCGGCACTGCATTCACTCCCTCCACCAGCACTGCATTGTGGCTGTTGTGAATACCATCTACAAATGCAGTGTGGAAATCTACCAAGATTTCTATGACAGCACCTCCCAGCAACCTGCGCCCCCGAGAAGGACAAGGACAGTTGGCATATGGAAACACTGCCATCCTCAAGTACCCTCCAAGTCACATACCATCCTTGGACATATTGCTCCATTCCTTTATCGTCACAGGAGTAACATCCTGCTACTCCTTACTGAATAATACTGTGGATGTACCTTCATCACATGGAATGCAGTCCAAGAAGGCAACTCACCATCATTTCTTCAAGGGCAAATTGGAATGGATAATACACCCTGGCTTTGCCAGCGACATCCTGATCCTGAGAAATAATAAAATAAATATTTTAAATAGTCCGGGGGAGTAAAAGTCCAGGTACATCCTGCGCAATGTGGGAACTCCAGGATGCTTCCCGTGTCCTGGGCAACTATTTGTGCAGAAAGTGTCATCAGTTGCAGCAGCTGCAGCTCCAGGTTTCGGAACTTGAGCAGCAGCTTGCATCACTGAGAGGCATCCGTGAGACTGAGAGCTACATGGATAGCCTGTTGTTAGATGTGGTCACCCCACAGCTTAAGAGTATGCAGGGAGAGAGGGAATGGCTGACCACCAGACAATCAAAAAGGAACAGGCAGGTAATACAGCAGTTCCCGCAGTGCATCCCACTCTCCAACCAGTATTCAGTTCTGAATACTGATGAGAATGATGGTTCATCTGGGGTGCATAGAGGATACAAGAAAGTCATGAACAGCAATAGTGATAGGTGATTAGATAGTTAAAGGAACAGATAGGCATTTCTGCAGCCGCAGACATGAATGCAAGATGGTTTGTTGCCTCCCTGGTGCCAAAGTCAAGGATATCACTGTGCGGCTGCAGAGAACCCTGAGGTGGGGGGCGAACACCCAGCATTTGTAATCCAAATCAGTACCAACGACATAGGTAGAAAGAGGGATGTGATCCTGCAGTCAGAATTTAGGGAACTAGGTAGAAAATTAGCACGCAGTACCTTAAATATCGTAATCTCCGGATTATTCCCAACACTATGCACAAGTGAGAAAAGAAACAAGAGGATAAGACAAATGAATGCATGGCTTGAAAGATGGTGCAGGAGGGAGGGCTTTAGATTCTTGGGACATTGGGACTGGTTCTGGGGGAGATGGGACCCGTGCAAGTCAGATGGGCTGGATCTGAACAGAGCCAGGGCTGAATTCCTAATGGGACATTTTGCTGGTGCTTTTGGGGAGGGTTTAAGTTAACTCAGCAGGGGTGTAGGAACCAGGAGAAAATATCAGAGAGGAATACCAAGGTGCACAAAATACTGGGAGAGACAGATACCACTAGAATGGAGAACAGTAAGTTAATAGGTTGGGTCAGAGTAAGGGAGAAAGTGATAGAGTCTAAATCAGGTGCATGTATGTGAATGCTCGGAGTATGATAAATAAGATTAGTGAGTTACAGGCACAGGTTGGCATGTGGAATTACATGCTGTGATAATAACAGAGGCCTGGCTCAAGGAAAGGCGGGACTGGGTGTTAAATATTCTTGATACAAGGTATTCAGGAAAGATAGAAAAGGAGGATAATGGGGAGGGTTGGCGCTATTGATTAAGGAAAGCATTGCAGTCCTGGAGAAAGAGGATATCCCAGAGGGGTCAAGGACAGATCAATTTGATTAGAGCTGAAGAACAAAAAAAGGTGCAATTACATTGCTCAGCGTAGCCTATAGGCCACCAACTAGTGCGATGGATGTAGGGAACAAATCTGCAAGGAAATTAGAGAAGTGCAAAAATTATAAAGGAGTTATAATGGGGGAATTTAATTATCCAAACATAGACTGGGATAGTGGTAGTGTAAAGGGCAGAGAGGGGCAAGAGTTGCCGGAGTTTGTTCAGGAGAATTACACAGCAGTATGTGTCAAGTGTAACGAGAAAGAAGGCACTGCTAGACCTGGTTCTTGGAAATGAGGTGGGCTATATAGATCAAGTGTCAGTGGGAGAACATTTAGGGGACAGTGATCATTGTATCATAAGGTTTAGGATGACGATGGAAAAGGGAAATGAACAATCCAGAGTAAGAATAATTAACTGCCGGAAAGCCAACTTCACTGGGGTAAGAACGGATCTGGGCTGAATAAATTGGAGCCAAAGGTTGGCAGGAAAATCAGTAGCTTAACAATGAGCTATCTCCAAAGAAGAGATTGTTCGGGCACAATCAGGGTATATTCCCCAGAAGGGAGATGTAGGGCAAAGAAATCCCGAGCTCCCTGGATGACAAAGGAGGTTGAAATTAAAATAACCTGCTTATGACAGGTGTCAGGTAGAAAGTAGAATTGAGAAACAGGCTGAATACAAAAGGTTCAGAGGGGAGGTGAAAAAACAAATAAGAGAAGCAAAGAGGGAATATGAAAAGAGACTGACAGCTAACATAAAAGGGAATCCCAAAGTTTTCTACAGACATATAAATAGTAAAAGGGCGGTAAAAGGAAGAGTAGGACTGATTGGGGACGAAGAAAGGGGGTTACAAATGGAGGCATGGGGGCACGGTTGGGGTATTAAATACATACTTTGCACCTGTCTTTACCAAGGGAGAGGATGCTACCCAGGCCATGGTGAAAGAGGAGGTGATTCAGTCCTTAAAAGGGTTTAAAATTGATAAGGAGGAGGAATGGATAAAGTTGACAAGACACTGGGGCCAGATGAGAGGCATCCAAGGGAAGTGAGAGTGGAAATTGCAGAGGTACTGGCCATATTTTTCAGTCTTTCTTAGACTCGGGGTGGTATCAGAAGACTGGAGAATTGTAAGCATTAATACCCTTGTTCAAAAAAAGGTTAAGGATTAGCCAAGCAATAACAAACCAGTCAGTTTAACTTCAGTAGTGGAGAAACTTCCAGAAACTATGGCCTGAATTTTTCCCTCGTTGGGCACGGGCAATCAGCCACTGACCATGAGTTCACACTGGCTGGCCAATTAACGGCCAGCCAGTACGAAACGCGTGCGGAGAAGCTCAGCGCTGCAGAGCTGGGCGTGGGAAGAAGGTGGGTTACGACATCACTGCAGGCGTGGGTCAGCGCTTTGAGAGAACTCCCTAAAGGCAGACAGCTGCCACAGGGAGCAGCAAACCTGCAAATAATAAAATACAACTCTAAAAAGCTGTAAAAAAATGTCCATGCATCACAGTCAAGCATCTGAAAGCATACTTTATAAAAATGCTGCCCCCAGATATTTCTTTTTATTTTATTTCCGAACGGAGATTTCATCCCACTCTTAGATGAGGTTTCATCAAAAATGTGAAGGGTGCCTGGCTGATCCGCCCATCCGCCAACTGTAAGGTTGGATGGGCCACGAAAAATTGCAAACAACTGCATTGTTAATGGGCTTAATTGCTCACTTAACTGTCGGCGGGCACGCTTTTGACTGCTGCGTGCGCCCACTGAGTGAAATAGCATGTGAGTGCGTGACGACGCCAGGACCCTCAACCGAAATCATCTCGCACAATTTTACACCCAATTGGGTTGGGAACGTAAAGTTCTGTCCTATAACTCGGGACAGAGTTAATTGTCACATGGACAAATACAGGTTAATTAAGGAGGGCCAGCATGGATTTCAAATGCAAAAATTGTATTTAGTTAACTTGTTGGAGTTTTTTAAAGAGATAACAGAGAGCTTGATGAGGGCAATGTTGTACATGGACTTCCAAAAGGCATTTGATACATTGCCACACAACAGACCTGTGAGCAACATTATAGCTCAAGGAATAAAAGGGACAATAACAACATGGATACAAAATTGGCTGAGTGACAGGAAACAGAGGGTAGTGGTTAATGGATGTTTATCGGGCTGGAGGAAGTGGAGTTTCCCAGGGTTCAGTATTGGGACTCTTGCTTTTCCTGATATGTGTTAATGATCTTGACCTTGGTGTTCAGGGAGCATTTTCAAAATTTGCGGATGATACAAAACTTGGAAGCAGTGTAAACTGTGAAGAACAGTGTAGAACTTCCAAAGGACATAGACAAGTTGGAGAGATAGGCGGCAGATGAAGCTCAATGTGGAGAAATATGAGGTGATGCATTTTGGTTGGCAGAACATGGAGAAACAGTATAAAATAAAGATGTCACTCTAAAGGGACCGCAGGAGCAGAGAGACCTAAGTATTTAAGTGCATAAGTCATTATGGGTGGCAGGACAAGTTGAGAAAGCAGTTAATAAAGCATGGCGTATCCTAGGCTTTATTACTAGGGACATAGAACACAAGAGCAAGGAGGTTATGTTGAACTTGTATAAGACACTTTTCAACCTCAGCTGGATTATTGCATCCAGTTCTGGGCACCGCACTTTAGGTAGGATATGAAAGCATTGGAGAGAATGCAGAAAAGATTCAAGGAAACGGTTCTAGGAATGAGGAACATCAGTTATGAAGATAGTGCAATGGCTGCTTTATAAAAATATTATTTTTATTTTAAAAATGGTCAAGGCTTTACCCTATCTAGCCATGACTCACGCCAGAGGAATTTCTAAGCTTCAGAAACCAGCAGGCACCTCATTATCTTGAAAGTGGTGCGAATGCCCTCTGTGACTGCCGACAATCAAATTCCAAAGAAATGCACCCACACCCTTTTGCATTTCTAAGGCAGAGCTCCGGCCAACGGAAACAGTATGACTGCAAAGGACAACATTGAACTTGACTCTTCTATTAAACATCTCAAGATTCCAGACCCAGGAAAATACATTTTTTGTCTGACACCCAGCAGAAGAAGAGGGAGGTATGTCACATGATCTTCCCATGTGGAACTGAACCCAGGCAGTCTACCATTTTATCATCTACAGGTAACAGCAGAAAGAGCTCTGTCCAGGTGAAGTGCCTGGCCCTCATCTACACTGCGAACTACTGGAACATTGGAACTTCTGTATCTGTGCCTTCAAGACAATTAACCTCTATGTGCCTTCTTCCACCGTGGATGCCCTCACTCTGGAAAGTCAGATCACCCTGCAACAGTTTCAGCCTGCTAACCACTGAAGGAATATGCCACTGGACTTTTGATTCTGGACTCTGGACTCACGTGAAACCATAACTCTTATTTTTATTGTGGTCTTGCCCTGTGCCCTTTCTTTCTCTTTTCCATCTTTTATTGTATGAATGCAAAAAGGGGCGGGAATTGCAAAACCCCTTTCATGTGTTTTGTGTTTGTGTGTAAAATAAACTAACCATCTTACTTCACCTTATCTCAAGTTTGCTGTGGGGTTATTAATAGAGGATTGTATCTCTCCAAACTGAAGGATTATGGAAAACATGCCATCACACATACGGGGTGGGGGGGGGGCGGAAATCAGAAATCAAAAACACCTTTCTGTTTACGGATGGGTAGCGAGAAGAGAAATCAGGGCTGTTTAAATTAATCCCCCTCCAGTCCGTAACAGAAAACGGGGGCTCAATTCCAGGATAACCCAATTGAAATTGGCCAGAGTCCAAAATTTAAAAACAAGCCTGAATTGGCCACTGAAAGAGACAGATTGAAAGCCAAAGAAGGAAAATTCGGTGTCCGGAACTGATTTTTAAGGTAAGTAACTTAACACAGCAAATCCTTGTCCTAACACGAAGAAAATGGCAACATTTGATGTCCAAGTGTTTGTTCAGTAAGAGAACAAGTGGGGTAAGTTTGGAGACCCTTAACAGAGATGAATTGAAAGCTGTAGTTAGGGAGATACAGTTCAAATTGCCCAGCAAAATCAAAAGAAAGGAACTAATCTTGGCATTGGTAGAACATTTGGATCTGACTTTACCAGTAGAGCAATCAGATGAAGAGGTCAGTCACGCTTCCGAATCCCCTCCCCTGGCCAATTTCGAGCTGGAAATGCTTAAATTGGAGCTAGAATTTCAGGAGAGGGAAAGAAAGAAAGAGAGGGAAGAGAGATCAAGGGAACAAGAAAAGGAAAGAGAATTCCAGTTCCGAAAATTGGAAACAGAGCTAGCAGCTCTAAGGGATAAAGTGAGCAGACAAGGGAAAACCTCTCTCTACCTGGCAGCACCCCCCTATTCCCCTAACCTGGAACCACTCTCTGAGGCCCTCAAGTTTGCAAGATTCCTTCTCAAATTTGAAGAGAGTGATGTGCTGTCATTTTTACCACCTTTGAGAAAATAGCGGGAGAGTTAAAATTGGCATCAGAGATCTGGACATTTTTAATTCAAGGGCAGCTGTCAGGGAGAGCCCAAGAGGTCTATTCCATGCTGCCTTCTGAGGTGTCCCTAAATTATGAGCAGAATAAGGCTGCCATTCTAAATGCCTATGAATTCTTCCCAGAGGCATACCGCCAGCAATTGTGGAACACTTGTTAGAAGCCAGCCCGAATCTACATCGAGTTTGAGCGGCTGAAACAAATTACGATTGACCAATGAATAAGGTCTGTAAAAAACCCATGCACCTTTGAAGGGTTACATGAGCTAGTACTCTTGGAGGAATCCAATAAGTTCTTACCCTCCAACCTACAAATACATCTAGAGGAGCAGAGAATCCTCACAGCCAGGGGTGCAGCAGTCACAGCAGACAGCGATGATCCACAAGCTACATTGGAAAGGAAAACAGGGCAATCTAGATAGGAAAGGGCCCCCACCCAGAAATGAAAACACAAAAGAGGGCGCAAGAAGCCCCCCTACAGCCAGAAAGGAGAATTCCCGGAGGCTGGTGTGTTCTCATTGCCATAAAATAGGCCAATCCAGACACGAATGCTAGAGATTGCAAGGCAAGCCAGTTGGACCAGAGGTCCTCACATGGGTAGTCCACCAAAGAATGCCTCAATGGGTAGTGCACCCGAGCAGGGAGAACCTCTCGCTACAGAAACGTATCCTTCAGAGGGCATGGCATTATGTGTGCCTGAGCCGGACAAACTCCCAGAGAGTTTCCGGAGTTTTGTGCTTTCAAGAATAGTGTCCCCCTACCTGTCCTAGATGTGAGCAAGTTCATGGTACTGCTCCAGGACACAGGAGCCACTCCAGTTGGAGGGAAATTTAGACCTACCCCCTGAGTCCTCCCTGAAGGCCAAAGCACTGGTCAGTGGAGTGGGAGGAGGATCTGTGTTTGCAGTCCTCCAAAAGGTCCACCTAAAATGTGACCTTGTTTCAGGCCCTATTACAACAGGAATTTTCCCTAAGCTACCTGTAGCAGGACTCGATTTCCTCCTTGAGAATGATTTGGCTGGCAGCCAGGTGCTAGCCAGCGAAAGAAAAGAGACCAAGACCAAGCAGCAGAAATCTGCAGAAGGTCAAAAATCTGGAGAAGGTCCAGAGGCCCAAAAGGGCGGGATAGCACCCATAGACCTTGAGAGAGAGCCGCTCGAAGGTAGCAAGGCCAAAGCCAGGCCAGCGCAATTAAATGGGGTCCAGAGAAGGCCCCTAGAATCTGAAATAGATTCCCTGAATAACCTCAAATTAAATAGGGATCAGAGAAGTCCTAAAGCAGAGAAGGAAACAGTGAGGGAGGTGCCCTACCTGGCCTAAGAGCCTGAAAAAAGACAGGTTATTAAACTTTGAACTTGCCTGAAATATCTCTGGCAGAAACCTTTCTGGCATTAAATATGAGCAAAGGGAATTCCCAAACCAATAAACAGAAAGGGAGGGTGATGCCTCCCCTAGTCAAAAAGCCACCAGGGAGGGTAGCTGGAGCTGCACCTCCACTCGAGGGCAGTGTTGTTCTAGAGCACATGGAACATTTTAGGAGAGCACCCACTCCAAAGCCAAAGGCCCCAGCCAGAAAGCCAGTGATTGATTTCATTGACCACTTTGTGGTGAATCTAAATGTGAAGCCAGAAAGTTCCCAAATTGGCCCAGAAAGAGTGAGGGTGATGCCTCACCCAGTTGATAAACCACCCAGAGGTACGCAAGAGCTGACCATCTCAGGGGACAGTAGTGTCCCAAAAGACACTGACTCTATCACGCAACTGACCAGCAGAGGAACCCCAAACAGATTGGACTCCATGCTCATTTACCATCATGCAGAATTGCAAGAGGACCAGACAGAGTTAACTGCCCTTTTAAAATGATCCATAATCTTCTGCTAGGCTACAGATTATAGCCATATTTGGTATGGATACGGGAGAGGCACCTAACAGAAGGCCATCTTTCTTTCATAGAACCATAGAACACTACAGCACAGAAAACAGGCCATTTGGCCCTTCTAGTCTGTGCCAAAATATTATTCCGCTAATCCCATTGACCTGCACTCAGTCCATAACCCTCCAGACCTCTGCCATCCATCATCCCGACCCAGAAAGGCTGGTCCAAATTCAGGGGCCAACTGCCCACCTGCTACTGTGCCAACCAAAAGCACTTAGCACCAGAAGCTGGAATTCTCCAGTTGTGTTAGCACTCGAGCTGCACCCCAAACTGGAATCCCTTAAAGAGGTCAAGGTCCCTTTAAAACAGCCCAAGCCCTTGACCTTCAGCCAAATCCCAGTCTCTGGGTCCAACACCTGAGTCCGCAGGTTACCAAAGTAGACAGGCAGGAGCTAGGCTGGGCAAGAATAGTTCAGCCCTTTGATGCCAGGGCGTGGCAACCACAGATTAAGATGTTCAGCACTCCCCTGCAAATCGCCCAGAGCAGCTTGACCATCACTCGCCCCCTGTGTGCTAACTATACTGTAAAGCCCCCAGACCCTTTTTGAGGATACTTAATCAGGAGTTTGGAATGCCTGACCCCAACAGAGGGAAGTCAGCACTCTAACACAGAAGCAACTTCCTCAGGCAGGTGAATTTCAAATCCTCCCAAGTCACCTAACTCTTCCCAAATCCCAGGACAGGATCAAGTCATTGCGGACGCCTTCTCCTGGGTCTAAACCACTAAACAAAAATGTAGCAGGGCACTGTCATTTCCTCTGCTAACTGTGTGTTTGATGTGCCATTATGAATGAAAAAATGCATGTATACTTCCGCACTTGCTATTCTTCCTTCCCTAAGACCACCTCAAAAAAAAAATGAAATGAAATGGAATTCATTTCATTTTTCTCCAACAGGTGAGTCGTGTCCCGTCCAGAAGACAGGAAGGAAAATATAAATATATATCTAATGGAGGAGTGGTGTATAGCAGGGATTGGTGCTGGGACCCTTGCTGTTTGTAGTGTACATTAATGATTTAGATGTGAATATAGGAGATAGGATCAGTAAGCTCGCAGATGACATGAAAATTGGTCGTGTTGTAAATAGTGAGGAGGAAAGCCTTAGATTACAGGACAATATTTATGGGCTGGTAAGATGAGCAGAGCAGTGCAAATGGAATTTAATCCTGAGAAGTGTGAGAAGATGCCTTTTGGGAGGACTAACACGACAAGAGAATACACAATGAATGGTACGACCCTAGGAAGTACAGAGGTTCAGAGGGACCTTGGTGCACATGTCCATAGATCCCTGAAGGCAGTAGCACAGGTAGATAAGGTGGTTAAGAAGGCATATGGGATACTTGCCTTTATTAGTTGAGGCATAAAATATAAGAGCAGGGAGGTTATGCTGGAGATGTATAAAATGCTAGTTAGGCCACAGTTGGAGTACTCTCTGCAGTTCTGGTTGCCACACTATAGGAAGGATGTGATTGCGCTGGAGGGGGAGCGGAGGAGATTCACCAGGATGTTGCCTGGGCTGGAGTGTTTCAGCTATGAAGAGAGACTGGATAGGCTAGGATTGTTTTCTTTAGAACAGAGGCTGAGCAGGGACCTGATAGAGGTATACAAAATTATAAGGGGCATAGATAGGATAGATAGGAAAAAACTTTTGCCCTTAGTGGAGTTGTCAATAACCAGGGGGCATAGATTTAAGATAAGGGACAGGAGGTTTAGAGAGGATTTGAGGAAAATGTTCTTTCACCCAGAGGGTAGTTGGAATCTGAAGGAATACGCCACTGTTCTTTTGATTCTGGACTCTGTATTCACGTGAAATCATAACCCTTATTTTTATCGTGGTCTTGCCCTGTACCCCTTTTTTCCCTTATCCCTCTTTTATTGCATGAATGCAAAAAAGGGGCAAACATTGCAAAATGCCCTTTCTGGTGTTTTGTGTGTGTGTAAAATAAACCAACCCTCTTATTTTACCTTATCTTAAGTTTGCTATGGAGTTATTAATAGAGGATTGGATGTCAGCAAACCTGAGGGTTGGGGTAAAAATATCAGCACTTATAAAGGTGGAAAAATCAGAAATCAAAAACACCTTGCTGTTTAGAGATGGGTAGTGAGAGGAGAATTCATGGCTGTTTAAATTAATCCCCCTCCGGTTCATAACAATAGATTACAGAAGTTAGGACTTTTACTTAGAGAAAAGAAGGTTGAGGGGAGATTTGATAAGGATATTCAAATTTTGAGGGATCTGAATAGAGTAGATAAGGAAAAACCATTCCCACTCATGAAAGAATTGAGAACAAGAGGGCATAGATTTAAAGTAACTGGCAAAAGAAGCAAAAGCAATATGAAAAATAACTTTTTCACACAGCAAGTGGTTATGGTTAATTGAAAAGAAAATCTGCTAGTTAACAGGGAGAAGGCAGGAGAATGGCACTACGTGAAATGCTCATTCGGAGAGCGAGTGCAGACATGATAGGCTGAATGTCCTCCTTCTGCACTAATTCTGTGTTTTACCTTGTGACCAGAACTAGACATGTGTGCCCTTTGCACTGCTGTTTCTTCAATTTTGCCAAAGGTGGAGCTGAGATACTATTAGCTAAGGTCAAGTTTGGTTTGAATCATAAGCTTTAATTCAATGTTAAGTGAAATGTACAGAACAAAAAATATGATAGGAAAGCTTAGTTTAGTTGATACATCTTAGCTTCAGATGAAGATGTACAGAATAATAATGTGCAACACATTTTAACAAAAACTTAAACAAAATAGACCCTCAGCCCTCTGCTCTACAGCCTGAGTATATCCGTCTCTTCCTTTGCTCCCCCATCTTTTCTTCTAATGCTGCTTGATTACCTGTGCATTCTGTTTCCAAAACCAGACTTCTTTCATGTGATTTCTCTTGAAAATCTCCAGATGGGTTGCTGTGATTCCAGTGGAAGATCCATGGAACATTGGAAAAATGGCATAAACATCGTTTATGATCCTCCAGAATTTCTGTGGATCATCCACTGAAGTTAGGACTGCCAATTAGAAGAATGTTCATGGAAATTCATTTAAATTTTCAAAGACCTGACTTCAATGCCATCTGTTAGACAAACCTGAATATCTTTCCAAAAAGCAAGGTCCACCAGCTACTGATTTCAAACAAAATGAGTTTTTGCAGCAGCAATAAGTGTGAATGTTCACTGGAATATCAAATTATTCTTTACTTGATTTTAGCAATGGGTTCGCCCCCATAAACAATAATTCATCTGCTGCCTCCAAAGATGCTGTCTGATGTATTGAAGGTTTCAAGCAATTTCTGTGTATTAATTTTACTTTTACTTTTTTAAAAATCACCCATTGTCTTCAGGATGCACCATCTGATACCAAATGTACACCAACCAACCTTACCATCTTGTGAATTTAACACGTTGAAAGCAAGCTTTTACTTAAAACATTTAAAATAATTCCAATTTACATATTTTCTATAAAATAATGGTCACAAAGTCAAGAAACACTCTGTTTCCATTATACTGATTTTGCTGATGCAAGATGATTAATTTTGAATGGCCTGAAGCTTCCGAGGAATGGAAATAACAGTTGGATTGCCACACTGTTGCTACTTCTCTGCATTACAGTGGAACTGCATGTTTCTGGCCAGGCCTTTTCACCCTGGCTTCTTTAGAAATGCAGAGCGAGCCTTCAATTGATCTGCTTCCTCGTAGTGCTGGATCATTAGGAGAAGACAAGCCATGCTCCCTTTTGCAGCACTGGCTGCTGTCATATTCTGGTGAGTGTTCGCTAACACACTGAAAGGTTTTGGGACATATAAACAGCTTTTCAGTGTGTTAGTGAATGAGTGTATAAGTGAAGAGATAAGTGAATGGGTGAATGTGTAGGTATTTATGGGGGTAGGTTGGGTGGCAGCTGGGCAGTGTTGAAGCTGGGTAAATTGGCAGCTAGGTAGGGTGGCAGGTGGGTGAGATGTGTAGGTGTATGAGTTGGGTCAGGAGGAGTTGTCAGGTCAGGGGCTGGTCAGGTCATATCGGGGATGTATCGGGATCAGAGCGAAGTCGGAATGGGGTTTATCAGGTGGTGGGGGTTAGTCAGGTCAGGTAGGAAAGCAGTCGGAATATCAGAGGGGAATCTGGCGGTGGGAACTAATCAGGTCAAGGAGGAGGATCGGGGAGTAGTTGGGTGGTGGACACTAGTCAGGGAGTTTCGTATGGGGTCGGGGGGAGTCAGGTGGTGATGGGTGGTCAAATCGTGTTGGGGGAGAGTTGGGGATTGGCGGAGGGGGCAGACGGGGCAGTTGGTGGGAAGGTGTCAGTTGTAACTCCTAACACAGGAGTTAGACTAGGATTTTTCTGTAAGTCAGAACTGTTGGAAGTCACTGGGCAGGATTTTTCCTGCAGCGGGCGGGCCTTGGAGCAGATGCGCAATTGTCCCCCACCTGCGATCGGGCCCCAACTGCGATTTCATGTTGGCTGGTCAATTAATGGCCAGTCAGCATGAATCGCGCACTGAAACACTCAGCGCTGCTTGGGTGTGGGGGGAGGGGGGCAAGTGTGGAAGTCAGCGCGTGTGTGCAGGTGCGCTCAGTGAAAGTTCCCTGAAGGCACAGACGTTAAAAATAAAGACTTTAAAATGAAGGTAAACATGTCCCGTCCTATGACTCTGTCACTTGAGCAGGGACAAGTTAAAAATGAGATTTAAACATTTTTATTCTATTTTTAATTAACATCAGAAACTTCATCCCGACATTTGAGGACATTTCCTCAAAAATCCAAAGGCTGCTTGGCCTTTTCACTTGCCCACCAACCATAAGAAAAAAAAATCACCTTAATTAATTTATTAATGGGCTTAACAGCCCTCTTAGTTGTCGGCTGGCATGCTGCTGACTCGCACATGCGCCCGCCGACTGAAATATCACGTGAGTGTGCGATGACGTTGGGATGCTTGCCTGATGTCATCGTGCGCTATTTCACACTCGTGCATGTTGGGCACTCGCCCGCTGAAAATCCAGCCCTTTGACTCTAACTCAGGGTTGGAGATTTTTTTGGAGGGTGTTATGACACAGCAGGTAGTAAATGCTGAGCTGTTCAAATCCCAGAGGGAAACTTGAAACAAATGTCACAATTAACTTTCAATTTGTGTGTTTCGAGGTGAGGTTTCATGATAAATGCAAAGGCCGCCTGGGCTCATTGTCTGCCTGCCAACCTTAAGGTTGGACGGACAGTTCAGTTAATTATTTCAATTGGAATTTAAATGGCTCTAATAAGCCTGTGACCGTTCGGCAGGTGCACAGCCAACTCCAGTGTGCCCACTGAACTGAATACCTGAATAATGCACGGTGACATCGGGATGCAAGCCCAATGTCACCGCACATCGTTTTACACATCGGCAAGCGGGGCCTGCTCCCGTTAGCCAACCCGAAGATTCTGCCCAAAGTCTTTTAGAAAAATACATTGTATTGAAGTGTAATTTTAGTATTGAAAAGAATGCCGTTTTAAAACATATATTCTCAACTCCCAAGCACCATGTTATAATGGAGTGAGGCATTGTCTGAACACTTTAAAAATTAATGCATTTACCATACATGATATTTTGAATAAAATGTTGATACCAAGGTATGTGGTTTATGTTTTGTTGAGTTGTCATTAGAGACACATGGAGCAAATGTATTTTTCTATGGGGAGAGGAAGAAAAATGGAATGCATGAATTGCTCAATTCATTTCTCAATTGCCAGTTATAAAGTTTAATTTACAGAGACTACAAAGTTTCTAATTATAATTTTATAAAGACAGCAAGTAATTGAATTGTACAGATCAGATGGTCCTAGCTATGATTCTGGATCAGAGTTGAGTTGATCCCATTCTGTGCAACAATAGGCAGTACAATTAACCTTGATTGTTCCGGGCTGGGAAGAGGAAAATCAGCAAGGTGCCCACTACCCAGTCATGTTTGCTTATTAGTGACCACTTTTGGAAAATCTCTGCATGTTTAATAATGACATGTATTTTCCTGAATTGCCTACTTCCTATGGCTGAGGAAATTCTCCCAGACACAGTGTGGCTTTTGTGTGCCTTCCAGAGGAATCTCTGACATGGTCTATGTTGCCAGAAAAATCCAAAGAAAAATGTCAAGAATAACACCAGAAACTCTTCTATAATAGAAACAGAAAAGGTTGGAAAAAGCTCAGTAAGTCTGGCAGCATCTGCGGAGAGAGAAACAAAGTTAATGGGCAGAATTTTTAGCTTGGCTGGTGGGCATAGGAGCATTGATTAGTCCACTTTCCACCTGCAGCGCCATTGCCGCCTGGCCAATCCCACCTGAGGAGTACCTCGCTCAGCCGATTTGTGACCCTGGAGCCGCAAGGCATTCAGTCCAAGCAACCAGGGCTCACTCCCTTGGCCAGATCCTGTCTCACTGACATTTGGCATTCACACTCTAACACCTCTGAGGTCCACAGGGGGATTGGCAGCTCTTAACTGTTCTGCAAAGTGACCAATGCCAACATGGTGCTCAGCCTTCATGATCGCAGGAGATCGTTGAATCACTTCCAGCACTGGATCCATGCGCGCATCACCATGTCGTGGCTGCTGACCCTGAATGCCACCTCCTCCCAGGCCTTTTTAGTGAGGTGGGGGGCCTCCTCCTCCCATCCCTGGGGACAAGGGTTTCTGTCCCCACTGCCACCTCCTCCAGGAGGGCTGCGAGGCACTTGTCCGGAAAACACGGGGTCGCCTGTCTCGTCGGCCTGCCCTCCTGCCTGGAACGCTTCCGCGTCCTTCGGTGGCAGCCTTCCAGGGACTGCCCAGTCCGCATTTGAATCGGCCGCTGGGTCACCATTGTACCCAGCGGACATCTGCTCTCCTGTCCCCACTGATCCTGCACGCCAAGGGTAATTTTCTGCCCAATATTTCGGTCCATATGATTCTTCTTCAGAGCTTCAGGAACTCTTCATTGCTTTCATCGACCTGACCAAAGCATTTGATTCACTAAATTATGAGGCATCAAACAAATGTGTGTCCTTTTTGAAGCCAGCTCCACAAACACTTAGGCAAACGTCCTGCAAAATCAACTTCGATGGACTGGACACTGTTCACAGATGACTTAAATTGTCTCCCCCACCAGATCTGTTTTCTCAACAGAGAAAACGATTTGGATGTCCAAGAAACCTCATCACAATCCTGTAATTGCTTCATGATGATATGGCTGCACCTTTCTTGAGTGGGAGATCTGAAACAGATGCCAAACTGGAAGAACAGCACCTTCCGACTAGGCACTTTATAGCCTTCCGGACTGAATACTGAGTTCAACAACTTAAGATCATGAACTCTCTCCTCCATCTCCACCCCTTTTCTAATCCCCCTTTTTCCAATAATTTATATATTTTTCTTTTCCCACCTATTTCCATTATTTTTACATGTATTTCCATCCATTGTTTTATCTCTACCTTTTAGCATATTTCGATCCCTTCCCCCCCACCCCACCCCCATTAGGGCTATCTGTACCATGCTCATCCTGCTTTCTACCCTTAATATCACCATTAGCACATTTCTTAGCTAATATCACCACCGTCAACACCTCTTTGTCATTTTGTCTATGACATCTTTTGGCAATCTCCACCTATCACTGGCCCTCTATCCAGCTCTACCTGACCCACCCCCCTTAAATCAGCTTATATTTCACCTCTTTTCTATTTGTCCTTAGTTCTGATGAAGAGTATTTCGGACTCGAAAAGTTAATTCTATTCCTCTCTGCAAATGCTGTCAGACCTGCTGAGTTTTTCCAGGTATTTTTGTTTTTGTTTTCCATCAAAATCCTGACTGGGGTCAAACAAGGCTGTGGGAGAGCCCCCCATACTTTTTAAAATATATCTTAATGGTGACTATTCACTTCATCATAAGACCTTAAGACATAGGAGCAGAAATTAGGCCATTTGGCCCATCGAGTCTGCTCCGCCATTCAATCATGGCTGATAAGTTTCTCAACCTCATTCTCCCCGCCTTCTCCCCGTAACCTTTGATCCCCTTACCAATCAAGAACCATTCTATCTTGGTCTTAAATACACTCAATGACCTGGCATCCACAGTCTTCTGTGGCAATGAATTCCATAGGTTCACCACTCTCTGGCTAAAGAAGTTTCTCCTCATCTCTGTTCTAAAAGGTCTTCCCTTTACTCTGAGGCTGTGCCCTCGGGTCCTAGTCTCTCCTACTAATGCAAACCTCTTCCCCACATCCACTCTATCCAGGCCTTTCAGTATTCTCTAAGTTTCAATCAGATCCTCCCTCATCCTTCTAAACTCCATTGACTATAGATCCAAAGTCCTCAACATGCCTCATATGTTAAGCCTTTCATTCCTGGGATCATTCTCATGAACTTCCTCTGGACTCTCTCCAGGGCCAGCACATCCTTCCTGAGATATGGGGCCCAAAATTGCTCACAATATTCTAAATGTGGTCTGACCAGAGCCTTATAAAGCCTCAGCAGCACATCCCTGCTTTTATATTCTAGTCCTCTCGAAATAAATGCCTTCCTAACTACTGATTCAACCTGCAAGTTAACCTTAAGAGAATCCTGGACTAGGACTCCCAAGTCCCTTTGTACTCCAGATTTCTGAATTCTCTCCCCATTTAGAAAATAGTCTATGCCTCTATTCTTCCTACCAAAGTGCATGACCTCACACTTCCCCACGTTGTATTCCATCTGCCACTTCTTTGCCCATTCTCCTAAACTGTCCAAATCCTTCTGCAGTCGCCCCGCCTCCTCAATACTACCTGTCCCTCCACCTATCTTTGTATCATCTGCAAACTTAGCCAGAATGCCCTCAGTTCCTTCATCTAGATCATTAATGTATAAGGTGAAAAGTTGTGGTCCAACACTGACCCCTGCAGAACTCCACTAGTCACCGGCCGCCATCCTGAGAAGGACCCCCACTCCTGCCAGACAGCCAATCTTCTATCCATGCTAGTACCTTACCTCTAACACCGTGGGCTCTTACTGAGCAGCCTCCTGTGCGGCACCTTGTCAAAGGCCTTCTGGAAGTCCAAGTAGATAACATCCATTGGCTCTCCTTTGTCTAACCTACTCGTTACCTCCTCAAAGAATTCTAACAGCAATTTTCAGCTAATTGCTAAATTAAAGAAAGACTAGACTTTCGATAGAATTTAACCCTTAATTTAATCTTTAAACTCCCTCAGTCACCAATCTCCAACTGAAGCTCCCAGACAGCTGACAATGGATACAAAAACAAAATGCTGGAGAAACTGGAAATCAAAAATAAAAACAAAAATTGCTGGAAATACTCAGCAAGCTAGGTAGCACCTGTGGAAGAGAAAATGTTAACATTTCAGGTCAATGACCTTTGGTCAGAGCTGTAAATAGTTAGAGATAACTGGTTTTAAGAAAGTACAGAGGTGGGAAAAGGCAAGAGGAGAGAAAAGAACAGAAAGGCAAGTAATAGATGGAAAGCTGGAGTTATAAATAAGAAAAGGGATGATGGTGCAAAGGAAAATGGAATGGTAATGGGCAAATAAAGAAATAAAATATGCATCTGGAGGAGATTTAATTCAAAATAGTAAATCATTCCCAACAGCTGCTGTCGAAAAACAAAAAAAAATGTAAGAATCAAAAATCAGAAGGCATTTTCTGTTTTTAATGTATATGTTTAATGTTAGCTGAGGATTGTCTTTGATATTGTTATGGTTGACTATTCTAATACTCTGTATGGGCAAAGTCAAGGATCATGCATAAAGAGCCGCCACAGCGGAGAACTGTGGATCTGCAAATCAGCAGAAATTCTGTCTTCAGGAGAGGTGAACAAAGAATTTTTTTAAAACACCTTACTGGAAAAAAGTTAGTTGATAAAGGATTGAAAGTTGACCACAGTCATTGTTTTAAATTTTAAAATTAGATTTTCTTTTAAATGAGATGGGGCAGAAATATATTTTTAAATAAGAATGATTGTATGGCTTCTAGTACTCAAAATGGATTTTTTTGTGCAGTTGGAGTGTCTTATCTCTGTGCCAGAAGCTCCAGGTTTGAGTCCCACTCCGGTACATGATAGCCATGGAAGATGTGTTCACAATGTGCCTATAAAGGTTGATTATCAACCTGCAAATCCTTCCCACTCAGCTATGGCAGGTGATAAGAGCAGGAGAGTCTCCTGGTTAGCCAGAACCTGCAGAGGCATTGGCGAAGCACTGCAGTATCTTGCCAACCATAAACATAAACCAACACATGGAAGTCCATGGTTTCTAAAGCCCTCTTAAGTCATGGTACCTAAAGAGAGTGAGTAGAAGTATATTGTGGAATGGATTGCATTTTCAAATATTAATAAATATTTTAGGATATCAACTGGTAGCCACTGATAGCAACCTCAGACTGATTTGATCAACCCAAATTATAACTGTCTTTTGCATTGCTTGTAGACCAGGAATAAAAGTTGTGTGCATGCTTGCCTCATACTGACCTAATTATAGCAAATATATATATCTCAATCTTATCAATATATATATCTATACATGTATCAATTTATATGTTTATCAATTTGATTTTTTTACAGCATCTTTGGCTCCACCAAGATTGCATGACATAGCAAGTGTTAGTATTAGGGCTTTCATCGCTGGTACTGTCGCTAGTTTCATGACTGCCTGCGTAGCAGGTATGATTTTCATATTATTACTAAAACAATATGGCTCATAATTATCTGCAGAAGGGCAATGAATGGCATCCACTGTCAGTTAGACATACCCTTGCCCATTTAACCTCAGTGATATTTTATGCCCCAAATTGGTTAAACAGCAAGCTTGGTAACATTGCAATTAAGGACACTGGGCATCTGGGACCTGAGTGAAAGAAGCAAGCAACTACATATCCCTTTAACAATTCAGATTTTATTTTGAAAGTTAATTATATGATTGTGAAATAAACAGAGAAATGACTGAGTAGGGTGAATTAGACTGAGTGAATTCAATGCCAAATCAAGTACAAAAAAGAGGAAAATAAAGATTGTATGAAGGAAGAGACAGAAAAGAGAAGTAAAACATGTTAACATTTGAAAAATGTTTCAGATATCCTATGACAATTAAAACCTGAAGAAATGAGACTCCACAATTTTAATGGACAATTCTCAATGCGAGAGAAATCATTGGCAGTAATTAACACAGGGTACATTGTTAAAAGGATCTCTGACAACAAATCTAGGCATGACTTTAAATGACTTCCAAGATAGGCTCGTTGTGTCACTTCCAATCAGCTCTAACTTTCTGGGGCGAACACTGTTCTATATCTACTTACATCAAAGTGTAACCATGCTTGCAACTATATAATTCTGTTTAACTTGGAACAGATATTTAGATCTTCCATTTATGTATCTCCTCAATATCTGACAATGAACCAAGTTAACACGAGAGGGGACAAAGTTTGATTCACCTTGTAAGGTGCTTCATACCATAGAATGATCAAACAAACAGAACAACATTCAGTGACTTAGTTCAGCCGATACAACTGGCATTCACTTAATTATATCAAAATAATGAACATCAGGTGCAAAAATGAAGAGGAAAATAAAGATTGTATGAAAGAAGAGACAGAAAAGAGAAGTAACACAACTTTGATGGTTAATATGAACAGAATAACTACTTCTCATTCTGACTCATTACAGTCAGGGGCAGAGCCTCCCTTCATGCTTGTCTCTTGTTGTCTCTTGAACCTTAATTGTGGAACTTTAATCTTCATATAAACTGGACAAACCAGATTGGGAAAGGTAGACTGAGTATGTGGAATGATTTTATGACAGTTTCCTGGAACAATACGTGTTAGCACCAAGTAAGGATAAAACCTGTCTTAGATCTAGTATTGTACAATGAGGCAGTTTGAATTCATAATCTGAAAGATCCTCTGGGACAAAATGATCGTAATGCAATTGAATTCCATATTAAGCTTGAAAACAATGTACTTTGGGCCAAAGAAGAATTTTAAAGTTAAACAAAGCCAACTAAATAGGTATGAGAGGAGAGCTACCCAAGGTGAATTGGATAAATAAACTAAAAAGTGTGGTGGCAAATAAACAGCAGGAAACAATTCAAAATGTTCAGAAATACATTCCATTAAAAAAGCAAAAGCTCAGCAAGAAAGATCTAATTGTGGCTTACTAGGGTAGTTCAAGATAATAATACATTAAAAGTAGAGGCTTATAATGTTACGAAGAATGGTAGTGAATCTGAGGTAAAAACAGGAATACCTGGAAAAACTCAGCAGGTCTGGCAGCATCGGCGGAGAAGAACAAGGTTGACGTTTCAAGTCCTCATGACCCTTCAACAGAACATCTGAGGATTGGGAGTGCTTTAGAAACCAGCAAAGGGTGTCCAATATGTTGATTAAAAGGGGTAAAAATACAAAATGAAGGTAAACTAGCCAGGAATATAAAAACAGGTTATAAAAGCTTTTACAAGCATATTAAAAGAAGTAGACTAACTAAAGTAAAAATAAGTCTCTTAGAGGCAGAGACAGGAGGAATTATTATGGGGAATGAGGAAATGGTAGCATCATTAAACAAGTATTTTATGTCTGTTTTCACAGTGGAAAGCACAAATTATATACCAGGAATGGAGGGTAACCAAGGGGTTAATAAGAATGAGGAACTTAAGGTAAATAAAATCAGCAGGGAAAATGTATTGGAGAAACTTAAGGGACTAAATGTCGATAGATTCCCAGGACCTGATGAACCACATCCAAGGATTCTGAAAAAAGTACTGCAGAGATATTTGATGCACTGGTTATGGTTTTCCAAAATTCCCTGGATTCTAGAATGGTCCCAGTGGATTGGAAATTAACAAATGTAATGCTGCTACGCAAGAAAGGATGGAGAAAGAAAACAGGTAACCACAGGCCAGTTAGCCTGACCGCAGTCATTGTGAAAATCTATTATTAAAGAAGTCTTAATGAACTCAGAAAATTGTAGCATGATAAGACAAAGTCAACATGGCTTTACAAAAGGGAAATCATGCCTGACAAATTTATTAAGAGTTTTTCGAGGATGCAACTGGTAGGGTAGATAAAGGGGAACCAGTTGATGTAGTACATTTGGATTTTTAAAAGGCATTCAAGTAAGGTGCCACACAGAAGATTAATACACAAGATAAGGACTCATAGAGTTGGGAATAATATATTAGCATTGATGGAGAATTAGTTAATCGAGTGGTAGCAGAGAGTAGGCATTAATGGGCCATTTTCAAGTTAGCAGGTTGTAACTAATGGAACATCCACAAGGATCAGTACTGGTGCCTTAGATATTTGCTGAGATGAAGAAACCAAGGGTAAAATTTTTACCTCGGCAGGCGGGTGCGTGACTGACACAACCGAGTGTAAAATGATGCATAATGACGTCGGGCGTGTGTCCCAACATCATCACGCACTCACACGATATTTTGGCCAGCGGGCACGCGCCGGGGTCAGCAGCACGCCCGCCGACAATTGAAAGGTCTCTTAAGGCCGATAATAAGGTAATTAAAAGAAATTTTTCGCTGCCTGTCCAACCTTACAGTTGGCGGGCTGGCAAAAAGGCCAAGTAACCTTTGCACTTTTTTGGAAACCTCATCCATGGGCAGGATGAGTTTTCTGAAAGCAAATAAAAATCAAATGAAAACTTTAATTTTTCATTAATAACATGTCCCTGCTCATGTCACATGAGGGGACATGTTTCGTAACATTTATAAAATATTTTGTTGAAACTGGTTCACCTCCCTGAGGCAGCTCAGGGAGATTATGAAGCTTGCACTCACACGCATGCACGAAGCTCATGCTCACCTGGCTCCCTCTCCCTTAACCCCCCACCCACACAGGCAGCGCTGAGAACTGCTGCTGGTGTTTCATGCTGGGCAGGCCTTAATTGGCCCGCCAGTGTGAAATTGCCTTCTAGGCCCAATCACAGGCAGTGGTCAGCTTCCTGACTGCCTCCACCTTCCCCCACCGAGCCCGCACGCCAAGAGCAAAATTCTGCCCCAAGAGTGATGTACCTAAGTTTGCTGATGATACAAAGTTAGGTGGAAGGTAAGCTGTGACAAGGACACAAGGAAGCTGCAAAGAGATATGGACAGGTTAAATGAGTGTGCAACAGGTGGCACATGGCAGAAATACAGAATGGCGGCAATGTAAATATTGGAATACAGAGTGATGGCAGTGTAAAGAATGGGAACACAGAGATGTGGAGTTAAAGAGCAGGAACACAGCGCGGTAGCAAAGTAACGAGTAGAAACACAGTGCGGCGGCGTATAACAAGTGGGAACGCCGGCAGCAGCATAAAGAGCAGAAACACAGAGTAGCCGCAGTGTAATAAGTGAAGCAACGGCATTTGAAAAGAATTTAAAGTTTGGCATCACTGGAAAATAATGTAAGTGATCGGTTGGTGAGCATTTTTCTTTTCTCTTTCTAAACTAGAGCATTTGTTCAAATTGGGAGCTGGGAAATTAAATATTTCAATCAGCATTAGCATAACAGTAAGTGAATTAATAAGGGTATAAGCACAGAGCAGGTCTTGAGTTTATAAATGAAAATTTATAGTTTAAAGAGGGTATTAACTAGATTGTTAAATAGGGAATAGAAGGTTTTTTACATCATGGATGGGCAGCTGAGACCTGTAGCTTGCAATTCCTGTGGCATGTGGGAACTTTAGGACACATCACGTCTTGAGGACGTGTGTAGGATGTGCCTCCAACTGCTTCAGCTTGAGCTCAAGATTTCTGAGTTTGAGGGACATTTGGAGTCACTGTGGAGCATCAGGACAGATGAGAGTTTCCTGAATTGTACATTCCTGAGGTGGCCATCCCTCAGGCAGCGAGAGTTCAGAATAGTAGCTGGGTGGCCAACTGGAAGAGTAGGAAGAAGTTTGAAGTACAGGAGCCTTTGGGGGTGTCCCAAACAGGCACTCAGTACAGTAAGTATTCACTTAACATAGTTCAATTACTGAAAACTGCAACTTTAAGTGAAACGACATTTAGCAGATCAAATTTTCTCATTACAACCAATGTAAAAGTTGTACATACATAAGAACATATGAATTAGGAGCAGCCACAGGCCATTTGGCCCTTCAAGCCTGCTCCGCTATTCAGTAAGATCATGGCTGATCTGATTTTAACCACAACTCCACAATCCCAACTATCCCAGATAACCTTCACCTCCTTGCTCATTAAGAATCTACCTAGCTCTGCCTTAAAAATATTCAAATAATCTGCTTCCAATGCCTTTTGAGGAAGAGAATTTCACAGAGAGAAGAAAATGATCCTTATCACTGTCTTAAATGTGCAACCCCTTGGGCAGAATTTTGCCCTTGGCATGTGGGATCAGTGGGGGCGGTCAGGAGGCCGACTGCTGACAGCCACCCGTGATCGGCAGTGCACCGTGACTTTATGCGGGCGGGCCAATTAAGGCCCGCCCAGCGTAAGATGCGGCTGTGGGATGAGAGCAAAGAGGCAGGTGGAGGCAGGTGCTCAATGTCCACTGGGCCCAATGGCGACCTGGTAGCCGATTCAAATGCAACCTTGGCAGCCCTTGGAAGGCTGCCACCGAAGGATGCAGAAGTTCTGATAGGAGCGTTGTTAGTGGACAAGGCAGTCAGGAGGGCAGGTTAGCGGACTATTCGGCCCCAGGTTTCTCCAATGAGTACCTCGCTGCCTTCCTGGAGAAGATGGCAGCGCAGAGAGAAACCCTTGTCCCCAGGGATGGGAGGAGGAGACACCCCCCATCTCACCAAAAAGGCCTGGGAGGAGGTGGCATCCAAGCAGCCACAAATTGATGAGGTGCACATGGGACAGCATCTGGTCAAGGGTGTGAGCACTGGCTGTTTGGACTGAGTGCCTTGCGGCTCCAGGGTCACGAGTTGGCTGAGCCCTGCGAGGTCTTACTCAGGTGGGATTGGCCAGGCTGCAATGGCACTGCAGGTACAGGGTGGACTAATCAATGCTCCTCTGTCCTTTCAGGAGAAAACACCCCAAAACAATGCAGAGAAGTCACATACTGGCGGGGGACCACCGCTCCTACTAATCCTCACTTGTTTTGAGCAGGAGGCCCTGGAACTGGACAGGTGCCATGCACCTAGATCAAGTGGCAGTGGTGAGGTTGGGGATGCCACAGGGAGGTAACAGTGCAGTGCACTAAGGTGAGAATGTCGGTAATTGCAACCATTCCACTGTCGTCTCTATATTGATGTGATCCTCGAACCTCGAATCCCCATTGATAATGGAAAGATGAGGGCACCCTGATGCATATCTCTTTCTTATGAGACTCCAAGGCATGCACAGTAACAGTGTGACAACTTCAACTAATGACATGTCCTTGTTCTTCCTTTTAGGCTCACCACCAGCCCTTCAGGATGAGGAGCCTGAAGGCTCACTCCTGACCCCTGAGGACCAGACTGATCAGCACACACCAGCGTCAAACCCGCTCTGTCAAGCAGCCACCAGCACAGATACTAGCACCTCCGTGGGCATTAGATCGCCAGCTAATATCGGTGCACGTTGGTGAGGGCACTTCATACTCGCTTGAGGTGCAGGCGGAGGCAGAGAGTGCCCAGGGCACCGGCAGTTGGAGGATGACTGGAGACTAGGACAATGCTCAGTTGATGGCTGATGATGTGCCTCCGGAGCCGTCCATGAGGCATCAGATGCTGGACATCCAGCAGAGTGTGTGGGAGGATCTGGCGGAGATACATGAGGGAATACATGCCATGGTTTCCGTTGTGGAGGAGTCCTTGCGGAGCATGAGCAATGTGTTGACCCTCATGGCCGATCACAATGCCTCCTTCATGGAAAGAGTGGCAACTCTCATGGAGAGGCTCCTCCAGGAACTGAATCAGGGACTCCTGGGGATGCGCACAGGCCTGCAAGCTCTCACAGCGGCAATGACCTCAGATGGTCAATGTCGGTGTGGGAGATGGATTAGTATCCAGTATCCCAGCCAGGTGCCCGCCCATCCATGGTGAGCAGGGAGGTCCAGAGTGACCTCACGTTGGCGCACAAGCTGCCTGTCGTCTCTGCAGGTTCTCTGTGGGGTCCTCTCAGGGCGCTCCAGATGAGGGCAGCAGCTCCTCCACCTCTCTGCCTGTGACCTTGGCATCCATTGAGGCAGCAGCAACTGGGGCGATGGCAGCACTAGCTGCTCCCTCTCAGGTGGGGTCAGCATAGGCTCCACAGGCCAGAGGACCCCTGCCAAAGTCATCAAAGCTAATAGGACAGTAGAGTGAGCAGGCTGTCTCCAATTCCAGTGCCAGTGAGGGGAGAGCACCTAGATTTAGCACTTGCAAGCAAAAACTTAAAGCACCTTAATCACAACATGGCCTGATAATAGATGATATTTGTTTCCCCCGTTTTTCTGTTCTTGGAAAACATCTGTCAATGTTAATTTGTAGGGTGTTTGCCAGGTACCAGTTAATTAAATGTGTTCTTGTGCAACTGGCCTCTGGATGCTTCATTTGTTCTGCAGGTACAGGGTGAGCCATGATGTTATGATGGATGTGTTTTTCCTTAAACTTTATTGAAATGGCACATAGTGTGTGTTGTTGACCAAGGAACTGATCCTGTCAGGGATCGAGTATGGACACTGCAGCCCTGACATGTGATGGTGGCTCTTATTTGGTAGGCTAGCCGAAGGAGCGTTGAATCAAAGCATCCCGGGTGTCCCTGCCTCCCTGGAGGTTGCCCAGGTCAGCGTCTATGCCCTCAGCATTCTCCTGATCATGCTCGTCCTCAGACTCACTACTGGACTCTGTCTGTTGCATGTGCAGCTGCATCAAGATCTTCTTCCTCTATTTTCCAGTGCCAGATTGTGGAGAGCACAACATGCAACCACTACCAGTGACACATGATCTGGGGGGGTATTGCAGTGCGCCCCCTGAATGGTCCAGGCATTGGAAGTGCATCTTGAGAAGACCCATGGTTCTCTCTACCACCACACTTGTGGAAGCTTGGCTCCTGTTGTACTGCTACTCGGCCGCTGTTCTTGGGTGGCGGAGAGATGTTGTGAGCCACCTTTTGCGAGGATAGCCCTTGTCATCCAGCAGCCATTCATCTAGTCAGGCTGATGCCTGAAGAGCCTCAGCACTTGGGAGTGTCTCAAGATGTAAGTGCCATGGGAGCTGCCAGGGTGCCTTGCACAAACTTGCAGAATCTGCATCCTGTGGTCACACACTATCTGTGTGTTCATGGAGTGGAACCCCTTCCTGTTTATAAAGGTACCCGTCTCACCCGCTGGCGCCTTGATGGCTACATGTATGCAATCGATTGCACCCTGGATGCAGGGGAGCCCAGCAATCGCTGCAAACCCTCTGCCTCGCTCTGCCTGGCTGGCCTCGTCCATACGGTAGTGAATGAAAGTCAATGCACACCTGAACAGAGCGTCTGTCACCACTGAGCCCTGGAAGGAGCTGGAGGCATAGAGGTTGAGTGCCACCAAGACCTTCAGTGCCATTGGCATGGGGTGTCCATTCACACAGTCAAAGCTGATCTCAAAGCCGATCCTCTGACAAATGGAGGTCACTGCCTTCCTTGAGAGGCAGAGCCTTCTTTGGCACTGCACCTCAAACATATTGAGGTAGCTGCATCTCCACCTGTAAACTCTGCCAGCAGGATATTGGCGTCTTCTGAGGCCCCTTCCAACTTGGACTTCCTGTTGGCCCTGCGCCTCTCCTCTCATAGGCCGCTCCCCTGGAGGCTGAATAGGGACACCTAGCCTCCTCCCCCTTCTGGCCCTCTCTTCCTCCTCAGAGGAGGTGCTTCCAGCAGAGAGCACAATCCCCATTACCAGGGTAAGGGAAGGTGTCTGATGTCTGGAAGTCCCCAAGTAGTATGAATCCTCCGGGGGCCTGGAAAACAACACTGAGTCCTGAACTGAATCCTCTCATTTCTGTCAACGCAGCTCTGAAGTGAAATGAAGATGTCCTGTTCACACAAGCAACCAATAGCAAGTTATATCCTAAACTACAAACTAATCGTATTTACAAGCCCACTGACCCTTCTTATCCCACCCGCAGATGAGGTTTTTGAAATTGTGGCCTGCCCGCTTCCCCGTTTAGCCCATGCAACAGCCTGAAAATCGCAAAGTCCGAGACAATTGGTGTCTCAAGGGCCATAACTAGCCACTTAATGAATGGCGGGCACTTCTCCATCTTCATCGTGCCTGCCTACTGAAATATCACGAGTGTGCGCATTGACGTTAGCATGCTCGGCCGATGTCAATGCACTTTATTTCATGCTTGAGCATGTCGGGCCTGTGCCCACACGTCCAGCTAAAGATTTTGGCTCTTATTTTTAAACAGTGACCCTAGTTCTAGATTCTCCCACAATAGGAAACATCCTTTCCACATTCACCCTGTCAAGACCTCTCATGATCTTATATGTTTCAATCAATTCACCTCTTATTCTTCTAAACTCCATTGGATACAAGCCTAGCCTGTCTAACCTTTCCTCATAAGACAACCATTCCAGTTATAACATATCATTTAGATAATATTCTTTTGTATTCTTCCTGCCAAAGTGAACAATTGCACATTTTACCGCTTGCTGCCTCTGTTACATGCTGACCCTCCGGCTCGCCACCTCTCGCTTGTCAACCATCTGGATCACCACCTCATCTGCTCCCCGACCCTCCGACTCTCCACCTCTGAAGGGTGATACCCATGGTGCTTGCCGAACCTCCTGCTTGGATACATCCTGCTCTCTGACCCTCCCTCTCTCTAACCCTCCCTCTTGCTACCAACCCTCCCTTTTGCTGACCCTCGCTCTCTCCAAACCACCTGCTTCTCCTGTTCTTTCTCCTGAACTCTTACAATGAGTGAGGGCTCAAGAGATGTATGGTGAGATGCAAAACGAGCAGATTCTGAGCAAGAGCAGCTTCAAGTTGCAGAGTTGTGGAGGTAAGCCGCAAGCTGGACTGGCAACCAGAGCGAGGGTCAATGAGCAGGAGGGACACCAAGAGGGATGATCTCAGAGAGAATAGGTCAGCAGCGACCAGACAAGTTGGCAGTGACTAGGTCAGCAGTGGGAAAGGCTGCTCCAAAATGACACCGATTGGATCAGGTGACCCATGTCAGAGCCGGTGTGTTAAAACAAAACTCCCAATGTCAAACATGAATAGCAGCCTCGTGAACTAAACAACATTAAACTGGAACAACTTAAAACAGGGACTTACTGGTTGGATTTCACATCCTCCCACCAATGTATTTGAGGGCTCAGATGGGTGTGGGGTTGCTTGTAAAATGCATTATGTGGTCTTCCCACCACATTCCTGCCCCCTCCTGACCTGTCTCCCATTTTAGGGTGGGTGGGGGAGGCATCAGGCAGCCCACCCACGCTTGGGCCTATTGAAGCCCATAAGTGGCCAATTAATGCCAATTAAGTGCCTCATTCCACCTCTGGTGCTATTTTACCCATGGCAGGGGAACAATGACACCAGATGGTTAGCCCAGCAGCTTTTACTGTACAGGCTGGTGGCAGGAGGGAGGGGAGGATACCTCCTTTGGGAGTCCCCTGTGCCCATCAGGGGCACCCTCTGAAGGTCATACCCCCCCACTCCCATTTATCACTCCTCCCCTGCTGGTCCCTGAAACCTGTCCTCTCCTCCCCCACCCCCCACTGGGGTTTCCCAGCCAGGGACCACTGATACCCTGGACTTTAAAGTCCAGCTCCATAATCTCCTCTTGTTCAGGGACAGCCTGTGGTCCTAGCAGTGGCCACCACCCAAACGTGGTGCAGCTGGGACTACAGAGCTGCTGGCCAATCAGATTTGCCAGCAGCTCTCTAAGGTGGGACTTCCTCCCCAGAAGGGGAAGGAAGTCTTGACCTTAGGCAATTAATGCTGCTTCCAGTGTAATATGGCTGCGGCTGGCTGGCTTTTTAGTGGACTGGCTCCCTTGTTAGTTGGTGGAGGAGGGGTGGCATAGAATATAGTGCCCTGTAAAATCCAGCCCACTGTTTTGGAAACTGCTGTGAGTGTCACTACCCTGACATAGTGTAGTCCAAACCATGGTCCCAATGGGCATTGGACTGCACAGGAAAGATCAACAAAGCATAAAAATGCAGTTGTTATAGAATATTTCACAGTCAGGGAGACAGACAGGCATTTCTGTAGGTGCCATTGTGAGTCTTGCATGGTGTGCTGCCTCCCTGGTGCCAGAGCAAAGGCCATTACAGAGAGGTGCAGAATATACTGCAAGGGGAATGGTGAGAATGGAGCCAAAAGTTGTGACATATGTTGGCATTAAAGACTTAGAGAAAGCAGGTGTTGAGGTCCTACAGTCAGATTTTCAGGAGCTAGGGAGGAAGTTAGAAAGCTGGACCTTGAAGGATTACTGCCAGTGCCATGTGCTATCCAGAGTAGAAATAGGAAGATAAGGATGATCAATGTATGGCTTGAGGCATGGAGCAGGAGAATATACAGGGGAGTGGGACTGACTGGATTGCTCCACAAAGTGTCGGCATTTATCCGCTGAGCCAAATGGCCTCCTCCTGTGCTGTAAATGGCTCTTTGACACAATGATCCCATGGAAAATAATGTGGGGAAGTGTGAGGTTATTCACTTTGGTAGTAACAACAAAAAATCTGGATTTTTAAAAATGACATAAAACTTTTAAATGTAGATGTTTATGGGGACTTGTGTGCACCTGGTGGGGGAGGGCAAGGCAGCTAAGACTGAAGGAAGTACACAATCACATGCTGGAGGAAGGGGGGATGAGGGAAGCGGCCACGTACTTCGAAAAGCTTTTCAAAAGCACGCATTCTTCCACAGTTGAGACTGTTCAGCTGCAGCTCCATTGACGTGCTTGGAGTTGGGCTTCTGAAGCTTTCCTGCCCATTCAAGCAGTGCAAAAGAATGAAAGTGCCACCAAATGCTTCAGAAATTTTCACCCCTCAGGTGCAGTCTGCAAATAAATGTGCGTTTTTGGGGGCACCAAAACAATTGGCCAACTAGGCAAGCTGTCGAATCACTTTGTGAAAGGTGGGCATGGCGTAATCACTGGTAGAGGTGCTTAGAGCCCCTTGCAATGTCTTTATTAAGGTTTGGACTAGTATCCATTTTGGTTCAAGCTAACAGTGCAGCCTTGCAGTGCAGGTTAAGAGAATGCCTGTGCCTGAGCTGGAAGCATAGCATGCACCCAGTGGCCGAAGCTGCCACCAATTGGTCAAGTGGAGTGGGTCGGAGGTGGGTGAGGTTTCGGACAGCCATGAAGCGCACTACACACTGGCCATCCAAGTGGTGGCCAGCACTCTCCTGCATGCGTGAAAGGGCCTTCAGACTTAACCAAGAGAGGTTCTTAGGACACCTATACTAACCCATGCGTCTCTATCTTTGATCCTACAGGAAGAAAACATCAGGATCATGGAGCCTGGTGACTTAGTGGTATGCTCATGGCTAACAGGAAGCAGAGAAGAAGAAGAGTGCGGTGGAGGCGCCTGGCTCAGCATAGGGAGGAGCACCTCCCTTAAGATGAAAGGCTGGCAGGGCCTGCTGCGCATGCAGCTGAAGATCCTCAGCTTGTAGGTGCTTTGCTAGACCCAGGATCTATAGATGGTGCTTGTCATTCCTGCAGATAACTGAGAACCAGTGTTGCCGAAGACTGCACATGTCAAGGGAACTGGTCGGTCACATATGTCACCTGCTGCAGGATTTGACACCATGGGGACATGGAAGGCATCCACTGCCAATGACCGTGAAAGTGACCGCAGCACTCAATTCTTACATAAGTGGCTCCTTCCAAGGCTGTGCAGGTGACCTATGCGGAATCTTAAAAGCCTACAGGCACGTGTATCCAGGAGGTCACGGACACCAGCTTCGTGAAGGAACAGAACTTTGTCCATTTCGAATGGGATCAGGAAAGCCATGAAGCAAAAGTGCTGGGATTTGTGCAAATCTCTGGTTTTCCATAGGTGCAGGATGCCATTGATTGCATTTACATGGTGCTTAGATCTACATGGCAACCAGCAGTCAACTACGTCAAATGCAAGGGCTTCCATTTGCTGAATGGTGTGCGACGACCACAAATGCATTTTACAGGTCTGCGCATGATTCCCAGGGAACAACCATGACTCCTACATCCTTAGCAAGTCTCAGATTCCTGACATCTTCCAGTGCCCAGAGAGGCTGCAGGATTGTGTCCTCAGGGGACAAGGGCTACCTACAGAGGACGTGGCTGATGATGCCTGTGTGGCGACCTCAGACTGCAGCAGAGTGATGGTATAACGAGCCTCATGCCACGACCTGGACTTTGGTAGAGCAAATGATAGGCATTTTTAAAATGAGGTTCCAGTGCCTCGACAGGTCTAGTGGAGTGCTGCAATATGGTCTACTGAGGGTGTTGTGCATTATTGTCACTTGCTGTGAGCTACACAGCCTGGCGCTGCAAACAGGGGAGGGCCTGAATGAGGAGGAGTTGGAATAGCTGCATGTTGAACGTTGAAGGGGATGATGGTGATGAGGTCCTTGAAGGCGAGGATGCCAGCGATGAGGCCATCGCACTGGTGAGACGAAGCAGGTGCACTCAGGAGGCTCTTATTCGTGGAGGATGATGAGGAGGTGCAGTGGGAACAGCCCTGATATCCTCACCTTGCATCTGTGAGCGTTTGACTCCTGTGTAGCTGATGGTAGCGCACATACCTTTTGTGCTCAGGCTCATGTCATGGAGAGGCAGCAGAGGCCGTAATAGTTACTAGATTCCAGAAGGATGATGACAACATGCAGTAAGGACACTCCATAGATCTTCACATTGCCTCTTGTGAATGTCTGACTCCTGTCTGGCTGAGGGCAGCTTGCTTGCGCTCAGTGATTGGGGTCATATCATGGGGACGCAGCTGTGAAACTTTAAATGCACCTGATCCTTTGGCAGCCTTCAGCATCTGTCACCTTCAGGAGCACACCGTCACCAGTCACAGATGCTGAAGAGATGGGGGGCCAGCCCCACCTCAAAAGTGCTGAGAGCACACAGAGAGAATGACAGAACTCTGTGACACCTGCCCATGACATTCTGGCAGCAATGACAAGCACCATCAAGGCGCAGACACCACTAATGTGCCCAGTGAGTGTGAAGCTGGACCATCATTTTGGCCTGAAGGCTGCACACTGCACAGGGAAGAGTCTCTGGACTTAGACATCAGCTTTTACCTTGTACAGGAACTAAGGTTTCACATCTGAGTGACATGAACACTGCTCATCATAACAAGGAACTATAAGCAAGGAGACATTCTTGGGAGTTTATTTACAATAGTGAACATTAAGTACATGTGATTAACACCTGTGCCCATGCTACGCAACTATATCTTCTTAACCTTCCTAACCCTGCTGCTACGTCTTCGTGCTCCCCTGACATACACAGCAGAGATAGAGGAAACCTGCTGACTGCTACGCCCTGTTTGTGATGACCTTGGTAGACATCCTGTGGAGGGCTGAGACCTGGAGGGCCCCAGCCTACTTTGGGTGTCCTGCTGTGGGCTAGCTGCATCCTTGTTGGCCTGTTGAGCTGGAGCTGCCGGGGTCACAGTATAAGGGATTTGGATCTGCCAGACATTCCCAGAGTCACCTGTGTGGATGACCCCGGGGTGTCGAGCTGCTGGTCTTCCTCCCTATAGGTGCCTGTGGGCCCCTGACTGACTCCTTGAGGAGAAGGGGAAGCTGGAGTGAGATCGAACTCCTCCACACCCCTCTCACATTGACACTGTTGGAGGCCAATCATGGTGTCAGCAATGGAGTTCAGCCTGCGCAGCAGTGTAGGACTGATGTCCTGGACCAAGGTCTCCATGGCAGCTGCTATCCTACCAGTGTTGACCTTGGTCCTTTAGCATGCTGGCGCCTTCACCTCAGACTGAAGGCAGATGGACTCCTCCATTGTGCTTTGCAATCTGAGGAGTGTAGCGGACATCCCTTCCTGATGTTCCTAAGCTTGCCTTTGCAGCTCCAGCGACTGCGGTATGACCAAATCCAGAGGCTTGTCATCTGACTCGGACTCAGCATGTTTCTGACCTCCAGCAGTCCTCTGATTGTTGAAAACCTGGAAAGTCCCTGCCTCTGCCTGTTGTGGATCAGACAATGCAATGTGCTTACTGGATTGTGATCCCGAGGCTACTCTAGAGCTAGGTCCCACCAAGGTGTGTATCTCTGCGCTGGTGGAGGGTGTGGGTGAGTGATGTGACTTGTCATCAATGATGGTGTCATCAGTTCCTGCCTCTGAGATATCTTCGAGCTTGAGTTGATGACCTGGTTTGTGGACACCTGCAGATGCTTCCCAGATGAGATTGCAAAAGCAAGGAGAGATAATCAATTCATGGCAGGGGACTGCAGAACAAGGGAACTCACTCACAGCATAAAAAGGGTCATGAGGACTCAAAACGTCAACTTTGTTCTTCTCTGCCGATGCTGCCAGACCTGCTGAGTTTTTCCAGGTATTTCTGTTTTTGTTTTTTCACTCACAGCATGGTTGCCTGATGGATGTTGCGCCATTGGATCCTCACTTGGTTGAGCACCGTCGACTTCACTGTCAGTGCAGGAATGGTCCATATTATCACCGGTCAGCTGGATCATTCTATTTTCAAAGTCTGTGGGAACCTTGATGTCAGCATTCCTCCACCAGTCTGCGACTTCTCCCTTTAGTTGTGTGCTAGCTTGTCCTGCATGAGTACAGATTGAGAGAGTGTAAGCAGGATGCCTGCCAGGCCAGATGAAAAGAATGTCTGGCATGTGTGGATGTACCATGGACAGGATGAGGAAACAATCCGTAGGTTAAATGAAGGTGTGTGTCAGAGTGTGAACGGTGATATTCATTGAACTGGCAGTGAGTGAGATTCCTGTGAATGTGTGATGGGTTTTGATTGTGTGAATTGAGAGTGATGAGAAGAGTGACTTACCCTGATGGAATGGAGGAGATCATTCAAAATCTTAAGGCACTGGGTGGCTGTCCTCTTATGCAAGGCATTGGTGTGACCACCACTTTCACTGCCTGCCATGTTGAATTTGTCACCGTGCTTGCTGGTCTTCGCCTAGAGAGGGGTAGAGAACTTCACGGCGGGCCTTCACTGCACCCAGTAGGCACCTGAGGGAGGTGTTGCTAAATTTGGGAGCAGCATGTTTCCTCACCTTTCGATCCCTTAAAGAATGCTAGCTCTATGCAGACACACCCTTTAAATATGGCGCCTGGATTATTGAAGGCCTGAGGTGATGCCAGGGTGGGAAAATAAGAGGCTGCCCCGCCAGCAATCCAGCGTGTTTCCTGTGAATGCATTATCAATGAGCTGGACGTGCCCAGAAGGGGACGATATGATGCGAAAACCTGCCGCTGCGGCCGGCGGTTGAAACAATTTTTTTCACGCCTGCTACCTCACTCAGTGCAAAACTGGGATGATTTCACTCAGGAAGAATAGGCAGGAAAGTGGAATTAAGTTGATGATCAGCCATGATCTTATTGAATGTTGGAGCAGGCTTGTTGGGCCAAATGTTCTACTCCTTCTCCTGTTTATTGTTTTGTTCTTACTTCCTGTCTCAACAGTTGGTATCAGGATTTTTTTAAACACCTGACTCCAATGTCAGCTTTTAATTAATACTGACAAGCACCCCTCCCATTCCCAAAGAGTGGAGTCCTAACCAGGCAATTACTTTTCCTTTGTTCAAATGAATAGGGTGACTGTAGCAGCAGATTGTGATCAAACCGCCAGCCGCAGTGGCAGGTTTTCGCATCATATCGTCCCCTTCTGGGCACGTGCAGCTCATTGATAATGCATTCACAGGAAACACGCTGGATTGCTGGCGGGACAAAGAAGAGGCGAGTACAGCAAAGATGTTATGAACGAATTACACGTTTATTGTTAAATCATTGCATAATAAGAGACCCCCATGTCCTTTTGGCATCCAAAGCCTCCTGTGCACCAGCATCTGCAGCTGGCTGGCATAGCTCACCCTCCTGGTCATCAGACTCATCCCTTAGACTCCTTGTTAGAGCATGTGACTCCCTCATTACATCTTCCTTTGCCAGGGTCCCCGCTCACTGGTGTGCCAGGTTGTGTAAGGCGCAGCAAAACATGACAATGAGTAATACACAAGCAAGAAACTATTGTGAGGTGCCAACTGTATGGTCCAAACATCTAAATTTCATTTTGAACACCAATGGTCTGCTCGATGATAGCTCTGATGGATAAGTGGCTCTCATTGTACCACATCTCAGCCTCTGTATGCGGATGTCTCACCAGTGTCATGAGCCATCTCATGAGCGAGTATCCTTTGGGAGCAGAAGCCAGCCTTCCAAAGGTTCTAGCGCACAGAATATGCCTGGCAGCTGGAAGCGCCTAAGTATGTAGGAGTCATGACTAGACTCAGGATAGAGGGGACACACCTGCATAATCCTCTGTCTGGTCACAAACAAGCTGGATATTGATTGACTGGAACCATTTTCTGTTGACAAAGGCTCCTAGCTGTCCCAAAGCTGCTTTGATGCCATATAGGTACAATCTATGACTCCTTGTAATTTGGGGACTTCAGTTCAATTGAACTTCACTTTATTCTCCATTTGGAAACTCATTTCAGGTACATTGCTTGTTTGTTAAAATAAAATTACATACAAATGAATAATAGCAATAAAGGAAAGAAAATTACCCTATCACAGAGATCTTAACTTTAATTAACTATGTATTAAAACAATTTCAATGTATTAAAATAATCATAATAAATAGAGTCCCACCCTGAGTGTATATCCTTGTCCATATACCAAACTCCTGTTAAAAGTTCTCATATAGAAGTGTGCAAGTGAGTTCAAGAACCAATTTCTCCTCATCTGAGGGGTCATGACCTTTTCCCTGAATGTATCCAATAGTAAAACTGAAACAAGGGGTGATTCTCATTGTTCATGACACTCTTTACTTTTAAAAAATTCTTCAAGAGCAGGTTTCATCAAGAAAAGATCTGCTCATCAAATACCCTCCCTGTGTGGTTCAATAATTTCTGTACCCTTAAAGAGTCTGCTTTCCTAAGACAACAGTGCCAGGCAAGACATCCAAAAAGTAAAGCACTCTCAACTACAGCCGTATTGGAGAGTTTCATGACTGTAGGATCTACTCAAAAAGATTTTTTCTTGAGGCCGTTGTCCCTTGGCCACCGCATCTGTATACTGTTCCATCTACTTTGACACCTAGATATTTGCAGTTATTAACAATTTCAGTGTCCACATCATGATTCTTCACAGGAACAATATCATTTGTTAATGGTTCTATTATTTCTATCCCCTGGCAAAATAAGCCAATTCCCTTGAACTTATTGCTATCTTAAAGTCTCAACTAAAAGAGATTCTAAGCATTAAAGGAACTTAGTCTTAGATTGAGTCCTCAAATAGAAGTCCTCTCCTCCAGGAGCCTCAAAGCCCACAAAGTATTCTTAGGATGGGACATACATTGAGGCATGTCTTAGTAGACCAACTTCTTTGAAAGTTTACCAATATTAGCTATTAGAAATCTTACTAAGACTTCTAGAGTAGTGTATTTATTTGGATTCTCAAGATAATAAATATTTCAGACTATATGTTCTATGTGCTTCAAAAACATATACATTTTACTGAGGCCCATAATAGGTTATAGCTTATACATGAAGTTATGAATGATAACTAAATCTAAGCATAGCACGTCAGTAATGTACAAGCAAAATACTGCATATGCTGGAAATCTGAAACAAACATAGAAAATGCTGGAAAAACTCAACAAGCGTGACAGCATCTGTGGAGAGAGAAAAACAGAGTTGATGTTTTGAGTCTGTGTGACCTCTGAAGAAAGGTCATACAGACTTGAAACGGCAACTCTGTTTTACTCCACAGATGCTGTCAGACCTGCTGAGATTTTCCAGCATTTTCTGTGTTTATTGTCAATAATGTAGTCATAAATACATGAAATTTATAAATCAACCTTATCAGCAAATCTTGTTGGATATCTCAAACAAGCAGCAACAATTAAGAAAGATATTTATTCACAAATTCAATATGGTTATATTAAATTTTGATGTATCTCTGTCTGAATCCAGGAGAATTCTTAAAAGAGAACTCTGACTCTTTATGTTCCAAAGATGGCTGACTGGCCTAATGCTAATAGAACCATAGAAAAGTTACTGTTCAGAAAGAGGCTATTCAGCCCATCGTACCTGCACCAGCCAAAAGAGAAAAAATAAACTAGCCACTCATTTTAATCTCACTTTCCAGCATCTGGCCTGTCGCCTTGCAGGTTACAGCACTTCAGATGCAGATCCAGGTACCTTTTAAATGAGTTGAGTATTTCAGCCTCAACCACAAGTTTAGGCAATGAATTCCAGACGCCCACCACCCTATGGGTGAAAATGTTTTTCCTCATGTCCCGTCTAATCCTTCTACCAACCACCTTAAATCTATGCCCCCTGATAATGGTGTGTACTTTTAAAGAAAGTGGCTGCAGAGACGAAACAAGCTCTCATTGCCTATTTTATTAATACATCTTATTAATTTAAGAATTAGTGAAGGCTAAATGTTTACTTTCTAACCTGTGTAATGGGGTGTTTTGAAATGACTGGCTGATTGGCTACCTTCCAAAAATAATTTAGTTTCAAGGCTTAACTGTACTATGTTTTTAACAAGTTTTTGCACGTCTGAAGTGATTTTGCGTTCAGACTGAATCTAAACACAGATGTCTATTTTGGCTTCATTCCAATTTCTCACCATCTGAAGGCTCCCTTTGTTTTATAAATTCATTGGTAATAATTCAAGTTATCAGCCATCTTAAGTAGCTAAAGTCAATTCTGCCACTTTTTTGTTGCTAACCTGATGCTGCTAATCCTAGGATTAACACCTTAAAATCCTAGATTCACCATCTGATATGTAACTTTATTTATACATTAACTGGATTTTTCCTAAAGTCTGTATTTACTTCTTTCGTCTTGTTTTCGTTCAGTTTAAGAGAACTTATATTGCCTCTTTTTACGAACTTTTCCACCGAGTCCCTATAGTTTACTTCATTATTTCTGATGCAAGTACCTTATCATCAGCAAACTTCAGGATCATTATGTTACAATGCTTACAAAGTCTCTGTCTCTCTTGGCTTGCCTGGCATTGTCTGCACTGAAAGTGATGAATTCATTAGCATGCCTAAAGATTTCATCTGTCACAACCTTGATGCAGTGATGGGCTGCTAATCACAAGATGCTGCAAAGGTCTCCAGCTGATGCCTGGCAGGACCCGTGCAAAAGAATTCAAGGTTACTGTTACATTCAAAGTAACAGGCATACACTCTGTGGCAGGATTGTGTTGTCTCCTACCTCTAGGTGCCTGCAGCTGTTGTTTCTCCTGTGTAGCAGCAGGTCCCTCCCCTGCCTGGACTGCAAGATGCACTTGTCCCTGCACAGCTACCCTTCTCTGTCTCCTTCCCTTTCTTCCCTACTGGAGGAGGAGCCTCTTCCAGAGTGCACTATGCCCATGGGGTACAATAAGCTCCGGGCGCAACGCTGGGGTCCTCAAATATCACTGTAGCCCTGTCTGCAGGCCGCTCCTCTCCTTATGAAAGGCTCAGATATATAAATCTATGAAGGAAAAACACTTGCAAATGATCCCACTAAAGTAACAGGCTCTCCTGCTAAACTCAGCCATGGTCCCACTTGCAACCCTTTTTATCCATCCTTACACCACTTCCTCATACCTGTTGTGACTCATTTCCAGTGTTTTTTCCGTTTGCCTAGTAAAAATTGGATTAAAATTTCAATCAAGTGCCTTGTTAACAAGTTGAATTGCTTGTTAATTAGTTTTTAAAAATGGTGGCGGGCTGCCGATTATCAGTGCCCACGCACCTTCCATATTATCCCAGATTGGCATGATGACGTTGGGTTGGTTTTCTGACGCCCTCGCGCTGAAGCTTTTGTGAGATCATGGCAATTTGGCAATATTAAATATAGGCCTTGAAGTCTTTCGCCTTTGATCTGCAATTTTCAACTGTCAACCTTCACAGCAGCATATGTTGATCTATCTTAGTCCTCAGATGAGAAACCAGAGAGGTCACAGCAACAATGCCAACAACAGCAAGAGCAGCAGCAGGTACAGCCTTCTCAACCATCTTCTGCTACACAGGACAAAGAGTATGAGCACAATTCCAGGTCACTAAGCAATACCCCAACACAGTGTACACAGGCAGAGGATAAGTTTACTGGACATGAATGAGCAGGAGGCTCAAACATTCCTGTCAGGTGGCTGCTGACATTTTTAGCTGCCTGGAAGATCTCCTTCCAAATTTATATCCATTGCCAGTGGTGGTCAAGGTCACCACAGCCCTTAATTTCTCTGCCCCTTCCAGGGACCTGCTGGCGATGTTTGCAGAGTTTCACAATCTACTGCCCACAGGTGCACTCACAGGTAATGGATGTTATGATTGCCAGGGCTGGCACCCTGCTAAAACCAGCCAAAATGAGCAGATGCTCTGATTTGCTGCTCTGGCTGGATTCTTACAGATCCAGGGAGTCATAGATTGCACACATGAGGTAATCAAGGTTCTTCCAGATCACTTAGGAGTATCCATCAACTGAAAGGTATTCCATTCATCAATATTCAGAGCATCTACAAACACCGAAAGATCATCATGGCTCCTTGGAGACAAGGGCTAAGATGTGACTGATGACAGCTGTCTGAAGGCCTCTCTCTGATGCTAGGAAAGGTGCAACAGAAGCCACAGAAGCACCAGAGTTGTAATTGAGCAAGTAGTTGAGATGCTGAGGAGACAATTCAGGTTCCTGGACAGATATGGAGTGCCCTTACATATGCACCAGTCAGAATTCCCAGAGTGATAGCAGTCTTCTGTACCTTGCATAACATTGTGCTGCAATTAAGGACTGGAAGAGGGAGGCGATGAGCACTCTGCAATTTTGGAGGAGAAGGAACAACAACAGGAGGAGGAGCCTGATGAGGAGAGGGAACCTGTAGTCTCATACTCAGCTGCCAGAGTTGCCCAAGACAGACTGATTCTGGCATGATTTAATTAGTCTGAGGCAGTGCAGTCATCTGGCACACCCTGAGACCTCCCTCCCCATACCAAGCCTCCCCAGTACAAAGCAGTTCCGTAAGCAACAATTCATCCCTCTCTCACATATATCCATTGCTCATCTTTGACTCTTGTCATACCATTCTTCACAAGATAGAAAACCACTTGGCAAGTGGCAGACAAAAATGGGGAGATCAGGACAATGAAGCCTTGAAACAAAGGCCAGGATTTTCTGGCCCCACCATGGTGGGACCTGCCGCGGGGGATATGGTGGGTCAGCCATTAGTCCATTAACTTTCGGTGGGACCAGATGATCCTGGCAGTAGGTGTGGCTGGTAAATCTTGCCCAAAGTTTATGGTTCATAAACGTTGAACAGAAGTATGACACTGTAACACAGTGTTAACCACCCAAGTGAATACCCTTGTGCAACTATAAATTCTTTCTCTTTTTCAATCACTCCTATGTGGGTGCAACCACTGTGGCTTCAGCACAGCTAAAAAAACGGCTGCTTGATCCCCTCTTCTGACTGCTCAATAGTCCTGACCAATGTTCTCTGGGTTTTGGAACTCATGAGGACCCTGCCAAACACTGCTACACCTATGCCTGTGCAGGAACAGATTCAACCATTTGGACAGGAGGTAGAATGTGGAACATTGACTTGAGGGGGGTGGGAGCAATGTGGGAGGAGTGACAGCTCCTTTGAGCAGAATCCCTACTTCTGTGCGCCCTTTCTCCACCTTCCATTTCATGGCCCATCCACACTTCGCTGCTAGACAAAAGCTGGAGAACATTTGTTGTACCTCAGTGAGCTAATTAGCCAAAGGCGAGGATTTCCTCAGTCCTGCAACATGGCATTCTGAGTGTGCAGGCATTGCTGAAGGCCAGCATGTACTTGGTTGCCTGCCATGTCTGGTGCTCCATGCAGGTGGCCACTCTTTCCGTGGATGTGGACATCAACGTGAAGGCCTAAAATTTCATAGCATTCATGCTAGAAATGGGCCTCTGTGATCTCTTTCCAATCATTTATAGTGTCTCTGGAAAGGCTGACAGAATCTCACAGCTGTTGCTTTTGTCATTGGCCCTTTTTGTTCCTTTTTGTCATTGGCCCTTGAAACTCAACATCTGCTTCCAAATGAACAGGATTTTGGGGGTCTTTTGCTCTCCGCATAGACTCTCCATAGCTGTCCGTTGTCTCCAACCTGCTCCTACTCACTTGTGATGTGTGCTTCACTATGTGACAACTCGAATATCTGTCCCCACTGAGTTTGCATATCTGAGCTGGTGGAGAGTGCAAGTGAGTCATGTGATGGTGCTACCTCAGAGTGAGTGACCTCCTCTGAGAAGTATTTATCCTCCTTCAGCACCACCTCCTAAGGGACACTTGTAGGACCCATGGGAGATGAAAGATATGAATTAGAACTCATATGGTGGGAGATTTCTAAGTCATCATTGTGCAGATCAGCATATTTCAGTGGCTGTTGAAATCAAGTCAACATGAGTGAGTGTTGTATGCTCTGTGGCTGTGTTACATTTAATTTGTTCCCCAGGTAGCTACGGGACCTCAACCTCTCCACTGCCAATGGTCAGGCATGCCAAGATCCAGCTTAACTTCAGCATCTCCTCCTCCACCTACCTGGATGTGGAGCCAGCTGGAGCATGAGTATATATCCAATTCTCTTCCCTGCCACTGATTGCTACTTTCCCATGATCAAACTTCTACCTCTCGAACTGGTCACTTTCCCACTTCTCTCAGTTGCTGTCACTTTCTACACTTACCTGAGGGCCACTGTGATGCAAACCTTCAATTGCAACTCGCCTGTGAGTTACCTGCTACTCTTGGTTTGCCAGCGTCAATGAGCCATCAGGCCCAATATTGGAGTGGTTCAAACCCCATCATTCAGGAACTGGGATTGGTCAAAAAGTTGACACTGTCAACTTTCTAAGCCCATATCTTAATTGATTAACTGGACAAAAACACTTTCAGCATGTGACATTTGGCAGCATATTTTTGGGGATGTTATAATGTCTTGGAGCTTTGATGCTTTTTCATCCTTTTCTGTATTTATTTTTGTTTGCCAGCTTTTTTGTTTACTTTTTAATTTGTCATCTGCCTTAGCCTTTCAATGGCAGGTTTTTGATGTCAGTGTACTAGGCACAGAGTTTTGCACCCTGGAGGCTCATGATTTTCTGTTTGTTCTGCCTATCAGTGTGCAAAGAATGGCTATTATTAATAGCTATTCCCAGTAACCAGTGTTCATTCCAGTAACAAATATGTTGCTGCCATAAACATTTTTTACTGTTTGCTGTTCAACGTTAAAAAACATTCCCTAAGTTTTTAAAAAAAGAACATGTGGGGACTTTTCCATTCTGGAGACTAAGGACTGACTCTTCAGCTCGGTGAGCGGGGGCGAGGCCTGCTCACCAAGGCATAAAATGACGCGGGGTGACGCCGGGCATACGTCCTGACATCACCGTGCATCATTTAGATTTTCAGTTTGGTGGGCGCGCAGCTAAGTCGGCTGTGCATCTGCCGAACTGTCAAAGGCCTGTTAAGGCCATTAATTAACTAATTAAGCCTATTGAGAAAGCTGCCCGTCCAACCTTAAGGCTCCGAAAGAGCACAGGCCCAGACTCAGGGAACCCCCGCCCACACTGGGAGCACTCAGCGCTTCTGGGCGCATGTCACGTCTTAATTGGCCCGCTCATGTAAAATGGTGGCGTGGACCCGATCGGGGGCGCCAATCAGGTCTGCACCCACCCGCGCCCACATCCGCACAATCCCCCCAACAGGGGAAAATTTCTACCCTAAGTGTGGTGGCAGACGAGAAAGTCAGTGTGATTCGCACTGGGCAGCAGGTCGGATGAACCCACATGATCTTCCACTTCTCAGCTCATTAATTATGCATCACTGAGGAGATCGTTGAATCTCGTGGCGGGACAGATAGTGATTTGTCTGCCCTGCCATTACCTCATGGGATGGAAGGTCCTGGCGCCATTTTAAAATGGAACCCAGATAAACATATACTCACTACAGGCCAGGTGTTGCGTCATTCAGATTCTCCATGACACCTAAAAATCCAAACCCTCCACTCCACGGTTCAGCGAAGCCTCCCAGGGATTCTCCTCCAGGCCATCCAGGAAAGGTGGGAGATCCCCTTTCCTCAGGATGGGAGCAGTAAGGCCTCCCACCTGACCACACCAGCCTGGGAGGAGGTTGCTAGGGAGGTCAGCGCCTGTGAGAAATCAAAAGAACTGTCCTGCAGAGCAGGAAATGGATGAATGGTTATAAGTGAAACTTCTACTCACTCCAAACTCACACTCCCATAAGGGCATCAAGTAGTCCAAGGGTTAGAGTCCACAGGGATGTCACACAGAGCCAGCAGATTGGACATCCAGCACTGAATGTCTGCCGGCCTCTTTAAGCTTATCTCGCAAGTTCTTGCACAAATGGCATCTTAATGCCTTACTGCGGAGGGCTCAGCAAACACAACCAGGCATGAATGGTTCTGAGCTTCTCTCTCATCCATAGTTCTCACAGTCAATCCATCTATCTTTATGCAGGACAACATCTCCCACAACAAAAGGGAGAGAGCAAAGACTGCAGGGGGGGACTCCAGAGCTGAGGGCACTTTCCACTCATGAGGATCAGGCCGCAGAGCTGGCTGGAGAGGATAGGGATCGTTCATGCATGGTTCATGCATGAAAGGCGAGATTGGCCTCCCCCAACAAGCCAGTGGGAGTGCATCCAGTATACATCAGCCACCAGCGGACAATGCCTATGAGTGAACTAAAATGTAGGAGTCAGCCTAGTTAACCGTTAATTATCCCTTCTTTCTATTCCAGTCACCAGCAAAAACAGGTGAAGAATGTCCTCCAGCAAGTGCCTCAGCACCAGAACTGCTCAGATGAGGATGAAGAACAACCACCTGATAAAGACCCGTCACTGCGTCCCCCTGCACCTTCCATCAGTGCCGATACACGCACCTCAGTGTAACCTAGGCCGGAATTTTATGCTTCATAGGCAGGCGCATGCCTGACCCAAACAGACATGAAATAACTCAAGATGATGCTGTTTGAGTGTCCCAACGTCATCCCACATGCGAGCAATCTTCAGGTTAGCGGGCACGTACAGGTGTCAGAGCTGTGTCTGCCAACAATTTAAGTGCCACTTAAGGCCATTAAAAAGGCAATTGGTCCTGATTTTACATTGCCCTTGCGATTTCGCACTCATCGCATGGGCAAAATGGGCAGGCGGGCAGCCCACCTTTAACGAAACCTCATCTAAGGACGGGATAAAAAGGGACTGCAGAATTGCCATTGTGCTTAGTGAGGTGTTGAGGAGATAGTTTGCTGCTGGTTGCTTATTTGAATTTGAAAGTTTCATCTCTGTTCTGAGCTTCAGACTTAGCATTTCTAGGCTTCATTTCAGGACTCACTGATGTCTCCAAGGCCTCCAGAGGATTTTAACCGTGTGGATCCTTCCAGGCACCAGACAACCTTTTGTTACCCTGGCAATGGGGATTGTGCTCTCTACTGATGGTACCTCCTCTGAGGGAGAAGAGAAGGGGAAGAAGGAAGAGTAGGTCAGATGTCCCAATGCAGCTTCCAGGGGAGGACCTGTGGGGGGAGAGGCAGAGTCACAACGGACACAAGGCCAGCAGATAGTTCAAGGCCAAAGGGGCCGCAGAAGGCACCATTATCCTGCTGCCAGGGTTTACAGGCAGTGATGCAGCTACCTCAACATGTCCGAGGTACAATGCCCAAGGAGGCTCTGCCTTTCCAGGGAGACTGTAACCTCCATTTGTCAGATGATTGGGCCTGAGATCACCTCATGCCAGTGCCTCTGAAGGTCACAGTGGCCCTCAACTTCTATGCCTCTGGCTCTTTCCAGGGGTCAGAGAGGAATCTTTGTTGGGTGTCCCAGTCAGCTGTCCACAGCTGCATCAAGCTGGTGTCTGATGCACTGTTCAGGTGGGTAATGACATTTATTCATTTCTGTATGGATGAGGCCAGCCAGGCTGAGTGAGCCAGAGGTTTTGTAGTGATTGCTGTGTTCCCCCACATCCAGGGTGCAATCGATTGCACACATGAAGCCTTCAAGGTGCCAGCAGGCCAGCTGGGTGCCTTTGTCAACAGGAAGGGCTTCCACTCGATGAACGTCCAGATAGTTTGTGACCACAAGATGCAGATTCTACATGTCTGTGCAAGGTACCCAGGCAGCTCCCATGACGCTTCCATCCTCAGATACTTAGGTGCCAAGGCTGTTCACTGCTCCAGATCGACTAGATGGATGGCTGCTGGGTGACAAGGGCTACCCCTTGAAAAGATGGCTTCTGATGCCTCTCTGCCACCCAAGAACAGAGGCAGAGCAACGTTATAATAGGAGTCCACAAAAGCGGTGATAGAGAGGACCATAGGTCTTATGAAGATATGCTTCCGATGCCTGGGCCATTCAGGGGGAGCACTGCAGTCAGAGCAGTTGCATGCTGCGCTCTCCACAATCTGGCTCCGGCAAAGGGGGAACACACTGGAGGAAGAGGATCTTGAGGCAGCTCCACAGGCCATAGATAAATCCAGTGGTGAGTTAGAAGAGGAGCCTGGTGCGGTGCACAGTGAGGATGTGGAGGCAGACCTCTGGATCCTTCAGGGAGACAGGGACACCAGGGGTGCCTTGAACCAACATCCCATTCAGCTAGGCTGCCAAAGATCTGCTTCCCCCTCATGCCAGAGGTGATACCTCCATCCCGGATGTTTGAAATGACCCTTTCTTTTGAACCCAAAGTCCACTCAGTGCCTGTCCAATTAAGTTTAGAGCCGCTCATGTCCAGCATGATATACTGGCTTTCCCTGCACCTACAAAACAAGTGAAGCATTAAGACAAAAGCAAAATTTATATCATGTTGGCACTCATTCCCATTGAACATAACAACATATGGTAAAAACATATTAACAAAACATCAAAACATGGCAGAACAGAAGATCACCCGTGAACAGTCCTGTGCTCACAGTGCCTTAAACTTATGTTTGTGAGTGCTGTGTCTTGTTGCCCAGAGCCCTGAAGAAGGGTCGTATGGACTTGAAACATTAACTTTGTTTTTCTCTTTTCACAGATGCTGTCGGACCTGCTGAGTTTTCCCAGCATTTTCTGTCTTTGTTTCAGATTTCCAGCATCCGCGGTATTTAGCTTTTAACCTAACTGGGATACTTGGTGTCTCATCCATCTCCCACACTGGCATTGACACCCTGAAGTCATTGCCTGTGTGAAGGCTTGCAGGTCCAAGAGCAACCGCAGGAACTACTCTCTCAATGGAGGCGGCAGTACGCTCGGTGATGAGGGTTAATGCAGTGCTCATGCTCTGCATGGATTCCTCCACAACAGAGACCATGGCACGTGATGGGACCTTTGCCAGATCCTTCTGCACATCCCGCTGGACATCCAGCATCTGCCTAATGGACAACTTCAGGGGCTCATCATCTGCCTTCAGCATTATCCTGGTCTCCAGCAGTCCTCCGACTGTCGGCACCCTCAGCACTCTCTGCCTCCACTTGCTCCTTAAGCAAGTGTGAAGTGCCCTCAACGCTATGCAGCAACATTATAGCCCTGATCTAATGCCCACTGTGGTGCTGGTGCTTGGTGTAGAGAGGGGGTGTGACAGAAGTTCATCTAAAGCCCAGTGGTCCTCTGGTGTCAAGGGTGGCTCTTCGAGATCCTACACTCATGGACGAGCTGGTGATTCTAAGGGAGAATAAAGACATATCATAAGTTTAAATCATCACACTATCATTGTGCATGCCAAGCGCCCTGGCGAGTCAATGGAGATCTGAGTCATGATGCTATTGTCTTTCAATGATCAATGGGGACTCCAGGTTTGAGGCTCCCATTAATGATGAGACTGCAAAGAATGTTTGCACAATTTGACACTCTCACCTCTGTGCACCACACTGTTACATTTGTCAGAGACCCCTGCCTCTCTATGACCGGCTGACCAAGGTGGGTGGCAGCACTTGAGCTCCAAGACATGTATTTCATACCTTGTCAGAAAGTGGTTGTTTGGGGGGCCTCCGCCTGTCTTAGTTCTTTCGTTGGTGTTATGGCTTGTCTTCTCCTGAAATGACAGAGGAGCATTGATTTGTCCACTCTCTACCTGCAGCCTGGCAAATCCCCTGCTGTGGAACACCTTGCAGGGCACAGCCAAGTCGTGGCCCTTGATACGTAAGCAGCCAGGGCTCACTCCCTTGGCCGGTGCCAGTGTCAGTGAGTTGGCACTCAGACTCTAACACCCATGAGCTTCATGGGGTGACGGCCAGTCCTTAACACTTCGCCACACTGATCCATGCCAGCTGGGTACTCACCCTTGCCGAGGCACCAGATCATTGAATCTTTTGCGGCACTGCAACCATGTGTGCAACACAACGTCATGGCTGCTGACTTCGGCTGCGGTTGCCTCCTCTTGCCAACCTTGGGTACTACAGTGTCCTTCCTGACACCGACCTCCTCCACAAGAACCGCGAGACACTTGCCCGTGAAACGGTGAGCCAGGTGCCCACCCAACTTTCCTTCCCGCCTAACGTCTCCAGCCGCTGGTGAGGCCATTGTTCAAATGAAATGGTTTCCTGGACAGATTCCAAAATTCTCCCCTCGCAGCCTTCACGGAGCTGCCTCTGCCAGTTTTAAAGTGCCCGCCGGATTGTCATTAGACCTGGCGCCCGAAAGGCTCCTGCCTCCCGCCTGGCCCTTCCCGATCATTGAGAAAGCACGTTTCATGCTGGACAGACTCTAATTGGCCATTCAACGTAAAATCACGTTTGCAACGCGACCATGTCTGAGAGTGGATTCCAGATCTGCTTCTGCTCCCGCTGACTTGGCGCACACTCCAAGTGTGAAATTCAGGGCCTACTTCCATAGTAGGCTCAAGTTCACAATCTGGTGATCACCTCACAGACAGCACTCCACAGCAGGCAGAGACAGTGACAGCCGAGGTCTCTGACACTTGGAGGACTGCGGAGTCACAGTCCGATGATGAACCTCTGGAATTGGCCCTGAGAGATATGTTGGAGATGCAGAGACAGGCAGTGGAACATCAGCAGAGTTGCCAGCAGACTTGAACAAAGGATGGAGGAGTCGGTCCACAGTCTGTCTGATGTTGTGGCTTTGGCATGCAAGTGAATCGAAGTCTCTATGAGAAAGGTGGTGGCCATCTTGGAGATGCAGGCCCAGCAGTTTCTGCCGGATTTGCGCTCAGACTTGCACACCATCGCTCGAGCTATGGGTATGTTCCAGCAGTGGCTAAGCGAGAGGGGGATGAGGCACCTCGACTTCCCTCCAGGTGCCCCTTTTCCTCAAGGGTTCAGGGAGGGGTGCTTGGGCACCCAAAGAGTGGGGGAATGTCACTCAGCCGCCCCAGGGGCATCCACTCAGGACAGTCCAAAGCTGACCTGCCATTCCAAATTCCCACTGCCAGTGAGCTCATCACCTCCAACAGGTTAGGCCAAGGAGGGTGCACTGCCCCAAAGCAGGAGATCCTTTTACAGACCAGAGCCCCCCAGGCCTTGGGCCACCAGATGATGCCCGCCAAAGTCATCTCAGATAACTGGACTTTGCAGTCAGCAGCCTGCCTCCACCCTCTGCTGCGGAAGTTGGGTCTGCACCTACAGAGGTAGGGTAAGAAAAATCAAGAAGTTTTGATTGCACAATGGTGGCACAGGTGTTCAATTACTGTATATACTCTTCACTATTGTAAATATATTTCATATTTATTTCTCTCCAAATCTCAGGTATTTAATGGCAAATTGGTGTGATGCAATTTCCCGTGTTTATTCAAGGGCCAAAAATGTACTCCCTGTTATGACCAGGAGAGGAGGGGTGAACTGACTCCTGTCCATTCAACTTCCTCAGTTGTTCACAACAAAGGTTTAAGTTTCTTGTTCACGAGGACATGCCTTTTCCAAATCAGCATGCATTTAGTTATTTAAACTGTGACCAATAAGGAGCCAATCAAAAAGTGTTTTCCTCAGTCAAAGAAAAAGCAAACTTATTAACCACTGAACCCGAGAAAAATAATAAAAATGCAATGTCAAGCATTCGGCCCTCATGCTGTCGTTCGGGTCCACACACACACATATACACAAACACACACATACACACAGACACAGGTATCAGAGATAAGGAGAGTTAGAGCCCAATAAAAAAAGGTAAAAGAATTTTTTGGTTAAGTGTCCTTTGATTGTCCTTGAGGCATAGATTTTAAAAGCTGCAGGTGATTTAGGTTCACTAGTTTCTTGGATGCAGTCAGATGTAGAAGATGTTGTAATTATTATGAAATCTTGGTTCGTCGGTAGGTTTCTGGTAGAGTTGGCTTCTTAACCCGGGCGACACACTTATTCCAAAAGAGAGAGGGGGAGAGAGAGCAGTCATCAGCCTGTTTTCTCTATTGAAGATTTTTTTGACACTGCCTGTGTCAGTTGCAATCTCTTTCAAGTGGCTGGGCAGTCTCGCCTTGAAATACTTCACACATTGTGAATTCCAAGAGGATTGTGTTTGTCTGTCTGTGGCAACAATTATTTCAATATCCAGTACTTTGCATTTTTAATGTCTCTTCCTTAGGCAGTTGCAAGTTTCGATGGGTGCCTGGGTTATTGGAAATGTCTCTCTCTTCACACTCCCCAGAGGGTGATTTGTTTGTTTCTTGCCTTCAACTTGGAATGTGGCCTTGCATTTTTAAGCAGTTTGCTCTCAGTTCAAATCGCAAAATTTTCAGTCAGTTGAAAGTTGAAAAATCATATTTTTAAAAATAACGGGGCACAGCCTCATGACATACCCTAATGAGTTCACACAGTATCATCACAGTGATTAGACATTATCTGCAACATTAACAAAGGCATTTCATATGCACCTATGGCCTTTAGATCTCAGGCAGACATTATTTGGCCCCAGGAGAATTGCTCATTGAGATTAACGATTATCCTGATGCTGTCGCACTGAAACCTGTAATTTGTGGATGGCACAAGTATTTGTTGCGATAAAATTTGAATCATTTCTCTGAAGCGTAGTTTGTAATGATGATTTTATGACAATAAGTTTTTTGGTAAAGTAGTATTCATTGTTGAATACCACAGGCTTTTATGCCTCCCTACAGTTGTTACAATCTCCACATTTAAGGCTGAATGTTATTCATTTCTAAGTTCCCATTCTCCCCATGCATGATTCTGAACAATGGAAGTTTGTTTTACTCGGTAACATTAGAAATGGCTGCAAGAGGGGAATGAGTGTGTGATGTCAGAGGTGTGTGCTCCTACTGATGAACCTGTCTACTTAACTGTAAGGATCTCACTTTGCTCCTGAATGGCGCTTTACAGGATCCTTCTGTAAAGGCACAGTACACAACTTGATATGGTATTAATTGCATGACTGTGCACTTGTTGACTTAGGGTATATAGAAAGGATTGGCCTTTCTGAGCTGGACAATATTGAGGACTCTAATGCGATTAAAGCAATTCTCTGGCACATCTCCTGAGTCGTCAGCAGGATCTGTGAAGGGAAAAAGTTGCCATTGACTGCTGTATCAAGACTGACTGGGCCATATTTCTCCCAAACGGCAAGGTAATGCAGGGCATTATCTTGGCAGGCTTTCGACGAATGCAGAATCATGAGTGTTTGTAAATAAGCAAACTATGGTCCTGCTGAGCCACTCTCTGGGAGAACATTGAAAATGTAACTTACAGCTTTGGGTGCATGATGTAGAGTAACAGGTCACTGTGTTCTGATGTCTGAAGGCAAACTGGGGCTCAGCAGCAAAATGAGGCCACTGCATTATTCATACGAACATATGAAATAGGAGCGGAAGTAGGCCATTCAGCCCCTCAAGCCTGCTTTGCCATTCAATAAGCTCCATAAGACGTAGGAGCAGAAGTAGGCCATTCGGCCCATCGAGCCTCCTCCGCCATTCAATGAGATCATGGCTGATCTGATAATCCTCAACTCTACTTCCCTGCCTTTCCCCATAGCCCTTGATTCCCTTACTTATTAAAATTCTGTCTATCTTAGCCTTGAATATACTTAACGACCCAGCCTCTACAGCCCTTTGTGGTAGAGAATTCCACAGGTTCATTACCATCTGAGAGAAGAAATCCCTCCTCATCTCTGTCTCAAATGGGCGACCCCTTACTCTGAGATTATGCCCTCCTGTCCTAGACTCTCTCACAAGGGGAAACAACCTCTCAGCATCTACCCAGTCAAACCCCCTAAGAATCTTATGGCCAGGATTTCCCGGTTGGCGAGTGGAGGGTGGGGAGGGGGGTGGGGGGGGGGTGGCGTGGCCCGCTCGCCAATGCGTAAAATGACACGGGATGTTGTCGGGCTGAACTCCCAACGTCACATCACCTCATTTCAATTTTCAGGTCGGTGGAGGCTTAGCCAAATCAACTGTGCGCCCGCCGACCTGTCAATGGCTAATTGAGGCCATTGACAAAGTAGTTAAAGTAATAGCCAAGTGGTTATGGTACTGGGTTTATAACCCCAAGATCAAGAGTTCAAATCTCACAATGGCAAGCTGTGAAATAATGTAACTTCATCTGAATAGAACAGATGGAAATGTGTTTGTACTCGAAAGAGTTAATTAATGGATCTGCCTGTTCAGCTTTAAGGTTAGCGGGCAGGCTGGCAGCCCTGGCAGGCTTAAGGAAAAGCATGAAACCTCATCCATGGGTGGGATGAGGTTTCATGTAGGTTTTAATATTTTTAATAAAATTGTCAATGAAAATGATGGACATGTCCCAACTCATGTCAGGGAAATTTATTTCTTCTGTTTTTAAAGTTTTTTCAAACAGGAGCTGATCTCCCTGAGGCAGCACTTAGCCTCAGGGAGATGAGTGCGCTCTTTCGCACGCATGCATGAAACAGCGCGCTCTCGGCTCAGGGAACTTCCCCCCCCCACTCGCACAGGGAGTGCATAGAACTTCCTAGCAGATGTCACGTTAGGCAGGCCTTAATTGACCTGCCAATGTAAAATGACAGCACGACCCCGATTGGGGCGCCGATCAGAGGCACACCTTCACACGCCCACTCCTAAACTTCCCCCCCAACAGAGGGGGGGGATTCTGCCCTATATCTTTCAATAAGGTCGCCTCACATTCTTCTAAACTCCAATGAGTACAGACCCAACCTACTCAACCTCTCCTCATAAGAAAACCCCTCCATACCTGTGATCAACCTAGTGAACCTTCTCTGGACTGCCTGCAATGTCAGTATATCTCTCCTTAGATAAGGGGAAGAAAACTGTTCACGGAATTCTAGGTGTGGCCTACCTATTGTCTTGTATAGTTATAGCAAGACTTCCCTGTTTTTATACTCCACTCCCTTTGAAATAAAGCCCAAAATTCCATTTGCCTTCCCTATTACCTGCTGAAGTTGTATGCTAGCTTTTTGTGATTCATGCACAAGGACCCCCAAATCCCTCTGTGCTGCCGCTTTCTAGTCTTTCACCACTTAAATAATACTCAGCTCCTCTATTCTTGCTGCCAAAGTGCATAACCTCAAATTTTCCATGGCTGATCTGTGTTTTGAATTCCACGTTCCCATCTATCCCTGATAACTTTTGATTCCCTTGCCTAATAAGAATCTATCTATCTCTGCCTTAAAAATATTCAATGACCCCGCCTCCACCATCTTCAGAGGCAGAGAGTTCCAAAGTCGCACAACCCTCACCTCTGACCTAAAAGGGCAACCCCCAACTTTAAAACAGTGCCCCCTAGTTCTGGACTCACCCACAAGAGGATACATCCTTTCCACATCCAACTTGTCAATACCGTTCAGGATCTGATATACTTCAATCAAGCCACCCCTCACTCTTCTAAACTCCAGTGGAAACAAGCCCAGTCAGTCTAACGTTTCCTCATAAGACAACCCACTCCTTCCAGGTATCAAATCTAGTAAACCTCCTCTGAACAGCCTCCAATGCATTTATCTCCTTCCTTAAGTAAAGATACCAAAACTGCATACAATATCTGAGATGTGGTTTCACCAATGCCTTGTATAACTGAAGCAATTCCTCTTATAAAAAGGATAGCATTCCATTAGCCTTCTTAATTACTTGCTGTACCTGCATACTAATTTTTTGTGACTCATGCACTAGAACACCCTAGGGCAGCATTTCCCACCCCCATTGGGGTGGTTGTGCGGGTGTGGGTGGGTGGGTTCCCGGGTGGGTTCCCATTCGGCACCCCCGATTGGGGGCGCGCCGCTATTTTATGTGGGCGGGCCAATTAAGGCCCACCGAATGTGACATCCATCCCAAAGCGCTGTACACTCCCTGTGCAGATGGGGAGGGGGTGATTCCCTGAGCTGGGAGTGCGCTCTTTCGTGCATGCGAGCGAAAGAGCACACAGATCTCCCTGAGGCAAAGTGCTGCCTCAGGAAGATCAGCTCAAGTGTGAAAATGTTATTAAAGGCAGAAAAAATATATTCCTGACATGTCCCCTCATATGACACTGTCCATTACTTTTGTTAGAAATTTTCCGAACATTTTAAATCCCTCATTAAACTTCATCCCGCCCGTGGATGAGGTTTCATGCTTTTTCGGAAGGCTGCCTGGGCTGTTCGTCTGCCCGCCAACCATAAGGTTGGATGGGCAGGTCCATTAATTAGGTAAATTACTTTTTTAAAGGCTGCTGACAGTTCGGCGGGCGCACAGCCAAATTCGCGCTCGCTGAACTGAGAATCTAAATGACGCGGGGTGACGTCGCGATACACTCCCAATATCATCCTGTGTCATTTTACGCATGAATGAGCGGGCCCTGCCCCCGCTCGCCGACGGGAAATTGCTGCCCCTAAATTCCTCTGCACGTTGGAATTCTGCAGCCATTCTCTGTTTAAGTTATACTTTGCTTTTTTATTCTCCCTTCCACATTTTACTCCATCTGCCAGTTTTTTGCCCACTTACTCAACCTATCTATATCCGTCTGCAATCTCCTTATGTCCTCTTCACAACATAGTTTCTTACCTATCTTTGTGTCACCTTCAAATTTAGCTACCTGTCTTCAGTTCCCCCTTCTAAGTCACTGTTATAATTTGTAAAATGTTGAGGCCCCAGCACAGACCCCTGCGGGGCTCTACTCATCACATCCTGAGAGTCAGAAAAAGACCCAGTTATGCACACTCTCTGTTTTCTGCCAGCGAGCCAATCTTCTATCCACACTAATAGGCTACCCCCTACACCATGAGCTTTTATCTTCCGCAATAACCTTTGATGTGGCATCTTATTAAATACCTTCTGGAAACTCAAGTGCAGCATGTCTACAGGATCCGCTTTATCCACTGCGCATGTTACTCCTTCAAAGAACTCTGATAAATTGGTTAAACAAGATTTTCCTTTCACAAAAACATACTGACTCTTCCCAATTACCTTGAGTTTCCCTAAGTGCCCAGCCATAACCTCCTCGATGATCTATTCTAACATCTTCTCCATAATAGACGTCAAGCTAACTGACCCATATTTTCCTGTTTTCTGCCACTCTCCCTTCTTGAATAGAGGGGTTATATTTGCTACTTTCCAATCTGATGGAACCTTTCCAGAATTTAGCGAATTTTGGAAAATTAACATCAAAACATCTACTACCTCATTAGCCACCATTTTTAAGACCCCAGGATGAAGTCCAACAGGACCTGGAGACTTGTCAATCTGCAGCAACATCAGTTTGCTCATTACCACTCCCCTAGTGATTCTAACTTCACCCAGTTCTTCTCTCCTTTCCGTCTCCTGGTTTACAGCTTTTTCTGGAATGTTTTTGTATCCTCTATAGTGAACACAGAAGCAAAATATTTGTTTATTTCATCCACATTTCCTTATTATCTACTATTAATTCCCCTCTCGAGAGGATCAACACTCAACTTTACTTACTCTTTTCCTTTTTAACTACATGTAGAAATTCTTGCTATCCATTTTACATTTCTAGCTCACTTCCCCTCATACTCTAATTTCTTTCTCTTGATTAACCTTTTAGTCATTCTCTGTTGTTCTTTATATTCTGACCAATCATCTGACCTGCCACTCATCTTTGCGAAGTTATATGAATTTTCCTTTAGTTTGATGCTTTCCTTAATTTCTTTAGTTAACCATGGATGGCGGGACCTCCCCTTAGAATTTTTCTTTAAAGTGGGAATATATTTATTCTGAGTATTCTGAAATATCCCCTTAAATGTCTGCCACTGCTTCTCTATTGACCTATCCCTTAGCCTAGCATCCCAGTTCACTTCAACTTTCATGTCCACTTGTTGTCCTTAATTAATGTTAAAATACTAGTCTTAGACGCACTATTATCCCTTTCAAACTGGATGTAAAATTCAATCATATTCTGGTCGTTGCTACCTAGGCATGCCTTCACTCTGAGGTCATTAATTAATCCTGTCATATTACACAATAGCATGACTAATATAACCTGCTTTTTGGTTGGTTCCAGAACATGCTGCTCTAAAAAACTATCTCAAATACATTCTATGAACTCCTCATCCAGGCTACTACTGCCCCTCTGATTTTTCCAGTTTATATGTAGATTACAATCATCCATGATAATTGCCACCCATTTATCACAAGCACCCCATATTTCTCCTTGTATACTTTGTCCTACATTGTGGTTACTGTTAGGGGATTGTAGACCACCCCCACTAATGACTTATTTCCCCTACTAATCCTCATCTCCACCCAAACGGATTCTACATCCTGATCCCCTAAACCAAGGTCACCTCCAACTGTTGCACCACTGCCACCCTTGATGAACATTGCTCCTCCACCTTTACCTAGATTCATATTCTTCTTGAATATCATATACCCCTCAATATTCAATCCTTGTCATCCTGCCAGCCACATCTCCATAATAGCTATCAGATCATATTTATTTACTTCAATGCGTGTTATCGATTTACTTACTTCGTTATGAATGCAACGCGCATTCAGGTACAGTGCCTTTAGTTTTGTCTTTTTGTTATCTTTGTAACATCTAGTCTTGACTATTGGTATATTCTTTGGTTTTATCTCTCTGTCCCTTTCTGCTATACTATTACCCTCATTTCTCATATTACTATTATGGTCTCCTGCCTTGAATCTACCCAAGATTGATCCCTCACTCCCCTTGCTTAGTTTAAAGCCATCTCTACTTCTCTTGTGATGCAATTCGCAAGAACTCATGTCTCAGCATGGTTCAGGTATAGACCATCCAAATGGTACAGCCCCCAGTTTCCCCAATACTGGTGCCAGTGCCCCACAAACTGGAACCCACTTTTCTCCCACACCAGTCTTTGAGGCATGCATTCATCTCTCTAGTCTTATTTGCATAAAATTAATCCGTGAGAGGTGGCAATTGCTGTCTGGATCCTGTTCCCTCTTCAGACAGTCAAGCACTAACCATTGACAAATGTTTTTCCCATTAGCACAGCCTTACTAAGCTGCTCTCAGACTGACATGAGTGCACCCATGTGTGCAATGATGCTTGATTCGCTTAAAAGCTGCCATGCCCACTGACTTGTCGCCGCCATGGTTATCAGGACTGCACTATGTGCAATTGCTTAAGGAGGTGTGCTAATGCAGTGCTAATCACATTCCACAGCGGCCACATGTTCCCAAGACTACTGTGCCTTCCAAGGATGACCTCATCGTTTAGGCAGAAGGTGACTTATAATGCTTCCGTGATCATTGTGAGATTGATTACTTTTGTGATGTTAATGCTGAGAATGAAGGTTTTGTTGTGTCCCCTGCATCGAAGCCTGAAGGTAACTTCGATTGTGAACATTTGCCTTCACCTTACTCGTCTTGAAATCTTGTAGCTATGAGGTTGTAACATGTCCGTCTACCACGTTATTCCCATGCAGTTACATCCTTATGTGGCCCGTCTAAATCCTCCCCCCGTTCAGAGCCATCACTTTCAATGTCCTGCTCATCCGAGGGGATACCTAGCTCCTCAATGTCTTCCTCTAACAACACATTGCTGCTTTACAGTGCTAGGTTGTGCAGGGTGCTGCAAACAACAATAATGCATGGCACTCTCTGGTGACTATTAAAGAGTCCTGCCTGATCCTGTCCAAAAATTGGAAATGCATCTTTAAGAGGCCAATAATTTGCTCTATTAAGGACCTGGTGGCTGAATGTGTAGCATTCTATCTCTCCTCAGATGTGCTCTGTGACCGATGAACGGGCATTATTAGCGATGTCTTCTCGGGTACCCCTTATCATCAAGGAACCAGCCTTCTAAGCGCCAAGGTCCCTCAAATATCTCTGGCACCTACAAGTGATTCAAAATGTAAGAGTCATGGGAGCTGCCTGGGCACCTAGCACAAACATGCTGGACCCGCTTTCTGCGATCACAAATGAGCTGTACATTTAGGGAATGAAATCCTATTCTATTAATGAAACTCAGACTGCTGCCAGAGAGCTCTCAAGCCCACATGTGTGCAGCCGATGGTGCCCTGCACTTGCGGGAAACTGGAAATTTCAGTAAATCCCACAGCTCTGCAGCTTGACTTGATTCATTCATGCGGAGCTGCACGTAATGGTGAGCTTTACTGAAAAGGACATCAATCACCTCTGTTATGCATTTGTATGTCATTAATTCTGCAAAGGTCCCTCGTGGAGCCCTGGGAGGATCCACTGGCAAATAAGTTCAGTGTGGCGGTAACCTTCATAGCAACCAGCATTGGATGCCCTCAAAATCTATGCAGTATGAGTTCCTCACGGAGAATGTGACAAATCTGAGCTACCACATCCTGAGGCAAGTGAAGGCGCCTGCGGCACTGTCTTTCGTGCATCTCCATGAATGAGTTTCATCTTCTGTCAACCTTTGGTTGTGCCAAATGTCTTCATTGATTTTGCACTGGGACTTCCTGACCCTTGATCTCGGGGCGACGGTCTTCCCTGAGCTGTGCCAATCGGCGATGGGCCCTTCTCCTCATTCTAATCATAGCTTTCAAGAAGGCAGAGTTCTTGCAGCCTGAATTCTCTACTCTTCCTTGTATCTGTGAATGGATACAGTTGAGCAATCAATGGTTGTTCCCCTTGAAAGTTCTCCATCCATATGCAAGATGGGAAACCAGTCTCTAGCCCTTGACCTACCTTCAGTCTGTACATGGCATACCAAGGCCATCCCATGCAGGATGAGATCATCCAAGAAGACAATAGGTGGCTGAGTATTCCCCTCAGACGTGACTGTGCATTCACAACGAGGGTCTTAAGTAGGCTCAAAAACCCATATCCTATAACTCATAGTCAGGCTTCTGGTAGTTGTCCTCCAGTGGCCTTGACAATAAATATCAATATCCAATCCTTGTACTTACGTCGTATCTGCAAGCATGTTGCCTTGAACGCCATGAACAGTACACTGGGAATATAGAGGCTTGTAGGGTCAATGTTGCTTCTGTGCAGCAGCCGTGACCCTTGGTTGAACCTACAACAATTCTCACATGCCTCTGTCAGGATCAGATGCTAATTAAGATTAGATGCAATGCAACAGCTAGACTTAACGGATTCTTGCTTAAATGTACAATGTTAGTAAAGTAGTTGGGCTCATTCATTGTGCATTGCACTCTCGAGTCTAACACTCAGCTGATCCAAGGTCTTCATGGTTTGAGCAGGAAGTTTATAGGACACCCCTTCAATCAGCCCAAAATTGTTTGGCTGAACTCCTCCCACATGCCCTGAGGCCCCTCCCCGAATGGTTTTTTCCAGCTTGTTTTTCAAACTGCACCATTCTTAGGCGAATACAAAAATGGCGCTGTTGACCTTTGTGAGTCTGACCAGCTTCCAAACTGCCCCTATTACCCACTGAGTTCCTCCAATGCTCCTCCATACCCACCACCTCCTAATTCCCATTCCTCCTGTCACTATCTAGCTTCCTCCCCCCACAGTTACCCTTGACACCATCATTGTTATACCTTGCCCTGAACCTTTTAATATTGATGTTCCCATGCTGTTTGTTGACAGGACACTTCCCTTTCTTGAAGCCACATGTACCCTTACTCTTTTTTTATTCTTTTATGGGATGTGGATGTTGCTGGCTAGGCCAGCATTTGTTGCCCACCCATAATTGCCCTTGAGAAGGTGGTGGTGAGCTGCCTCCTTAAAGCATTGGTGCAGGTACACCAACAGTGCTGTTAGGGAAGGAGTTCTGGGATTTTGACCCAGGGACAGTGAAGGAACGGCGATATAGTTCCAAGTCAGGATGGTGTGTGACTTGGAGGGGAACTTGCAGGTGGTGGTGTTCCCATGCATCTGCTGCCCTTGTCCTTCCAGGTGGTGGAGCTCAGATGTTTGGAAAGTGCTGTTGAAGGAGCCTTGTTGAGTTGCTGCAGTGCATTTTGTAGATGGTACACACTGCTGCCACTGTACATCGGTGGCTAGGGAGTGAATGCTGAAGGTGATAGGTGGGCTGCCAGACAAGCAAATTGCTTTGTCCTGGATGGTGTTGAGCTTCTTGAGTATTGTTGGAGTTGCGTTCATCCTGGCAAACTGACTTGTGCCTTGTAAATGTTAGACAGGCTTCAGGGAGTCAGGTGAGTTAGTCTTTGCAGAATTTCCAGCCTCTGACCTGCTCTTATAGCCACAGTATTTATATGGCTGGTCCAATTCAGTTTCCAGTCAATGGTTACCTCCAGGATGTTTATAGTGGGGGGTTCAGCAATGGTAATTCCATTGACTGTCAAGGAGTTGGTTGGATTCTCTCTTGTTGGAAATGATCATTGCCTGGCACTTGTGTGGCATAAATATTACTTGCCACTTATCAGCCCAAGCCTGTATGTTGTCCAGGAATCGTGAATGGTGCTGGACATTGTGCAATCATCTGAGAACATCCCCACTTCTGACCTTATGTTGGAGGGAAGGTCATTGATGAAGCATCTAGAGATGGTTGGGCCTATGAGGAACTATCTAATGGGCACTACCCTGAGGAACTGCTGCAGTGATCTCCTGGGACTGAGTTTATTGGCCTCCAATAACCACAACCCCAGCAAATTAAGTAACTGGCTTAATCTGGTTCTGTAAGGTTAAGTGCTAAATCTAATTTTAAAAAGGGATTTAAAAAGAGTGCAAGGGATAGGCCAGAAAATTATAGGCTGGTCAGTCTGACTTCAATGGTGGACAAATTATTGGAATCAATTCACAGAGACAGGATAAACTGTCATTTAGAAAGGCACGGATTGATCAGGGATAGTAAGCATGGTTTTGTGAGGGGGAGATCATGTCTTACTAATTTGACAGAACTTTTGAGGACATAACAAGGAGGGTTGATGAAAGTAGTCAAGTGGTTGTTGTCTACATGGATTTTAGTAAGGCATTAGTAAGGTTTGCCATGGCAGACTGGTCAGAAAAGTGAGATCCCATGGGATATGAATTGGATCCAAAATTTGCTCAGTGAAGGTAACAAATGGATGTTTTTCCAAATGGAAAGGGGTTTCCAGTGGTGTTTCTCAGGGCACAGTGTTGGGGCCCTTACTGTGTGTTGTATATTAATGATTTGGCCTTCAATGTGGGAGACATGATTGAGAAATTAGCAGATGACACAAAAATTGGCCGTGTAGTGAAGAGGATAGCTGTTCTCTCCAGAAAGATATCAAAGGTTTGGTTGAGTGGGTGGAAAAGTGGCAAATGGAATTAAATCTGGAAACTTGTGAGGTAATGCATCTGGGGAGGCCCAACAAAGCAAGGAAATATTCAATAAATGGAAGGAAATTGAGAGGGGTTGAGGAAGTGGGAGACCTTGAAGTGCATGTCCATGGGTCCCTGAAGGCAGCAGGATAAGCGGATAAGGTGGTAAAGAAACCAAATGGAATGTTTTCCTTTATAGGTATAGAATACAAAAGCGGGGCTGTAATGCTGGAACTGTATAAAATGCTGTTTAGGCCACAACTGGAACTTTGTGTACAGTTCTAGTCACCACATTGCAGGAAGGGCACAATTGCTCTGGAGAGAGTACAGAGGAGATTTCCAAGAATGTTGCCAGAGCTGAAAAATTGCAGTTATGAGAAAAGATTGGATAGGCTATGGTTGTTTTCCTTAGAACAGAGGAGGCTGAGGGCTGACCTAATTGAGGTGTACAAAATTTGGGCCTTGATGGGGTAGACAGAAAACATCTGTTTCCCCAAGCTGAGGGGTTACTAGGGGGCATAGATTTTAGGTGATTGGTAGGATTAGAGGGGACATGAGGAAAAGCCTTTTCACCCAGAGCATGGTGAACATCTGGAATTCATTGCCTAAGTTGGTGGTTGAAGCTGAAATGCTCAACTCATTTTTTCCCTTTTTTTTGGCTGGTGCATGCTTAATGATCTGAAAGGCCTCTTTCTGAATTGTAACTTTTCTATAGCTCTATGGCTCTAACCATCTTCCTTTGTGCTAGATATGATTCCAGCCAGTAGGGAGTTTTCCCCTTGATTCCCATGGACTCCAGTTTTGCTTGCGCTCCTTGATACCACACTCAGTTGAATGCTGTCTTGATATCAAGGGCAGTCACTCTCACCTCACCTCTTGAGTTTAGCTCTTTTGTCCGTGTTTGGACTAAGGCTGTAATGAGGTCAGGAACTGAGTGGCTCTGGCAGAATCCAAACTGGGCACAGTAAGTAGTTTATTGCTGAGTAAGTGCCACTTAATAGCACATTTGAAAACCCCTTCCAACAATTTTCTGATGACCGAGAGTAGACTGATGGGGCGGTAATTGGGTTGGTTGGATTAGTCCTGCTTTTTGTGGACAGGACATACCTTGGAAGTTTTCCACATTGCTGGGTGGATATCAGTGTTGTAGCTGTACTAGAATCGTTGGGCTAAGGGTGTAGCTCGTTCTGGAGCACACGTCTTCAGTGCTATATTTTCTGGGCCCATAGCCTTTGCAGTATCCAGTGCCTTCAGCCATTTCTTGATATCACATGGGGTGAATTGAATTAGCTGAAGACTGGTTTCTGCGATGCTGGGGAGTTCAGGATGAAAGATATCCTTAATATGAAGATGGGACTTCATCTCCACAAGGACTTTGCAGTGGTCACTCCTACCAATATTATCATAGACCGATGCATCTGCGGCAGGTAGATTGGTGAAGACAAGGTCAAGTAGATTTTTCCCTCTTGTTGATTCCCTCACTAATATCTTCCACATAACTGAAATACCTCACCCTTTTGCCCATGAAGCCATCCAATAAACTCCCCATGACTTTTCAGCTCCTGACATACAGAATCCAGGTGCCTCCTTTGAACAATACTGTGCCCTCACAATTCCCTGGTTTGAGCACCCAGGGCCAAATACTTTAGGTGACTGACTGTAAACCATGCTGTGCACAACTGTCATTGCACAGAGAGGCCTTTCCCCACCCAAGACCAGGACCAAGACATGCATGCCATCTAGAGCCCCTTAATATGGCCCAAACAGCCTCAGGACAGTTTCTTCAATGTGCCCCTGATATCATGGCCTCAGCCCCAGGACAGTCTCTGATTCTTCCACAACAGTGCTATGCCTCTTGCCCAGGAGAGTTTTTCACTACTCCACTCTGTTCCTTGACGCCCCACCACCTGTCACCAACACCAACAGTCCTGCCTCCATCTCACCCCTCCCCTCTTATGTTCTCTCCCAGTCCTGTCCCTGTCTCCCACTTCCCCTCTCATGCCCCCGTGCCCCTCCCAGTGCTGTATCTGTCTCATCTCTCCCTACTGGGGTTGCCTCCCGTGCCCAGCCTTGGACCAGCTTATGCTACAGGCACTGAATGTTTCACAGCTAAGGTCTTTCAGGAAGGCGAAAGCAGCATCTACTGACTTCCAAGTCGTAGATGAATTGAAGGTTACCACTTATATAGAGTCATAAAACAGACCATTCTAATTATCTGCTGGTGGGTCATTTAATTTGGAGGGTTGGCCTTTTAACGAGCATTCATGAGATGCAAATGTAGTTCCAAACATAGATCAGTGGGAAACTCAACCTGCCTTTAATCCACCATCAAAGTTAGCAGAACAAAATTCCAAACTAATTTACTACTCATTGGGAACAGACTTTTTCAATCACAGCAAATTTAGTATCCCGACTTGCCACAATTTTTGCTACTGGCAGGAGCGGAAAATTTGCCAAATGTGTTATCACCAAAATTAATGCATTGCGAATGTGCTTGTTCAGTTAACTGATTCCAGGGCGGAGTCATCCCAGATTTGCACTAAATGCAGTGGCGGGCAGGAAAAAGACGCTTTACTGCTGGCCGCAGTGGCGGCTTTTTGTGCTGTATCATCCCATTCTCGGCGTGTCCCGCCTCATTAATTATGCATTCCCAGGAAAAATGGCAGGTTAGTGGCAGGGTGGTTGGTGATTCATCCGCCCCACTGTCACCTCAGGCCTTCAGTAAACTGGGCGCCATATTTAAAGGCCGCCCATGCACAGAATTAGCATAGAACTCTTCAAGGGATAGGAAGCTGCTGGGAACTGATGGCTGCCAAATTTAGCGATGGTGCCTACTGGATGCAGTGGAGGCTCTTTGCAAAGTCCTCTATCCCTGCTTTGGGCGGAGACCAGCAGCAAAGATTGCAAATCCAGCAAGGGAGGCGGTGACAGCAGTGGTCAGCACCAATTCCCTGCAAAAGAGGACAGCCACCCAGTGCAGAAAGAGGATGCATGATCTCCTCCATTCCATCAGGATAAATCACTCTTCTCCTGACTCTCAACCCACACACACACAAACCCATCACACAACCATAGGAATCTCACTCACTGCTAGTTAAAGGGACATGACCATTCACTCTCTCACACACAGCTTCATCTACCCTGTGAATTGTGTTCTCATCTCATCCATGGCACCACTCACCACCCACACATGCCAGGCATCCTTATTAACTGGCCTGGCAGGCATCCAGCTTATACTCTCTCCATCTGTATTCATGCAGGACAAGCTGGCACACAACAAAATGGAGAACTCACAGACTGGTGGAGGAATGCCTGACATCAAGGTCCTCACAGATTTTGAAAATAGAGTCACCCAGCTGGCCGGTGATAACCTGGACCATTCCTCTGCTGACGGTGAGGTCAGTGGTGTTCAACTAAGTAGGGATCCAGCAGTGCAACATCCACCAGACAACCAAGGTATGACTGAATTCCCCTGTTCCGCAGTCCCCTGCCATGTACAAATTATCTACCTATGCTTTTGCTGGCACATCTGGGAAGCAGCCGAGGGGGTCCAGGAGCCAAGTCCTCGACTTAAGCCCTGAAGACACCTCGGAAGAAGTATCTGACGACACCATCATTGAAAACCCATTGCAGTGCTCACCCACACCCTCCACCAGCGCAGAGACGCACACCCCGGTGGGACCTAGCTCTAGAGCAGCCTTGGGGTCACAATCTGGTGAGTACATTGCACTGTCTGATCCACAGCAGGCAGTGGCAGGGACTTCCCAGGTTTCTGGCACTTGGACTGATGGAGGCCAGAAATCTGCTGGGTCTGAGTCAGATGAAGAGCCTCTGGAATTGGTTATACCTTAGTTCCTGGAACTGCAAAGGCAAGTTCTGGACCATCATGAAGGGATGTCCACTGCACTCCTCAGATTGCAAGGCATGTTGGAGGAGTGCCTTCCACCTTCAGTCTGAGGTGATCGTGCCGGCATGCCAACTCACCAAGATCAACACTGGTAGGATGGCAGTTGCAATGGAGACCTTGGTCCAGGACATTGGTCCTGCACTACTGCGTGTGCTGCATTGCTGACGCCATATTTGGGCTCCAACAGTGTCAACGCAAGAGGGGTATTGGGCAGCTTGATCTCACTCCAGCTTCCCCTTCTACTCAAGGTCTCAGCCAGGGGCCCTCAGGCATCCACAGGGAGGAGCATCAGTAAATGCACACCCTGAGGTGACTCCGGGAGCGTTGGGCCAATTCGAGTCCCCTCTTGTGTGACCCCAGCAACTCCAGCTCCACAGGCCGAGGAAGGTGCCATTGCCACAGAGCAGGACCCCGAAAGCAGGCTAGGGCCCTCCAGGTCTTGGCCTTCCAGAGGACACCTTTCAAGGTCATTACAGATAAAGCTTGACATTCAACAGGCTGCTTCCACTTCTGTTGGGGGGAGCACCAAGACATAGCAGAAGGGTTAGGAAAGCTAAGAAGATGTAGTTGCACAGCTGGGCCTGAGTGTTAATCACTTGTACATTAATGTTCACTATTGTAAATAAACTCCCAAGAATGTCTCCCTGCCTTTGGTTCCTTGTTCTGATGAGCAGTGTTCATGTCACTCAGATATGAAGCCTTGATCCCTGCACAAGATAAAGTTTTCTCAGTCCAGGACCTCCTCCCTTCCTCCCTGTGATTTTTGCTACCTTCCCAGCACACCGATGGTGCGCCTTCACCATTACTAGACACATCAGTCACGCCTACACCTGGAATGTCCTGGGTCGGCAGCACAGAGTTCCGTCATTTTCTCTGTTTACTATCATCACCTTTGAGGTGCAGATTCTCATCAACCCCTGTGTACAGTCACAGTGTGGTCTTGAAGGGCTCAGCTCACGAAGGATGTCATAGGATCAGTGGAAGTTAAAACTTCCCTACTGCATCTCCATGATATGACCCTGTTCACAGAGCACATCAGCCAGACAGGAGTCAGACATTCACACGAGCCATGTGAGGATCTATGGAGTGTCCCATTGCATATTGTCATCATCCTTCTGGAATGTCATGACTATGGGCATCTGTTGCGTCTCCATGACAGAAGCCTTATTACAGTGGGTATGTGTGCTGCCATCAGCCAGACAGGAGTCAAAAGTTCACAATGTGAGGATCTATGAAGTCTCCTCACTGCATGTCATCATCATCTTCCACGAATCTAACGGATATGAGGGCCTCTCGAGCACTCCTGCCTCATATGGACAACTGAATAGCCCCATCGCTATCATCCTTGCCTTCAAAGGCCTCATCGCCCTCATCCCCATTGATGTCCTCTGCATCGGAGGAGATGTGCAACTCCTCCAGCTCCTCCTCAGCCAGCTCCTCCCCCCATTTCATCATCACGTTGTAAAGGGTGACTCAGGCAACAAAGACGCTCCCTCTGTGGACTGTATTGCAGGACTCCACCAGACTGTCCAGGCACCTGAACCTCATTTTCAGCATCCTAATGGTTTGCTTCACCAAAGGGCGAGTTCTAGCATGAGCCTCGTCGCATCTTCTCACTCTTGCACTCTGAGGCCGCCACATGGGTGTTATCAGCCACGTACTCGGCGGGTAGCCCTTGTTCCCGAAGAGCCAACCCTGCAGCCTCTCTGGATCTTGGAAGATGTCAGGGATCTGAGTGCTACTGAGAATGTAGGAGTCGTGGACACTCACTGGGAATCATGCGCAGACCTTTTGGATGTGTTTGTGGTGGTCACACACCAGCTGAATGTTCAATGAGTGGAAGCCTTGCAGTTGACATAGTTGACTGCTTGTTGCCACAGAGATCTGAGCACCACCCAATCAATGGAACCTTGCACCTGTGGAAAACCTGAGATCTGTGCAAATCCCAGTGCTTTTGCTTCCTGACTTTCCTGATCTCAGGCGAAATGCACAAAGTTTTGTGCCTTTGCAAATATGGTGTCCCTGACTTCCTGGACGCATTTGTGTATGGAGGCTTGTGAGATTCCGTGGAGGTCACCTGTGGAGCCCTGAATGGAGCCACTGGCGTAGGAATTGAGCACAGTGGTCACTTTTGCAGCCACTGGTAGCGGACGCCCTCCATACCCCCGTGGCGCCAAATCCTGCAGCAGGTGGCATATGTAACCAACCAGTTCACTGGACGTGCACAGTCTTCGGCAACACTGGCTGTCAGTCACCTGCATGAATGACAAGCGCCGTCTGTAGACGCTGGGTCTAGCGAAGGCTCACTGTGGTTCTTCAGCGACATGTGCAGGATCCCCAGCCGCCCCTTCTTCTTGAGGGTACTGCTCCTCCCTATTCCCAGCCAGGCACCTCCGTCACTCCTGCTCCTGATGTACTCCTCCTGCAGGATGGAAGAGAGAGATGCATGGGTTAGCTTGGGTGTACTAAGAACCTCTCTTGGTTAAGTCTGAAAGCCCCTTAATGCATCCAAGAGTGTGCTGGCCACCATTTGGATGGCCAGAGTTTAGTGCGCTGCATGGCCGCCCAAGACCCCACCCACCTCCATCCCACTCCACCTGACCAAATGGCGGCAGCTTAGCCCAGTGGACTGCATACTGTGCTCTCAACTCAGGTGCAGGCATTCTCATAACCCTCACTGCAAGGCTGCACTGTTTGCTTGAACCTTGGGGGACACAGGTCCAAGACATTGCAAGGCGCTTTGAGCACCTACACCAGTGACTGCTCCTTGGCCAGCTTTTGCAAGGGGATTGTACAACTTGCCCAATCGTCCAATTGTTCTGCAGACCAGTAAAATGCTCATTAATTTGCAGTCTATGTCCAAAGGATAAAAAGTTCAGGAGCATTTGGTGGCATTTTCATGCCTCTACATTGCTTGAATGGGCAGATAAGCTAGAGGCCCGTCTTCAAACATGTCAGCGTAGCTGTGCCTGAACTGTCTCAGCTGCGGAAGAATGCCCACTTTATACAAGGTTTGCCTATTGTGTGAACACTTCCCTGCCCCCCTTCCCCCCACTGCATGTGCTTGTGCTCTGCCATCTGACCATGCTACCTTGCCCCCGCCAACCACAGTGCAATCCTTGCCCTGGCACTGCACTGTCAACCAGTCGGGAAAATGCATCTTAACTGTGCCCTCACCTGAATGCGCGGGACCTCTTCCTCGTGGTCGAACAGGTGACCCTCGCGAGTGCTGCACAACCTTAGTGTGCACCCACCTCTGAGTTCCCCTTGAAGTTCAGCTCACCTTTTAAATGCTGCTGTGAAATATGTCGGTGTGCAATCACACCAACATGCCCGGATGATCCAGTATGGGGGGTGATTCTGTCGAACAGGTTTATAATGAGATGCAAATGTCATCTGATGTTCCTGATGTCCGGCGGTGGGAAAGGCAACCTGCCATTGACAGGCGGAGTGGACAATCACAAACTGGCTTCACATTGGCGTGAAACCGATTTTTGGCCTTCTCGCCATATTGTCCAGTCACATCCACCATGATGGCATATGCCAAAAAAGCAGGAAAATTCCAGCCTAGAAAATGAGTTCCGATGTGCATTGAAAGTCAGGCAGTTATGTGCTAAAAATAGAGAAAGAAAATAATTTTTGTACGACAATTACAGCCAGCAGAGGGGCTTCCTGTCAGTCACTACCAAATGACATAAAATGAAAAAGAGATGTCCAAGTTTGGAAATTGTTTATGACAATTAAAAAACAGGATCTGGCATTTTTAGTTTTGGGAATTGTAGTATTCAAATCTGTCATGCCTTGGAGATGTGTTAATCTACTGAAATAGAAATTGTTTGAGCCCTGTTTTCTGGTCCATAACAAGTGGTGCACTAATGGTGTATGCCTCATTACAAGGTCAGCAGCTCATGCACTTTACTAAGATGAAAATTTGGCTACGTGACTCACAGACTTTTAAAATTTTTTGAATTAAAACTTAGATGTTGGTGGAAGGTGCTTCTTAGCCTGCAAATGGCTGATGAAAAACTCTGAGCATGCCCCACTCATCAGAAACAAATTTCTTACTGCTGCTGCTGCTTCTAGCTACCCCTACCAGCAGATTGGCTGTCAGCGTATGTTACACTCATCTGTCGTGCATCATCTTTACTCATCCACTTTAGCTCCTTTGCAATTGCTCTGTGACATACATAATCCAATTTTTCATGAGAATTTCTCAAAGGGGTCCTTAAACAATGGTTTAGCCCTTTGTAAAGATATTCATGGAGCCTAATGTATGTGTTAAGCTTAATGTCACCTGGCATGCCTAAAAATGGGTCCGACAAACATAGTAGTAACATATACACATGTACAGATTCAGTGCAGTCTGCCCCAGTGCTAAATTTGTCATTAATAAAAACAAAAAAAACTGCGGATGCTGGAAATCCAAAACAAAAACAGAATTACCTGGAAAAACTCAGCAGGTCTGGCAGCATCGGCGGAGAAGAAAAGAGTTGACGTTTCGAGTCCTCATGACCCTTCGACAGGGTCATGAGGACTCGAAACGTCAACTCTTTTCTTCTCCGCCGATGCTGCCAGACCTGCTGAGTTTTTCCAGGTAATTCTGTTTTTGTTCTAAATTTGTCATTGCTGTTCCCGTTTTACACCTCAAAATTGGATGCAATGCATACCACTTGCTATCCTATTGTACCTAATTGATTGATATTTAACATTACAAAGGATGCTTCAATGAAACTTAGAGACTTTGTTTATTTTGAACAGGAATATTATATAGATCACCCACAGACGTTTTTACTGCTTGTCCCACATTTCTGAAGAATTCTTTTAACATTTCAAGTCTACCAATGAAGAGTCCACTTCTCATTAATTGCTGCATGAATCTTTTCCACAGGTATGTAGCTACTTACCAGTTTAATGATGCTAAATGTCTAAACCTTTACAAAACAATTATTTATGAATTAATACATTGCTTTAAGAAATAACCAGTTCTATAGTTAACAAGAGAGGTTAGAATACAGTAGGGCATCAAGGTGAAGGAATATTTTGAGTATGAATTGAGGAATACACGTCTGTAAAGAGTGTGAACAGATTTTTTGCACACATCCAGTGTTAAGAGATCTGATAAGAGAATCACCGTTATCTCTTTCATAGGGACATTCTGAGATGCTACGAGCTAACTTGAGTAGAAATAGTAGAGGATTAGGAGCAGGACTCCTGTTTGATCTCTCAATTGGGTATTGGAGATAATTCAGAGAGGGAACAAAAACTATCTTTTTAAATGGCTGGGGAGGACAATTTGGAAAAAGTAATAAAAATAGAAATTGGTTGGAAATTATCCATGCACACAGCAAGTCAATCAGCATTAGGAGGAGAAAGATAGGCTTCTGCTTTAGGTGGAATTTTATCAGAGCTTTAGTTCCAAGCAAAACATTAGAGACACAACTTGCATTGTTACAGTGCCTTTCATGAGATACCAAAAACACTTCACAGCCAATGAAAAATGCTCATGTGTAGTCATTATTGTCATGTAAGAAAAGATGACATCCAATTTGCGCACGGCAATCAGAAAAGTAACGTATTGAATTATTTTTATTCTATTGCCGGTTGAGGAAAAATGTTGCCTAGGACACCAGGAGAACTCCTCTGCTCCTCTGTGAATATTGACATTGGATCATTTACATCCATCTGATATGATAGATGGGACTTTGGTTTAAATTTTCATCCAATGGCTGATGGCAGAAGATCTTACCATATTGTTTAAATTAATTGAATTTACTCTGATATACACCACTCAAGCTGCTCTATGGAAAGTCAAGGAGAGCCTTTTGATTTTCCATTATCTATGTCAGTTTTTTAACTGCCATTTTGACTTGATGGCTCAGGTTAACATCATGAGATGGCATTCATTATTCCTAAATGTACAATCAGATGGCGATGAGCGCCCCCAAAATACCCATTAAATTGACAAGTGCAGTGATACTGTGGTCCAGCCATTTTAAGGATCATGTTCAGCCAAGGTCCAGTTTTAAAATTTATAAATAGCAATAAATATATATATATATATATATATATATATATACACATTTTATAAAAAACAAGTGAGGATCTAGTCCATCACAATTGAGATGTTGAAGATAACAAAGAAGGTGTTGATGTCTATGATGATGCAGGACATCCTCTAGGGACAGTACTGGAGAGCGCCACCTGATTGGTCCAGACATCTGAAATGCATCTTCAACATGCCAATGGTCTGCTCAATCAAGGAGTATGTTGCGGAATGAGCTGTTTTGTCCCTTTCCTCTGAAGCACTCTGTGGCCACCGAATGGGTGTCATTAGCCATATGTTTTGCGGGTAGCCTTTATCACTGATAATCCAACACTGAATGCGCTGAGGGCCCTCGAAGATCTCTGGCACCGACGAGTGACTCAAGATGTACCTCAGGTACCCAGGATACCTCGCACAAACCTGCATAATCTGCTTTTGGTGATTACAGATCAGTTGCACATTGAAAGCGTGGTAGCCTTTTCTATTGACAAATCTTACTGGCTGCTGCCAAGGAGTTCTTAAGGCTAAATGTGAGCAGTCGATGGCACCCTGCAGTTGTGGGAAGCCAGAGATCGCTGCACATCTCATTGCTCTGGCAGCCTGGCTGGCTTCATCCAGGGAGAACTGGACAAAATTATGTGGCTTATTGAAAAGGGCATCGGTGACCTCCCTATGCATTTACAAGTGGAGGATTATGATATTCCACAGAGGTCCCCATTGGACACCTGGAGAGAGCGACTTGCAAAAATGTTGAGTGTGGTGGTCACCTTTAGAACTATTGGCCTCCCAGTCCCTGCGGTGTCAGGTTCTCCCAAAGAATGTGGTAGATGTAAGCCATCACATATCTTATCAAGCAAAGGCATCTGCAGCACTGCTTCTCGCTCATCTCCAAGCCTCTTCAGTACACCCTGGGTAACGCCAAACACCTCCATGGAATTGGTCTCTCCTCTTCAGCTTCTGGGTCTTCCTGGGGCCCTGCTGGCCCATGTTCCTCAGGGTGAGGCTCTTCCTTTTGCCTTACCAAACAGCGATAGGCCTTTCTTCTCCTTCTGAGTTGCATCAAAGCCAAGAAGAAGGCAGTGTTGCCTGTTGTCTGTGTTGTGCACTTCCCCTTATGTTTGTGGAAAAATAGTTGAGAGACATGATTGCAACTTACCCTGCAGTGATCACCTTCCATCATCAAGCTAAGCAATCATTGTGAAGTCCTTGAGCTGTCCTCATTCCAGACATTCCATCCCCAGGTCCTCCCTTGCAGCTGAAGCACACCCTGAAGGAACACAAGTAGTTGAGCTAGCACCCCAACGTCCTAGGCATGATAGCACATTCACAGAGGGTATTGGATCTGGGTATGTACAGCCATGTGCTATCAGCTTAGTCAGGGCACTGTCAAGCTACCTCCTTATGAGTAGAATAGAGCTCAGCCTTGCACTAATTTAATGCCTGCAAGCATTGAGCTGTGTAAGCCCTGAATATCCCAACTGCAATGGATAGGGTTGTCTGGAGCTTGTTGCATACGTAATACAGCCATGGCCCCGTAATAGTTTGATACTCCTGGCCTTTTCACATTCCTCTGTAATGGACAAATGGTCAGTCATATCAAATTAAAATTTGCCCTAATCCATAATGGATTGCAGCAAAAATGCACACCATGAGTTAAGGTGCCCAAATCCTTCAGTTGGCATTTGAGTCTTTCTGACATGTCTCAGTTGAGTATTGATCTCCATGTCCTGAACCAGTAATTATTAGGTTGCCCCTTCAGTTGGCCCTGATATACAGTAGTCAACTCCTCCCACATGCATTCAGACCCCTTCCCTGGCAATATTTTTCCAAGGTTATTTTTCAACTGCATCATTCCATCGGGCTGTTGAGATGGTGCTGCTCTGTCTATTTCAAAACCAGCTTCCAACTCCCTTGTATTACCATCCAGGTCCCTCCCATTGTCCTTGATGCTGATCATGTACAAGTTTCCCTCCCTCTGATCACTCTCCTGCCTCGCCCTTTAACCCTGGAACCCATGGTCAATATCCCTGTTCTCCCACTGAATTGTTTTCTGGTGATGTCCCCATGCTCCATGTCATCCTCAACCCTCCCCATCTTGAGGCCCTATGCACAGTGACATACCAGGATACCTCCCCTGCCCCCCAGACCATCGATTAACTCCCCCACCCTACCTACCAGTTCCCCATTCACAGGCTGCAGATGACCTTTCTGACTGTGACAGTGCCATCTGCTGCTCAATACCAAGCCACCAACCCCCAGGACCTACACGTATGAGGGACTGACCATGCCCTGCACAACATGCTATGCACAACTGACACTACACAGACAGGCCCTCTCCCTCCCTGGACCAGGAACAAGACATGCGTGGCAGGCATGTCCCTGTAGCATGGTCCAAACTGCCTCAGGGCTGCCTTTAAATTCTGCCCCCAATAATATAGTCTGCAATGCCCCAGGAATGCCTTTACATTCTGGCCCTTACACTGAGCTGCACACTGCTCCAGGGATGACTCACACCCCCCGCTTTTCCTTTAAACACCCCCACCCCAATCATGTGCCTCTGGCCACCCTTTCTCTCCTGTGCTCCAGTCATCCTCTCCCACCCCAATCAGGTGTCTCTGTCTACCCCTTCCCTCCTGGGCTCCAGTCACCCCACAACCCCCTGACTGCCCCATCCCCCCATCCAAGTCTGCCTTCCATCCCTTACCTTGCCTCTGTCTAGTCAACCCCACCCAGTCAAGCAGCCAAGCATCAGCCTTCCAACCCCTCCCTTGCCCTGTCCAGCCACCTGCACCCCAGTCAAGCATCTGCATTCCACCCCTCCCCTTGCCTCTGTCCAGTCACCACAACACCCCAAGTTATGCACCTGCCTTCCCTTGCCTCTGCCCAATCAAACCCACCCCAAATCATGCTTCTGCCTTCCACCCCTTCCCTTGCTTCTGCCCTGTCACCCCCAACCCCAAAGTCATACATCTCCCTTTGATTCCTTCTCTTCCTGCTGGTTTTGCCTGAGTAGTCTTGGCACAGAGTGGGAGCAACTGCAAGAGCAACGCAGTAAAAGGTAGGCGAACGCTGTATATACAAACCTCAAGGTCGCTAGTGAAATGCAGGTTGGCAGGTGCATGAAATTTATATCCGGTGGTGTATTAGATGGGCCTAATTATCTGCTGGTGGGACCATTAGGTTAGGAGTACGAACGTGATTCCAGCGAGTTGGGTTTTTGATGAGCATTCATGAGATGCAAAGGGATGCAAATGCAATTCCTGACATGGAATAGCAGGAAATCGGACTCACCGTCAAAGTCAGCAGGGGAAAATTCCAACTTATTTTCCCACCAGTGGAAAGCTGACTTTTGCCTTCATACCAAATTTTGTGCCCCTGCCCGCCACGATTCCTGCCGCTGGCTGGACTATAAAATCCTACCCTGAATGTTGTCCAAGTCTTTCCGCATATGTGCATGGGCTGCTTCAGTACCTGAAAAGTTATAAGAACATAAGAAAGAGGAATAGGAACAGACCATACGGCCTCTAGAGCCTGCTCCGCCCTTCAATAAGATCATGGCTGATCTTCCCGTGATTTGGTTTTCACATTCCCATCTAACCCCGATAACCTTTGATTCCCTTGCCTAACAAGAATTTATCTACCCCTGTCTTAAAAATATTCACCACCTTCTGAGACAGAGAGTTCCAAAGTCACACAATCCTCTGAGAGAAAAAATTTCTCCTCATCTCTGTCCTAAAAGGGTGACCTCTAATTTTAAAACAGTGGCCCTAGTTCTGGATTCACCCACAAGAGGAAATACTCTCTTGACGTCTATCATGTCAAGGCCATTCAGGATCTTCAATGCTACAATCAAATCATCCCTCACTCTTCTAAACTCCAGTGGAAACAAGCCCAGTCTGTCCAACCTTTCCTCATAAGATAACCCACTCATTCCAAGCATCAATCTAGCAAACCTCCTTTTAACCGCTTCCAATGCATTTATATCCTTCCTTAAATAAGAAGACCAAAACTGCACATGGTATTTGAGGTATGATTTCACCAACGTCCTATAAAGCTGAAGCGTAACATCCTTACTTTTATGTTCAAACCCTCTCGTATTAGAGGATAGCATTCCATTAGCCTTTTTAATTACTTGCTGTAACTGAACACAAACTTTTTGTGACTCGTACTAGAACACTTAGATCCGCCTGCACCTCAGAATTATGCAGCCATTCTCCATTTAAGTAATAATCTACTTTTTTGTTCTTCCTGCCAAAGTGATCAACTTCACATTTTTCCATGTTAAATTGCTTTTGCCAGATCTTTGCCCACTCACTCAACCTATCTATACCCATCTGTAACCTCCTCATGTCCTCTTCACAACTTGCTTTCCTACCTATCTTTGTGTCATCTGCAAATTTAACTACCATGTCTTCACTCCCCTCATCTAAGTCATTGATGTAAATCATAAAAAGTTGAGGCCCCAATGGGACTCCACTCATCAAATCCTGCCAATCAGTAAAAAGATCCATTTATGCATGCTCACTGCTTTCTGCCAGCCAGCCAATCTTCTATCCATGCTAATATGTTACCCTTACACCATGCGCTTCTATTTTATGTAATAGTCTTTGATGTGGCACCTTACCAAATGCCTTCTGGAAATCCAAGTACAGTACGTCTACAGGCTCCCCTTTATCCACTGCGCATGTTATTCTTCAAAAAACTGAAATAAATTGGTTAAACATGATTTTCCTTTCACAAGACCGTGCTGTCTCTTCCCGATTCCCTTGAGTTCTTCTAAGTACCCAGCTATAACCTCCTTAGTGATCAATTCTAATAGCTTCCCCATGACAGATGTCAAGCTAACTGGTCTATAGTTTCCTGTTTCCTGCCTCCCTCCCTCCCTTCTTGAACAGAGGGGTTGTATTTGCTACTTTCCAATCTGATGAAACTTTTTCAGAATCTAGCGAATTTTGGAAAATTAAAACCAGCACATCAACTACCTCATTAGCCACCTCTTTTAAGACCCTAGGATGTAGGCTATTGGGACCTGGAGACTTACCAGCCCACAGCTCCATCGATTTTCCCAATACCAGTTCCTTAGTGATTTCAGTTTCGTCAAGTTGCTTTCTCCCATTCATCTCCTGTTTTGCAGCTATTACTGGAATGTTTTTTGTATCCTCTATAGTGAACACAAAAGCAAAATATTTGTTCATTTCATCTGCCATTTCCTTATTATCTACTATTAACTCCCCACCATCACTCTCTAGAGGACCAACACTCACTTTACTTACTCTTTTCCTTTTTAAGTACCTGTAGAAACTCTTGCTTTCCATTTTTACATTTCTAGCTAGCATTCTCTCATTTTCTAATTTCTTTCTCCTGATTAATATTTTAGCCATTCTCCGCTGTCCTTTATATTCTGCCCAATCATCTGTCCTGCCACTCATCTTTGCAGAGTTGTATGCTTTTTCCTTAAGTTTGATGCTTTCCTTAACTTTTTTAATTAGCCACAGATGGTGGGTCCTCCGCTTAGAATTTTTCTTTATAGTAGGAATGTACTTATTCTGAATATTCTGAAATATCCCCTTAAATGTCTGCCACTGCTTCTCTATTGATCTATCCTCTAGCCTAGTTTCCCAGTTCACTTCAGCTAGCTCAGCTTTTATCCCCACATAGTTGCCCTTATTTAAGTTTAAAATACTAGTCTTAGACCCACTCTTCTCCCTTTCAAACTGGATGTAAAATTCAATCATATTATGGTTGCTGCTATCTAGTGGTGCCTTTACTCTGAGGTCATTAAATAATCCTGTCACGTTACACAGTACCAAGTCTAATATAACCTGCTCTCTGGTTGGTTCCAGAACATACTGCTGTAAGGAACTATCTCAAAAGCATTCTAAGAACTCCTCATCCAGGCTACTACTGCCAATCTGACTTTTCCAGTTTATATGTAGATTAAAATCACCCATGATTATCACAAGCACACAATATTTTCTATTGAATACTTTGTCCTACATGGTAGCTACTGTTATGAAGCCTGTAGACCACTATCACTAATGGCTCTTTTCCCCTACTATTCCTCATCTCCACTCAAACTGATTCTACATCCTGATCTCCTGAACCAAGGTCATCTCTAACTATTGCACCAATGCCCTCTTTGATTAACAGTGTCACCCAACCACCTTCACCTAGCTACGTAATCTTCTTGAATGTCATGTACCCTTCAATATTAAGGACCCAATCTTTGTCGTCCTGCAGCCATCTTTCCGTAATTGCTATCAGATCATATTTATTTACTTCAATATAGGCCATCAATTCATTTACTTTGTTATGAATGCTACATGCATTCAGATAGAAAGCCTTCAGTTTTGTCTTTTTGTTACCTGTGTAACATCTAGCCTTGACTGTTGATGTATTCTTACGTTTTTTCTCTCTGTCCCTTCCTGCCATTCTCTGACCCCCACTTCCCATATTACTATTTTGCTCTCCTGTCCTGACTCTATACCTTGAATTGCTACCTCTACCCAAGTTTGATCCCTCAACCCTCTTGTTTAGTTTAAAACCCTCTCTACTTCCCTAGTTATGCAATTTGCGAGAAAACTCGCCCCAGCATGGTTCAGGTGTAAACCATCCCAATGATACAGACCCCACTTTCCCCAGTACTGATGCCAGTGCCCCACAAACCGGAACCCACTTCTCCCACACCAGTCTTTGAGCCGCCCATTCGTATCTCTAATCTTATTTGCCCTATGCCAATTTGCAGGTGGCTCCGGTAATAATCCACCTTTGAGGTTCTGCTTCCTAATTTGGTGCCTAGCTCCTCATACTGACTTTGCAGAACATCTTTCCTAGTTCTACCTATGTCATTGGTACCTACATGGACCACAACAACTGGATTCTCCCCCTGCTACAGCAAGTTTCTCTCCTGCTCTGAGCAGATGTCCCGAACCCTGGCACTGAACAGGCAATATAGCCGTCTGGACTCTCGCTCTTTGTTGCATAGAACAGTGTCAAACCCTCTTACTATACTATCCCCTACTATCACTACATTCCTTTTTGCTCCCCCAGCTTGAATGGCTTCCTGTACCACAGTGCCATGGCCAGCCAGCTCATCCACCTTGCAGACTTCGCTTTCATCCACACAGGTTGAGAGCACCTCAAACTTGTTTGATAATTTCAAAGTCTGAGGCTCCTCCCCTACTGTCTGCCTGGTCCCATTACCTGCCTCACTGATAGTCATATGCTCCTATCCCTCACTGCTGACCAAAACAGATGATCCTCTCCTGGAACAAAGTATCCAGGTATTTCTCCCCATCTCTTATGTTGCGCAGTGTCTGTATTTCAGCTGCCCGATCAATAATCCTGATCCAGAATTCCTTAAGCTGCAGACGTATTTGTCATGAATTGCCTTGGCATCCAAAAGCTCCCTCATCTCACAGCTGCAACATAACACCTGCCCCACCATTCTAACTTATGTTATTTAGTTAATTTACTTTAATTACTTTCTTTCCAAGTATGCTACAATTTACTGTGTTTATTGAATGCTAGTACCACTAACAACTAAAGGCTATATACTTCATAACTACAAGGTATGTGCTTGAGATGTTTGTTTAAATTGCTTTATTTTTATTGCTTTTTTAACCTATATTGTTTCATTTTAATTTTAAAGTTTTCAAATTTTGGTTTATTATTTTAAGGTTTTAGTTCTTTATATTTATAGATCTGCCTTAACTTATAGATCTATCTTAACTCGCCTGTGCTAAGCTGGTTTCTCACATACTGTCCCTTAGATGGAGGACTTACTGGCCAATCAACTTACTAGCTCGTTGTTACATCACAGTTGCTGTTTTTCCTTTTTCCCAGACTGCAGCTTCCAAGCAGCTGAAACAGCGCGCTCCTCAGCTCCCTACTGTCTCCTGCAGGTCCGCTCCACTCTGAATCCCAGCAAGGTAGGCCACACTCAAATCCTTGGTCTGCATTTATAGGCGGTCCTCAACTCCCGACTATCTCCTGTAGGTCTTCCCACTCCGTCTCCCCGTAAGGTAGCCGCAAATGGTGCAAACATTGTGCAATTATCAGCAAACCTCCCCACTTCTGATCATATGATGGAGGCAAAGTCATTGTTGAAGCAGCTGAAGATGGTTGGGCCGAGGATACTATCCTGAGGAACTCCTGCAGTGATGCCTTGGGACTGAGGTGATTGACCTCCAATAACCACAACCGTCCTCCTCTGTGCTAGGTATGACTCCAACCAGCGGAGAGTTTTCCCCTGATTCCCATTGATTGCAGTTTTGCTAGGCCTCCTTGATGCCACACTTGGTCAAATGCTGCCTTGATGTCAAGAACAGGCCTCTCATCTCAACTCTTGAGTTCAGCTCTTTGGTCCATGTTTGGCCCAAGGCTGTAATGAAGTCAGGAACTAAGTGACCCTGACAGAACCCAAACTAAGGAACAGGTTATTGCTGAGTAAGTGCCACTTGATAGCACTGTCAGCAACCCTTTCCATCACTTGGCTAATGATTGAGAGTAAACTGATGGAACAGTAATTATCCAGGTTGGATTTGTCCTGCTCTTTGTGGACAGAACATAACCTGGGCAATTTTCCACATTGCCCGGTAGATGCCAGTATTGTAGTTGTACTGGAACAGCTTGGCCATGGACATGGCTAATTCTGGAGCACACATCTTCAGCACTATTGCCAGAATGTTGTCAGGACCCATAGCCTTTGCAGTATCCAGTGTCTTCAGCCATTTCTTGATGTCACATGGAGTGACTCAAGTTGGCTGAATTGCCTCCTTCTGTCCTGTAAGATTCTATAAACTGGGATTGTTCTTCTTTGAACAGAAAAGATTATGGGCAGAAATTTTCGCTTGGTAGGCGGGCGCGCGCCTGACCTGCTGGAGCGTGAAATGGTGTGCAATGACATTGGCTGAGTGTGCCGACGTCAGTGCGCAGCCACGCGATAGTTCAGTCATCAGGCATGCGCTGTAGCTGGCTGGCACCCACTGACAATTGAAAGGCCTGTTAAGGCCATGAAATTAAATTTTTCGCTTCCCGTCCAACCTAATGGTTGGCTGGCAGGCAAAAAGGCTAAGCAGCCTTTGTATTTTTTTGGTTTCCAGAAGTAAATAAAGTAAAATAAAAACTTTAATTTTTCATTAATAACATGTCCCTGCTCATGTGACAGCTCTGTGCCTCAGGGAGATTATGCAGTGCTCACTGACTTACATGCGTGAAGTTTGCGCTCAGCTGGCTTGCACTCCTACCCCTTTCCGCACAAGCAGCGTTCAGCACTGCTGTCTGCGTTTCACGCAGGGCAGGTGAGAAATCGTGGTGCGGTGCCGATCGTGGGCGGCGGTCAGCTTCCCACCCGCCCCGACCGTCCCACCAAGCCCGCCTACCAAGGGCAAAATTCTGCTCTAAGGGTAGATTTAATGGAGGTGTTCAAAATTATGAAGGATTTTGATAGAGCAGATGGGGAGAAGCTTTCTATTTCAAGAGGACTGAAAGCCAGAGGATGAAGATATTAAATAATTGCCAAAAAAAAATTCAGGGGGAAGATGAGAATTTTTTTTTGTACAAGTTGTTGTAATCTGTAATGCACTGCAAGTGAGGGTGGTGAAAGCAGATTCAATAGTAACTTTCGAAAGGGAATTGAATATGTACTGGAAGGGAATGATACTAATTGGCTAGCTTGAAGATCCAGCACAGACACAACATCTGAATGGTAAGATTCTATGATGAACCAACTTCTTTACTTGGTCAGCTGGTGTCTGACACGCACATAAGTTCTTGCCATGTTTAAATGTTTTTAAACTAACATTTCTGTTTGCTGAAGCCTTGTCTCAGTGAGTAGCATTACCGCCTCTCCATTGGAAGGTTTTGGTTTATGTCACACTTCAGAGACAAGCTCAAAAAACTAGACAGCCATTCCAGTGCAGTACTGAGGGAGTGGTGCACTGTCAGAGGTACCATCTCTCAAATGAGTTGTTAAACTCAGGTCAAATGTCAAATATCCTATAGTATTATTTTTAAGAGCATAGGAGTTATCCGGTGCCCTAGCCAATATATACACCTCAGACAACATCAGTAAAAAGAGATTAGCAGCTCATTATTACATGCTATTTCTGGGAGCTTGCTGTGCACAATTTGGTTGCCAGGTTTCCTACACTACAACAATGGCTACTATTGAAATATACTTTCTAGCTTGGGGATGTCCTGAGGTTGTGAAAGGCACAATATAAATGCAAGTCTTTCTCTATTACTTTCTTTCTCCTGAAAAGGGCATGCCTTACTCATGTAAGTCTAGGGACCTTCGGTGCTAGATGGCAATAGCCAATGTTTAGCCATCACTGTGTGTGTAGGGGTACTGCTATAGTTTAGGCAATTAAGATCATTGTGCGCTGTTAACTTTTTGCAACTCAATCATGGTCAGCAATGTAGGCTGGACTGATGAATGTGTGTTCTCATAACTGACTTCGAAGTAACACCAGCTACTTGCATTTACACATCAGCTTTAATCGAGAAAAACGTCCCAAGGCATTTCACAGAGACATAGTTAGACAATGATGAGCTGCAAAACAAAGAAGGCAATAAGAGGAGCAATGTTCCCTCCAAGCCGCATGAGTGCATTGCTGTGCAGCAATCCAGAACAAGGGACGAACAATCTGCGCACAAGTGGCATTCCTTTTAACTTGGATGCATACATGGTCATGTGGTTAGAAACCATGCAGTGCAACAATTAGTTTGTGTACAGTGAAGGAAAATTAGAGGAAACTTTGAATAGGATGCTGCTCAAAAGTTTAATCAAAGAGTTGGGTGTTAAGCAGTCTTAAAGGAGGAAAGGGAGGGTTTTCCAGAGCATGGAGCCTATATAGCTGAAAGTGTGGACACCATTGACTAGTGTCAGAGGAAAGGAGAGTTCAGTGGTGGAATTTGGGCTGGGGGATTGGAGGGAGTTGGGTGGGGAGGGAAATTATAGGGGTGAAGGGAGGTTAGAATTAGGGAGGGTGAAGCCATGAAGATAGTTAAACAGCAAGACAAAAAGTTTAATTTTGAGATGTTGGAGGACTAGTAGTCACTGTAGTTCAGCAAGGAGAGGTGGGATAGGATAGGAGCAGCAGAGTCTTGGATGAACTGAAGTTTATATAGTGCAGAGGATTCGAGGTAACCCAGGTGAGCATTGGAACAGGTCAGTGTAAAGTTAACAAACACCTTGCATCACCTGTTATGTCAAGTTCATGATTTCTTCAACAATTGCACAACTTAAATTTCCCTTAAGGGTTGTGGATGCAGAAGTTAATGAAATGTCGATGTTTTGGATATCTGAATTCACTGTCATGTTCCAGACTTATTATTCATCATTTTATAAATCTAGAGGTTAATCTAAATGTTTTGCAATGGGATTTGCCCACTGTGAAGTTGATTCCCACTTTGGTGTGCTGCACAACAGGTTGTTTTAGGGCAAAGACCTCCCTCCCTCCAACACTCATGTTTCTGCCACAAAAGCACTTCACAACCTAGACACACACCATGCATAAAGCCTTTAGGAAGTCCTTCTATTATATCCTTGATGCAAATAGAACTTTTTGATATCTAGGACCTGGTTTCCACAGGTTGCCCTCTCTGTTAGCAGTAGCCTGGAGAAACATTGGAAAGTGGCTGAAAATAGCTGTTTGTACTGTTTCTCTAAGGCTTCTGTCAATCTTCTGGCAAAGTTACAGCAAAAATTGGTCCTTCTGCCACAGAAATTTAGGATCCTGGTATTTACATCAACTGTATTGATTTTAGAATATTTACTACTTTATACGAAACATTAATAAATGTGGCCAACAAATATTCTGACATCTGGAATTATACTAGCTCAACATTCCTCAATTGTTCACAAGAAGGAATTATCTTTCAAGAGAATATTGTTTAATGTTTGTACAAAAAGGCCATTGTTTTATCTTTGATTATCCTTTTGCCTTTACTCTTTAGTACTATTGTCATTAGTCCCATGAGTGTCATCATAGGAGGACAGTACACTAATTCATCACTTGAGGGTTGCTGCGAAATGATGAATTCTCCCACATTCAACTGCCAGAAGATAAATTATTAAAACAAAAAAAGCCTTTGGAGAAATTTAACCTATTTTAATTTGCAGCTGCATTGTTGACTTAGTTGCATTGATTAGTCAAAGCATGCCTAACCCACTCACTGTCCACTACCTATTTCTCCACTACACGCTCTTTAAGAGAAACATAAGGCCCCACAAGTCTATTTTTTGAAATACATTTACAATTAATGCACCTTGCTGAAAGCAAAAGTGATGCATCTTGTAAAACACATTAATCGTACTGCAACTATCTCCACATCAACATTTTTCCATTGTTTCTAACAAGATGTACCATTTCTTTCAAGTTGAAATTGGAACACCGGGAGACCAATTAGGTAGGACATTAGGTGGACTCAAAGCATGAGTTCTGGTGAAAATTCATTGAAAAGCTTTTCTAGGAATTTCTTTGGGGCATCTCTCACTATGCCACTGACAGAAAACCTGGCAGAATTTTACCAGCCCTGGGGAGGAAGTTGGTAGGCTGGAGGAACCTGTAAAATAGCAGGGAGCTGTACAGGGCTGGATCCCTGATGTGGTCCCACCACTGGGACATTTTACCAGCGGCAGGACTAGATGCAGACCACCTGCCTGCTCCAAGAAGGCAGCCTGTCAATTAACATAATCAAAGGCCCAATTAGAGGCCATTTTCCTTGGCCGTTGGTATTTTTCCCAATGCGGAGTGACCCCCTACCAGATGGTAAGGCTGCCTGCTTAATGGAGGCAGCCTCTGTGCAGTAAACTGGTGAGCCATCGGAAGACAGAGGCTCTAAGGCACAAAGAGGGGGTCACTGGTAGGGAAGACAGCTCCCACAGCCACAACAATCTCCCCAGAGGAGTCCTCCCTCCAACACTTGACCCTGTGAATGTTTTTTTCAAACTTACCTGCTTTAGGATGGAGGTTGTCTGCTTGCCTCAGCAGCACCCATCTCTCTCGGTGGCACTGCTGAGGTTTCACAGCTCCTGGCCCTCTGTTTTGGCTGGCAGCATCAGGAACCCCCTTACCATCCTTAATTGAACAGCAGGCCCACAGCCAGCCAATTATGAGGCTCCATGTGGTAAAATTGCTGAAGCAGTACCGGGATGAGGTGTGGACTTGGGATCTGCTTTTCGCCCTGACGTCAATGTGTCGAATCTCTTGGTAAAATTCAGGACCCTGTTAACACATGTAAAAGCACTATTCAATAAAGTTCTGCTAAAGTGACAAAACTGGTGGAATGGGAGAACTTTTGATGAAAGCCACAGCCTCCTAGCCAGCCATCCTCCCCATCTGTACGCACACAACTTGCCTTGCATTGGATCCTCAAAAATATTAAAAATAGCCCACTCACCCCTGTATTTCTGTACTGATTTATGTTCCAAAACTAAGCCTTAACTCCAAAATCCATTAACTCTTAGGATCTCTAACACAAGTCACACATAGTAAATAACCTATTTGAGCTCCCAGCAGTCCTACCAAAGTACATCTCCTCCACCAGAGGCACAATTCACATAACCATGCCAGCAGATTATCAGTAAATATAAAAGGAATGTCATGTAAGTGAAAGATTGAACCAAGTGTACAATGAATGAAATAAAGCCTGCTGAAGCTCCTACATTGAATAAGGCTGAATTTCCCCTGCCACTTTAGGGAGCTTGCTGGAACAGCTGAGATACAGATATGCTGAATCTCTCCAGGGCCTAATTTCCTAGTGCCTTCATTTGTCCTGACTATCGACCTGAGCAATGGGGAAGACCTTGATTGGGAATTCTCGTTTCCTGGCCCTCTGAGCCTGGTGTAATGTTGGAGTCGGATGCACCAAGAGAGTAGTAGTTTACTGATCCCTTAAAGGGACTTTGGGTGTACTGAATACTTCCATTAAGTTTTTTTAAAAATTAAAATGACCCCCTTACAAAGGCTGTTGTTCCTGTGTTTTGGGGGGTTGTAACACTTCACTGAATCTAGCATCTAAAAGCTGGATTTTCCAGTAGGCTGAGCAGATAGATAACTGAGATATGCCCGGTCTGCTTTTATGGGTTCATGTTGGGTGCCACATGTGCCAAAATCATGGCCATTGGAATTTTCGGCCATTGTATTACACCTCACAATAATTCCAGAAATTCTTCCTGGGTGCCTTTAGGAGCAGGTGCTTGTGCTGGATCTGTTTTGTCCAATATTGGCAGAACATAACCCCATGTTCCCACCAAGCAAGAAAATATGAGAATAAAATGTGATGCCAGAAGTGCCTTCTTTCACATCGTCATCAAGTCTTTGCCTCAGACTAAGAACTCCTGGCCAGAAGCCCTGGAAATCCCAGGGTTACATTACCGAGGCAGATACTTATTCATCTGCATCTCTACACCTATTACTGCCTTTTGCATCCAAGGAACTGAGCATTCTCTGAAGGTAAGGACCAGGAAAATATGCCCTGTTGTCTGAGCATTAACCAAACATACAAACCTTTCTAAAGTTTATTTCCATTCTTCCCAAGGCAGTATATTTTGGTTCTTCCTTTCATAAAAACACATATTTATGGGTAGATTTTTCATGTCCTCCCCTATGTTGTGGTATCTAGCTAACTGTAAGTGCATATTAGAAAATCACGGGGGTCCATTACTCACAATTTTCCTGATGAGCACTCAGTGTGCAAGGTACCTTGCAACAGGTGAGAGCTGACAAAAGCTACCCCATATTATACATTGACTAATAATTCCTTTTAAATATGAAAATTATTTTCAGATTTTATGACCAATTTGAAGTGTTGGAAATTTATTTATAGTATTTACAATTTTAAAATAGAGATGAGGTGTTCTAAGTGTAATATGAGGAATGTCATTTGTGTCTTTTAATGGAATTGATTTCCATATTAAATGCATCTGCTCACACTTTTATACCTTTTCTCTACTGTCGGTTTCCAGTTGCACAACATGGTATTCAGTTTAAATCAAACAGCATACAAACTGAAGAAGAATTTTCCTAGTCATACTCAACCACAAATTTCAGATTCATTAGGCTGAATTTTCCCCCCGCTGGGGGGGAAGTTGATGGGCGGGCACCTCAGGGAGATCGGCTGCCCATGTAAAAAAGACAAAAATGGAAAAATAATATTTCCCTTACATGTTCCCCTCATGTGACAATATCACATGAGTTGGGACATGTCCATAATTTTTACAAAATCTTTATTAAAATTTTTTAAAGCCTACATGAAACCTCATCCCACCCATGGATGAGTTTTCATGTTTTTTCTAGTTCCTGCTGGGGCTCCTGGCCTGCCCGCCAGCCTTAAGGTTGGATGGGCAGGTCCTTTAATTACTTAACTGATCATGTCAGTGGCCTCAATTGGCCATTGGCAGGTCAGCAGGCATGCAGCTGATTTTGCTGCACTCCTGCCTTCCTGAAAATTTAAATTGGGTGCGGTGACACTGGGAGTTCCCCCCAACGTCACCGTGCATCATTTTACGCGTCGGCGAGCGAGCCCTGCCCATGCTCGCTGGCTCGTAAAATTCTGCCCATTACGTTTTGAACCGCTGAATGAAACCGGCAGAGGGAATAACAGAATCATAGAATGAAACAGCACATATTATGCCTGTTTCAGCGCTTGAAAGAGCTATCCAACTAGTTCTACTTCTGTTCTTTTACCACAGCCCTGCAACTTTTCGCCTTTAAGTATACAATACCCTTTTTAAAAGTTACTATTGAATCTGAATCTGCTTCCACCATTCTTCCATGCATTGCATTCCAGATCATAGCAATTCACTGTGCAAAGAAATGTTTCTACTTATCGGGCTGGATTTTCAACAGCAGATGGAGGCAGTAATGAGTGTGGCTGGGCTTTGAAAATCATGGTCCCAGAGGTAGTTTCAGGACCCCATGTGCCTCTGGACAGTTTTGGATTTTCAAAGGGACATGAAGAGGGGGAGATTGGGAATGCACTGGGCACCAGTTAGCGGCTCCTTAAGCTCTTTAGGGAGCTTGTTAAGAGTTTGACATGGAGCAGAATGGAATTTTCAAAAAGCTTCAGCTGAGTCCCACCAGTACATCAATGCACAGCTTTCGGGTCACTACCTGGTCTGAATAACTATTTGCATGGTCTTTTCAACAAATCTGTGGGGTCAACCAGTGCCACAAGAATACAAGTAATAGGAGCCTGCTCCACAATTTAATACGATCATGGCTGATCTTGGGCTTCAACCCCATTTTCCTGTTCATTCCCCATATCCATTAATTCCCTGAGAGACCAAAAATCTGTCTATCCCAGCCTTAACTGTATTCAACAATGGACCATCCACAGCTCTCTGGGGTAAAGAATTCCAAAGATTCACAACCCTTTGAGTGAATTAATTTCTCCTCATCTAAGTCCTAAATGACTGGCCCCTTATCCTGAGATTGTGCCCCCATGTTTTAGATGCCCCAACCAGTGGAAACAATCTCTCTGCATCTACCCTATCAAGCCCCTTTAGAATTTTGTAGGTTTCAATGAGATTGCCTCCCATTCTTCTGATCTCCAGAGAATATAAACCACATTTACTTAGCTTCTCATCATAGGACAACCCCCTCATCCCAGGGACCAATCTAGTGAACCTTTGCTGTACCATCTCCAATGCAAGTAATATCCCATCCTTTGCCCAGGCAGGTAACCCTGGGCCAGGAATAACCTAGCAGATAGGCCTGGGGCCTGGTAGAAGGGGGAGTCCCTCCATGCCCGACGGGAGCACCCACAGGTGGGAATGGAGGGCGCTGGAATTAGACCCCTTTCTGACCTTCAAATCAACAACCCTCCTCCCTCCCCCTTACTGGGGTCTCCATACCTGGCCCTGATGAACCCACCCCACTTCCCTTTTTCCTTGTACTGCATCATCTAACCCTGGGATAGTCAACACTGCATTATAGGCAGTGGCCACTGCTGCCAGTGGCACTGCTGGTATTGACAATCTGCCAGTCTCTGATAAACCGACAGTTCTTGGGAGTGGGATACCTGCTGTGCACCAGGATTCCTTGTGAAGTTCCCCTCACAGGAGCCGGGAGTTCTGATAGCAGGAAGGTGAGTGCTGATTGGGACTTAATCCCATTGGGCCACTTGGAAATGGCTGCAGTGGGGATGCCACTGGTTTTTTAGCTGGTGAACAGGCCCCCTACTGTGACCATTAAAATTCTGTCCATGAGGTACTGGAAAGCTTTTAATCAGATTTAAATTAATCAACTATAAAGTAAGCCTAGATCAATTAATTAGTATAAAAATCTGAGGCCCTGTATGATAATTTATTATTTACTTAAAATCAGTGTTCAATTAATCAAATCTGAGGATAAGGTTAAAGTTAAATAACAAGGGATAGTAACACAAAAGGATGCTGAATTTTTCAGTAAATTTAAATCTGAAGTATTTCAATGATAAGAGTTAAATAAAAACATTTAAATTAACTCACTATAAAATAAAATGGCAGCACAAATGAAGCAGCTGATTGATGAGTACCTAGTAAGTTTACTTATTTATGTTAGGTTTATTTCTGTTAAGTCAATTCATTATCTAATATTTAAAGGTATTGCAGGGTATCTTGGACCTGTGTCATGCATATTCTGTTCCATTTGGGAACTCCACATGTGCAGGAAATGTCATCACCTGGAGCAACTTGAGTTTGGTTTCAGAGCTTGAGCAGCAGCTGGAATCACTGTGGTACATCCACGAGACTCAGGGCAGAATCATCCCAGCTTTGCACTGAATGCACTCGTGGGTGGGAAAAAGGACTTCTTACCTGTTGGCTGCAATGGCAGCTTTTTGCGCCATGTTGTTCCATTCCTGCCTCATTAATTATGCAGCCACAGGAAACACACTGCATCGCTGGTGGGTGGCCTCTGATCTGCTCAACGCACTGTTTCCTCGCCGCTTTGTCACGCAGGGTACCATATTTAAACTGCAGCTGTGCACACACTTCTCAATGCTTGCAGCCCAGGAGGGCACCAGTGAAGGCATGGCCCCAAAAGCCAAAATGAGCTCAGCCTCCCAATTCAGCAATGCATGCCTGAGACGCCTTCTGGACACCATGGAGGCTCACCGCGATGTCCTCTATGCCCACTCTGGCTGCAGGAGGTCCATCAGTCTCACCACTCCAGCTTGGGAGGCAGTGGCAGAGGTGGTCAGTGTCAATGCTGCACACTAGAAGTCGGCCATCCAGTGCAGAAAATGGATGAATGATCTTTTCCTTGCTGCCAGGGTAAGGCAACCATCTCATCACTCTAAGCTCACAGACTCACAAGGCCATCACACATTCATGGCATCTTACTCACTGCCAGCTCAAGGGACATCAACACTCACTCTCTCACACAAACCCTCACATCATCTTCTGGCCTCATCTCCTCTGGAGACTGCCTCCTCAGCCCTCACCATCTGGAGGCCACTTGCAGAGATAAAAATGTGCCCCCACACACACCTTGGGACACCCCCCTTACAGTACAGCCTCACCCTGCAGAGACCTACCCATAAACCCCCCTAAAAATGATGTGGTATTGCCTGCAAAGCCTGGTGCTAATGACCACGATTGCTGCCCGAAGAAAGGTAGGCAGGAAGATTGGGAAAGCATAGCAATAGGAGATCTGTAGTTAGGGGAACAGACAGGTATTTCTGTGACCACAGACGTGAATCTAGGAGGATTGTATCCCTGGTGCCAGACTCAGGAGTGTCACTGAGTGGTTGCATAGCACTCTCAGGGGATGGGTGAACAAATAGAATTCATGGTCCATATTGGTACCAGCAACATCAGTTGAAAGAAGGATGAGGTCCTGCAGACAGATTTTAGGAAGCTAGGAAAGACACCATCAAGCTGGATTTCAAAAGTAGTAATCTTTGGATTGCTCCCAGTGATGAGTGCTCATGAGTGTAGAAATAGGAGGACAGGGCAGATAAATGCATGGTGGAAAAATGGTGCAGGAGGGATGTGTTAAGATTTGTTGGAGATTGGTATTAGTTCTGGGGAAATGAGACATGTACAGGCTGAATGGGCTGCACCTGGGCCAATGTCCTTGCTGGGTGATTTGCTAATGCTATTGGAGAGGCTTTAAACTAAGTTGGCAGGGGGATGAAAACCAGGATGTAACATTAGAGAGGAAAAACAAGGTGCACAAACAATTGAGAGAGACAAATTACACTACCGTAATAGTAAGGTATTAGGTGGGGCCTAAGTAAGAGGAAATGAAATGAGGCCTAAGTTGGGTTTTGTGCATGCATGTGAGCACACAGAAGTGGTAAATAAGATTAGTGAGCTGCAAGCACAGATAGCCATCTGTGAATATGACTTTGTGGTGATGACAGAGGCCTGGCTGACAGAAGACCAGGACTAGGTACCAAATATTCCTGGATACAACGTGTTCAGGGAAGATAGGGGAGCAAAAAAAGAAAAGGGGTGTCAATATTGATTAAAGATAATATTTCAGTACTTGAGTGAGAGGATGTCCTAGAGGGTTTAAGGACAGAATGTATTTGGTTAGATCTAAGAAGCAATAGAGGCACCAGTACCATACTGGGTGTTTCTATAGATCACTAACTAATGGGAAAGGTACAGGGGAGAAAAGTTGCAAGGAAATTACAAAGGTACAAAAACTATAGAGTAGTTATAATGGAGCACTTTATCCTGTTATAAACTGGGCTAGTAAGAGTGTAAAAGGCAAAGAGGAGGAAGAGTTTCTGATGTGTGTTCAGGCGAATTTTTGAAGTGAGTATGTTTCTGGCCCAACAAGGAAGAAAGAATTTTTGGACCTGGTCCCTGGAAATGAGTTGGGACAAGTGGAATAAGAGCTGGCTGGGGAACATTTAGGGGACAGTGATCATAATTTCATAAGGTTCAGGTTAGCTATGGAAAAGAACAAGGCACAAGGAAGGGCTAATTTCAATGGGGTGAGAGTGAATCTGTCCCAGGTTAATTAGAATCAAAGATTGGCAAGCAGAACTGTAATTGAATAATTGCTGACTTTAAAGAGGAAGTAGTTGATGAAAGAGATTTAGTAAGATGAAGCAGAAAAAGGTTGCTTATGACAGATGTAAGTTTGATAATAAAAGTGAGAACTGGGAAAAATATAAATAGTTCAGAGAGGAAATTTTAAAAAATAAGGGAAACAATGAGAGTGTGAAAAGAAATTGACAGCCAGAATAAAGGAAAAATTAAATGCCTTCTTTGGATGTATAAATATTTAAAGGGTGGTGAAAAGGATTTACGCATTGGAGGCATAGGGCATGGCTGAGGTACAAATTGAATACTTAGCATCTGTCTTCACCTAGGAAGAAGATGATTCCAAAATTGTTGCGAAAGATCAGGTTCTTCAGATAACTGAGGCTTAGATTTTCATGGAATCGGGCCAAGTTGGGAGGCCTTTAAAATTGGCGGACGGGACTTGATACTGGGATTCCTGCCCCATTCCCATTTCTGGCACTTTTTGCCAGTGCAGAATAAGGTATATACGTGGGATATGGGTGAGCCTGCATGCAGCACTTATGCTCTTGCTGACTCCATTGCGGGGGTGGTTATTTAAATCTTCCCCCACCCCCCACAAGCTTGGTGGAGCCCCTCAGGGGATCTATGAACCATAGGGGGACATTAGTCCCAAGTCAGGAACCAAATAAAATGCAGCCATTCAACATTCCCTTTGGAAGACATTGCCACTTTTAATTTCTTATAAAATTGTCAATCAGGCAGTGAAATACCCATTTGAGGAAACCTTCAATCCGCTTCAGACCTCTTGATCTTGTGTAAATAAACAAACAGGTGTTGAAAGAACTCTTCAAAGAAAGATAAGTTTATTACAGGTTAACAAATATGTCATTCAAACAAAGGTAGTACTCTCCTGAAAGTTGTATCATCATTGCCTACAGGGCTGAGTCCATTTTCCATTCTTGGAGCTCAGCCAGGCATTCATAATGAGGCCATTTGGAAACTATCAACAAAAGCATTATGAACATATGGCCAGACATTTTTTTCCATATGTTGACCTCATTATGAATGCCCCTAAAATGGCTAATAGACTCAGCCCTGTAATCCATATTTACACAGTTTACAGGAAAGGGCTAACTTTATTATTAACTTGTAATAACCTGATCTTTGATGAGTTTTTTTCAATGCATGTATGTTTATTTACACAAGATTAAGAAGTATGAAGCTGATTAAAGCTGATTATAGTTGGGTGTGATTGACACATCTAGAAAGTTGTAAGGTGGGCAGTTTTTTTCAAAGGAGATTTTCAAAGCCTGTCTGCTTATGTTGTCAGTTTCAGAAGCATTTCAAAGAGTTAGAACCATAGAAAAGTTACAGCACAGAAGAAGGCCATTCGGCCCATCTTGTCCATGCCAACCTGAGGAAACCCAGGTGCCCTTTCTAATCCTACCTTCCTGCACCCAGCCCATAGCCCTGCAGCTTACAGCACTTAAGGTGCAGATCCAGGTACTTTTTAAAAGAGTTTAGAGTTTCTGCCTCCACCACCAACTTGGGCAGCGAATTCCAGACACCCACCACCCTAGGCGCAAAAAAGTTCCTCCTCATGTCCCCACTACACCTCCTGCTATTTATCTTGACTCTATGTCTCCTGGTTCTAGAATTCTCCACCAAGGGAAACAATTTTATCCTGTCCACTCTATCTAATACCCTCATAATTTTGTACAATTCAATCAAGTCACCTCTCAACCTTCTTTGTCCTAAGGAAAATAACCCCAACCTATCCAATCTCTCCTCGTAGCTACACTCTTCTAACCCTGGCAACTTCCTTGTAAACTTCCTCTGCACACTCTCCAGAGCTATTACGTCCTTCCTGTAATGTGGTGACCAGAACTGCACACAATACTCCAGTTGTGGCCTCAACAGTGTTTTACACAATTCCAAAATTATATCCTTACTTTTATACTCTATACTTCTGCCAATGAAGGAGAGCATTCCATTTGTCTTCTTTATAATCTTATCTACTTGAACTGCTGCCTTCAGGGACTGTGTACTTGTACGCCAAGATCTCTAACTTCATCTACCCCTCTTAGTATATTCCCATTTATTGTGTAATCCCTGTAACTGTTTGACCTCCCTAAATGTATGACCTCACACTTCTCCATGTTAAAATCCATCTGCCACTTCACCACCCACTGCACCAACCCATCTATATAGTTTTGGAGATTATGGCTATCCTCCACACTATCCACTACTCGGCCAATCTTTGTGTCATCTGCAAATTTCCAAAATCATGCCCCCCACGTTCACATCCAAATTGTTAATATATAACACAAACAGTAAGGGTCCCAACACCGAGCCCTGTGGAACACCACTTGAGACAACTTTCCATTCGCAAGGACATCCATCGACCATTACCCTTTGTTTCCTGTTACAAAGCCAACCTTTTATCCAGTTTTCCACATTACCCTGAATCCCATGGGCTTTTACTTTCCTGAATAATCTGCCATGTGGGACCTTGTCAAATGCCTTGCTAAATTCCATGTACACAACATCCACTGCATTACCTTCATCAACCCTTCTTGTCACTTCCTCAAAGAATTCAATCAAATTTGTGAGGCAAGACCTTCCTTTAACAAATCCATGCTGACCATCCCTGACTAGTCTATGCCTTTCCACTTGCCAGTTAATCCTATCTCTCAGGATTTATTCTACTAATTTGCTCACTACCGATGTAAGACTAACTGACCTATAATTGTTTGGCATTTCCTTTGATCCCTTTTTAAACAATGGAACTACGTTTGCATTTCTCCAGTCCTCCGGTACCTACCCTGTATCTAGTGAAGATTGGAAAATCATCCTCAGAGCATCTGCTATCTCCTCCTTGACTTCCTTTAGCAGCCTTGGAAACAATCCATCTGGCCCTGGTGACTTATCAACTTTCAAGGATTTCAACCCTTCGAGTACTTCCTCTCTATGACTATTCCACCCAATATCTCACAGTGTTCCTCCTGGACTACTATATCTACACCCTCCCTTTCCTTTGTAAACACGGAGACATAATATTCATTCAAAACCCTTCACACAGCCTCTGCATCTACAAACAAGTTTCCATCTTCATCACTGATATTTCCCACTTTTTCCTTAACTAACCTTTTAGCATTAATGTATTGGTAAAACATCTTTGGGTTATCTTTAACTTTATTTGCTAATTTATTTTCATGCCCTCTCTTTGATTTCCTTATTTCCTTTTTTACTTTGTCCCTGCACTTCCTATATTCATCTAGGCTATCTGCAGTGCTTAGTTCTTTGTGCCTATCGTACACTTTCCTTTTCTGTTTGATCTTCCCCTATATTCCTCTAGACAACCAGGGGGGTCTAGATTTGGCAGTACTGCTCTTATTTTTGTAGGGAAGATGTCTACTTTGTACAATTAGGATCTTGCTTTTTAGTGCTTCCCACTGGTTTTCCACTGTTTTAATCTCCAGCAGTGCTGTCCAGTCCACCTTAGCCAAGTCCCTTCTCATTTCTGCAAAATTTGCCTTCCCCCAGTTCAAGACTTTTACTCCTGCCTTATCTCTGTCCTTTTCCATGGTAATGCTAAATCTAACTGAATTGTGATCACTGTCTGTGATATGGTCACCAACTGTCACTTCACCCACTTGCCCTTCTTCGTTCCCCAAGACTAGGTCTAGAATTGCATCTCCTCTCATTGGGTTTGTCACTAATTGGTTGAAAATATTTTCCTAGACAGACTGCATGAATTTTTCTCCCTCAGTGCCCTTTATATTGTTTGAATCCCAGTTGATATTAGGATAGTTAAAGTCTCCTACTATTATTGCCCCCTTGTTCTTACAAGCAGAAATTTGCCTACATATTTGTTCTTCTATCTCCCTTTCAATATTTGAAGGTCTGTAATATACCCCTAGTGGTGTGACTGCCTGTTTTTTATTTCTAAGCTCAATCCATAAAGCCTCGTTTGTTGACCCATTTAGTATATCATCCCTTCTCGCAACTGGAATTGATTCTTTAACCATTAGTGCTACCCCCTCCTTTTTTTAGTTGTGAGACTTACCAATAGCTCATTGGTTCTTTGCATGCTGGGTACTGGAAGTGTGCATATAGAGAGTGCATGAGAGGCATGGAAGGGGCATGGGATTAATGGTATGGAATGGGAATGGGAGCGTGGAGGATATGAGGGTGCATGGGGGATATGAGGAGCATGGAGGGGGTGCGGGATGCATGGAGAGGGCATAGGTGGTGGGTGAGAAGAGTGAGGAAAAACGGGCCTAACAGTCCTAGTTACAGCTGGGCTGACTTCCCAGTAAATAGAGGCGGACCTTCTCACCTACCAGCCTTGCCATCCATCTATCTCTGTTGCTGCTTTGGACCAGCCTCCAGGGGCAGTGGGCCCATTTCAAACCTATGCCCGTCTCCCCAATACGATAATAAGATGAGCAGGCTTTTCCAGAGTAGAGACAGAGTAGCGGCATCAGGAAAATTTTTCCTTGATGAAAATCTGGCCCTGAGAGTGAGAGTGCTACCAGCTGAGCTATCTTACTGCTCATCTTTTTTCTTAGCCGTTTCATGTATTTTCTTGGACAGGACAGTAATGATTAAGCACTTTCAGTGCAGGTTTAGTATAATTTATGCACAATTGTAGCTTCTCTAGCATTGTCCCAAATGATTTGAATCAACCACAGCCTATTAGAAACTCAGTTATGGAGCTGAATGTTCCTGGCCTTTTGGCAATGGGTTGGGAGGTGGGAGGACTGGTAAATTGGGAGGGGAGCCCATTATCTTCCTGCCGGTGGCAATATGGCATAGCAACAGGAAAGTTGGTGACTCAGTGGCCAATTGAGCCACTTCATTGGTCAATTAAGTGACAATTCCTGTCTCTCTGGGCATTTTGCCCATGTCAGGAGGGCCTGCCACCATGTGGGGAGCCACCCAGGGGATTCTGGATGGGGGTGTGTGTCTCCTTCATAGACACTCCATGGCTCACTGAGAAGCCTCTGAGTGACAATGGCGATCCTTGTGACAATGGTGCCGATGGCGCGCAACAACTCCTGACCTCCTATTTCCTCTCCCACCAATCGCCGGGGCCTGGCAGCCAGGCCCCAACTTCCCCAATCTTACTTACCTGCTTTTGAGGGTGCCTGCCATTGTGGTGCCCTCTTCCTGGTCTTGCAGCCTCAGAAATGGCTACCGTTAGTGTTGGCCCTGCTGAGTCTGCTGGTCCACTGCCTCTCTGATCAGGCTGGCAGCTCTTGGAGCGGGTTGCTATCCTTAAATGGATGGCGGCCCTGACAGTTGCCATTTGAGAGGCCATCACTGGAGATTTGTTACCTCGGATCCTGCCACCCACTGAAGTGACATTGCTTCCCACTTTCAGTTTTGGCAGTGGTACTTCAAGGTAACTGGCAAAATTCGTCCATTATTATACTTTCCTCTGTAAGGCTGAAAGGAAAATGCAACTAATAAACAGCAGGCAAAGATGAAGGGAAAGAAAGCCCAAGTTGCATCAACGAGTCTTCAGACAAGTGATGATGCAGCTCATCATCTGTACCCCTTGAGAGTGCAGAGTTTGCATGTTCCTGTCAGGATTAAAGGCAAAGTTAACAGGTATAGGGAACCTTGGTTTTCAAGGGATATTGGCAATTTGTTTAAAAAGAAGAGAGAGGTGTATAGCAGGTATAGGCAACAAGAAGCAAATGAGATTCTTGTAGAGTATAGAAAAGGTAAGAAAATACTAAAAAAGGAAATCAGGAAGGCAAAAAGAAGACATGAGGTTGTTTTGGCAGATAATGTGAAGGTAAACCCGAAGGGTTTCTACAAGTATATTAAGAGTAAAAGGATAGTAAGGGACACAATTGGTCCCCTTGAAGATCAGAGTGGTCGTCTATGTGTGGAGCCTCACAAGATGGGGGAGATCCTAAACAGTTTTCTTGCATCAGTATTTACTTAAGAAACTGGCATAGTGTATAAGGAAGGAAGGGAAACAAGCAGTAATTTCATGTAACATATAGAGATTAAAGAGGAGGAGGTGCTTGCTGCCTTACAGCGAATAAAGGTAGATAAATCCCCCAGGCTTGACATAATATTCCCTCAGACCTTGAGGGAGACTAGTGTAGAAATTGCAGGGGCCCTGGCAGAAATATTTAAAATGTCCTTAGCCACGGGTGAGGTGCCGGAGGATTGGAGGGTAACTCATGTTGTTGTTGTTTAAAAAAGGCTCCAAAAGTAAACCAGGTAATTACAGGCCAGTGAGCCTGACGTCAGTAGTAGGTAAATTATTGGAAGGTGTTCTGAGAGATCGGATACATAATTATTTGGACAGCCAAGGGCTGATTAAGGATAGTCAGCATGGCTTTGTGTGTGGTAGGTTATGTTTAACGAACCTTGTAGAGTTTTTCGAGAAGGTTACCAAGAAAGTAAATGAAGGAAAGGCTGTGGATGTTGTCTACATGGACTTTAATAAGGCCTTTGACAAGGTCCCACATGGGAGGTTAGTTCAGAAGGTTCAGACATTAGGTATCCATGGAGAGGTTGTAAACTGGCTTCGAAATTGGTTGTGTGGGAGAAGACAGAGAGTGGTAGTGGATGACTGCTTCTCAGACTGGAGGTCTGTGACTAGTGGTGTGCCTCAGGGATCTGTGCTGGGACCATTGTTGTTTGTTGTCTATATCAATGATTTGGATGATAATGTGGTGAATTGGATCAGCAAGTTTGCTGATGACACTAAGATTGGAGGCGTTGTGGACAGCGTGGAAGGCTTTCAAAGCTTGCAGAGAGATCTGGACCAACTGGAAAAATGGGCCAGAAAATGGCAGATGGAATTTAATGCGGAAAAGTGTGAGGTGTTACATTTTGGAAGGTCAAACCAAGGTAGGACATACACAGTAAATGGTAGGGCACTGAGGAGAGCAGAGGAACAAAGGGATCTGGGAGTTCAGATACATAGTTCCCTGAAAGTGGCGTCACAGGTAGACAAGGTTGTAAAGAAATCTTTTGGCATAATGACCTTCATAAATCAAAGTATTGAGTATTGGAGTTGGGATGTTATGGTGAGGTTGTATAAGACATTAGTGAGGCCAACTTTGGAGTATTGTATGCAGTTCTGGTCGCCTAACTACAGGAAGGATATTGGTAAGATTGAGAGAGTGCAGATAAGATTTACTAGGATGTTGCCGGGTCTTAAGGAGTTGAGTTACAGGGAAAGATTAAACAGGTTAGGACTTTATTCCTTGGAGCGTAGAAGAATGAGGGGAGATATGATAGAAGTTTACAAAATTATGAGGGGTATAAACAGAGTAAATGCGAGTAGGCTCTTTCCACTTAGATTAGGAGAAATAAACATGAGAGGACATGGCTTTAGGGTGAAAGGGGAAAGGTTTAGGGGGAACATTAGGGGGAACTTCTTCACTCAGAGAGTGGTGAGAGTGTGGAATGAGCTACCATCTGATGTGGTAAATGTGGGGTCACTCTTAAGTTTTAAGAATAAATTAGATAGATACATGGATGGGAGAGGTCTGGAGGGTTATGGTCTAGGTGAAGGTCAGTGGGACTAGCGGAATAATATTTCAGCACAGACTAGAAGGGCCAAATGGCCTGTTTTCTGTGCTGTAGGGTTCTATGGTTCTATGGTCTAATGGCTGGTCAGAGGGAGGCTGTTTACATGAAGCCCTAACTTTCTAATATTGGTGCAGTTTAGACCCAAATGGTTAGAAGTGGATATTAAACAGACTCAAATAAAAATGTGGTATTTGCATCCCAATTCTTCATGCTCAGCTCATTAGCAAAGTTCCACACGGGAAAAATTCAATATGGTCTGTAGGTGGGAAAGGTATTTTTGATGCACAATTGCAGCACATCGAATAGAAGTGATGAAGACAGTATGCAAACTTCATGCTGCCTTCTCATTTCCATGATTGTGGTGTGCAACCCAGTGCTAAATGCACTGCTGAGTGGTTGCACGCTCAACAGAGGGTTTGTGCAAGGTAACCATCAATTAAAGCCAACACACCTCTTAAATGGCACATGTATTCTGGTCGCAGCAGGTGTTGGGAGCAGAGAGCCATAGAGGTCAATGCCTCGATTCTGACCCCAAGGACTTGGATACAGTGCTAGAAAAGCTTTAGTGACCCTAAACAGTCAAGATCAGTGAATGCATCTTCGAATGTCATCTCCTACCAACTGCACAAACATTGCTCGTGCACTATGCCCCAATCACTCATCTATCGCCAATCTCTAGCAATCAAGGCTCATGCCTAACATTCACGTCTTCTCCCATACCACCACACAGTTATCACTGCTGCTAATCTCACACACACATCTTGCAGCTTCTACATTCTACCAACTGTTCAGCTATGTAAGCCACGACTCAAATACATTGCAACATATTCACTCTTCCCTCTCTCTTGCTAGACAAGAAAACAGATCTGGAAGCAACAGCAAAGAACCAGCAGGAGACAGGTTTTATTTTTACACATCCTCAACTCCTTATGGAGCAGGGTGCAGCATTATTGATAAAGCCTTCACTGAGGCTGAGGCAATCAGCATGATGTACAACCTGGTATGATGTACAACTGCAGACTGTGTTGCCATACACCTTTGCTTTCTACCTGCCCCTTCCCTCACCCCTGCCCTCCCCTTGTGTCTTTTGCCTTTCAGAAGCTCAAGGACTATCACCTGGCCAGCCAGTAGTGCCTGATGACAAAAGACCAGTGAAAGGCGACCTCTGAGGAACAGTTACATGATCTACCAATCACAGCTACTAACTCAGACACTAGCATTATGTATAGTTCAGAGGGCACTGTAGAGGCAGGATCTGTACGGATGGAGTCATTGGGCATGAGTTGGCTGCAGCCAAGCCAAGGAAAAAATATAGTGCATTTGCCAGTTCTCTCAAGCATGAGGTCACAGATAAGTTCTGTTGCTGAGGACTTGGATGAGGATTTAGGTGGGGGGCTGTACAGGAAATGGCTGATAACCATGCACACTAAAATGCTTGGTGTATTGGTGGCACTGCCAGAGAGCCTGTTGTCACTGCGAAGGACCATGGAGAGTCCAGCTCCAACTTGGCATAGATCTTCATGCAGCTCTTGGAGCCCATCCTTTCCAGCATGAAAGTGGTGACAAAATCTAAGAGAACAGCTGTGGACCCAGTTGTGATGAAATGTCAGATGGCCTCTATCTCAGTTTCCTTTGCAGTCTGGGCAGAAACCCCTCACAGTGGAAATTCAGATTGATGCCATGAGATTTCTGTGCATTGCCATGCAAACCGAGCTCAGAATGTCACCATCATGGCTAAGGATACCAGTGCTCGAAGGGGATTGCGGGCTCTCTCAGTAGTTCAGTAATCAGTGCCCAGCAGATTACTGGGATTGTTGAGGCACCGCCCTGGGGAGGTGGCAGTGGTTCCATAGCTCACAAACCTGCTATCCTCTCTCAGGATTATAGCATTCATGCTCTCATCACTGCCAATAACCCGCAACCTGACCCAATCATCCCCTTCCCCACTTGACTATCCCAGACTAGACATGACTATCCCCAGGACCAACTAACTAGCCCCCCCGATCGCCTGACTACCGCCCCACCCACCTGACCCAACTATATCCCTGACCACCCGACTACCCTCTGACCACTTGACTAATCCCTGACCACTGCCAACAAACGACCTGACCCAACTCCCCTCCTGATCGCCTGACTACCCCCTGATCACCTGTCTGCACCCTGACCACCTGACTCCCTCCCAATCACCCGCTTACCCCCCGACCTGACCTCACCCGCCTATCCACCTACATATCTCATCCACCTACTACCTCATCCACCTACCGATTCACTTATTCACCCACTCATCTATTCACTCACCCATTCACTAACCCATTCACCATTCAATAGCCCATTCACTAAAAGATTTGAAACCTTTCAAAACTTTCCTGAAAATGACAGCAACTGTTGTAAGAAGGGAGTGTGCCTTCTCCTTTCTCCAACTCTCCTAAGCTCGCTGGAATTACACATGAAAGGATGCATGGATCTATTTCTGCTTCAAGCGGGATCAGATGATATGGCTGAAAATGGGTAGTGTTATCAGTTTGGAGAAAACTTTGTGGGCAGCAGCAATGCATCCAGCATAGCCATTGACTGGAAGATCTAGGCCATTAGCTATGCATCAGTCCTCTGGAACTATACCATTTAAATTATTAAATGTGAGTAGTAATGCCTGTGCTATCTTTACCCAAGATTCTCTTAAAATTTATGGATTCAATCCATCTGCACCAGGGGTTTTATCCTCTTTAGTTTAGTTTATTCAATACATCCCCTTTTTTATTTTGAATGTGCTTATCTCATTATTCAGCTCATCATTCAACGTCATGGCTACGTGTTGATCTCCCTGGTAAATACTGAAGCAAAATAATTAATATTGTTATGACTGGGATGGGAGGAGTGCGCATATGATCCAGCCCCACTACTTCACAGGCCATACCATTAATTTAAAAGTTTAATTTTCCTCACCAAAAAAAGCCAATTATCTATTTCCCCCACTGGTGCCCAGAATAAAAGAATCTTCAACAAAGCTTCTTTCAATAAACTCAAAATGATTGTTTATTATAAAACAAAACTTCTTTTGACTAGTTGCAGGTACTGGTTAACATACAATTGTAATCGAGAAATATAACTATCTATCTCTTCCTAAAGAATTTCTCCAGCACCCACACAGATGTACACACAGACAAACAAATGATAAACAGATAGAGTCTCTGCAGAGGTGGGTTTTAGAGGATGGGCATTGTAAAATAAACGGAAAAGTTCACAGGGTGTCAAAGCTGTCGACTTGGAGTTCCCTCATGTGAAGATGGACAACTGGTCGAAACGTCAACTCTTTTCTTCTCTGCCGATGCTGCCAGACCTGCTGAGATTTTCCAGGTAATTCTGTTTTTGTTTTGGAGTTCTGTGGAAGGGTCATGAAGACTTGAAACGTCAACTCTTTTCTTCTCCGCCGATGCTGCCAGACCTGCTGAGTTTTTCCAGGTAATTCTGTTTTTGTTTTGGATTTCCAGCATCTGCAGTTTTTTGTTTTTATCTTTGGTCTTGATGGGATGTCTGGAAGTTTTCACCAACTGGTCTCAGCTTTGCAGGTTCAAATGCAGACCTGTTACACACAGATGAGCGTTCTCTGGCTACAGGTTGATTGCCACACACAATTTTAGGCAAGGTAGAGAGAGAGAGAGCTATTTAGGGCAGCCTTCCATCCTCAACATGGTTCCCAACAAGACTCCTTTCAAAACCAGTAGGTTCAAAACTTATGGGTTTTTTTCTCTGCCATGTGATTTCCAGAATGTTACTAGCTTTTGCTTTTCTTCAGCTTTTTCCCCATCAATTAAAGTGATTGTAGTTCAAACAAACAACTAGATCTTCCGCAAGTACCATAAAGGTCGGTGACTTCTTGGAAGAGGCCTGCTTGTTGACAGTTCTAAGGTGAACTTATCACCTTTTTAAAAAAAAATCCCAGGTCTGTATCCAAATGTACAGATAATGCCAAGTCCTTCCATTTTGTAAAATAAAAGTTCAGTCTTGAGATATATGATTCCATCAATATTTATGCCATGTTTCTATCATTGGCTGTGGTATTATTTGTTCAACCCCTTAATGGTCCTACTCCCATCATTGCCATCCTTTTAAATTGATATGCCTGTAAACTATTTTACTATTTTGTTTATGTTCCCCAATATTTCATTTTCATAGGTCCTATGTTCTTTATTAATTCTTTCCCAATAAAATTATTACTGTCTCTCACCCTAGCCATTTCCCCTGTTATGGCCCTCATCTTCATTCGCTTAAGTTCAAGAGACATAAGTTGATAGGATATGGCATACAGCTGGTTTAGACAGCTACCACGAGATCTGGCTGGACCACTTAAAATGTTAGTGGGCCCTACACTTACCTGCTAAACTGCTCACTATTCCAGGATCATTCTGAAATGCACATATTGCCCCCAGCTGCAGACCGTTTTCTGAAACCTCTCTTCTCCATTCCCTCCACCCTCATCTCCAACAACAATTGTGAAGAGCTCATGGACTCCTTTGTCATTGAGTGTGAGACAATCTGATCAGCTGCCTCTGCCACACCTCTGCCTGCTATTAGGCTGCCTGGCTACACTTATTTTTATTTCTTTATTTGTTCAAGGGACGTTGGCATTGTTGGTTAGGCCAGCATTTATTTCCCATCCCTAACTGCACTTGAGAAGGTGGTGATGTGCTGCCTTCTTGAATCACTGCATTCGATGTTCTGTAGGAATCCCTTCAGTGCTGTTGGGAAGGGAGTTCCAGGATTTTGACTCAGTGACAGTGATCAGGATGGTGTGTGACTTGGAGGAGAACTTGCAGGCTGTGCTGTTCCCATGCATCTGCTGTTGATGTCCTTCTAGGTGGTAGAGGTTGTAGGTTTGGAAGGTGATGTAGAAGGAAAATCATGCTCATCATTGCCCTAACCCTGAACTTGCCTTTTTCTCTAGTTTCTCTTGCATCTCCACTCAAGCACTCGCTGAGCTTACCTTTTCCATGAGACCCACCTCCTGTTCCCTCGACTATTTTCCCACAAAACTGCTGATCACCCAGCTTCTCTAGGCCCCCATGTTAAATGATATTGAAAATGGTTCAGGTGTTGTCACTCTCTCCTTTAAATCTGCTGTCTTCACCCCTCTTTACCCTCTGTCCTTTACACATCCCTTTACCCTCTGCCCTTGAAAACTGAAGTCCCATCTCCAACCTCCCTTTCCCCTCCAAAGCCCTTGAATTTGTTGCCTTCCAAATCCGTACCCATTTTTCCTGGAACTCCATGGTTGAATTGGAAACAACTCTTATCAAAGTCACAAATGACATCTTATGTGACTGTGATGAAAGTAAACTTTCCCTCCTTGTCCTTCTCGCCTGTCTTCAGTCTTTAACGTGGTTGATCATACCATCCTCCTCCAATACCTCTCTACTGTCATCCAGCTGGGTGGGAATGCTCTCACATGGTTCCGTTCTTATCTATCTAATCATAGCCAGAGTATCACTTGCAATTGCTTCTTTTCCTGCTCCCATACTGTTAGCTCTGGTGACCCCTGGGATAAATCCTAAGCCCTCTCCTATTTCTCATCTACACAGTGCCCTTTGCTGACATCAACCAAAGGCATGGCATTAGTTTTCTCATGTACACTGATGACACCCATCTCTACCTCACCCTCTCTGGACTCCTCCTCTATTGTTAAATTATCAGATTGCTTATCAAACATCTCATAGTGAAGGGGCAGAAATTTCTTCCAATTAAATATTGGGAAGACTGAAGCCATTGTTTTTGGTTCCCGCTCCAAACACCATTTGCTAACTATCGACTGCATCCCTGTCCATTGCAACAGTTTGAGATTAAACCAGTCTGTTCACTATCTTGGTGTCACATTTGATCCTGAGATGAGCTTCTGACTTCATATTTGTACCATCTCTAAGATGTGATTTTCCACTTCTGTACCATCACTCGACTTCGCCCTGTCTCATCTCACCTGCTGCTGAAACACTCATTCATGCCTTTGTTACCTCTAGACTTGGATATTCCAATGCACTCCTGGCTTGTCTTCTACATTCTACCCTCCTTTAACTTGAAGTCTTCCAAAATTCTGCTGCTCACATCTTAACTTGCAGCAAGGCCCATTTTGCTATCACCCTATGCTATGACCTACAGTGGCTCACTGTCATCAATATCTTCATTTTTAAATTCTCATCCTTGCTTTCAAATCCCTCCATGGCCTTTTCCTCCCTTTCTCTGTTATCTCCTCCAACCCCATATTTGTGCTTCTCTAATTCTAGCCTCTTGCGCATTTCCAATCATAATTGGTCTACCATTGCTGACTGTTAGGGGGAAATAAAGGAATACAATAATGGTAAGGGACTTGACTTAAAATATCCCAGCATGCAAAACCACAATTGCTAAATAGTTAACATTTAAAGTTCAGGCTGGGACAGAGAGAATGCTGAACCTTGCACATTCTCAGGGCTTGCGAGCATCAGCAAGGCCATATTGGACGAAGAAGAATGTAAATATGATAGAGGAGTTAGACTGGAGTCAGAGGATGGCAATAACATAGATCATGTGTGCTCTTCAACTGATAGGGGAAGAACAGATGGTCCCAGCTTAGATAGGAAGGCAGGTCTCTGCCTGGGTGAAGGTAAAGTCAGATGATGCATGTACCTTTGTACCAGAGACTTGTCTGTTTAATGTAAACTTATATGTTGATGAGATGGAAATCTGGAAACTGTTCTTGTATGTGACCAATAATGTATAAATATGATGAACACTTGTAGTTTAGCAGAGTACTGCCTCAAGCTGCATTGAGATGGTGCCCTCCTTGCAATTACTTGAATAAACGATTGTAACCTGTACCTGAGTCTCCTGTGGTCCATCCATCAAAGACACCACAACACTGACCATGCTTTCAGTTACCTTGGCCACAAGCTCTGGAATTTCCTCCCTACCCTCTCCACTTCTCTACCCCGCTTTCCTCCTTTAAGTGTCTTTTTAAAGCCTACCTCTTTGACCAAGCCTTTGACCTAATATCGCCATATGTAGCTCAATATCAGACTACATTTTACAATTCTTTGTGAAGCGTCTTGGGACAATTCAGTACGTTACATGTGCATTATAAATATAAGAGATATTGAAATTTTTGACTTCTCTCCTTACCTCTTTGTATACTGTCATATCTTCTGCTGTCTGTGTACTTAATGTATGCCTCTTTCCAAACCCTCAGTTGTCTTACGTCTTTATTCATCCATGGTCTTTCACTAGTTTTTAATTTATTTTTTCCTTTTAAGGGAATATATTTTCCTGCACCCTGTTGAATGCCATTTTAAATGTTTTTTATTATTGATCTACGTTGTTGTTTGTCAACATTGTTGCCCATTTTATTTTCCCAAGTTTTATTCTCAGTCCCTCAAAATAAGCTTTTCTCCAATGTGGTTTGCCTCATACTTGCGTCCTTCTCTATCGTCATCTGAAAGTGTATTATATTATGGTCACTGTTCCCTACTTTTACTTCTATTATCTGCTCTGTTTCATTCCTCATTACTAGATTCAATTAAGCTTTTTATGTAATGGGTTAAAAAAAGACTCTTGTATACATTGTGTTATGACAAGGCAGATGATGTGTGCCAGTCAGACCAAATCCATAAAGGAAACTTGGCCACACTATGACAATGATTTTGCAATTTGTATTTATTATGAGAAGATGTGTGTACTGAATTCAGAATGAGTCCACTAAGACCATTAGAGATTTTTAAAAATTAAATTAAAATATTTATTAACAAAAGAAAAGATTTCAAGCATATGCGTAAGACTACAATTACTTAACACTATAACAAATCCTAAAATTCCTAATTAACCTGACTCTAAATTACACACCCCCTTTAAGGCAACTGTCCAAAATAGATTTTAAATTTAAAAATCAAGACAGCAAGTTACTACAGTATCAACTTGACAGTGGAATTCCAAAAGCTTGCCTCCAACTTTAGCTACTAGACACAGCAGATCTTTGCACAAATGGCTGGGGGCTTCCCAAAGGCTGTTTCACACACTCATGTTAGATCTTACATGCCCCCGCCCCCCACCCCCCCCCCCCAACTTGGCCTTTCATTCCCCTTAATGTACGTTTCTCTCTCTTTAATCTGTAAATTCCATTGTTCCATATATCTTTGGAAATGCACTTTTCCCATAATATAAAATTTCATGTTGCCAATATTGTCAGTAACCTTTGGGAAAAATAAACACACTGCCTGGCCTTGCTTATCTGGCTCGTTTTAAACCTAACATCCCTTTGAAATCCAAACAACTCCTTCACTTACCTAAAATACAAATTTCCTTCACACCTTATATGCTATGACAGCATCCATGTTTACTCATTAGCATTTAAAGTACACTTCTACACCTAGATAAAAGCAAAATACTGCGGATGCTGGAAATTTGAAACAAAAACAAAATTTTCTGGGAAAACTCAGCAAAAACTCAGGTCTGACAGCACCTGTGGAGAGAAAGACAGAAAAACAGAGTTAACGTTTCAAGTCCATATGACTCTTCTTCAAAACTCAATTCTACACCTAACTTCTTTTGATAATTTCAAGCTTGCAGTTTAACTGACCCCAGTGTCATTTAATTGCACAGACAGACTATAATCACACTCATAAACCGACCTGACAATAAACCAGGCTAATATTATGAAATATTATTGTAATAATTGTACAAACTCTATTCTTTTGTCTTTTTTACCTATCTCTTTTGTCCATTTAATATCAGTGTAGTTGAAATCCTCCATGATTGTTATTCTATGTTTTTATTCAATTCAATAACATCTGCATATTTCTTCATCCACCTCCTTTTCAATACTAGGTGGTCTGTAGACTGCACCTATTAGCTGTTTGTTTTTTTTAAAATCAGTATCCATATGGATTCTATTTTGGTCTTGCTAATAATTGAATCCCTTTTTTCTACTACCAATATCTTATCCCTAATAAGTAGAGCTACTCCCCTCTCTGTTTTCCCTTTCTATCTTTTCTAAAAATGTTATACCCTGCAATGTTTAACTCCCAATCCTGATGTTTCTGTAGCCATTTCTCAGTGATTCCTACAAGGGTAGAATCTTCTGCTCTCACTTGGAAGTGGAAAGGAGATGAAATTAGATGTGATGGTGGCACACCAGGACCCTGCCACCTTCCCAGCTCCACCAGAATTTAGTTCTGGGTGGGAAGGTCCATGGTTGACCTGCCTCCCCTGCCTGCTCCTGCCTACCATGCTGCCAATTGAGGTCCTTAAGTGGCCAATTAATGGGCGGGTCTGTTGCCAAGTGGAGCGCATGGCAGCTTAAACGTGAAATCAGCTAGCCACCTCCAGAGTTGAGGAAGGGGGTCCCCCGATCAAAGGTACTCAATGCCTGATCGGGAGACTGGCTATTGGGAACTGATCCCACTAAGAGCCACCCCCATCCTTGCTGCCTTTACACCCCTTGACCCATGGCCCCCTCCCCCATAATCCCACACCCCTCCATATTACCTACTCATGGCCTGGGTTGCTCCACGACCTTGGACTCCGGTGCCTGTCCCTCCAGCAGCAGCCATAGCCACCCCAGTGGTGCTACTGAACATAAGAGCTGCCAGCCTGTTGTATTATTAACACTGAAAAATCTTCATGTCTCTGGATCTTAGGAGATGGCACATATGTTGGGAGATGCCTGTAAGGACTCTGCTTCAACAACCTGACGTTTCACAGTTTGTTTCCCAAGTCTAGTTCACGAACTAGCTGGACTGATGATTTAGAGGGCTTCAGTGGTTCTGCCTGCAATCAGTTCTTTGCTGATTATTTAAACATACAAAGACAACATGGCTGCCTCCATGTGGCTTTCCCCGTTCAAGGTCTTTTTCCAAATAAGATGGGGTAGTCATGCTGATTACGTATCCTTTGTTGTGGGATGACACATCTGGGGGTTTGAGACAGTCAATGTCTTTGTCTCAGAATGACCCATTCAATTTGATAATACCCCTTTGATTGCCTTCAGGGAAGGGCATTGACTCACATTCCCTCTTGAGACAGGGGAGTGATTCCAATCCACGAAAGAAGTCAGGTGAGACTGTGGTGATCATCTTTTGCAGCTCTTTTGTGTGCTATTTTAAAATATAAGATTAGTTTGAAGCTGAGAATAGGACATGCTGGCACTGGGCATGATAAATATTTAGCTAAAAGCAAAATACTGCGGATGCTGGAAATCTGAAACAAAAACAAAAATAGCTGGAAAAACTCAGCAGGTCTGACAGCACCTGTGGATAGGAAGACAGAGTTAACGTTTTGAGGCCACATGACTCTTCATCAGAACTAAAGAAATTAGAAATGAGATGAAATATAAGCTGTTAGAGGGGGGTAGGACAGGTGGAGCTGGATAGAGGGCCAGTGATAGGTGTAGGCAAAGAAGAGATTGCCAAGGATGTCATAGACAAAAGGACAAAGGAGTGTTGATGGTGGTGATATTAGCTAAAGGATGTACTAAAGGTGACATTAAGGATGGAAAGCGGGATGAGCAAGTGACAGATGGCCCTAGTGGGGGTGGGGTAGGGGGAAAGGATCAAAATAGGCTAAAAGATGGAGATAAAACAATGGATGGGAATAAATTTTTAAAAATTAATAGAAATATGTGGAAAAAGAAAATATATTTAAAGAATATATAAATTGTTAGAAAAAGGGAGGATCGGAAAGGGGATGGGGATGGAGGAGCGAGTTCATGATCTGACATTGTTGAACTCACTGTTAAGTCCGGAAGGCTGTAAAGTGCCCAATAGGAAAATGAAGTGCAGTTCCTTCGGTTTGCGTTGAGCTTCACTGGAACATTACAGCAGGCCAAAGACGGACATGTGGGCTTGAGAGCAGGGTGGTGTGTTGAAATGGCAAGCAACAGGGAGGTCTGGGTCATGCTTGCGGACAGACCGAAGGTGTTCTGCAAAGCGGTCACCCAGTCTTACAATATTTAGCTAGTAGCTGACTGGGGGCTTATGACACTTATCCCCTTATGAATCTTCCCTCCTAGCTATATCTTCCACCACTCATCCCATCATGATAATGAGATGTTTGCCTTGGACCTACTTGTCTGGCACATTTGGCCCCTTTGAACATCTCTTCCATCCCTTTCAACTCTCGTTGAAAATCACCATTCTTTACCATCCTCCCAAGTACAATAGAAATTGTCTCACTGAGATAGCTTCACCACTTTCCTCCCTCAACCTCTGCACCAAAAAACTTCTCATCCTCAGTGATTGCAACCTTCATCTTAACTCATCATGCTTTCTCTCCTCTGAGTTCACTACTTTCTTTTCCTTCTTAAAACTCTCCCTACATGTTAACTTCATAGTCCATATCCACTGCCACCCCCTTGGCCTTAGCATTTCACATGGTCTTCCTAGTCCCATCATACCAATCACAGATTAGACCATCTCTCAACAGTTCCATGTGTCCTTCTCGCTCACATCCTCCTTACATGTTCTACCCTCACTTCCTGCTGTATTTGCCTCTGGAAAAAAAACTATCCCCAATTCACTTGCAATTGCACTCTCAAGATCCCAACTGGCTAGCCTTTGATCCTCCTTTCATCACAACATTTCTGCAGCTAATGATTTGCTCAACTGCATTCTCATCTCCACCTTTGATGTCCTAGTCCCCAATAAAAAACATTACCCTCTCTCTCCCTGGCCATTCCCCTGGTATGGCCCTTATCTCTCTTCCTTTAGGCCCAAGGGATGGAGGGTTGAAAGGATATGGCAGACAACTGGTTTAGCCATCCATTGCCAGATATAGTTGGACTACATAAAACAATATCAAGTCCTGCTTTCTTCTGTTAACACTATTGCTTTTCCAGGATCCTCCATTATCCATTCTACAGGTTACATCCTCAGCCAGTATACGAAGGCAGTGGTGTAGTGGTAATATCATTGGTACTGGTAACATAGTGACCCAAGATAATACTTTGGGGATATGAGTTCAAATCCTACCATGACAACTGCTGAAGTTTAAATTTAATTAATAAATCTGGAATTAAGAGCAAGTTTCAGTCATGGTGACCATAAAATGATTGTTGTAAAAATCTATATGGTTCAGTAATCCACTTTAGGGATGGAAATCTGTTGTCCTTAGACATGGCCTTTTAAATAGCCTGGCAACTACTCAGTTGTATCAAACCGCTAAAAATTCAGAATCAACATCAAACTAGGCGCCAGAAGCGTCAACAGCAAACCCAGCCCTTTCAAACCTGCAAAGTCCTCCTTATTAACGTCCTATGGCTTGTGCCAAAATTTGGAGAGCTTTCCCACAGACAAGTCAAGCAACAGCCTGACATTGTCATACTCATAGAATCATTCCTTACAGACAATGTCCCAGACAACCATCACCATTCCAGGCTATATTCTGGTCCAACGACAGGAGATCTATTAAAGGTGGCAGCACAGTGATATACAGTTGGGAGGGAGTTACCCTGGTAGTCCTCAATATTGAACTGGACCCCATGAAGTCTCATGGCATCAAGTCATGAAGTGGATCATAATCCTTGCCCCTTTTTCAGACATACTCCTTGGATGATCATTCTCACTTAAGGTTGAGAAAGACAGACGTCACAGATACTTAAATGGGTTTGAATAACTGATCTAACTCTCCCTGAAGGAAAGGAGCCACCAGAGAATATTACCGAACTCTAGATAGCCTTTTAAACAAGTTTTAGCTAGATTATAACAAACCGGATATTATAAGGGTCCGGGCATCTCTCCTCAACAATGTACATCTCCACAGAAGAGTGTGTGAAGTTGGGTTTTTGAGTTTGGATGCAGAAGACTATATGAGACAATATACTTCCTAAATTATATTACATTTTATTAAAGAACTGAACATGCAATTCACTTTTGATGGTAATGGCAACATTGATAGTTCTAGGAAAATAAAGCATCATCTGGCTTATCATACAGAATCCAAGTCTTATTAATGTTACAGAGAGATACTTAAGACATCCATCAACATTTGAAGTAAAATGCACCTCAAATCTCTGAGTAGAAAACTATTGAGCTTAGTGAGATATCTCTATCCTAATTAAGGGGAGAACTACCATCGCTACACTACAACAGTTATGCTGGAGTGAACCCAACAAATCTAAAAATCCTACTGTTATAAAAGCAAAAAACTGCAGATGCTGGAAATCCCAAACAAAAATAAAAATAAAAATACCTGGAAAAACTCAGCAGGTCTGACAGGATCTGCGGAGAGGAATACAGTTAATGTTTTGAGTCCGTATGGCTCTTCAACAGAACTAAGTAAAAATAGAAAAGAGGTGAAATATAAGCTGGTTTAGGGGGGTTGGGACACGTAGAGCTGGATAGAGGGCCAGTGATAGGTGGAGATTGCCAAAAGATGTCATAGACAAAAGGACAAAGAGGTGTTGACGGTGATGATATTAGCTAAGAAATGTGCTAATAGGTGACATTAAGGGTAGAAAGCAGGACAAGCAAGGTACAGATAGCCCCGGTGGGGGTGGGGTGGGGGGAAGGGATTGAAATAAGCTAAAAGGTAGAGATAAAACAATGGATGGAAATACATTTAAAAATAATGGAAATAGGTGGGAAAAGAAAATTCTATATAAATTATTGGAAAAAAGGATGTTCGAAAAGGGGGTGGGGTTGGAGGAGAGAGCTCATGATCTAAAATTGTTGAACTTAATATTCAGTCGGGCAGGCTGTAAAGTGCTTAGTTGGAAGATGAGGTGCTGTTCCTCCAGTTTGCGTTGAGCTTCACTGGAACATTGCAGCAGGCCAAGGACGGACATGTGGGCATGAGAGCAGGATGGAGTGTTGAAATGGTAAGCGACAGGGAGGTCTGGGTCATGCTTGCGGACAGACTGAAGGTGTTCAGCAAAGCGGTCACCCAGTCTGTGTTTGGTCTCTCCAATGTAGAGGAAACCGCATTGGGAGTAGCGAATGCAGTAGACTAAATTGATGGAAGTGCATATGAAATTCTGCTTCACTTGAAGGGAATATTTGGGCCCTTGAACGGTGAGGAGAGGGGAAGTAAAGGGGCAGGTGTTGCACCTTCTGCGGTTGCATGGGAAGGTGACTCGCCAGACCTAGGGTTTATCGCTCAAGAGTCTCCTATTTAGAGATGAGTGAGAGGCAATGCCGTGGATATCTGCACTTATCCTGAGATCTGGTAGATCACACATGCCATATCCTTAATGAAGACCTGATGCCACATGGAGTTGGAGGGTTTCCCCTGCCCATGGCTTTGAAGGTGATCGCAGCACTCAATTTCTTGGCCTCTGATTCTTTTCAAGGATCAACAGGCAACCTGTGTGGCATCTCTTAAGTCCGCAACACATTGATGCATGAAGGAGGTCACAGAAGCCCTTTACAGGAAGGCCCATCACTATGTCAGGTTTGCTCTGGACGAAGATAGCCAGGCTGTGAGATTCACTGGCTTCGCCACCATCTCAGACTTCCCAAGAGTAAAAGGTGCAATAGCCTGCACCCATGTAGCTATACAGGCTCCATGGCAGCAGGCCCACAAGGGCTATCATTCCATCAATATACAACTGGTGTGTGATCACCGGAAGCACATACTGTACTTTTGTGCACGCTGACCTGGGACTCCATGACTACTACAACCTGAGTCACTCCCAGGTGCCTGAGATTTTTGAGGGACCATTACGTCTGCAGGCGTGGCTGCTTAGGGATAAGGTTTAACGTGCTGGCTGATGACACCGGTGCATCACCTTCAGAGTCGTTCTGAGGAGAGGTACAACACTACTCACAGTTCCACACATTCCCTTATAGAGCAGAACTCAGGGCTTCTGAAGATGCGTTTCAGATGCTTGGACCGCTCAGGTGGTTCATGACAATACACTTCTCATAGGGTTTTCTTCATGATCGCAATGTGTTGTACCCTTCACAATCTGGCAATGCAAAGAGGTGAATCCTTGCCAGAGAATGAACTGCAGAAGGATGTGAGCTCATCAGAGGATAAAGGTCCGGAGGCCCAAGAACCTCAGGAGGCAACTGAGGGTCAGTATGAGCGTGATCATGCCATGGAAGAAGGAAGACGTGGGAGACGTGCCTGTGATATGTTAATCACTGGCAGGTTCTAGGAAGAGTAAAGTCAAGTGAGGAAATATGGCCACCTCTCGTCTAGCCCTCAATGCCTTTCTCTTTCAGCTTAGGGGGCAGAATTTTGCCCTTGTCGGGCGGGCTTGGTGGGGGCAGGCGGGAGCTGTCGGGAAGCCGACCGCCACCCGCAATTGGGGCCAGACAGCAGTTTCACACTGGCGAGCCAATTAAGGTCCACCCAGTGTGAACGCCGGCTGGAGAACCTCCGAGGATGGCCGGCGAGGGCGGGGGCCTGTTGTCCACTGGGATCAATGGTGACATAGCGGCTGGTTCAAAAACAGCACAGACAGCCCCAGAGAGGCTGCCTGCATCAGAGTTGCAGCAGCGACAAGGCTGCAAATGAGGATGCAGCGACCAGGCAGGGTGTGAGGTTGGCTGGGCACCCGGCCCCCAGTTTGTCCGATGAGTGCCTCGCCACCCTCCTTGAGGAGGTAGCTGCCAGAAGGGACACTCTTCTGGCACCTTGTCCCCAGAGATGGGAGGTGGAGGCCACCGCACCTTACAAAGGAGGCATGGGAGGAGGTGGCAACACTGGTGAGAAGCCATGATGTGGTGCAGTGCACCTGGGTGTAGTGCCGGAAGCACTTCAATGACCTGCTGCGCTCAGGAAGGGTGAGTACCATGTTGGCATGTGTCAGTATGTTGAATTGTTTTGGGCTGCCCATCCCCTTGTGGAATTCATTGGTGTTTGAGTTCAAGTGCCAACTGTCAATCACGGCAAAGCTGGCCAAGGAGCTGAGCCCTGGCTGCTTTTACTGAGTGCCTTGCACCTCGAGGGCCACGACTCGGATCTGCCCTGCAAGGTGCTCCTTATCTGTGGTTCGCCAGGCTGCAATGGCGCTGCAGGTAGAGAGTGGACTAATCAATGCTCCTCTGTCCTTTTGGGAGAAAACATCCCATAACAATGCTGAGAGGTCACGGTCTGGCGGACGACACCCACACCTCCTCATCCTCTCCCAGTACGAGCAGGAGGTCTTGGAGCTCGAGGGGCGCTATGCACCTCGGTCAAGCGGCCCCGGTGAGACAAAAGGTAAGAGTGCAGTGCACTGAGGTGATAATTTCGGCTTGTGCAACCATTCTAGCGTAGTCTCGATGTGAGCCTCGAACCTGAAGTCCCCATTGATCATTGAAAGACGAGGGCACCATGATGCAGGTCTCCGTTGTCTCACCAGGGTTCCTGGCATGCATAGTGACAGTGTGATGACTTTAACTAATGACATGTCCTCCTTCTTCCTTTTAGGTTTGCCAGCAGGCGTTCGCTCTCTGGCTCTCTGGATGCTGGAGAACCACCATACTCCCCAAGCACTACATCACACCCACTCTCTGAGCCAGGCACCAGCGCAGATACCAGCATCTCGGTGGGCATTAATTCGGTGGCAAGTATCTCAGTGGACATTGGCGAGGGCACTTCACGCTCACTTGAGGTGCAGGCAGAGACAGAGAGTGTCCAGGGTGCTGGCAGTCAGAGGGCTGCTGGAGACCAGGACAATGCTCAGTCGTAGGCTGATGATGGGCCTCTGAAGTCGTCCATTAAGCAGCAGATGCTGGACGTCCAGCGGGGTGTGTGGGAGGGTCTGGCTGAGATCCAAGAGAGCATGCATGCCATAGTCTCCGTTGTGGAGGAGTTCCTGTGGAGCGTGAGCACTGCCTTAACCCTCATGGCCAAGCAGAGTGCCTCCTCCATGGAGAGCTTGGCAACTCTCATGGAGATGCTGCCCCAGGAGCAGAATCAGGAGTTCCTGGGGTTGCGCTCGGACCTGCATGCCCTCACACAGGCACTGACCTCAGCTGGTCAGTGTTTATGTGTGAGATGGATGGGGCACCCAGCATCCCAGCTAGGTGCCAGTCCATCAATGGTGAGCAGGGAGTTCCACAGTGACGTCACGTTCTCCTCACTGTGCTCTGTGCTCCTCTTCTGGCGCACTATTGGATTCTTCATCTTGGGCCTGTGCAGCTATGTTAACATCCCCTTCCTCCAGTGGCTCCCCCCTTGCCAGTGCAAGATTGTGGAGAGCACAGCATGCAACCACTATCAGTGACACCCACTCTGGGAGGCAGTGCGCCTCCTGAACGGTCTCGGCATTGGAAGCGCATCTTGAGAAGACCTTTGGTTCTCTCTACCACCACTCTTGTGGAGGCATGGCTCTTGTTGTACTGCTGCTCTGCCTCTGTTCTTGGGTGGCGGAAAGGCATCATGAGCCACCTTTTAAATTGAAAGCCCTTGTCACCCAGCAGCCATCCATCTAGCTGGGCTGGAGCACTGAAGAGCCTCGGCACCTGGGAGTGTCTCAGGATAGATGCTTCATGGGAGCTGCCAGGGTACCATGCACAGACTTGCAGAATTTGCATCCTGTGGTTAAACACTATCTGAACTTTCATAGAGTGGAATCCCTTCCTGTTAACGAAGGCACCCGGCTGACCCACTGGTGCCTTGATGGCCACATGTGTGCAGTCGATGGCACCCTGGATGCAGGGGAACCTAGCAATAGCTGCAAAACCTCTGGCTCACCCAGCCTTGCTGGCCTTGTCCATACGGAAATTAATGAAATGATTGAAAGTCAATACCTGCCTGAACAAAGCATCTGTCACCAGCTTGATACAACTACGGACAGCTGATTGGGAGAGTCCACACTGATCCCCTACTGAGTCCTGGAAAGAGCCGGAGGCATAGGAGTTGAGGCCACTGTGACCTTCAGAGCCACTGGCATGGGCTGTCCACCCATACAGTCAGAGATGATCTCAGGCCCGATCATCTGACAAATGGAGGTCATGGTCTCCCTGGAGAGACAGAGCCTCCTTCAGCATTGCACGTTGGACATATTGAGGCAGCTGCATCACTGCCTGGAGACCCTGGCAGCAGGATAGTGGCATCTTCTGTTGCCTCTTCTGCCTTGGGCTACCTGCTGACCTTCCGCCCCTTGTGCCTGTCCCTCTCTTCCCACAGGTCGCTCCCCTGGAAGCTGCTTTGGGACATGTGGCCTCCTCTTCCTTTTGCCCCCCTGTTCCTCTTCAGAGGAGCTGCTTCCAGCGGAGACCACAATCCCCATTACCAGGGTAAGGGAAGGCTGTCTGATACATGAAAGGGTCCACATGGTCCAAATCCTAAGGGGGCCTGGAAGACATCACTGAGTCCAGAAATGAAGCCTAGAAATTCTAAGAATGAAGCCCCGATCAGAGATTAAGCTGACACGTACTAACAAGCTGCAAGTTATTTCCAAAACTTCTCACTACTCACATTGACAATGCTGCTGACCCTTCTTATCCTGCCCATGGTTGAGGTTTTGCACATTGTGGGCTGCCTGCCTGCCCGTTTTGCCCATGCGATGAGTGAAAAATCACATGGGCAAAATTAAATTGCCATCAGTTGGGTTGTCAAGGGCCTTAACGGACCTCTTAGTTAATGGTAGGTGTGGCTCTAACTTCTTCGCATGCCTGCCGAGCAAAATATTGCTTGAATGCGCGATGACATCGGGACACTTGCCCATCGTCATCATGCATCATTTTATGCTCATCCGGGTCGGGTGTGCACCCGCCCGATAAGCAAAAGATTGAACAAGCAAAAAGAGCAAACAATGGAGCAGCCTGTCCACGTTCTGTCTGATGTCATGGCTCCGACATGTGAGCACCTTGAGGTCACCATGGGAAGGCTGGCAACCACTATGGAAACCTTGGTCCAGCAGATCTTGCTGGGTTTGTGCTCGGCCCTGCACTCCATGGCCACACACCCTGGTGGGCACCATCAGGATGTAGGCGATATAGGGACAAGGCATCTTGACCCCCCTCCAGGTGTCCCATCTCCTGCAGGAGTCAGGGCGCGGCCCTCAGGCATCAACAGAGAGGATAGGTGTCAGCTGAATACCCCGGGGGCCTCCTCTCAGGACACTACAAGGGTGTGCAGCCACACACAACCCCCTATGCCTGTGACTCCCATCTACTCCAGCTTCTCAGGCCACTGAGGATGGTTTTGTCGCTGAGCAGGTGACCCTTATCAGGGTATTTTGCTTGGCAGGCCATGCCTGCCATTAACTAAGAGGCCAGCTAAGGCCCTTGACAACCCATCATCCAACCACTTGGAGTGAGATCGAATCCTACATTCACACTTGCCTCATTAATCACCAGGCCATGATCTTTGCTTTGGTCCCTGGGGCCCTGTGAGTTCACTCTGGGAACTGACAGCCCTCTTTGGAACAAGAGTGATGCAAGAGAAGACTTGAAGCCTTCGCCATCATATAACGATGCAAACACTGCTGCAGCTGAGATGTGGTCATACCTAGGGATCTCCTCCTCCCATGCATGTCTTTTCTTCTGACACTATCACTGAGGAGACACAAATGCAGCTAGAATATCAATGCTGATGAGTTGCCCTCACTCAGTTGTGTTCCTTGAAGAAGAAGGGTTAGAAACACTTACATCATACACTTCCAATAAAGATTTAAACACATCTTCCTGACATCTCACAAGGGGTGCGGATATTAGTTCAACTGAGGTTGACATCACAGGAATGTGAATCTCCTAGTGGGACACTATCACTGAGTGGGAGGAAGGCTAAACCTCGACATAAGAGGACTTCAAAGCACAAAATCACAATGCCTTCAGTTGACAGGGACTTTCACGTAACTCTCAAATGTATTAACAAAAGTGCAATTTATTTACATGTCTAGCGGACCCATAACCCAAAAATGACATCAATTTTTTAAAATTTGCCTAACTCTAGCGCTACACCCAGGTGCAGCTCCGGCATCCACAGCAGAGGTGGAGCCAGCCTGCTAACTGTTACGTCCTGGTGTCTGTGATGACCTTGGCAGATACCCTGTGGCAACCTGTGGCCTGGAAGACCCCAGCCTGATAAGGGTCAACTGCTCAGAGACAGAAGTACCCTCAGCGGCCTGAGAAGCTGGAGTAGATGGGAGTCACAGGCAGAGGGGGCTGTGTGTGGCTGCACATCTTTGCCCGATGTTGTTGCATCTTCAGCATAGATTTGGAGGCCGCTTCCAGAGGCTCAGAATTTGACTCGGGCTGAGCTGGTGGCTGGTCTCCAGCAGCCTCCAGGTGCTGGTGACCTGGACTGTCCCTGCCTCTGACTGCTACGGGGAGGTGTCAGTGAGGTGTTCCCCAGAAAGTGAGCCCGAGTCTAATCTACAGCTTTGCTCCACTGACATGTGTGTTCTGAGCTGGTGGAGAGTGAGTGTGAGTGTCATGACAGTTCTTCTGGAGCTTCCTCCTCAGATGAGCCTGGGAGCTCACACTGGTTGTGCTGGAATGGCTTGGGGTCCTCGATCTGCTGCTGCCGAGAAAATAGAAAATAGAATTTCAGCTTATGAGCCTGTGTTAGGTAAGATTGCATGTGACTCACTGTGAATTTGATGAAGTGACTGTGATCCGTGCTGGGTTAGTGGGAGAGGCTTACCTCCCCTTCCCCACAGGAACGACTCCTGTCCTCCCCAGCCAGTTTGGCTGCAGCCTTCTCAAACTCATTGAGGGTGATGATGTTGACTGTCCCTTCCCTGGCCTGGGCTCTCTTGTGCCTGTTGTGCGTCAGCTTGACCTGTATGAAGAAAGAAAGGCATGCGATAAGAAGGGATGGAGCAGAGGCTGGGTGAGATGTAAATAACATATATTTTTATATCTCTTGGACTGTGGATTAAAATTACAATGGCTGTAGTTTGAAGGACATGTCTACTGGAACAGTGTGAGGATATATACAATATTACTGTCCTGCACAGAGTGTGCCATGAAAGACAGGATGGTGTCAAGGAGGAGTCTGGTCTAATGGGGAACTGTCTGGCAACAACGTTTTAATTGGCTTTTGACCAGTTGACCAGGGTTTGTGTGAGAGCAGTTCAGCAGAATAGCTCCTAGCCTGAAAGGAAAAAGACCTAAAACTTCCCTTTCTCCTGTGTGTGTCAGACTCTAGTAATTCTATAATAATAGCTAGCTGTCTTTTTCTCCTCATATCTCTTTAACATGCATTGTTCTGAAAACCCCTGTCAAGAGGCAAAGGGCAAAATCACTATTAGATACATTGAAAGGCAAGCGCTCAACCAGTGAACTAAAGACTGAAAGTGCTGGAAGACCACCTCATGTCATCAACAAAGAACTGAAAGGAATTTGGAAGGTATCAATCAAAATCAACCCATTGAATCTTGTACTCTGGAATTGGTGCTATTTAACTGTTTTATCCCATTCTGAAAATCCATGTTTTTGTGTGTCTTGTGTGCCTTGTACGTGTGTGCATGAGAATTTAAGAAGGGGTAGAGTTTAGGTTATAGAGTTAGAAATGAGCAGTTCATATTTCTTTCTTTTGCCACTGGTTAAAGACAATTTGTTTACTAAACAGTTATTTACTTATTATGTTTACAAACATGGTGCTTGTATTCAGATAACCTAAATTAAACAATTACGTGCATTGATCAAACTTTTTCATATTTGTTGTAGCTCGAGGGCAGTGGGGCATGATGTTGCAGTGCACTATCCCCAGTGAGTCGTGACAAAGTTTGGGGATTCGGGTCTGGGATATTTTGGAATAAAAGACAATGATGACTTGGATGTAGATTTAGTAAGTAATAAAAGCTATAAGGAAACACCAGATTTGCACTATCAAAACTAAGATGGCACTGGAAACTACTAAACCTTCCCTGCAAGTGGAAGAGATGTTCCTGACAATTTTACAAGGGATCCCAAAAGCCAGGTTAATCGAATTGGCAAGTAAGTTAAGAGTAGGATTGCCTGCCAAAGCAAGGAAGGCACGGATGGCACAGCATTTGAAATTGGAAAGAATACCCAAGAGACCAAGTTCCCCAAGGGGTGGTTCACTGGAATGGGCTCAAATTCAGTTGCAAGTAAAAAAAAATTGAAACTAGAGGCAGCAGGAAAAGAAAAGGAAAAAGAAAGGGCATTCCAACCGGAACAGGCAGAAAGGGCAGAGAAAGAAAAAGAAAAGGAAAGAGAGAGCATTTCAAAGGGAGTTAGAAATGACAAAGTTAGAAAAGAAGAGAAGAGAAAGAGAGATAATCCCATCTTAAAATGCTGGCAGTTATAAAAGAGACACCAGTAGAGGAGGCAGAACTTAATTTCAGATCAACATCCAGTGGGGAGATATTTAAATTTGTACAAGTTCTCCCAAAATTTGAGGAAAGGGATATTGACACATTCTTTACTTCATTTGAGAAGATAGCTAAACAGATGAAAGGAAAACTGGACATTGCCCATGCAGAGCAAATTGACTAGTAGAGCATAGAAAATTTACACTTCACTGTCACAGGACGTTTCTAGGGAGTATGATGTGGTGAAAAAGATCATTTTGAGTGCATATGAGTTGGTCCCTGAAGCATACAGACAAAAGTTTTGAAATTTAAGGGAACAGCCTGTGCAAACTTACATTAAATTTGAAAGGATTAAGCAAAGTACTTTTGACAGGTTGATACAAGCATTAGGAGTTGAAATTACCTATGAAGTCCTCAGAAAGACCATTCTCTTGGAAGAATTTAAAAATTCCCTATCTTCTGTAATAAGAATCCATGTTGAAGACCAAAGGGTTGCAACTGCTAGACAGGCAGCAGTAATGGCTGATGATTATGAGCTGATCCATAAAACTAAACCTTCTTCCATCAACCCCATAAATTTTAAAAGGAAAGAAAGTGTGAGAATGAAAGGAAGGTAAGTAGCCAGGGTAAAGAATGGGTAGCTGGGAATACCTTGAGATCTCCTCCCTAGATCAGGAAGGAAGGTACTGAGAGTGGAGGTGAAACTCAAAGGTCTAAATGTTTCTATTGTAATAAAGTGGGACACATTCATTCAGAATGCTGGAAGTTGCGAAGGAAGCCAATGGGACATATTGGAGTACATAAGAGTGAGTCTGAAAAGAGAACTAAAAAAAATGCCACGGATCAAATTGTAGCTTTAACTACAAATAAGGGACTGGAGGTAAATACTGCTGTGAATGCAGGTGAAGTGAATAAGGTAGATGAGAGATATAAAGGGGTTTTTGTCTAAAGGAAAGATAACCCCCTTTTCATCTCATTAAGCAGCTAAACCCATAACTATATTAAGAGATATAGGAGCTACTCAAACTCATTTGCTAGAGAAGGACTTAGTTTTCTCTCCCGAGAGCTCAATGGAAGCAAAAGCATTGGTAAACAGGATAAGTGGAGAGCATATCCTGGTTCCATTGTACAAAGCACAATTGGAGTGTGATTTGTTGACTGGATCGATGGTTGTAGGAGTGGTTAAGAAATTATTCATGGATGAAGTTGGGGAATGATTCGGCAGGAGTGAAGGTTATAGCTTCATCCATAATTACAGAAAGTCCAAGAGTAGCTAAAGAGACAGAGCAGTGGCCAAACAAAGTCCTTCACCAGAGGTCAAATTAATACCACGAGCAGATGTTAGAGTAGCCGAAACTTTCTTTAAGCATGAGGATAATTCAAAGGAAGTGTTTGGCTTGTCTTCATTAATTGAGGCTCAGAAAGCAGATCCAGAGTTAAACAAGTTAGTACAGTCAGCTCACACTGAAGCTGAGTCTGAAGGAGTTCCAGAATGCTACTACATTAAAAACTGAGTTCTGATGAGGAAGTGGAGACACCCACACAGACCTGAGGATGAGGAATGGACCGGTTGTTAACCAGATAGTGGTACTGCCCAAATATTGTAAGGAGATATTGCGAATAGTACATGAAATTCCTATGGCAGGACATGTAGGAATATGGAAAACCCAAGCATCAATAAACAGGCATTTTACTTTGCTAAGACTTCATAAGGACGTAGTGCAATTTTGTAAAATGTATCATACATGTCAGGTAGTAGGTAAACCTCAACATGTAATCAAACCAGCACCTTTAATACCCATACCAGTTTTTGAGGAACCATTCAGTCGGGTATTAGTAGATTGTGTATAGAACTATTACCCAAAATGAAAGCAGGACATCAGTATATTCTTACAATCATAGATATGACAACCCAATTTCCAGAAGCTATTCCTTTAAGTACAATTACAGCTAACGTGGTAGTGGAAAAGTTAACTCAGTTTTTCACTGGATATGGTCTACCAATTGAAATACAATCCAACCAAGGTTTTAACTTCATGTCTAAGATTTTCCTCGACATAATTAACAGTTTGGGTATCAAACAAATAAAGATTATTGTCTATCACCCACAGTCACAGGGAACCTTAGAGAGATACCATCAGACTCTCAAAACCATGATTAAGACCTATTGCTATAAATATGCAAAGTTTGGGACAAAGGATTAGATTTTTTACTATTTGCTACCAGAGATTCTCGAAATGAATCTACTGGATTTAATCTATTTGAATTGATCTTTGGCCATGAAATAAGAGATCCATTAAAAGTGATTAAGGAAAAGCTCCTAAAGTAGGAAGACAGATCCTCCATGTTGGATTACATGTCCATGTTTCTAGAAAGACTCACAGGAGCATGTAAAGCAGCACAGGAGCATTCAAAAATTTCCCAAGCAAAAATGAAAGAATGGGCAGACAAACCTGCTACAACTTGAATGTTACAAGCAGGAGATTAAGTATTGGTATTATTACCTTTGCAGGGTGAACCCCTGAAAGTGAAATTCGATGGCCCTTACAAGGTGGTTAGGAAAGTTAGTAAAGTGGCTTATTTGATAGATAAGTGTAGGAAGTGTAGGAAGAATAAATGGTTATGTCACATAAATATGTTGAAGTAATATCATCACAGGGAGAATGATGGGAAAGAGCAAGTATGCCAGGTGGTAGGAGTAATGGAGGATGACAGAGACTAAGAGTAAGATAGAGGGAGAAGTAGACAGTGCACAGAGTGAACCTCTTACAATTTGACTAACCGATGTGAAAGTATTGGGACAGTTAGATACTGTGTTCTTATATTTAGAGGAACGACCGCAGGAAGATCTAATAAGGTTATTTAGGAAGTATAAGGGAATTTGAAGGAATACACCTGGGTGTACTACGTTGGCTAGACATGATGTGAACATAGGAGACTCAGTACTGATAAAACAGCACCCTTATCGGCTGAGCCCAGAGAAACAAGCTCAGGTACAAACAGGGATCCAATATATGCTGAAAAATCAATTGATTGAGCCGAGCTGAAGCAACTGGAGTTCACTGGTAGTGGGGTTCCTAAACCAATGGATCAACTAAATTTTGCTTAGACTACTGGAAAGTGAATGCAGTAACGAAGACAGATTCGTACCCAATTCCTCAGTTAGTAGGTTGCGCTGATAGGGTTGACAGTGCCTCATTTATTTCTAAAATTGATCTGTTAAAGGGGTACTGGCAAGTACCATTAACTTCAAGGACTAAAGAAATATTCGCCTTTGTTACATCAAATGGATTGTATCAATGTCGAGTTATGCCATTTGAGTGTAAAAAAGCTCCAGCTATATTCCAGAGACTTATGAATCAAGTCGTAGCTGAAGTAAATAACTATGTTTTATTTAGATGATGTCGTAATATATAGTAAAATATGCGAAGAACAATTAAAGCAATTAGGGGACCTGTTTAAGCAATTGCAGTTGGCTGGTTTAGTCATAAATCTAGCCCAAAGCAAATTTGCAAAAGCAAGGATAATTTACCTAGGTCACATTGTAGGACAAGGGCAAGTGTTGCCAAGAACAGCAAAAGTGAACACTCTAATAGAATTCCCCATTCCTAAAACTAAATGAGAAATCATGAGGTTTTTGGGAATGTGTGTGTTTTATAGGAAGTTTGTGCCTAACATCAGCACAATAACTGTACCTCTCACCAATTTGTTAAGAAAACAGGGAAAAGCGGTATGGTCAGCAGAATTACAAGCAGCCTTTGAAGAGTTGAAGAGTTAATAAATGAACCAGTGCTAGCCACCCCTGACTTTACCAAACCTTTTAAAATGGCAATTGATGCTAGTGACTTTGGGGTAGGTGCAATCTTATTACAAAATGATAAATTTGAGAATGAGAAGCTGATGGGGTACTTTTTCAAGAAACTAAATCAATATCAGAGGAAGCAGTCTAGAGTAGAAAAAGAAACTCTAGACTGTTTTTGTATCTTCAACACTATGAAATTTATGTCTGACACGATAATAAAGAAACATTTATTTACACTGACCATAATCCACTGGCGTTCATTGAAAAATTTAAAACTTGAAATGTGAGACTTTTTAGATGGACTCTATTGTTTCAACTATTCAATGTAAAGATAGTTCACATTGCCGGTAAAGATAATATAATCGTGGAATCATTGTCCCGGGTGTAAAATACTAAAATAAGTTAAGGGGGTAAGAAATGTTCAAGGTTGTATAAGGGGGAGAAAGGATGAATTGAAGTAAGTCTCATGTTTTGTTATCCATGTGTCACATACTTTGTGATGAAATGCATTTTTGAAATGGCGTTTCATCTCTTTTAAGGGTGGAGGCATGTAAAGAACATATCTTTTTATTCTGTTGGACTGTGGATTAAAATTACAATGGCTATAGTTTGAAGAACATGTCTGCTGGAATAGTGCGAGGGATATATACCATGTTGCTGTCCTGGAACAGAGTGTGCCATGAAAGACAGGATGGTGCTGAGGAGAAGTCTGGTCTAATGGGGAACTGTCTGGCAACAACATTTTAATTGGATCTTGACCAGATTACCAGGGTTTGTGTGAGAGCAGTGCAGCAGAATAGCTCCTAGTCTGAAAGGAAAAAGACCTAAAACCTCTCTTTCTCCTATGTGTGTAAGATTCTAGTAATTCTATAATAATAGCTAGCTGGCTTTTTCCCCTCATATCTCTATAACCTGCTATTGCTCTGAAAACCCCTGTCAAGAGGCAAAGGGGAAAATCACTATTACAGACATTGAAAGGCAAGTGCTCAAACAATGAATTAAAGACTGAAAGTGTTGGAAGACAACCTGATGTCATCAACAAAGAATTGAAAGGAATTTGGAAGACATCAATCAAAATCAAGACATCGATCAATGATCAAATCCTGTACTGCAGAATTGTTTTATCCCATCCTGAAGATCCATGTTTTTATGTGTCTTATGTGCCTTATACGTGTGTGTATAGGGATTTAGGAAGGGGTAGAGTTTAGATTATAGAGTTAGAAGCTAGCAGTTCATATTTATTTCTTTTGCCACTGGTTAAAGACAATTTGTTCAATAAACAGTTATTCACTTATTAAGTTTACAAACCAGGTGCTTGAATCCTGTTAACCTAAATTAAACAATTAGGTATGTTGATCAAACTTTTTCACATTTGTCATGGCTGGGGGACCAGTGGGGCTTGATATTGCAGCACATTATCCCCAATGAGTCGTGACAGTGATTAGCCCTCCCCAGAAGGGCCAGAGGATGGAGCATGAACAACATGACAGATGGGATGGTGATGAAGCGAGAGTCATGGTAAGTGAACGATTGTTGATATGTATCCCCTGCTTATGGTTGCGCAAGACCCCTGAAGAGATTAGCCATTTGAGTGCATGATGCCATGATGAGAGTTTGATATTGGAGGGCGTTGAAGGATTGACTTATGCTGGCAGAGCGGATGAGATCATTCATCCTATTCCTGCACTGGGTGACACTTCTGGCATGGGTGCCAACCATGCTGACCTGCTCCACGACGGTCTCCCGGAGAGGTGAGGCTTCTGTGCTTCCAGAAGCCATCTCTGGGATACAGCACTTGTGGATGTGCCTGCGCCCCTCTGATCAAGACCTGGAGGGCCTGCCGCATGAAGCGGGGTGCTGCCTTCCTGTTCAGGCTCTGGACCTTCCTCTTCTGGCTGTCATACATCTCTGGTGGGCTGGAGAGAGTGAGATTGTGTGTTGGACTGGTCTTTAAATGTGGCGCCTGGACCTTCAAACCCAGCAGCTGATGGCGGCCACACGAATCAACTTCTGACCTACCAAGTAATTTGGACCAATACATGCCTTTGAATAATTAATAAGTCTCCAAATGCAGAATCGAGTGTGAGTTCCCACCATTCCAGACAGCGGGGTGCTGCCAAAACCGCCCACCAAACCGCTTTGTTTCATTTAAGGAAAATTCCACCCATTGAATCTGACAGACAAGTGTCTTGCTCAAATCAAGTAAATTATGGAACAAGATGCAACACTTCAAGTGCTGCAGAATATAATGATGAAAGGATGACCTTAAAGCATCAGTAGGATACACCTATTGCTATGGGTTAGTATTGAGCATACAGGACATCCAATGATTGCCCAAGATGACATCTTGTACAAAGGAACTAGAGTCATCATCCCTCAGGAGATGAAGCAAAGAGATGCTGAAGCCCATCCACGCAAGCCATCAAGAAATCAAGTCTAGTCTAAGGAAGGCAAGAGAAGTGCTCTACTGGTCAAATATGAGCAATGAGATCAAGGACAATATCAGCCAGTGTAATGGTTGTAATGCACATTAAGCTAAGCAAGCTAAAGAGCTGCTCATGACTCATGACATTCCAGACAGACTATGGATGCAGCTTGGAGTAGATATCTTCGCTCTCTATGGAACTGACTATCCCATCACCATTGATTACTATTAAGACCGCTGGGAGTTAGACAAGCTGATGTTGATGACCACCAGTGAAATCAGGAATGCTGTTTAGGCATTCCTGACATTGTGGTGAGTGGCAATGACCCTCATTTCACGAATGAAGAATTCAGGCGCTTTGTAAATGATTGGGAAATTCAGCACTACACATCATCTTTGCACTATCCCAAGCAAATGGAAAGGCCGAGGCAGCAGTAAAAATTGCCAAAGGGATTGTCAAAAAATCAAATAGATCTGGCACAAATCTGCATAAAGCAATCCTAGAGTGGAGAAACACACCGACTGAAGGAATGGAAAAAAGTTCAGTTCAGCAAATAATGCAGCGTCACTCCCAAGCTACCCTTCCAATACCTAAGAAACCTCTGAAACCAGAAGTGGTAACAGGCATGAATAGCAAATTCAAAGTGAAATGACAGAAAGCCAAATTTCACTTTGATAAAGCCGCCAAATCATTGCCAGAGCTAAGAATTGAGAGCTGGTCAGAGTGCAAACTTCAACGCTTTCAACAAAAGTCAGCCCACTTGGCAGCCTGGGACTTATATAGAGAAGTGGTCGCCTTGATCATACACAGTGAAAATATACGACCAGACGAATTGTAACCACAGACATATAGGTACAACTGGAGAAGATGCTCCTTCACAGCAGACAGCTGATGAGGAAGATGTGAGTTCACCAAGGAACTAAATGACCATCAGTCTCAAAACTCAACCATTCCCCAAAAAGCAATGGATCAGCTGCAAAAATTATCACAACAGCAACGCTTGCCATGGCAGCAAAGTTTCTGGGAGAGGCAATGTCACCCCAGGAATGAGCAGACACCAGATGAACAGCCAGTAACAACCCACACATGTGCCATTAGGAGGTCTGAACAAATTAAGGATTATGTGTGCAATGCATGTGTAGCGGCAGATGAAAGCGGGTCAGACTAAAATGAACAGTTTTCTGTACATGCTTGATGAGTTTAATGTGGACCATGTATGTGCCTGACTTGTAGCTGCCAATGATAGTGAATGCACATTTTTTATTTTCTTTTATGGCAAGCGTGAAGGTTGGAGAATTGCCTGTCTGCAATGTGGCTTGCCATAGGCTTGCCATAGTCATGCAACCTCTGATGTCATCCTTGGTGCATAAAGGCTGGCGAGGAAAGGCCATTTCATCCACCTCCTGGAACAACATGTAAGTTCCCCTCCAAGCCACACACCATCCTGACTTGGAACAATTTTGCCAATCCTGGAACTCCGTTCCTAACAGCACTGTGGGTATACTGTGGGAAATTAGGCCTAGGCAATAAATGCTGGCCTAACAACATCCCATGGACAAATAAATAAAATAAATTCCCTAACAGGTTTGTCAAACACATTTCCCTTTCATAAATTCATGTTGACTTTGTTTAGTCATATTATGATTTTCTAAGTGCTCTGTTATCATGCCCCTAGTAATGGATTTTAGCATTTTTCCTACTACTGATGTTAGGCTAACTGGCCTATGCTTTAGTGGTTGCTCTGCCACTGTTTTCTTTATTCGCGGGCTTATGATTGCTATCTTCCAATCCTTGGGAACTGTTCTGAATCTAGGAAATTCTGGAAGATCAAAACCAATGAATTCACTATCTCCGCAGCTACTATTTTTAAAACCTTAGGATGCAGATCGTCCAGTCTGGGGGATTTGTTGACACTTAGTCCCATTAATTTCTCTAGTATTATTTCTTTACTTAAACTAGTTTCTTTAAATTCCTCATTCTTGCTGGACCCTTGGTTGCCCATTATTTCCAGGATGCTTTTTGTGTCTTCTGCTGTGAAGACAGAACCAAGTATTTCTTTAATGTCGCACAATTTCTTTATTCCCCATTATAATTTCATCTGTCTGCTTTGATTGGACCCCGTGTTTACTTTCACTAATCTCTTCCAATTTAAATCCACATAGAAACAGTTACAACCTGTTTTTTTTATGTCTCTTGTCAGTCTACTCTCCTTTCCCTTTCATTATCAATTTCTTAGTCCTTCTTTGCTGAATCTTAAAATCCTCCCAATCATCAGGCTTACCACCCTTTTTGGCAGCATTATAAGCCTCTTGCTTTGATCTATTACTATCTTTAACTCTTCTTGATAGCCACAGTTAGACCAATTTTTCTGTGGTGTTTTAATGCCTTAAAGGAGTGTATATTTGTTGTTAATTATGTATTAATTCTTTAAATGTTAGCCATTGCTTGTCTACCATCATTTATTTTCATGTAGTTTTCCAATATACCTTAGCCAAGTCACCTTTCATACCCATCTAATTTGCTTTGTTTGGATTTAAGACCCACAGTTTCAAACTTAGCTAAATCACTTTCAAACTCAATTGAAAACTCTTTCATGTCATAGTCATTCTTCCCCAGAGGCTCCCTTTGCTATAAGATTATTAATTAACATTAATTCATCATTGCACCCAATGTGCCAACTCAGCCTTCTATCGTCTGAGGATAAGAGTATTTGAGGGACAGTATCTCAAACCCAAGACTAAGGTCATGTTTTACCTGGTAGCAGAGATCCTTGTACTCCTATATGCTTTAGAGATTTAGATAACCTCTAGTAGGCACCTCAAAACACTGCAGAAAATCCTCCAAATCCGGTGGCAAGAAAGGGGGTTCAACAGGAGTATCTTCTCCCAAGCCAGCTTGCCTGACATTGAAGTGTTATTCACTCAAAACCAGCCCTGCTGTGTGGAGCATGTTGTTTGTATGCCTGACACCAGACTCCCGAAGCAATTGCTCTACCTGAAACTTGGTCACAGCAGGAGACTGCGGAAACATTTTAGGGATATCCTCAAAGCTTCCCTGAAGGGATCACACATACCCGCTAACTCATGGGAAACCCTGGCTTGTGATCGACCAAAATGAAGTAGACACATTTGGGAAGGCACCAAACACATTGATGGACTTTGCCTGGAGTATGCAGAGGTGAAGTCAAGGCAGAAGAAGGAATGCACCAACTTCTTGGAGGGATAAGGGAGGAAGGGATAGACCAGGAAATTACACACCAGTCAGTCTAACCTCAGTGGTAGTGAAGTAACTAGAAAGAATTCTGAGGGACAGAATATATCTGCACTTGGAGAGACCTGAATTAATTAGGGATAGTCAGCATGGATTTGTTAAGGGAAGGTCATGTTTGACAAATTTGATTGAATTTTTTGAGGAGGTAACCAGGAGTATTGATGAGGGTAATGCATTTGATGTCATCTACATGGGCTTTAGCAAGGCTTTTGATAAGGTCCCTCATGGTAGAATGGTCAAGAAAGTAGGAGCCCCTGAGATCCAAGGCAAAGTGGTACATTGGATCCAAAATTGGCTGAGAAGCAGGAAGTAGAGGGATGATTCTATGACTGGAAGTCTATTTCCAGTGGGGTTCTGCAGGGCTCGGTGCTGGGGCCTTTGCTGTTCTGGTGTACATAAATGATTTGGACTTAAATGTCAAGGGTATGATCAAGAAATTTGTGGATGACACAAAAATTGGTAGGGTGATAAATAGTAAGGAGGATAGCTGTAAACTGCAGGAGGATATCAATAGACTGGTCAAATGGGCAAAGCAGTGCCAAATGGAATTCAATCTGGAAAAGTATGAGGTAATGCACTTGGGAAGGCCTAATAAGGCAAGGGATTACACAATGAATGGTAGGACCCTGGAAAATACCGAAGATCAGACAGACCTTGGTATGCATATCCACAGTTCCCTGGAGGTAGCAGGACAGATAGATAAGATGGTTAAGAAGGCATATAGGTTACTTGCCTTTATTAGCTGAGGCTTGGAATACAAGAGTGGGGAAGTTATGCTGGAACTGTATAAAATGCTGGTTAGGCCATAATTAGAGTACGGCATGCAGTTCTGGTCACCACATTATAGGAAGGATGTGATTGCACTGGAGGGGGTGCAGAAAGGTTTACCAGGATGCTGCCTGGGCTGGAGGGTCTGAGCTATGGGGAAAGATTGGATAGGCTGGGGTTGTTTTCCTTGGAGCAACGTAGGTTGAGAGGGGACCTGATAGAGGTGTACAAGATTATGAGGGGCATATATAGGGTGGATAGGAAGGCATTTTTTCCATTAGTAGAGGGGTCAAACACCAGGGGGCATAGATTTAAGGTAAGAGGTAGAAGGCTAAGAGGGGAGTTGAGGAGAAATTTTTTCACCCAGATTGTGGTGGGAGTCTGGGACTCACTGCCTGAAAGGGAGGTTGAGTCAGAAATCCTGGTAATATTTAAGAAGTATTTAGATATTCTCTTGCATTGCCATAGCCTCCAGGGCTGGAAAATGGGATTAGTGTAGTCAGATCTTTGTTGATTGGCATGGACACGATGGGCCAAATGGCCTTCTTCTATGCTGTAAACGTCTATGAGTCTATAACTGTTGGGGCCTGTCATAGTATCAGGTGTAATGGTGATGGCATGCCCCATGTTTCTCACAATGTGATGGCTAGAGAAGAGATAGTGACACAGACATTATTCCTGAGTGAGATGTGTTGCATCTTCATGCATTCTTTATTGAATGTTCCTGTTAAACTTTTACTTCTTTCATGATCATTTTGTGGAACGTGGCTTTAAATGCAGGTACAGCTGCCCACCACTCCACCCCTCCCCCCAAAATCACTGCACTCTAGAGGATGTTGGCCCACTTTACTCTCAGCTAGTAAAACTGAGACAGGTGCAGTTGAAATCAAAGCACTTGAAAGATGGTGCTGGATCAGAATAATTGGACAGGACAGGCTGTTACATGGGTGTCCACATACCTCTAAGATGTCCGTAAAACCAGAAGTTACTCGTGAGTGTGTGTGTGACAAAACTCTGCTCCCCATTCCATTCTAGGTGTCAGAGGGCACAGCATTATAGTTAACTCAGCAAGGGAGGATAACAGGGCTAGGCCTATACCCCAGGAAGGTGATGGAGGTTTGGCGATGGAGCAATGGTCATGCAGATGCGTTATTGCTGAGTGAACCTTGTGTAGATCAGGTTGTCCCTTGACATCCCTCCATGGCCTAGCACCCATGAAAGGGTCATTTGGATTTATGGCCTCCTCCTCATGCTCTGAGAAATCCTGCTCATCTGAGGAAGGCTGATCTTCCTCACACTCTTCCATTTGCAATGTCTGTCCCTGTTACAGCGCCAGGTTGTGCAGTGCCCACTGAACCACTGTTCATGGCACCCTCTGGGGTGTGCATTGCAGAGTCCCACCAGAATGGTCAAGGCAGTGGTTTCCAGGGCACGACAGGCGACATATGTGGCATCTCACAGGCTGCCATACATAGGTGCATAAAGGAGGTGACCCTATTTAGCTGTGCCAATGAACGTGCCAATCCACGTGGCAGCATGTCTTGGTGAATAACCTGACATATCTCAGTGACCATTTCACAGGACATCCTCTGACACCTCTGGCATCGCCTCTCTGAAATCTGGAGGTAATTGTTCTTCTCCTCCTGATGCATTTTAAGAAGCCCAATGGTGTGTTTTATGATCCATGAACTTGATTGTAGTGCTCCTCTGCCTCACTCTGGGAATGTCTCACAGGCATCATCAATCATGTTCTAAGGGGATAGCCCTTGGCACCGGGGGTCCATCCATCAACCTGGGCTTGGGCCTCAAAGAGCTCTGGGAGTCGTGAGTTGTGCAAGATGTGTGCATCATGATAGCTCCCTGGTAAACGAATACAGACCTGTGTTATTCTTCTCCTGTGGTCACACACCAGTTGTACATTCATGGAGTGAAACCCTTTATGATTTACAAATGCAGCTAGCTGTTCCCTGGTAGATTTAATGGCCAAGTGAGTGCAGTCAATGACACCTTGTGCTGGAGGAAACTGAGTGATGGCATGAAACGCAGCTGACCTTGCCACCTGGCTGTCACTGGTGAAGTGGATAAAATCATTGGCACAGCTAAATAGGGTCACCTCCTTTATGCACCTATGTATGGCAGCCTGTGAGATGCCACATATGTCACCTGTCGTGCCCTGGAAACCACCCCTGTAACCTTGGAATTCCCACCAAATCCACGTGGCAGCATGTCTTGGTGAATAACCTGACATATCTCAGTTACCATTTCACAGGACATCCTCTGACACCTCTGGCATCGCCTCTCTGAAATCTGGAGGTAATTGTTCTTATCCTCCTGATGCATTGATGGGCCAATGCCCTTCTATGCCGATGCCTTCACTGGTTGTCTCTCTCTGGACTCCAGCCTCCCCCTCTGGTGCTGCCTGCTGTTGGCCTTGTGGCTTCTGTTTTTGAACAGCAAGAGCTCTCCTTTGCATTCTCCCCTCCTGCTCCCGAGGTTGCAGGAATATCGGGTGAATGAGACCCATGTTATGGCAGTAACTGCACTGTGTGAAGAGGCAGACATACATGTGAGAGAATGCTCGCCCATGGTTCTCATCCATTTAACTAGTTATTAGGGGGTCCCTTTAATCAGCCAGTTGTGCGCAACATGAACTCCAGCCACCCAAACTGACCCTCCTCCCACTTCAATAGAACTTATATTCAGGAAAGCTGCTCTTGAAAAGAGACATTCAAATTCTGGTGTGTGTGACTTTTGAAACTTGATCCTGTACTTCTGTCTTCCTCCTGTCAACCTCACGCTTACCCTCATCACCCTTGATTCACCCAGTATAACCTTTACTCTCCCTATTATTACCCTTGAACCTCCCTCTCCATTATCCTGGGCTCTATCACCATTTCCCTGGACATTCCATCTCTACCCTTGTGTCTACACCTGTGACCATCCCAATGCACACTCTGACTCTGAACCCTCATGTTATCCTCCTCAGTGTTTTTGTCCACTTCCATGACCCACCCCATGAGACCTTCCAATACCTGAGCCTGACTCTGGACCTGCCTGCATATTGAGCACAAATTCTCCCCTTTGCCTGTGACTGTGCCCTCCACCAATCAGCACCCTCAATTCGACCTTCAGGACCACTAAATTGATAGTGCCAACTCCACTCTTTGGGTCCATCATCTATCTTTCAAACCCTGCCTTGGCCTTTACACTTCCACCCCCTTCACCAGACCCACGATGCTCGACGCTGCCCTCCACCCTACCTCTCTGCACATAAACACCACCCTTTGTCCACCTTCCCTTCTCTCCACCACACCTCCCTCCACCCAACCACTAACCTTTCAACACCCGCTGCCTTGTGCCACAGAGTTAACTTAGTCACAACTACACAAAGCCAAATGGTGCATGCCACCTTTTAAATCATGAACAGGGTGCCATGACCGTCTTGTGCATCACTGACATTGTCACAATGTGAAAGTGAACTGGTGAATAATGTTAAGGTAAAGTGAACTGGCAAATGAGGTTAAGAGGTATGTCTTAATAGAAATTCAGTGGCAGACATTTAAAGGGATACTTAGAATACACAGAATATATATATTCCAATGAGAAAGAAAAACTCCAAGGGGAGGGTCCACCTTCTGTGGTTAACTAAAAAAGTTAAAGGCTGTATCAAACTTAGAGAAAAAGCATATAATTACCCAAAGACGGGTGGCAGGTCAGAAGATTGGAAAGAATATTAAGAACAGCAAAGAATGACAAAAAGATTAATAAGGAGGGAAAAATTACAGTATGAGAGAAAGCTAGCTAGTAATATAAAGATGGATAGTAAGACTTGCAATTAGGGAGATGGTGGATGAATCAAACATTTGCTTCAGTCTTCACTATAGAGGACACAAGTAACATCCTGGAAATAGCTGTAAATCAGGAAATGGAAAGGAGGGAGGAACGTGGGAAAATTACAATCACCAGGGAAGCAGTATTGAGCAAACTTTTGGAGCTGCAGGCTGACAAATCCCCTGATCAGGATGGGCTACACCCTAAGGTCTTGAAAGGAGTGACTAGTGAGATAGTTGATGCAAGAGTTTTAATTTTCCAAAATTTCCTTGATTCAGGGGAGGTTTCATTGGAAAAATTGGAAAAAAGCAAATATAATTCCTTTATTCAAAAAAGAAGGGAGACAGAAAGCACGAAACTACAGGCCAGTTAGTCTAACATCTGTCGTAGGGAAAATGTTAGAAGCTATTATTAAAGATGTCATTGCAGGGCACTTAGAAAAATTCAAGGCAATCAGGCAGAGTCAACATGGTTTTGTAAAAGGGAAATCATGTTTAACCAATTTGTTGGAGTTCTTTGAAGGAGTCACATGTGCTGTGGATAAAGGGGAACCAGTGGATGTAATGTACTTAGATTTCCAGAAGGCATTTGATAAAGTGCCACATCAAAAAATAAAAGCTCATGGTGTAGGGGGTATCATATTGGCATGGATAGAAGATTAGCTAGCTAACAGGAAGCAGAGAATTGGCATAAATGGGTCTTTTACTAGTTGGCAGGATCTGGCGAGTGGTGTGCCACAGGGATCAGTGCTGGGGCCTCAACTTTATATAATAAATGACTTGGATAAAGGGACTGAAGAAACGGAGGCTACATTTGCTGATGACACAAAGATAGGTAGGAAAGTGAACTATGAAGAGTAACTATGTAAAGAGGCTACAAAGTGATATACATTGGTTAAATGAGTGGGCAAAGATATAGCAAATGGAGTATAATGTGACCAAATGTGAAATGGTTCATTTTGGCAGGAAGAATAATAAAGAAGCTTATTATCTAAATGGTGAAAGATTACAGAGCTCTGAGATTCAGAGGGATCAGGTGTCCTAGTGCATGAATCACAAAAGGTTAGTATGCAGGTACAGCAGGTAATTAGGAAAGCTAATGGAATGTTATCATTTACTGTGAGGGGAATTGATTACAAAAGTAGGGAGGTAATGCTTCAGTTGGACAGGACCACATCTCCAGGTGAGACCACATCTGGAGTATTGTGTACAGTACTGGCCTGCTTATTTAAAAAATGATGTAAATGCATTAGGAGCAGCTTGGGTAGAAGGTTTACTGGAGTAATACCAGGAATGGACAGGTTGTCTTATGAGGAAAGGCTGGACAGGCTATGTTTGTATCCACTGGAATTTAGAAGAGTAAGAAGTGACTTAATTGAAACCTTTAAGATCCTGAGGGGTCTTGACAGGGTGGATGTGGAGAGGATGTTTCCTTTTGTGGGGGAATCTAGGACTAGGGGTCAAAGTTTAAAAATAAGAAGTTGCTCATTTAAGACAGAGATTAGGAGAATTTTTTTCTCTCAGAGGGTTGTGAGTCTTTGGAACTCTCTTGTTCAAAAGGTCATGGAAGCAGAGTCTTTGAATATTTTTAACGCAGAGCTGGATAGATTCTTGATTAACAAGGGGGTGAAAAATTATCGGGGGTAGCCAGGAATGTGGGGTTGAGGTCACATTCACATCAGCCATGATTTTATTGAATGGCGGAGCAGGCTCAGGGGGCAGAGTGGCCTACTCCTGCTCCTAATTCATATGTTCCTATGTAACAATGTTCGAATAAGATGTTATTGAAAACTCTTTCAGATTATTGAGTATCCGTGGCATACACATATATTCCAAGTACGAACCTGTTACAGGATGCTGTGACACTTGGCCCGCTGCAAACATGCCGCTGATTTTATCTCTGCACCTCAAACTGCCATCATCAAATTGAAATTTCCCATCCCACTTAATTAAGTACTCTTTATTTCCTGACCTAGTCCACTCCATAAAATACACCCCGCCACCGCCCCCCCGGCAATCCCCCTTCTCCTTGGTCCTGCATCCCCAACCACCACCCCCCAACAATCCTATATTATCATAGAGTCATAGAGTTATACAGCACAGAAACAGGCCCTTTGGCCCATCGTGTCCATGCCGACCATTAAGAACCTATCTATTCTAATCCTATTTTCCAACACTTGATCTGTAGCCCTGTATGCTATGGCGTTTCAAGCGCTCATCTAAATACTTCCTGTCCCTACCATCCCTTCAGGCATTGTGTTCCTGATTGTTTCTCCATATATTAGTCATGTTTCTGATCACCCCTAACAGTGTCTTCCTCTTTGCATCGGTGGGGCTATCACATACTTCTCTGCAGTGGCAGCCAGGCCACACCACAATGCGGTGAGAGAGCAGTGCTGCTGTGAGAACTTTAAAGGGCAAAGTGCCTCAGGGCCTTTATCTAATCCCAGTAGATTCATGCTTCATTTCTGGAGATTTTAAACAGTATCAGAGGGTTTAGCAATCCTAGAACCAATGCAGCTAATCAGAATGTAAGAATATTTGGAAAGGAGAAAAAATACCCAGGTTGTCCAGCTCTTTCAGTCACACTGGATCTTCAGAACCTGATCTGATGAGTTTATATATTTTTTTCAGGATCACAGAATAGCTACAGCACAGAAGGAGGCCATTTGGCCCATCATGCCTGCATTGGTTCTCTGAATGAGCAGTTCACTGAGTGCCATTCTCCTACCTTCTCCCTGTAACACTGTCCATTCTTCCTTTTCAGATAACAATCTAATTCCCTTTTGAATGCCTCAATTGAACCTGCCTCCACCACACAATGCACCAGGCAGTGCATTCCAGATTGTAACCACTCACTGCGTGAAAAAGTTTGTTCTCATATTTCTTTTACTCCTTTTTCCAATTACTTTAAATCTGTGCCTTCTCATTCTCGATCCTTTCATGAATGGAAACAAACTAATTTCCCTGCACTTCCTGCTGATTGGGGTAATCAATCCGGTCCTCCTTCCAATGCTTCTACTATTAACCTCATCACAAGCTTTAATTTCCATTGGAACTGCACTGGTTAACATGCTCAGGTAAAATTTCTTTGGGCACCATTTCAACTGTTCCTTTTCAAAACCAATAGATTAATAACTGCTAAAATATCATTCAAAACTATTTCATATACAGGTTAACTATACCAGAAGAAGTCAAACCCCCAGATGGCAATCTATTCCATTAATTTATTATATCTTGTAAAATTGTCAGTTCTAAAGATTCTGATTTCAAACTGTACAGCATCCTCCAATAGTTCAACAAAAGACCACTCAGTTAACTCAGTATGGAGTAGATTTCCCTCTTATTGCATTTGGTCACAATGGGGCTTCTATAGGCAGAGTCCACAAAGAAAAAATGGATGGTGAGGATGCCACACACTGAACAGAAATAGCCTGAATGTCCAATAGCAAAATATTGCAGAATAAATGCCTGATTGACTTTCTGGTCCCTGATTATCCAAAGGCAGAAATACCAAAAATGCTAAATAAAAACAGAAAATGTTGGAAACACTCCGAAAGTTTGGCAGCATCTGTGGAGAGAGAAACAGAGTTAACATTTCATTAACTGAAGGCAGGATTTCTGAAGGACCAGGCTGTTACTGGAGGGAGTTTTAATTATAAAAGTTACATGAGTTTGGGTTCAGGAGTATTTTTAAAATCAGCAAAAATGTCAGTTCATCTGGAAGCTAGTTCCAACTCAAACTTCTGGCTTTAAATAAGGCATGTTTCAATGTGTGTGTATTACCAATTCCAGAGAGGCAGGTTGCTGTTCAGAATACTTAAATGAGCACTTTTTGATGAGATTGTGTCCTGCTTTTAACCTTAATTTCATATGCATGGGTTTCCTGAAGCTTCCTGAAATTCACCATTGAAATCAAGAAATGAAGATTGAAAGTTAGTTCGTGTGATTCATTAACAGTTAGGTATATGGGGCAGAATTTTCCATTCCCACTAGCAGCGGCAATTGTGGTGGGCAGGGGCACTAACTTTGCGTGATGGGAAAAGCCTGCTTCCTGCTGACGGGAATTAAGTTTGGAATTTGTCCTCCTGATTTTGATGGTGGGTTAAAGGTGGGTTGAGTTTCCCGCTGATGTGTGGTGGGAACCATATTTGCATTCATTTCCATCTCATGAATGCTCATTAAAAGGCCAATTTACCGGAATTACATTCTCCCCCCAAATTAAGTGCACCGCCAGCGGATAATTAGAACAGTCTGTTTCCCAACTGTGAACCGGCGAGCTTCACTTCATCAATGACTTTGAGATACGTAGACGCTGCATTTGCCTTCCTTTAACAGCACTCCAGTGATGTTTCGCTGCTTGTCAGAAGTTGCACCAAGGCTAGTGCATGAGAGGCAATACCATTGAGGTGGAGGCAGACAGTGGCAGGACAGAGTGGAAATGGAAAATACTGCCCCATAGACCTAACTAGTAATGAGTCACATGAACTTGCTTTCAATCTTCATTCCTTGATTTCAGTGTGGTGGGGTGGGGGGTGGCGGTTGCTAGTGGAACATGGGAGTAAAGGGGCAAGACAGAGGCAGGAATGGGGGAGGGGGCAAGGAACAGAATGGAGTAGTGAAAGATGTCCTGGGGCAAGAATCAAAAGACTGTCCAAGGAGGAGTTAGAGGCTGTCCTGAGACTGACGCCATGCTGTCAGGGGCATATTGAAGATACTCTTGGGGCTGTGCGGGCCATTTTAGTGGGCTCTGCATGGCTCGCATGTTCTGGTCCCGGTCTTGGGCGGGGGATGGCCTTTCTGGGCAGTAATGGTCATCCACAGCATGGTGTTCAGGGCATGGTCAGTCACCTTTTGAATTTGGTCCTAGGGGTTAGAAGCATGGTAATGTGAGGCAGAAGGTACAGCCATGGCCAGGGGTGGCATCTGCAGCCTGTAGGTCAGGAGTTGAAAAGTCATGGGTGAGGGCTGGGGGGGTTGGGGTTCCAGAAAGTCAGGATTCATGTGGCCACAAGAAGGGGAATGGCCAGGTCAAATAGAGCATAGGGACATCAACATTAAAGGGTTCTGCGGGGATGAGAGGAATATCAGCATGTATAACGATGGGCTCGAGGGTAAAAGCGGGAGGCCGGAGAGTGATAGGAGGAAGTGGAATTTGGATGCGGTGAGGATGAAGGAGGATGGGAGGAAATTGGGTGATAGTGGGAGGTTGGAAGCTGGTTTCCCACAGGAATGTAGGCAGCACCACTTTTCAGCTCACCTTCCAATGACATAGTTAGAAAATAACGTTTGAAAACAAATTGCTCGGGGATGGGTCTCAGGCCATGTGGGAGGAGTTCAGCACAGCAAATCCTAGCTGATTGAACTGACAGGCTAATGGGGATGCACCTGCCCTGGAGCAGGAGACCCTTAGTAAGCTGGGGGCCTCCAGATCTTGCTGAAACCACGGAGAGTGTGGCTCTGCTGAGTGCTGCACTCGAGGGCTTCATGCACAATGTGAGCTTGGCTCCATCACTAATGGTGCACATTCAGGCAACAAGCCATTAAGTTTAGGTGCTACGGTGCATATGGTCTTAATTGTCATCTGATCCTTTCAGAGGCATGTCAGAATGGATGCAGAGACCAAGAAATACTGACGATATCTGCTCTCCAGAAGCAGCATGTGCCCTTCAAGCCTCCATGTTCCCAGCACATTGATCATGGCATTTAAGGCACCATACTTGCAGCCAGGACACAATCCATAATCTGGGTAGCTATAATTGTTGGAAAGGCCACTGGAGGAAAGCCAATACAAGGTTGAATGTAATTTCTAGAACTTGAGCCTTTTGAATCCAATCAAGATGCTTGTTGTGAATGGGCAGTCACATCTGAGTAGAAAGATCAGCTGCCCGTTGTCCTCCAGGATGATATCATCCTGCAAGGTGTGGCCTTGGTATGCGAAGGGGACAGACAGGGGGCAAGTTTATGTTTAAAGACTGCAATCCTGCCCTGCAGTGGAGGGAAACCATCCAAACCATTGATTACTCAATTGTTTACGTTCATAGGTAGAAGCTGGAGTGGAGAATGCAGGCTGCAGGCAATGCTGCCTTCCTGATTGGCTTGACTAGAATGAGGAAAAGAAGGGCTCTTCACCAATTGGCACAGCTCAGGGAAGAACATTGCCCGAGGAACAAGAGATAGCTGGGCCCCAGGAAATCCCAGATTCTGATGGAGACGGGCCAAACCCACAAAATTGTTTGGAGCGACCAAGAGTCTATAGAAGATGCACCTCATACATGGAGATGAGCAAAAGGCACCTTTGCTTGTTTAGGGATGTGATGGCTCATATTTGCCACATTCTCCATGGGGAACTCATGCCACATGGACCAGGAACTGATATCCGATATCAGTTGCTCTGAAGGCTACCACAGACTTCGGCTGTCACTTCCTCCTCCAGCTGTGGACCTTTGTCTGTGAGGTGCTCACCAGATAGTGAACCCAAACCTACTCTAGAACTAGATCCCACCGAAATGTGTGCATCTGCATTGGTGGAGGGTGCAGGTTGACACAGTGACAATTCTTCATCAGGTGGATCCTCAGCATCCTCAATGGAGGTGGTCTGGGGGCTGCGGCTGAGGCACTTGCTGAAGGTTATTCTCCACCATTTCTTGCTGGTACCTCGATTTGAGAGAAGAGAGAATTAGTGATTGACTAGGCAGGATCCTACAACATAGATCACTCTCAGTCATTGTTCACAAGTTGCCGATGTATACAGGATGCGTCTTCACTGGCTTGTTGGGGAAGGCCAATCTTGCTGAAAGTTAACATGCAGGTGCAGCAGGCAATTGGGAAGGCTTTTATCGCAAGAGGATTTGAGTACAAGAGTGGTGAAGTCTTGCTTCAATTGTATAGAAGATTGGTTAGACTGCACCTGGAGTAATGTGTGCAATTTTGATCCCCTTACCTCAGAAAGGATATTATTGCCACTGAGGGAGTGCAACAAAGGTCCACCAGACTTGTTCTGGGGATGGCGGGACTGTCTTATGAAGAGAGATTGGGGAAACTGGGCCTGTATTCTCTAGAGTTTCGAAGAATGAGAGGCGATCTCATTGAAACCTACAAAATACTAAAAGGAATAGACAGGTAAGATGCAGGAAAGATGTTTGCCCTGGTTGGGGAGTCTAGCACTAGGGGACACAATATCATAATAAGGGGGAAGCCACTTAGGACCAAGATCTGAAGAAATTTCATTAGTCAGAGGCTTGTGAATCTTTGGAATTCTCTACCACAGAGGACTGTGGAAGCTTAGTCATTGAATATGTTTGAGCGGGAGATTGATAGATTTCTGATTATCAATAGTGTAAAGGGTTATGGGATAGTGTGAGTAAAAGGCATTTAAGTGTTGATCAGCTTTGATCATATTGAACGGTGGAGCAGGCTCAAGGGGCTGAATGGCCTTCTCCTGTTCCTACATTCCTATGTTTGCCTTAATTCCAGGAATGATCTCTATCCTCACCAGCCAACTCAGTGGCTTCGTCTTCGAAGGGGGAGAGCTTATGCATCTCTGGCATCCCTTCTCAGGTCTTAGATCATTTCCTTCTGTTATGGGCAAACTTCTCCTGCATACAGACAGATGGATTGACTGTGAACACTATGGATGAAAGAGCAGTCCAGTAGCATACATGTCTGTTGTTATGTGCTGAGCCCTCTTCAGTAAGGGATTAAGACGTTGTTTGTGCAGGATCTTACATGAGATGTTGATTATTAAGTGGCTGGCAGACATGCAGTGCTGATGTCCCATCTGCTAGTAGTGTGCGATATCCCCATGGACCCTAAATCTTAAACTGCCTAATACCCTTATGAGAGTGAGTAGAAGGTTCACTTACCCTGGCAGAGTGGATCAGATCATTCATTCTCTTCCTGCACTGCAGGGCAGTCCTTATTTGTTTGGCGTGGGTGCTGACCTTCCTGGAAATCTCCTCCCAGGCTAGTGTGGTCAGGTGGAGGTCCTCCTGTTCTCATCCCAAGGAGAGAGGGCCGCCTGCCTCTCCTGGAGGAGAATCCTCAGGGTGGCCTCCCTGAACTGCGGAGCAGGTGTTTTTGAATATTTGGTCATCATTGGAATTTAGAATTTCAGCACACACCTAACTGCAGTGAGTGAATGTGTGTGTGGCTGCTATTTAAATATGGTGCCAGGACCTTCAAGTCCATGAGATGATGACAGGGCAGACAAATCACTGCCGGGCCTGCTGCATGATCAGACCTCACTGATGTATAATTAATAAGCTGAAAAGCAGAAGGTCAGACACGAAAACCCACCCCACTGCCCCAACAGGAATTACGCTGATTTTCCCACCTGCCATCGCACTTAGCCTCCAAAATGGAAACTTCTGCCCATGACATCAATACATAGTACTCAAAGCTGCTTTCTTACCTTCTACTGGGAGATTGTTCAGAATACTTGTGTTGAGAGGCTAAGTGGAAGATTTTGGAGGTATTGAGATTCAAGGTCAAATTGGGTGGCACCCTAGCTCCCTAAGATTGGTAGATTGGACCTCAGACAAGGAACAAAATGGCCATTAGCTGGAGCAAAAGCCTCTTTTGGAGAGTTCTGCTGGTGACCAGCAGAGAGCAGAGCAGCAATGATGAGGAGCAGCAGAGGTCAAGGTCATAGGAGGCACTACTCTTGTAATAGAGTGTACAGGCAGAGGCTGAGCTTCCTTCACCTCCTGAAAGACCAATGCTTCCAGCATCTGATGCTATTGTGTCAGGGCTTTTTGCTAGAGCTGGCAATTATGTCAACTTCGCCAGTGGTGACACTAGTCAGAATGAGCAGATGCTCAGGTTTCCACCCCTGGTTGACTTCCTACAGGTGAAGGTTGTCATCAACTGCATACACATAGCAGTCCGCATACCTACAGATCAACAAGGGGTATTTGTAGGCCACAAGAATTTCCATTCAACCAGCCACATACAGCAAGCACAAGAAAAAGTTTATACTGGTATACACCTGATTCCCAAAGAACTCATTCGGTAGCACTCCAAGCTCCTTGACTTATTGAAGCTGCAGGTAAACACAAGTAATGACTGGTAGAAAACAAAGGATATCCTTTTCAAACGTGGCTCTGAGGAACCTAACCAACGAAGCCCAAAGCAGTACAATATGCATAGGGGTAATGGATTAATAACTTCGGATAGAGGCAACTGAGTTTTAGCCATGTTTAAGTCAAACGCTTGTGCATATTCTTGGTGAACTACAAAGCTTTGACCCTCTTGCTGCTACTCTGAAATGTTACAACCCCTATGACTTCTGTAGGGGTAGAGATAGGCTGCTCATGTTCCTGCTCTAACTGTTGCAATTTTCTTGGCTGATGACCTCTGGGTGTTGGGTCTTGTGAGGGCCCCACCAAAGACTCCTCCATCTGCACCTGTACATGTGCCGTTTTGTCCATCTGGATAGGAGGGATCATATTGGATACTGGTTGGTGGGGAAGGGGCTGAATACAGGAGGAAATGGATGTGAAGTGGAAGCATTTCAATTGGAGTTCCCACTTTTAAGTCCCTTTTCATTGTCACCCCTCACATGGGGTCAGCCGAACTTCACTCCTACTACTTTGCTGGAGTGCAGCTTGATACAGATCAATGATGAGCTGTAAGGAAGAGGCCAAAGTGTCTGTCATCCTGCTCATAGCACCAGACATGTTGGCATCCAGTGTCTTCACGGTCAATGTCAAACTCATTTGATTGCCATGATTGAAGTTCCACAAAGTTTTCCAATGTACCCATGGAAAAAAACATCCTTGCACTCCCCTGTGTCATCAACTCACTCATGCTTGAGCTGGACTCCTCCATTCTCTATAAAGTTGTGGACTCTGTGCATGGATGGCCTGACAGTACTATGCAGATTTTGTGTTCCATTCAATGATTATCCTTGCCAGCAATGGGCTCTAGGGTCCAGAAACTGTCCAGCTGAGCCAATCTTAAAATCCAACATTGTCTCTACAAAGCTGTTTCTGACATCATTGTCTGCACTTGCTCACTATAAGTCACCTGGTTAAAAACTCAGCTTTCTATCTAAGTGATCCCGAAATGTGAGTATCTGAGCTGGTGCATGGTAAGCATGGGACCTGCGATGGAGAGGAATTTGCGGTAGGAAGGAGAAGATCCAGTGGTCGTGGTCCATGTAGGTACCAATGGCATAGGTAGGATGAGGAAGGAGGCTCTGCATAGTCAGTATGACGAGCTAGGCACAAAATTAAGAAGCGGAACCTCAAAGGGAGTAATTTCTGGACTATTACCTGAGCCACGTGCAAATTGGCATAGGACAAATAAGATTAGAGAAATGAATGCATGGCTCAAAGACTGGCGTGGGAGAAGTGGGTTCTGGTTGTGGGGCACTGCACCAATATTAGGTTAAGTGGGATCTGTACCAGGATGATCTATACCTGAACCGTGCTGAAGCTGGTGTCCATAAGACCATAATACCATAAGAATTGGAGCAAAAGTAGGCCATTCAGCCCATCAAGTCTGCTCCGCCATTCAATGAGATCATGGCTGATCTGATAATCCTCAATGTCCTCGCAAGTCGCCTAACTACGGAATTAGAGAGGGTTTTAAACTGAATAGTGGGGGCACAGGATCACATTTCGAAAGATGTAGTAAGCCAAAGAGTAGAGACACGGCAAGAGAGACAGGTATTAATATGGGAAATGATAAACAGACTGACAGGAAGGGACAGAGATTATAAATCTAACAGTAAATCAACAGATAAAGCTAGACACTACAAAAATAATAAAATTACAAAACTAAAGGCTCTGTATCTGAACACATGTAGCATTCAAAACAAAACAGATGAACTGTTAGTGCAAATAGAAATAAATATGTACGATCTTATAGCCGTCACAGAGATATGGCTACAGGATGGCATAGATTGGGACCTGAATATTAAAGGGTATGTGACATTTAGAATGGACAGGAAGTTAGGAAAAGGGCAGAGGGGTGGCTCCGTTAAGTAATGATAGTATTAGCACATTAGAGAGGGATGACCTAAATTCAGGAAACCAGGATCTAGAAGCAGTTTTGGTTGAGATGAGGAAAGATAAAAGTAAAAAGTCACTTGTGGGAGTGGTGTACAGGCCCCCTAATTATAACTACATGGTAGGACAGAGTATAACAGAAAAGATAATGGGAGCTTGCTGGAAAGGTACAGCAATAATCATGGGGGATTTTAATCTACATATAGATTGGAAAAATCAGATGGGCAAAGGTGGTGTAGATGGGGAGTTCATAGAATGTTTTTGGGGTAGTTTCTTAGAACAGCAATTTCCGGAGTCAACCAGTGGGCAGACTATGTTAGACCTAGTATTGAGCAACAACGTAGGGTTAATTGATAACCTCTTAGTGAAGGCACTTCTAGGTAGCAGCAATCATAATATGATTGAATTTTACATTCATTTTGAGGGAGAAACGAAAGCGTCCAAGGCTAGTATTTTAAATTTAAATAAAGGCGGTTATGAGGGCATGAAAGCAGAGCTAGTAAAAGTGAACTGGCAAATGAGGTTAAGGGGTATGTCAATAGAAATTCAGTTGCAGACATTTAAAGGGATATTCAGAATACACAGAATACATGCATTCCAATGAGAAAGAAAAATTCCAAGGGGAGGGCCCACCAACCGTGGTTAACTAAAAAGTTAAAGACAGCATCAAACTTAAAGAAAAAGCATATAATTATCCAAAGACGGGTGGCAGGTCAGAAGATTGGAAAGAATATGAAGGACAGCAAAGAATGACAAAAGATTATTAAGGGGTATGAGAGAAAGCTAGCTAGTGATATTAAGACAGGTAGTAAGGCTTGAAATTAGGGAGATGGTGGATGAATCAAACAGGTATTTTGCTTTGGTCTTCACTATAGAGGACACAAGTAATATCCCACAAATAGCTGTAAATCAGGAAATGGGAGGGAGGGAAGAACTCAGGAAAATTACAATCACCAGGGAAATGGTATTGAGCAAACTTTTGGAGCTGCAGGCTGACAAATCCCCAGGTCCAGATGGATTTCACCCTAAGATCTTGAAAGGAGTGGCTAGTGAGATAGTTGGTGCACTGGTTTAATTTTCCAAACTGTCTTCGATTCATTAGATTAGAAGATTCCATTAGATTAGAAAATAGCAAATGTTTATTCAAAAGAGGAGGGAGACAGAAAGCAGGAAACTACAGGCCAGTTGGCCTTACATCTGTCATAGGGAAAATATTAGAAGCTATTATTAAAGATGTTATAACAGGGCACTTAGAAAAACTCAAGGAAATCAGGCAGAATCAGCATTGTTTCGTAAATAGGAGATCATGCTTAACCAATTTATTGGAGTTCTTTGTAGGAGACACATGTGCTGTGGATAAAGGGGAACCAGTAGATGTACTTAGATTGCCAGAAGGAATTTGATAAAGTGCCACATCAAAGGTTATTGCAGAAAGTAAAAACTCATAGTGTAGGGGGTAACATATTGGCATGGGTTGAAGATTGGTTAACTAACAGGAAGCAGAGAATTGACATAAATGGGTCTTTTTCTGGTTGGCAGAATGTGGTGAGTGGTGTGTCACAGGGATCTGTGCTGCGGCCTCAACTTTTTACAATTTATATAAATGACTTGGATGAAGGGGCCGAAAGAATGGTTGCTAAATTTGCTGATGACTCAAAGATAGGCAGGAAAGTAAGTTGTGAAGAGGACATAAGGAGGCTACAAAGTGACATACATAGGTTAAGAAGTGGGCAAAGATCTGGCAAATGGAATATAATGTGGGCAAATGTGAAATTATCCATTTTGGCAGGAAGAATAAAAAAGAAGCTTATTATCTAAATGGTGAGAGATTGAGGAGCTCTGATATTCAGAGGGATCTGGGTGTCCTAGCGCATGAATCACAAAAGGTTAGTATGCAGGTACAGCAGGTAATTAGGAAGATTAATAGAATGTTATCATTTATTGTGAAGGGAATTGATTACAAAAGTAGGGAGGTTTTGCTTCAGTTGTACAAGGCATTGGTAAGACCACATCTGGAATATTGTGTACAGTACAGATCTCCTTATTTAAAGAAATATGTAAATGAGTTAGAAGCAGTTCGGGGAGAAGGTTTACTAGACTAATACCAGGAAGGGCAGGTTTTCCTATGATGAGAGGCTGGGCAGGTTATGTTTGTATCCATTGGAAATTAGGAGAGTAAGAGGCAACTTAATTGAAACATTTAAGATCCTGAGGGGTCTTGACAGGGTGGATGTGGAGAGGATGTTTCCTCTTGTGGGGGAATCTAGAACTAAGGGTCACAGTTTAAAAATAAGGTGTCGCTCCTTTAAGACAGAGATGAGGAAACATTTTTTCTCTCAGACGGTTGTGAGTCTTTGGAACTCTCTTCCTCAGAAGGCAGTGGAAACAGAGTCTTTGTATATTTTTAAGGCAGAGCTGGATTTTGAAACATTCCACACCATATACTCACTTAAGCAGAAGTGGTTTGGCTATACAATTAATGATACCACTAAACACGTAACAAATCTCTCTGACCATGTACTCTCAGAAAGCGAGGAGATTGTTCTTGTGCATTGATTCAATTTTGGTGTGCCTTCATCCCAAGCCAACTCCACTACCCCCAGCTATGCTGCCACAAACCAGCATCCACTGAAGATGCTAAGTCCTTGAAAGTGCATCTAACTGATTTAGCACATGCATATTGCAGGATTCCAAACGAGCTGTCTGACTTTCACATGCAACGCAAATGCCTTACAGCATTGCGAGACCTTAAGATGAACCCGGACATACACATCAATAAACCTGACCAAGGGATGGGAATAGACATCCTTAACAAGTGTGACTCTATCAACAAAGTGTCCGTCATTCTTAATGACAGGTCCATATTCGTAACCATTGGATCTGCCGCTCAACATGACTGGACAGCCTTGCTTGAAAGTAAGCTAAAAAAAAAGTTTGCTACACTTGTGTAAAAGCGATGAGCTACCATGTGATATATATGACAGGGTTCATCCTCACGGCTCGCCATGTTCGCGTGTGTATGGGCTGCCCAAGGCGCACAAAAGTCATGTCCCTTTACGCCCTATCTTATCTATGTTCTGCACAAATGAATTGGCCAAATGGTTGGGCGAATTGTTACAACCAGTTTTGACCAAGTTTTCCACATACGCTGTGAAGGACTCCTTCATTTGTGAAGGCCATACAGGACTTGCATTTCGATAGCAATGCTGTGTCCATGTGCTCATTTGACATTGCTAGCCTATTCACCAATGTTCCACTTAAGGAAGCCATAGATATTTGTGCTGCAGCACTATATCATGGCTATCTGGACCCGCCACCATTGCGCGAATCAGTATTCACTGAACTTATGAACTTGGCAACTCACGCAGTTGAGTTCAGTTTTAATGACACCATGTATGCCCAAATAGATGGTGTTGCCATGGGATCCACTCTAGGCCCAGCTCTCATGAACATCTTTGCTGGGTTCCATGAGAAACGTATCTTTAATGGAATGACACCTAACTTTCTACCTCTTGCATATTTCCGATATGTGGATGCTATATTTAACCCCGCAGCTGCATATAATGATTTCCTTATATGTCTTAATGGGCTCCATCCTGCGCTCAAATTCACTTTTGAAATGGAGTAGTCAAATGAATTCCCCTTCCTTGACGTACTAGTCAAGAAATCTGCCAGGGGGTTCTCTACCACCGTTTACCACAAGCCTACTTTCACTGGTCAACATAGGTATTGGGATTCTCACAGTTCCACATGCTATAAGATTGGTCTGATCGGCAACATTGTAAATAGGGCCCGAGCTATTTGTTCATCATCCAAGCTTGATGTTGAAATAGGGTACATCAAAGGCATCTTGCAGGATAATGGCTACCCTGATCAGATCATTTTGTGCTATATATAATGCAAACTCATGAACAGGTCTAAGGCCGTCACTTTCAGCCCTGAAAAGTGCCCTATCTATCTCAGATTACCCTGGAAAGGCAAGGTATCTCAAAAATTTGATCAACAGATGAAGCTAGCTATTTCAAGTTGCTACTATGCAGTAACAACACAAGTGATATTCGCCACTAACAGGACGCTGCCGTCAAGCCAAAAAGACGTTCTACCTATCACACAAATTAGTAACATGGTATATGAATATCAGTGCCAGTGATATGCTAGGTATGTAGGCCGAAAATCCCAAAGGCTGGTGGATCGTATCAAACAGCATGTCCCAACCACTGTTCACAATGGACAAGGTACAGACTGTACCCAACCAGCCCATGCTTGCAACACTCAAAACTCAGTGTCCAACATTAGATGCGATTCCACAATTGGACAACATTTACTACATAGTCCTCAGTGTGCTAAAAATTATGCTGATAAGCAATTTAAGATTGTCAGTTGGGCTTGCAGTGTAGTGCATTTGCATATACTGAAAGCTACATATGTTAATACACAGGACCCTGTTCTTTGAAGACAGAAAGGACAAGTACATACATTACACCTGTTTCAGCTAAACAAAATAAGTGACAGCCATTTACTGACTCATTCCTCAGGGCAATGCCTTGACCAAGTAGGGTCAAGCTGCCTGGTTTAAATTTCAAACAATGCTTGGCAGTTAACTGTCAGTCATCATCATTGGTGTATTCTGCATTGCAAAGCCTCTACCAATCAGAGTCCACTTACCAACCATCCAGCACTCTCTTCACATACACTATAAATTGTTGTCTTTCCCCATACTGGTATTCTTGCAAATTGCCCTGAAGAGTGCAAGATGGAAATCTTCAACATGTCTCTTTTTTCAGCAATACTCAAGTTCTGTACTACCAAATGACTAATCCTCAGAAGATTGAATGAAAGGGAACCTGTTATGTTCTGCTGAAGGGCCGTTTTGCTTGCAAACTGGTAGCATGCTTATCTGTTGGCAGGTGAGTCAATAACAGTATACTGCAGATGCAGAGACCAATATGAAATGAAGAACATGCTATTTATTTACATAGACAACAGGGCACTAACTTGATGTGTGCTTCTCCAACCAGGCCCTACTCTAGACTAGCATTAACATTGCAGCCTGTGGTACACAACTATTGGGTCATACAGCCACGTAGTCAATCTGCTCACATTCTCATAAAGGTGTATTGTACCTTAGATTACCACAGAACCTTTTTTAAATAGGACACTGGAATACTCATCCTGCTCTGGCAGGAAGAAGGGAGCCTGCCAAAACATTGGGAGGGAATTGGACTTGTATCTACAAGGCTACAGCCGAGATTTTCTGGTCCCACCTGCAGCAGGAAACATCATGGGCAGGGTGGAAAATTTGGAGAGGCAGCCAAAAGTGAATTGACTTCTGGCGGGAATTCCTGGTCCTATCAAATCCCGGCCTACAATTCTGCTGAGAGCATGATGCAATGTATAAATACAGCATGGGATTATTGGTCATATTAAGACATTTATAAGGAATACCTTTTCTTTACTTTAATGCATTAGTTGTCTATTAAGTAATGTTTAGTCAATGTTGATTTTAGTTTGTTTGTAACAGTAAAAATCTTAAAACATGAAACCTTGTTGTGTGATGTTTTTTGTGGGCTGTTGAAAAATTCATATGCCTCTTTCAAAGTTATTAGTGTCTACAGGGATCATAATAATATTGTAAACTGACGCGCTGAAACGTCTTCCAGGTTTCCCATCTGATATTGTTCCCCCATCCTGCTACAAATTCACTTCAGAATTATTATCACAGCAATTGTGGTCATCTACAACTTAAGTAGAATACATGAACATGTGCATGTGGCAGAGTCACCAGGTGTCCTAATGGATGAAGTGCAAAACTACAGGATATTCTTAATTAAGAGCGTGCTGATTTAAAGAGTATAAAGATGCACAACACTGTCACAAGCTCACAAGTTTAGGTTTGATTTCCATTTTCTGTAAGACAATTTCAGCTAGGAGTTTTGAATAAACTTCTTATCATAGAACTATAAAAAATTATGGCACAGAAATTGCCTCTTGTACCTGTGCCAACCAAAAATGAGATATCCAGCCTAATCCCACTTTTTAACTCTAGGTCCACAGTCTTGATGTGCTGTAACCTATAAGTACATACTCAAGTGCTTTTTAAATGTGATGAGGGGTAGAAACCCTTTCAGAGTTCCAGACTCCCTCCACCCTCTGGTTGAAAAGAATTCTCCTCAACTACCCTCAAATCCTCTACTGTCAAAAGGTTCACATAATAACATTATGGCTAGCTTTTCCTGTAATTTGCAGAAAATATGAGGCAGTGAAGGACTATTGCATTTCAGCTGAAGACCCATCCTGGCTACCTCCTTACCTCTTTAGCATTTAAAGTATTCAGTGAAAATAGCACCCTAGTCTTTTCGGTTTTGGATAGGAGACATGCTATGAAACAAATACTTACTTTGTTTGTGTGTTGCTTTCACACTTGAATCACTAGGTTAGGATTCACCTAGTAGTAACTCTCTATCACTGAGTCAGAATGTTATTGTTATGATGAGGTAACACGTGTGTGAGTATTACCAATCTATAATTTCACCAGCAGACATCTAGCTGCCACAAGTCACCTGACGCCTGGTATTGCCAGTGATCAACTTCTGGAAGGTCTTGATGTGGGCTTACAGTTCAAGTTAAGCAATTTGAACTGAGACAGAGCAAATTGCTTTAAAATGCAAGGCCACATTCCAAGATGAGCCCTCAGCAGAGTTTGAAGAGAGAGACATTTTCCATAACCCAGACACCCACTGAAACCCAGAACTGTCTCAGGAAGAGACATTAAAATGCAAAGCATTGGATATTGAAACAATGGATGCCACCGACAGACACATCCAAATCTCTTGGAAAAAACGCAATGTGTGAAGCATTTCAAGGTAAGGCTGCCCAGCAACTTGAGAGAGATTGCAAGTGACACAGGCAGTGTCAAAAAATTCTTCAGCAGAGGAAACAGACTGAAGGTTGCTCTCTCTCCCCCATCTCTTTTGGAATAAGTATGTCATTCAGTTCGAGAAGCCAGCTCTATCTGAAACCTACCAGCAAATTGAGATCTCGTAATAATTATAACATCTTCTACACCTGACCGCATCCAAGAAACCAGCTAACTTAAATCGGCTACAGCATTTAAAATTTATGCCTCAAGAACAATCAAAGGACACTTGATTAATTAATTTGCTCTTTCTTTAACTCACAAAAACCTGATTGGCTCCTTATTTCTCACAGCTTAAATAGTTAAACACATGCTGATTTGGAAAAGGCATATCCTTGCAAAAAAGAAATTTAAACCTTTGTTGTAACCTACTGAGGAGGTTGAATAGAGGGGAGCCAGTTCACCCTGTTGGCATTCCGTAGGGACTGTTCCCTCCAGGACACCCTGGTCCACTCCTTCATCACCACCCACACGTCAACCCCCTCCCACAGCACCTTCTCATGCAATCACAGAAGGTGCAACACCTGCCCCTTTACTTCCCCCCTCCTCACCGTCCAAGGGCCCAAACACTCCTTTCAAGTGAAGCAGTGCTTCATCTGCATTCGCTGCTCCCAATGTGGTCTCCTCTACATTAGAGAGACAAAACGCAGACTGGGTGATTGCTTTGCAGAACACCTTTGGTCTGTCCTCAAGCATGGCCCAGACCTTCCTATCACTTGCCATTTCAACCCACCACCCTGCTCTCATGCCCACATGTCAGCCCTTGGCCCACTGCAATGTTCCAGTGAAGCTCAACACAAACTGGAGGAACAGCACCTCATCTTCCGATTAGACAGTTTACAGCCTTCTGGAATTAACATTGATTTCAACAACTTCAGATCATGAATTCTCTCCTCTATCCTCACCCCTTTTTGATCCTCTTTTTCAAATATTTATTTTTTAATTTTTATATGTACACAATTTTCCCCCCACCTATTTCTATTCTTATTTTAAAAAATTAATTCCATTCATTGTTTATCCCCACCTTTTAGCCTATTTTGATCTTTTCTCCCACACCATCCCCTCCCCCCACCCCACCCCCACTAGGGCCATATGTCATTTGCTCATCCTGCTTTCTACTCTTAATGTAACCATTAGCACCTCCTTTATCCAGTATCACCACCATCAACACCCCTTCGACATTTTGTTAATGACATCTTTTGCAATCTCTCCTTTGCCTCCACATATCACTGGCCTTCTATCCAGCTTCATCTGTCCCACCTCACTTACACAGTACATTTTCACCACATTTCTACTTCTTTTTAGTTCTGAAGAAGAGCCATCTGGACTCGAAACGTTAACTCTGTCTTTCTCTCCACAGATGCTGTCAGATCTGCTGAGTTTTTCCAGAGATTTTTGTTTTTGTTTCAGATTTCCAGCATCCACAGTATTTTGCTTTTATCGCCCACTTCTCACCTGGCCGTAACAAAATCGAGGGCTTGTGTACAGAATTTGTTGCCATTGACTGATGAAAGAATTGGATGGAGAAAGTAAAATGTTCTTTCAAAACCAATTTAAAAATTGCAGAAGGTTTTAATACTAAAGTGCTAAAATGTCCACATTTAATGTCAATGATTTCATATAGCAGGATGAGTTAACTGGTGAGAAGTTAAGGATACTGCCCTTGGAAGAATTAAAAGGTGTACTTATGTACTCAGAGTGAGAGTTCTGCTCAAAAGCCAGAAAAGCAGAAATTCTAAAATGGGTGGTGAAATATCTAGAGGTGGAAGTTGAGGACACTGAAACTCATCAATGAGCAGTAGAGGAATTAAGATTGGAGCAGCGGAAATTGGAACTAGAATTTGAGGAAAAAGAGAGAGAGAGAGGCAGGAACAGAGGGAGGTAAGGGAAGGAGCTAGAGGCAGGAAAAGAGAAAAAAAAAGGGAGAGAGAGGAAGCTATCCAATGAAGATAGCAGGAAAGGGATATGAGATTACCTGAACTCGGTAGGGAGATAAAGGCAGCCGAGGCAGGCTGGCGAATAGTACTCCCGAAAAGCCAGGGACCTTCCAGAGAAGCTGAAAGGCTAGAGAAATCCTGTAGGAATTTGTAGGAACGCAGGGAACTGATGGGTGTTCAGAAGTCCTACAGGGGGCGATAGAACCCATGGGAGTTGAAGTAGCTAGGGAAGAGCTACTGGGAATTAAAAAGGCTCAACCTAGGCCAGTAGACATAAAACAGGTCAGGATAGAATGTGTGGGAGTTGAAGTAGCTAAGGAGCAGCCAGTTGAATTTAAAGGGCCAAAGCCAGGCCAGCAGCAGTAAAAAGAGCAAAAGTAAAAACTGAGGATGGTAAAAGGGCCAAAGCCAGGCCAGCAGAAGTAAGAGATCCATGAAGGGCCTGTAAATGTTAAAAAGGATGAAGGAAGAGAGTCAGTGATCTGTCTAGCAACACCTTCATGGCAGATTTAAGGGGGCCAGAGAAGTTCCTAAATAGACCCAGAAAGAGTGAGGGTGATTCCCCACTCAGTTGAAGACCTGCAACGGAGTACAGCAGGAACTGAACATCCACTTGGGGGCAGTAGTGTCACAAGGAACTTGGAATGGATTAGAGGAACACTCATTCCCAAAACAAAAGAGGAAGAAAAGAGAACATGGACCAAAGCAAGCAATAATTGTGGAGATCACAAGGGGGATTGCAGTGAAACCCATGCAGAGTTAATCACAGGTAAGTAAAATGGAACAAACCAAGTTTTAAATCTCAACCAGAAAAGCGTTGATGGAAAATTCTCTAAAAGTAAAGTGCCGGATGCAAAAGCAGAATTAATAAAATGAATAAATGCAAAAATCCAATTACAGCCTGCTAACCTCCTAGAAATCAGATTTGTAAGAGTGCCTGTGTTTGAGCTAATGCGGGGAATTTTCTGCCCATCGGGCGGGCCGCTGGGGAACGGTGTGGGTGGGCACAGAGCCGATCGCTGCCCATGATCGGCTCCAAACCGCCATTTTACGTGGGCAGGCCAATTAAGGCCTGCCCAGTGTGAAACACAGCTCTCGAGGACAACAGGAGTGGGCATGTAGTGGCGGGACTGCAATGACTGCCAGGGCCAATGGCAAACTGGTGGCCTGTTTAAATAGCACTCCTGCAGTCTTGCAAAGGCTGTGAAACATGGCAAGCAGATGAACTCCCCAGAGCATTACGGGTGAGCAGGCTAGGCAGGAGGGTAGATCAGTGGTGCACTGTGCCCCTTGGTTTTCTGATGAGTGCCTAGCTGCCCTCCTGGAGGAGGTGGCAGCACGGTGGGAGGTCCTCGTTCCCAGGGACGGGAGGAGGAGGCCCCCCCCCCCCCACATGACCAAATGTGTCTGGGAGGAGGTGGCAGAAATAATTAGTTCCCTCGATGTGTTACGACGCTCATGGGTCCAGTGCCACAAGTGATTCAATGACCTCTTGCACTTGGGAAGGGTGAGTACCATGTCGGCATAGGTAACTTAACACAGCAGGTAGGCTTCCACCCCTGCCCTCCCCACCAACGCTGAGTGTAGTTATTGCATTGAATCATTCAAGGCATGTGTCTCTCGCTAGGTGAGCCAGAAGATATTGCCCATGCCTAGTTCACCCTGAGAGGGTTGTGCTGAGATGGGCTCTGCACCCACAGCATGTGTGACACTGACACCCAGAGTACTGTTTTGGGGACCACCTCAAGTGGAACCTAGGCAGAGTGCTGGAACTGCGAAGCATGTCAAAGTCAGGGTGCTGACATGCTGGGAGGGGAGCTTCCATGTGGCGGGGCACCCATCCATCTGCTGCCCTTGGCATTCCATGTGCTTGTGTGCACTTGCTTTGCAAGGTGAAACCGTGTGGGTGGCAAATATGATGGAGGCAGCATGTGGGCAAGAGGGGTCAGCCTGGCTTCTTGGTGCGAGTGTACGGCTGCTCCAGGGTCATGATTCACTGCAGCCCTTCAATGTTTCACTAAGGTGGGGGTGGCAGGGACAGGGTGGAGTAATCATGCTCCCGTCTTCTTTTCAGGAGAAGACTGCACACAACACTGCAGAGCGGATGCGGGCTGGTGGAGGCCAGGTCCAGTTGGCCATTATAACCGGATACGAGCAGGAGGCGATGGAGCTGGAGCGGCGCCATGAGCCCAGGTCCACCAGCGGCAGTGAGGCTGGGGTGCCTGGAGGAGATAAGAGTGCCGTGCACTGAGGTCACCAAGTCTGTCCCTGCAATCATTCCATTGTTGAATGTTCAGTGATTTAAGCTTCCAACATGGGTTTCCCATTGATAATGGAAGGAGGAGCACATACTGATCCGGAGGCCAGGCATGCACATTGATATTGTCTCCACTTGAACTTATCAGAAGTCCTTGTTCTTCCTTTCAGCATCACCAGAGCGGGGCCAGGAGGAAAAGGTAGAGGGGCCACCACCAACACCTGAGGGCCCAGTACAATTAGAAGAACCAGCATCACACCATCTCTGCCCGGCAGGCACCAGCATAGATACTAGCACCTCTGTGGGAATTAGACTATCGGCTAGTGTCCTGGGGCATAGCGGTGAGGACATTTCACACTCGCTTGAGGTGCGGGTAGAGATAGAGAGTTCCCATGACATCGGCAGTCAGAGGACCGCAGGGGATCAGGAACATGCTCAGTCGGTGGAGTCATCCCTGAGACAGCAGATGCTGGAAGTCCAGCAGGCTCTGCGGGAGGATCTGGTGGAGATACATGAGGCAATGCATGGCATGGTGCCTGTGCTGGAGGAGTCCATGCGGAGCATCGCCGATGCAGTGAGCCTCATGGTTGAGTGTGATGCTTCCTCCATAAACAGTGTGGCGACTTTCGTGGAGAGGCTCCTCCTGGAGAACAATTAGGGCCTCCTGGGGTTGCACTCGGACCTGCAAGCCCTCACAGCAGCATTGACTTCAGCTGGTCAGTGCCAGTGTTGGAGATGGAATGGGCACCAAGTATCCAAGCTGGGTGCCCATCCATCTATGGTGAGCAGGGAGGTGCGAAACGACCTCACGTCAGTGCATGACCTGCTTGTCATCTCTGCAGACTCCTCCCAGGGCACTCCTCCGCCCCCCTGCCAGTGACTGTGGGATCCAACAAGACTGCAGCGACTGGTGAGATGCCAGCTGTGGAACTGGCCGCCCCCTCCCAGGCAGGCTCACAGGCTCCATGGGTCAGAGGATGCTCGCCAAGGTCATTGAGGCCAACGGGACAGCAGAGCGAGCAGGCTGTCTTGAAAGTCAGTGCCAGCGAGGGGGGAGCACCTAGACGTAGCACCCGAAAACGTAAACTTAAGGCACCTTAGGGACATCACGGGCTTGTCACTGGTGGTTTTATGTTGCCCCGCTATTAGTTGATTATAATTTGGTGTGATGCTGAACACCTTTGCATTAAATTTCTTTTCTGTTTTATTTTGTGAATTCATTATGTGAACATGGCTCAGGGTGATTCCTTACATCCGCAGGTGGATGGGAACCCATGATGTTATGAGTGTCTTATTTGTCATTGAGCTTTATTGACAAGGCACGTAGTTAATGTTTCTAACCAGGCAGCTGTTGCTCTCAGATATTGAGTATGGAGTCTGCAGCCCTGGCATTTGTTGGAGGTCAATCTGTGCTGTGCTAGCTGCAGGGTCATTGGATTAAAGCCTCCCGAGTGTCCCTACCTCTCTGGAGGATGCCCTGGTCACGTCTACCCCCCTCAGCATTCTCCTGTGTGTGCTCATCCTTGGACTCACTGCTGGACTCATCGTGTGCAGCCGGAGCATCTGCTTCCACATCTTCTTCCTCCATTGCATCCCCCTTTCTAGCGCCAGATTGTGGAGAGCACAGCATGCAACCACTATCACACACAATCTTGGGGGGGTATTGGTGTGCGCCCCCTGAATGCTCCAGGCATTGGAAGCGCATCTTGAGAAGACTGATAGTTTTCTCTGCCACAGCCCTTATGGAGGTCTGGCTCCTATTGTACCGCTGCTCAGCTTCTGTTCTTGGATGGCAGAGAGGCCTCATCAGCCACCTTCTGAGGGGATAGCCTTTGTCACCCAGCAGCCATCCATGCAGCTAGCCTGGAGCACTGAAGAGCCCCGGCACTTGGGAGTGTCTTAGGATGTAAGCATTATGGGAGCTGCCAGGGCATTTGCACAGACTTGCAGAATCTGCATCCTGTGGTCACACATTATCAGCAAGTTCAAGGAGTGGAATCCCTTTCTGTTGACGAAGGCACCCAGCTCACCTGCTGGTGGCTTAGTGGCCACATGTGTGCAGCCGATTGTACCCTGCATGCGGGTGAGCCCAGCAACTGTTGCGAAGACTCTGGCTTGCCCTGTTTGGCTGGCCTTGTCCCAGTGATAGTGGATGAAAGTCAACGCATGCCTGAACAGAGTGTCTGTCACCTGCTTGACACAACTGTGGACTGCTGATTGGGAGACTCCGCAAACTAACCCCTGGAAAGAGCCAAAGGCATAGAAGTTGAGGGCAGCTGTGACCTTCAATGCCACTGGCATGAGGTGTCCACCCATACAGTTGGCGTAGGTCTCAGAGCCTATCATCTGACAAATGGAGTCACTGTCTCCCTTGAGAGACAGAGCCTCCTTTGGCACTGCACCTCAGCCAAATTGAGGTAGTAGCTTCGCCTCTTGTAATACAAGATAGAGACACCTTCTGCGACCCCTTCCGCCTTGGACTTCCTGTTGGTCCTGTGGCCCTTGTGCCTACACTTGCCCTCCCAAAGGTGTCTCTCCTGGAGGCTGAATATGGACTCCTGGCCTCCTCCCTCTTCTGGCCCTCCCTTCCTCCTCAGTGGAGATGCCTCCAGTGGAGAGAACAACTCCCATTCCCAGGGTAAGAGAAGGCTGCCTGAAACCAGCAAAAATGTTGTTTACTCCAGAATTCTGACCTGAAGCCTGCTACTCCTGTACAAGCAGCTGTGAAGGATTTTGAAATATTCTTGCTTACAGGCAAGTAGTAGTAAGTTTAAACATTAAATGTCTGACAAAGAACACTCGCAACTCCACTCACCCCTCTTGTCCCACCTGTGGATGAGGTTTATAAAAATGTGTCCTACCCACCTGCCCATTGCACGCATGCGACGAACTGAAGATCGCATGGGCCGTGAAAAATTGGCATCAATTATTGGCTCAATGGCCTTAAGTGGCCTGTTAATTAATGGCGGGCGGGCATAGGAGATCATCATGTGCCTGCCCACCGAAATATTGCAATGGCGCGTGGTGACGTCGGGATGGACGCCCGACATCACCGCGCATCATCTTACGCATCAGCCTGTGGGGCCCACCTCTGCACGCCGACGAGAAAATTTTGCCCAATAAATTCACAGATTATAGAAGTGGACAGCGAGGGTTTAAAACTGATCCAAGCAAACCAGGCTAGCAATCCGAAAAATTTGCATGTCACAAGACTCTGTGCTAAACAGCATGAAGGCAGGGCCAGTGAGAAGCACAGGATACCTCTACGGGTAACCAAGAGCAACTTGGCTGTTACCAGCAATTGGGAGTTAACAGCAAAGCAAACCAACAAAACCCCTTAGACGATACCTAATCGAGAGTTACAGCAAGGAACAGTCACAGGGTTACTGACAAAATTATCTGTCATGCCTACCGCCAAAAAGAAGCAACTTTAAAACCCTGATGCCAGCCTAATCTTTTCAAATGGGGACAGGTTTTCTTTGTAACCAACCATGTGGAAAGGAAAAACCATGTAAGAAAATGTTATCCAGGGCCTAACACAGTTTAGGGTCATCTAGGTATCAAGCCGCAGTAGAGCAGAACGGATGCAATTAGGTTAAGAGTGTGAAATGGGTGTGCATGTGTTACTTTTAGTTTTCTTAATATTTGGAGATCTGAAATGAAGCACGCATTGAAATTTGCATTTCATTCTTTGTGATGGGGAGGTGTCACAAAGATGTGACTTGTGCATGAGTGAGATCAATCTGTAATTTCACCAGCTGTCCAAACATATACTGAATTGTTTTAAAAAACACTTTTTAAAGACAAGAAAAGACACTGACTAAAGATGGCTACAATAATTCACCTGACATCTGGTATTGCTAGTGACCAGTTTCTGGGAAGCTCTGATGTAGAATTACAATTCAGATTGTCAGCCAGCAGAAAGTACGACTTGCATTCCACCCAATTCAGATGAAAAGGAACAGATTGTCAAACCCCGTGGGGAACATGAAAGGCTGTTGACTTTTACGCAACCCTTCAAAAGTTTCTAAGATGAGATTTCAAAAATGTAATTACCTGTTCTACAACACAATGATTACAACAGACATGGTAATTGAATTCCTGTGGAATATACTACCAGTAAGGTTTTTTAAGATAGAAACAAAAAACTACGGATGCTGGAAATCCAAAACAAAACCAGAATTACCTGGAAAAACTCAGCAGGTCTGGCAGCATCGGCGGAGAAGAAAAGAGCCAACGTTTCGAGTCCTCATGACCCTTCAACAGAACTGTTCTGCTGAAGGGTCATGAGGACTCGAAACGTTGGCTCTTTTCTTCTCCGTCGATGCTGCCAGATCTGCTGAGTTTTTCCAGGTAATTCTGTTTTTGTTAAGGTTTTTCAAGAGCTGTTTTACTGAGCTACTGCAGAGAGATGGCAAGAAAGTTTTCGAGCAGAGGCAACAGGCTGAAAGAGAGAGCCTCTTTCTTCTGGAAGTACTTATTGCCTGGTTCAAGAAACCAACTACCAGAAACATATCAGCGAACTGAGATCTCGTAATAATTGCAACATCTCCTACACCTGACCACATCCAAGAAACCAGCTAACCTAAATCGGCTGCAACGTTTAAAAACTACGACTCAAGGACAATCAAAGGACACCTAACCGTATATTATTTCACCTTTTTTACTGGATTTGAACTCCCCTTATCTCTGATACCTGTGTGTGAGTGTGTGATGTATATGTGTGTGTGTTTGTGTACGTGTGTATGGGCCCTAATGACTGCAGGAGGGCCAAATGCTTGACAAAGTGTTTTTTGGGTTTAGTGGTTAATAAATTTGCTCTTTAACCCCCAAAAAAACCTTGTTTGGCTGGCTCCTTATTGCTCAGAGCTTAAATATTCAAATACATTAAGATTTGGAAAAGGCATATCCTTGTGAAAAAGAAATTTAAACTTTTGTGACCAAATGAGGAGGGTACCCCTTCTTACCTGGTCAGAACTGTGCTGATTGCAAAGAACTTAGTTTAACAGGCTTTCTTGCATTTTAATACAAAGGCTTTTACTGAGTTAAAAACCCACCCACGTAAAGTGATATTAAAAAAATTTAAAAGGTCAATGCATGTCCTGACCATTGCAGCACACACACCTAAGCATGCAAAATTGTAAGTTATATGGTAGCGGTTAACTTTTGGCCAATTAAAGTTTAATGAGAAAAGGCAAAAAAATAGAGGTCACTGTTTATGAGTCCTTTGTTGTTGTTCATTGTTGAGGCAGCTGTTTGTGGTCCTTTTTTCCTGGAAATGCTATTTTATAATTTTGACATGTCCTTAATTTCTATCTCCATTGACTGCAGTATGATATAAGCAGGCGGAATTCCTTTTGATTGAATTCCTCTATGATGTATTCCAAACCGTAACCAAGATAGGGCTCTGAATTTGAGACAGCAGGGAGAGAAATGACGTTACTGGTCCATTTGCAGACTTCTTGTATTGCAGCAGACACAGTCAAGCTTATAATCACAGCTTTCACAATGGGATTTCAATCATGTGACAGATGCTATTGGTACACAAAGGAGGGGGATCCATGTTAACAAAGTGAGCTTTGATCTACCATTGTCAAAGCTAATCAAGATGCCATTGAAACATATAGGGGTCCTTAGCATCCTCCTTGCAAAACGAATTTCATCAACTCTTTTCTTCTCCGGCGATGCTGCCAGACCTGCTGAGTTTTTCCAGGTAATTCTGGTTTTGTTTTTTCATTAGCTCTTCATTGTTCCAGATAGGTCTGTAGTCAAAAAGTCTAGTGGCCCATTGTCTAAACTCTCTCCCAAACATAAGGACATTGGCAGTTGTGAAGTCTATGAGGGAAATTGCCTGTAGCTATATCACCTAGCAAATCCACTTTCAGAAGTTTCCAGACTTGGTCAATTTGTAAGCCAGGTGACTTGCCAAGCAAGGACATTGATTTTAAAATGGCTGCAGAAAAGTTCTTTTAAATAAATTCAATATATATCTGACCAGCTGATTAAATTAAAGATTAATATTCCACATGCACACGTCACATCGTCATTGCAGTATGTTAAAAATAATACCACTGAGTATGAAGCTGGTACTAACGTCTCCCAACTCAGGGTTTAGAATCATCAAGCTCAAACAGGGGAAACCCTCTGGATATATCAAACAGCATTAGGATGTACTCTTGAGTCAGATTCGTAAAGTAGAGCACAATAAAAAAGAAAGCTATAGCACAATTCATATCACATTATGGACTAGAATCTTTGATCACTGAAGTTCATACATGAACCCTTAACGTTCATATATTGCATTCCTGTTTGTATTATTTTCAACTGCATATTAACTAAAAAAAATATGAATTTAAAGTTCTAAAGTCACTCATCAAATAATTGCTTGGTTAGCAGACTATATTTGGGTTGGCTCTTTCTGCCTTTTTCGCCTGCAACACATATACTAAGACAACTAGGCTTATACCCCCATTCATAATAATTCACCTTCATATACTAGATTGACAACCCAGTCCCATTAACAAGGGGAAAGTCTATTCCACCAATTTCAACGCATTAGCCAGAATAAGTGATTAGACTATTATATGCTGTGTTTCAAGAACATTAATTTTTAACTCCATGAACAGTCAGGAATCCATGATGTTCTTTGTCTTGGATGATTTGCCCCAGAGATTAGAACTTCTGATTGGAGTCCCTCCAATTTGCAAGTATTATGCAACAATAACTTGGATTATATAGTGTCTTTAATGTAGAAAACTGCCCCACAAATACAGAAAGCAATGGATGTCTAACCAAAGGAGGACATATTTGGTGACCACAAGCTTTCTCAAAAAGTGTGTCTTAAAGTAAGAGACAGAGAGAGACAGAAAGAGAAAAGAGACAGAGGTGGATGTGTTTAGGGAGGGAATTCCAAAGTGTGAGACCTCTCAGCTATTCAATGGTTGTCAATGGTGGTGGGAAGGATTGAGGAGATGCACAAGAGGCTGAAGCCAGTAAGTGGAGAGTTAAGTGTAGCGGAGTTGTAGTATCAGAAGAGGTGACAAAGGTAGGAAGGGCAAGATCATGAAGGGATTTAAACACATGGAAAATTATCTTAGATTGCAAGCATTTGGTGAGTAGGACCAATGTAGGCCAGTGAAAAAAATGGTCAAGGCCTGCATACTTATGGGATAGAATGCAGGTAATGACAATTTATATAAACTGAAGTTTATGGAGGATGGAGAATGGAAGGCTGGCCAGGACAATATTGAAATAACCGAGGATGCAGATAATTAAAGTATGAATAATGGTTTGAATAAAAAATGGGCTGAGACAGGCGCAGGGGCGAGTGCTAGAACTAGCCTGTCTTTGCGATGCAAAGGATATGAACTTGGAAGCTTAGCTTGGGTTTGAGTTAGATGCTGAAGTTGGAAATAGTCCGGTTTAGCCAGTTGCAGTCACTGGGAAGGAGGATGGAGAAATTGGAAATAGAACAAAGTTTGAAGTGAGAAATGAAGTCAATGGCTTCAGTCTTCTCAATATTTAAGCTGATTGAATTATGACTCAACCAAGGCAGTGTTGAGCAAGCAGAGACACAATGGAGGGATTGAGAGAGATAGTGGACAAGTGCAGCTGATACCATCGGCATACATGTAGAATTTGACTCCATTGGCTGAATTTCCTCGACCCAGGGGCTGAATATGGAGGCAGGCAGTTGTGAAAATTCATGCTGCCAGTTGGCGTGTCTGTTTCATCCAACTCCCAGGCAATTTTACCGAAGGCAGGATGGGGGTTGGAAGGGCGTAGGTTAGTGGCCTCTTAAGACCAATTGTCAGAGGCTGACTGAATTTGTGCATTCCCCCTCCAGGCTGCTGCTCCTCCTATTAGCCCTCCAGCTTCGAGAGCTTGCCTATCATCCTTCATTGGATGGCACGACAGCCCTCTGGCAACTCATTGGCTAATTCAGGGAAAGTCATTAATGGCTACTGTTTCCTACACAGCACGGGGCCATGACCCCATTGGACCATGACATCGATTTCCTGACCAAAATCCGAGGCCTAGGCCCGTGTCTGCACATGATGTTGCTAAGGAATAGCCTGTAGATGTGATGTTGCTAAGGAATCGCCTGTAGATGAAGTACAGGAGGGAGGCAAGATATGTTAACAGGAGTGGGGGAAGGTAACATGTGCATGGATGGGGAGGAAAGCCATTACTAGAGAGGCTTTGGCTATGATTAGTTAAGTAAGAATGGAACCAACTTAGTGTAGTGGAGGAGAGTTATTGAAGTAAACCTAAATAAATCTTTGTCAGAATAAAATAGCCATGACCCGTTTTATAAGCTTCAGATGAAACATCTCAGCTAAAAAACATGTAAAGGACCTCAATCATATCTCTTCCTACCCTAATAGAAACATGCATTGGGAATTTCATCTGGGATCCTTTTGATTAGTAACTTTAGTGAAAGATTGAAGGAAAGAAAGAGAAAGAACTTGATGTTAGGTAACATCTTTAATTGATCTCAGGACATTTCAAAGTATTTTCCAGCCAAGAAAGTACTTTTGAAATGTAGTCACTGTTGTAAGGGAGGGAAACACTGCAGCCAATTAGCACACAGTAAGGTCCCACAAACTATTGCTTTTCATGATATTGGTTGAGGGATAAATATTGGCCAGGAGACAAAGGAGAACTCCCCTGCACTACTTTGAAAAAGTGCCATGGGGCGTTTTATGTTCACCTGACAATGCAGATGAAGCTTTGGTTTAACATCTCATCCCAAATGGGAAGTGCCATTTCCATGGTTTATGGGTTCCACTCATCTTTCCTTAAAGGTATGACAGCCAATCAGGAGAATACCTGAGGACACACCCAGTGATAGAATAACGCAGCAGGAGAATATTCAGCCCATCGTGCCAGTACAGGTGAAGGCTCTAATGAAACCATCTACTTTAAGCAGATTTTTCTGCCCTACAATTCGACGATCCTACAATTTCCTTTTCTAATTTGTGACATTTGCTTTAAAGCATTCAATGCTCTAATAAGTCTCCATGTGAACACACTTCAAGTAACTTCTCCTTTTATTATTTTGGTGTTAATCCTGAATTCATATTCCTCTGTTAGTAATTCACCAACCAGTGGAAACACTGCGAGGGGAGTTATAAACCGCTTCCAAACTCCACCCCCCAAAAAGAGGTAGGGGGTTTGGGGGAGTGTTTAATCGGCACATATATGAAACCTAATTCCAACGCCATATGAAGTCATCTATTCCCACTTCAATTGCGATGGGCTTGATGGTTTTGATGAGTCTTTATTAACCAGGCTTTAGCAATTATTTGAATTTAATATCTCCAGACTAGGTTTCCCAGGAGTCAGGACATCTGAGAACTAAATGGATATGGAAGTTGCCAGGTTGGGCAAGTAAGTGTTTCCCAGCACTGCTGTGGACCAGAAGGAGCAGGAATGCTTCAAGCAAACCCAGCTCCTCAAGCCAACTTGCTATGATCTCTCCCCCTTCAGTGATCTGATCTTTCCTCCATACAATCGTTTCCGCCTTCAATCTCTCAGATAATCCCCTAATCTCTCCACTTCCCACAATCTGATCTTTTACTCCCCCTGCAATCCAATCTCTCCTCCCTGTAATCCAATCTCTCCTCCCTGTGATCTCTTCCTGACCTTCTTTTGGGCACCTCTTGTGATCTCTCCGACTAAGATCTTGTCCCATATAATCGCCACTTCCCAAAATTTTTCTTCTCATGATCACTTCCTTCCTATGACATCTACTCTCATGCTCTCCCCCCAACCCCATGATCTCTCCCAACCTCCCACCCCATGAATCCCTAGTTTCCTGATTGACAGAGATCTTCCCCACCAGCATCCAGCTGCTGCCTTGTGTTGCAGACTTTTCCACTCTTCAAACAGGCCAGCTGCTGGGTAGGAAACATTATAGTGAAAGCCTGCTGTTAAACTCAGCAAGGCCTCCACATTCCTTGCATGTGTTTCTCAGTTGCTGACAAACATTCTTTCCCAATACTTAACATCCTTTTAAAATCTTGGTTTAAACTTCTCTGTTCCAGTGAAATTTGCCATAATTCTTTGAGCATTTCTTCATAACTTTAACCATTGATTTGTAGTATCACTTTATGTTGAATCTTTTTCAAGTCTTTAATATTCTTTTCTTAGGCATTTATTGGTGCAGTTCATCTACCCATTTTACCGTCCAGGGGTGAGCAATGAAAACTTCAGTTTTATTAATAGCCATGTATTGCTAATTCAGTTTTGATGGAATAGTCACGACATGAAATGGTAACTGTGTTTCTCTCCCCCACACAGATACTATACTCTCTCTCTTTTCACTGTGACAAGTCCCTCCTTCTCTCCATCCCTCCATCGCTCCATCATTCCATCCCTCTATCTCTCTGTCTTTCTCTCAACTTTAAGTCCAAAGACCTCAGTGATGCACTTCTTTTTTAAAACCCTTTTTAAGGTAGTTTTGAGACGGACATTTTCAACCTTTTACCATTGGGAAACGCACTCCTGGCTTCCCCAAGAACAATGAAACCTTAATTTGCATCTTTTGCCTGGAGGCCCATCTTCCTGGCCAATCAGCATTGCAGCCTTGACATCACTTCTAACTGGTGAACTATTACTTGTATTTAAACAGGAGGGCCTGGAACACTTGGCCATAACTTTGTTTTTTGCTTAAAGCTGCCTCACAGCACTTGGCAGTTAAAGACATGTAAACGTTAAGACTTTGTAACAACATATGCCAGAATTCATGAATTATCCCAATAATGGATACAAATGAAAACTTTCCATCACTAAACTTATGTACAGTACAATTTGATAACTTAAGCCTTACTAATTACACAAATGTGCCAATGAGCTGAAGCCTGACAGTGCTCAGGAAGCTTTTTATCTACCAGAACTTCAGCAATGACCAATGTTTTAGATGTCTGCACTTCACGAAGGAGGTCATCATTGAAATTTGCCACCTTCTGTAATGACAACTCCTATTGCAGGGCAGGGCAAGGACCATGTTCATAGTAACTGTAAAGGTGACCATGGTTATGATCTTTTATGTGCAGGTCTGGCTCCTTCCAGGCTGGTGCTTGTGATGTTATCAACTTCTCATAGTTCACAATCTATGGTTGCATAAGGGAGGTTGCTGACACTCTCACTTTAAAGAGATCTAAGTTAATTTCATTCTCTCTTGCCAGAGACAAGCTGGTGGATTGAGCACAAGCATTTTCAAGGTTTGCTGTCTTCCACACAAGTGCAGGGTGTCATTAACTTCATGCACATGGGTTAATGGGCACAACATGTCAACTCTGCTCTATAACAAAAATGAAAAGGATTCTACATAATTATTATCCAGCTGGTGTGTGGCCATAGGCAGTGCATCATGCAGGTTTATGCACTCTCCCTCCCACAGTATCCTGTACCCCTCCCCTCCCCCAAGTTTAAGCCACCATGCAAATTACTACTGGGTGAAATCCACTGAAGACATGCATGATTCTAGTCCGTAACCCATGCACATATATGCAGCATGCATACAATAAGAACTATGCTGCCATAAGAAATTTGATAGAACAGACCATGCTGATGTGTGCTGAAGGAATGATTCAGCTGCCTGGACAGCTAGGAACGCTGCAGTACTCAACAAAGTGGGTCTGAAGATTTATGGTGATTTCTGCATGCTGTATAACCTCACCGGCACGGGGGAAACAGCCTTTACCACCACCTAACAAGTGAGAAGCTGAGGAGCAGGAGCACATGGAGGAAGAGGAGGAGGAGGATGTGGAAAAGGAGGAAACAGAGGAGGATGAAGAGTAAGGGAGGCTGCAACCTAGACATCTCCTTTCTGCCCAGGCTATATGTGAATAACCAATTCAAGTGTGAATACCAGTCACCTCAACACTAATTCCCAGTTCATCAACAGTCCATACTCCTTTACCTTCCCTCATTGACCATTACATCAGGAAGGAGGACAAGTAAGAGTTGCATCATCTGCAGCTTTCAGCTCAGAATAGATTTTGTGATGAATGGGGAGTGGGATGTGAAAAAGACAATTAGTTATGAGGATTACTCATGTTCAATTGATTCAGCCCTGCCATTGGCCATCGTCTGAACATTGGCCTTTCTAATTGGCCAGCACTGTCTCCTCCATGGTATTTACAGTATGCATGTGGACCCCTCCCCTCCAGTTTGTTCCTGCTGCCTGCAGTTGTATGCCACCTTTCCTACCTGAGAGAAGGAAGTGTACCAATTAGTGTAATGCAATATTTTTGGATGATGTGGCTGTCATGGTTGGACATTTGGAAGTGTGTACAATCTGTCAGATGCGGCTGTGAGGCATGCCACAGTGCTAAGAATATAAAGGTAAGGGGAACTATACGAATGTTAGTTCTGAGTCCTGATTGACAGAGATTGTTTGGGAGGTGATGGATGGGGTATGGTAATATGGGCAATAGCTGGAGCTATTTGTTAAGATATCGCATTTGAGGATGCATTTATTGATCTTGACGACTCACGTGAGGTCATTACACTTGTTGCGAAGCTGCATCCAGATCCTTGGGCTGCTCTCCGGACATTGATCTGTGCTGTTATCTGCCCCTATTTCAATACGTTTCTGGAGGATCTCCTGGTTCCCTATTGATACAGGACATTTCTCCTCTTTTCCACCTCCTCCAGTGCAACACCAGAAGACCTGTGTACTCACTATCTCTCTCATGTTCAGCCATTCATCTCTTGGTCCCAGGTCAGATTCAGCTGACAAAGGAATCCTAACATTTTCTTCAGCCACAATGCACATCCCCTTTAAGAGATAAAAGCAAAATACTGCAGGTGCTGGAAATCTGAAACAAAAGCAGAAAATACTGGAAAAACTCAGCAGGTCTAGCAGCATCTGTGGAGAGAGAAACAGAGTTAATGTTTCGAGTCCATATGACCCTTCTTCAGAGCTGAAGAGAAGTGGAAATTTATACTGTTCAAGTGGGGTGGAGCAGGTGAAGCTGGATAGAAGGCCAGCGATAGTGGGAGCAAAGAAAGGATTGACAAAGATGTCATGAACTAAAGGACAAAAGGAGTGTTAATGGTAGTGGGTAGTGCTAAAAAAGGTGCTGATAGTAGTATAAAGGTAAGAAAGTAGAATGTGATAATAGCAGAACAAGGGATTGCACTCTGAAAAAAAAACATGAACAAGTAACAAATGGCCCTTTCGGGGTTGAGGTTGGGGGAGGGAGCAGTTTTCCAAACATAAAGATTTCAAAAATGTACTAAATCACGTCCCCTCACGTGACTCTGTCACATGAGCAGGGGCATGTTATAAATGAAATGTAACATGTTTTATTTTATTTTTATTTGCTGCTGGAACCCTCATCCCGCCCATGGACGAGGTTTCCTAAAAAGTGCAAAGGCCACTTGACCTTTTCGCCTGCCTGCCAACTGTAAGGTTGGACGGGCAGCGAAAAATTTATTTAATTACCTTTTCAATGGCCTTAATAGGCCTTTTAATTGTTGGTGGTCACACTGCCAACTCTGGCGTGTGCCCGCCGACCGAAATGTTGCACAATTGCGCATTGATGTCGGGAAGCTCACCTGACATCACTACACGTCATTTTACACTCGAATGGGTCGGGCGTGTGCCCACCCACCGAGGTAAAAATTTTTCCCTATGTTCCCGTTCATGTGAGTGAGTCCTATGTGGGGACTTGTTTCCGATTTTCAAAATCTTTATTTTTCATTTAAACTTCTTCATCTCCCTGAGGCAGCTCTCCGCCTTCAGGGAGCTTTCAGCGCGTGCTCCCCCGGGGCACGTGCAGACTTTTGCGCTCGCCCTCCTCCCGCCCTCACCCCGGCAGTGCTGAGCTTCTCAGTGTGCCTTTCTTGCTGACGTGCCATTAATTGGCCAGCCAGTGTGAAATCGCGGTCAGGGGCCAATCGCGGCGGCAGGCGTTTCCTGGCCGTTCCTGGACCCGTCCGCTGTTGCGCCCACTCTCCAACTCAAAAACCACACCCTTAGTTTTGCCTTTGCTTTCAGTAGAGCACACACACACACACACACACACACACACACACTCACAGAGCTCTGCAGGTCTTATATCTTCAAGCTTTCTGCCCATGTATATCTGTTCACATGTGCCTAGAATTAATAAATGAACCCACAGCCTGTTTGCACAATCCCTTATGTGCGATTGGTGCTTTTTACATCATTTTAAAAACGCAAAATCCATGTCTTATTGGAACAGCAGCTATTTGCGTCTGTTTTCACCCTTTCATCAAAATAACCCCTGCTGGATTTAAACTAATTTTGATGAAATTGGACCTGTGAATTACATTCTCTGATGCAGCATCTGAATCCATAATTTTGCACCGATTAATGAGAAATCGAAGTTGGAGTTATGTGACTTACTTTGAGTCTGGTTTCCATGGACTATATTACATTTATCACATTGATAAGAGCACTGCAAAAATCTAATGGTTTGCAAGCTCTGCTCCTCCTGGAGTGATAGCACTGAATTTACATGCTTTTTTAATCTTTATGAGGGATAAGCATTCATGTGGTAAAACAGCCTCTGCCAATGCTGTTGAATTAATTTTCAGGTGTTTCAGAGGACTCATGGGTACGATTACGTTCATGGGCTGAATCTTCTGGTTGGCATATAGGGGTGGACACAACATGCTGACGCGTAAAATGATGCACGATAACCTTGGGCATGCGTCCTGACATCATCGCATGTCATCTAGATGTTTCGTTCAGCGGGTGTGCGTGGGAGGCAGCTATGTGCCTGCCGAAATGTCAGTGGCCTATAAGGCCATTAAAAAAGTAATTAAACTAGTTAAGAAGGTTGAGGGCAGGCGAAAAGCCCAAGCAGCCTTTGCGTTTTTCAGGAAAACTCATCCACGGGCAGGATGAGGATCCATGAAGCTTTCATAAAATAAATAAATAATTTTTCCAAATTTCACAAACATGTCCCAACTCATGCAACATTGTCACGTGAGGGGACATTTTAAAATAAATTTTTATTTTATTTATTAAAAAGTTTGATAATCCATTCAATCTCCCTGAAGCAGCTCCATCCCTCACGGAGATTGCTGTGTTCTTTTGTGCGTATGCGCTAAAGAGTGCAGGCCCTGACCCTTCCCCCTCCCCTTGCCCACACAGGTAGCACTGAGCGTGACCGGCTGCATGTTATACTGGGCAGGACGTATTGGACTGCCCATGTAAAATGGTGGTGTGCAGCTGATCACGAGCAGCGATTGGCTCTGCTCCCGCCCCCACCCGCTCCCACCCAGCTCACCCATTATAGAAAAAATTCCCCCTCATGTGTCCTCCACATTCAAAGGATCATCCTCCACCATCCCCCAACAACTCCTAGATGATGCCACCATCAAACCCATCTTCCCCTCACCTATTCTGTCAGGATTCCATAGGGAATGTTCCCTCTATGACACCCTGGTTCACTCCTCCATCACCCCTAACTCCTCATCCCCTTCCCACAGCACCTTCCCATGCAATTGCAGAAGGTGCAACACCTGCCCCTTTACTTCCTCCCTCCTCCGTCCCAGGCCCCAAACTCTCCTTTCAGGTGAAGCAGCGCTTCACCTGCACCTCCTTCAATTTGGTCTACTGCATTCACTGCTCCCAATGTGTTCTCCGCTACATTGGGGAGACTAAATGCAAACTGGGTGACTGCTTTGTGGAATACCTTCGCTCAGTCTGCAAGCATGAGCCAGACCTTCCTGTTGCTTGCCATTTCAACACCCTATCTTGCTCTCTTATCTACATGTCTGTCCTTGGCCTGCTGCAATGTTTCAGTGAAGCCCAATGCAAACTGGAGGAACAGCACCTCATCTTCCAATTAGGCACTTTACAGCCTTATGGATTTAAGATTGAGTTTAATAAATTCAGACCACGAACTCTCTCCTCCATTGTTTTTACAATTGCTTTTTGTTTTTTTAATTTAATTTAATTTTAAAATTTATTTTATTCATTTTTAGCCATTTTTCCTCAACCCCCATCCCCGACCCCCCCATTCGTCCCCACCCACAGCGCCACCTTTCATTGGTTTCTATGATGTGCTTTCACAGATCTCTGATCCTTGTTCTGCTATTAACATATTCTGCTACCTTGCCTTTATGCCACTATCAGCACCTTCCTTAGTCTTTACCACTACTGTTACACTTCCTTTGTCTTGTGTCCATGACATCTTTGTCAACCTCTCCTGAGCTCCCATGTATCCCTGACCTTCTATTTTACTCCACCTGCTCCAGCCCCTCTTAAACAATATAAAAGCCATCACATTTCCACTTCAGACATGATAGAGTAGGAGATAAAAAAGGAGGGGTGTAGCACTACTCGTTAAAGAATCAATTCCAGTTATGAGAAGGGATGATATACTAAATGGGTCAACAAATGAGGCTGTATGGATTGAGCTTAGAAATAAAAAAAGGGGCAGTCACACTACTGGGAGTATACTGCAGACCCCCAAATAGTGAAAGGGAGATAGGAGAACAAAATTGTAGACAAATTTCTGCATGTAAGAACAAAAGGGCAAGAAAAGCAGGAGACTACAACTATCCTAAAATCAACTGGGATTCAAACAATATAAGGGGCACTGAGGGAGAAAAATTCATGCAGTGTGTCCAGGAAAAATATTTTCAACCAATTAGTGACAAACTCAATGAGAGGAGATTCAATTCTAGACCTAGTCTTGGGGAACGAAGAAGGGCAAGTGGGTGAAGTGACAGTTGGTGACCATATGACGGACAGTGATCACAATTCAATTAGATTTAGCATTACCATGGAAAAGGACAGAGATAAGGTAGGAGTAAAAGTCTTGAACTGGGGGAAGGCAAATTTTGCAGAAATGAAAAGGGATTTGGCTGAGGTGGACTGGACAGCACTGCTGGAGGATAAAACAGTGTGAAGCACTAAAAAGCGAGATCCTTCTTGTACAAAGTAGACATGTCCTCTACAAAAATAAGAGCAGTACTACCAAAGCTAGACCTCCCTGGTAGTCTAGAGGAATACAGGGGAAGATCGAAACGAAAAAGAAAGCGCACAAAGAACTAAGCACTGCAGATAGCCTAGACGAATATAGGAAGTGCAGGGACAAAGTGAAAAAGGAAATAAGGAAATCAAAGAGAGGGCATGAGAAAAGATTAGCAAGTAAAGTTAAAGATAACCCAAAGATGTTTTACCTATACATTAATATTAAAAGGTTAGTTAGGGAAAAACAGGACCTTTCAGAGATGAAGACGGAAACTTGTGTGTAGATGCAGAGGCTGTGGGAAGGGTTTTGAATGAATATTTTGTTTCCATATTTACAAAGGAAAGGGAGGGTGTAGATATTGTAATCCAGGAGGAACACCGCGAGATATTGGTTGGGATAGTCATAAAGAGAGAGGAAGCACCCGAAGGGTTGAAATCCTTGTAAGTTGATAAGTCACCAGGGTCAGATGGATTGTTTCTGAGGCTGCTAAAGGAAGTCAAGGAGGAGATAGCAGGTGCTCTGAGGATGATTTTCCAATCTTCACTAGATACAGGGGAGGTCCTGGAGGACTGGAGAAATGCAAACGTAGTTCCATTGTTTAAAAAGGGATCAAAGCAAATGCCAAACAATTATAGGCCAGTTAGTCTTACATCGGTGAGCAAATTAGTAGAATCAATCCTGAGAGATAGGATTAACTGTCATGTTGAAAAGCATGGACTAGTCAGGGATGGTCAGCATGGATTTGTTAAAGGAAGGTCTTGCTTCACAAATTTGATTGAATTCTTTGATGAAGTGACAAGAAATGTTGACGATGGTAGTGCAGTGGATATTGTGTACATGGATTTTAGCAAGGCACTTGACAAGGTCCCACATGGCAGATTGGTCAGGAAAGTAAAAGCCCATGGGATTCAGGGTAATGTGGCAAACTGTATAAAAGGTTAGCTTTATAACAGGAAACAAAGGGTAATGGTCGATGGATGCCCTTGTGAAAGGAAAATTGCCTCAAGTGGTGTTCCACAGGACTCGGTGTTGGGACCCTTGATGTTTGTGTTATTTATTAACGATTTGGACGTGAACATGAGGGGCATGATTGGGAAATTTGCAGATGATACAAAGATTGGCCGAGTAGTGGATATTGTGGAGGATAACTATAATCTCCAAAACGATATCGATGGGTTGGTGGAGTGGGCGGTAAAATGGCAAACGGATCTTAACATAGAGAAGTGTGAAGTCATACATTTAGGGAGTTCAAACAGTTACAGGGATTACACAGTAAATGGGAATATACCAAGAGGGGTAGATGAAGTGAGAGATCTTGGCGTACAAGTACACAGGTCCCTGAAGGCTGCAGTTCAAGTAGACAAGGTTGTAAAGAAGGCATATGGAATGCTCTCCTTCATTGGCAGAGGTATAGAATATAAAAGTGAGGATATGATGTTGGAATTGTATAAAACACTGGTGAAGCCACAACTGGAGTATTGTGTGCAGTTCTGGTCACCACATTACAGGAAGGACGTAATAGCTCTGGAGAGAGTGCAGAGGAGGTTTACAAAAATGTTGCCAGGGTTAGGAAAGTGTAGCTACGAGGAGAGATTGGATAGGTTATGGTTATTCTCCTTAGAACAAAGAAGGCTGAGAGGTGACCTGATTAAGGTGTACAAAATTATGAGGGGAATAGATAGAGTGGACAGGATAAAATTGTTTCCCTTGGTGGAGAATTCTAGAACCAGGGGACATAGATTCAAGATAAGTGGCAGAAGGTGTAGGGGGGACATGAGGAAGAACTATTTTACGCAGAGGATAGTGGGTGTCGGGAATTCGCTGCCCAAGTTGGTGGTAGAGGCAGAAGCTTTAAACTCTTTTAAGAAGTACCAGGATCTGCACCTGAAGTGCTGTAAGCTGCAGCACTTTATGGGCCGGGTGCAGGAAGGTGGGATTAGAAAGGGCACCTGGGAGTCCTTGGGCTGGCATGCACAAGATGGGCCGAATGGCCTCCTTCTGTGCTGTAACTTTTCTATGGCTCTATGGTTCTTCTCTTTAGCTCTGAAGAAGAGTCACATGGACTTGAAATGTTAACTCTGATTCTCTCTCCACAGATGCTGCCAGACTTGCAGGGTTGTTCCAGAATTTATTGTTTTTATTTCATGTTTCCATTTTTCTGGGTTGCTCACCAGAAATTGACAAGGCTGTGCCCATGGATAGGTTCTAAATGATTCTTGTTTTAACATACTCATCATTTCCAGAAGGGTACGGAAATGAGACAATGTATAAAAATGAGAAGCTAGGTTGATTTATCCTCTACTTAGCCAAGAACACTAAGGATAATTTGTTGCATCCCTACCCCAAGCCCAGATGAGATCAGCTACCTCATAACAGACTGGGAACAAAATTGAGGAAGATCCCATGTGTTTGGATCAGTGTTATACTACATTGTATTTTGAGCAACTGAGTCAACAAGGCAATAAACGTTACATCATTTTGCTTAGCCAGATTACTTTGTTGCCAGGGCCAATGTCTCTGTGCCCTTGTAGCTCTCAAAGTAAGAAGAAAAGCATGGAAAATTGAGCTGGAATTGAAAACAATATAGAAAAATGTGTGGCCAAAAAGGAATGAAGAAGGTGCAGAATAATTTAAAATGACAGCTGAAAAACAATTCAGTAGAATTATAAAATGAGTTGACCAAGAAAAATGAGGTGTTGCCTGTATGTACTAATTGGTTTATTATGGTACTGCGGCACAAGCAACAATAAAACAGGCTCCATTTCATCATAATGCAGGCATAGAGCAAACAAACAGTTTGTTTGATGATAGCTAAACTGCAAGTTAATGATCTCAATTAAATGGATTAAGTAATAAAGTTGCATGACAAAAAGCAGACTCAATAGCAAAGCAAACAATTGATTTTGCTGAGAGAATGACCGGAGGTCACAGGAATATTAAAACACTTCACAAGTCATACATTAACCCAAAGTGGAGGTTTCCCAAATTTTGCTGCTTTGTTTTTTAGTAGTTGTACTGCAGCCGCAACGAACTGCTTCACAATCAACATTAAAAATCCATTACATAACATTGACACAAGAGTTATTTGAATGGTGAGTTCTGCTTACACCAATGAAATATTACTGCTTTCTTATAATGATCCTCATACTAAATACATTTTAATTATTTATGGTTATGTTTTTATAGCATTATGGAATACATTTTTTTGAAAAAATATATTTGTGATCTAACAGAATTATTACAATTAAATAGTTTATAGTAAGTATTTAAAATTCTTCCCATGAATTTATATAAAGGGAAGGACCTACAGGAGAAAAATGCAGGGAAAAAAGACAGATCTTAACCTACCTGATGAAGCCTAGCATAGATCTGGGACCTATTCAAATTCATTTACGATGGAGACATTGAGGAGCCAATGTAAGACAGTGCCATATTTAATGACTTAATTGGTCATAAGGCAAACTGAGGTTTAATGGTTTAGCTGTAATATTTTGGGGTATAGATTTGGTTAAGAAACATTTGCAAAACATGTTATTTTTTTTGGTCATCACATTTATAGCAAGGTTATAGTGCCCCATTTTAAGTGGGTATTTTACAAATAGTCATGGAGCAAAGCAAAAATACTAGATACCCAAAAAAATTCAAACAAGCTGGAAATGGGCATTACTGCCAATCAGCATTTGGAAGATAAAAATAGTTTTAATGTTATGTGTGTAATGCTTCATCAAAACTGATGACCTTGTACATTTTCAGAATATTTGCTGTTGGTAGGGAAGGCACACAAGTTCTTGGATGTGGCACTGAAGGTCTTGGTGGAGGAGATCACTGGAGGATGAATGTTCTGTGCCTGTGCTGGAAAAAGGATTCAAACCTCACCCTGATATAAAAACAAAAAACTGTGGATGCTGGAAATCCAAAACAAAAGCAGAATTACCTGGAAAAACTCAGCAGATCTGACAGCAACAGTGGAGAAGAAAAGAGTTGACGTTTCGAGTCCTCGTGACCCTTCAACAGATCTAGGTGAATCCAAGGAAAGGGGTGAAATATAAGCTGGTTTAAGGTGGGAGGGGGGGCGGGGGGGGCGGTGGGCGGTGGGGTTTGGGTGGGGGTAGAGAAGGGGAGGGGGGCGTGTGGTTGTAGGGACAAGCAAGCAGTGATAGAAGCAGATAAGCAAAAGATGTCACAGACAAAAGAACAAAAGAGCACAGAGGTGTTGAAGTTGGTGATATTATCTAAACGAATGTGCTAATTAAGAATGGATGGTAGGGCACTCAAGGTACAGCACTAGTGGGGGTGGTGGGGGCATAAAAGATTTAAAAATAATGGAAATAGGTGGGAAAAGAAAAATCTATATAAATTATTGGATAAAAACAAAAGGAAGGGGGAAGAAACAGAAAGGGGGTGGGGATGGAGGAGGGAGTTCAAGACCTAAAGTTGTTGAATTCAATATTCAGTCCGGAAGGCTGTAAAGTGCCTAGTCAGAAGATGAGGTGCTGTTCCTCCAGTTTGCGTTGGGCTTCACTGGAACAATGCAGCAAGCCAAGGACAGACATGTGGGCAAGAGAGCAGGGTGGAGTGTTAAAATGGCAAGCGACAGGGAGGTTTGGGTCTTTCTTGTGGACAGACTGCAGGTGTTCTGCGAAACGGTCGCCCAGTTTACGTTTGGTTTCTCCATGTAGAGGAGACCGCATTGACAGCAACGGATGCAGTAGACTAAGTTGGGGGAAATGCAAGTGAAATGCTGCTTCACTTGAAAGGAGTGTTTGGGCCCTTGGACGGTGAGGAGAGAGGAAGTAAAGGGGCAGGTGTTAAATCTTTTGCATGGGCATGGGGAGGTGCCATAGGTGGAGGTTGAGGAGTAAGGGGTGATGGAGGAGTGGACCAGGGTGTCCCGGAGGGAATGATCCCGAGACCCTTACTCTGAAGCAGATGATGCTGCTCTTCCTTGTCAATGTGCTCCCCACATTTCTCGTCCAGATCGGAGGGGCGGATTCATCAAGGATGATGTCGACCAAGCAGTCTGTTTTTCCTGATGATTTCTAATAGGTGAAGCAGCACATCATTTACTCTTTTTAAGTGAATTCCTCAGAGAATTTCCAGAATAAGTGTTGGTGGAGTCTTGAAAAAGTGTCCCAGAAAGACTCCTGATGGGGTGTCAGAGGTATTTTACACAGCTTGTACAACAATGACAATCAACTGCTAAGTATCTCTTTTAATAACGCTTGAAATCCACATCAATGTAGTTTTCACTCCCAAACAGCTGGTCACTGTTAGGAGAGAATGTTAGCTGAAGCATTAGCCACCAAAATGCTATGCACTCTTTACTGAGTTCAGCAAGCATTTAAAGTGGGAATCAGCTGTTTAACATGCCTCTGCGTGGTCAATCATATGCCCCTCCTTTACCAAGATGGCATCTTGCATCAAACAGGTCAAAGTGACTTTTCAGCTTAAGACCATCTCTTTAACACCTAATGTATTCAATGAAAATCTGGCCTCCACCTGTTATCAGCAACCACGCTTACAGCCCCATGTTTTAGAACGTTTTTCATTCTTTCATGGGACATGGACCTCACTGGCTGACTAGCATTGTTATAGCCCATCCCTAACTGCCCTTGAGAAGGTGGTGGTGAGTCGCCTTCTTGAGCCGCTGCACTCCATGTTGTTTGGTGCACCCAGAGTGCTGTTAGGAAGAAATTTCCAGGGACGGGATTTCCACAGGGATCATCCTGTCCCAATGAAAGTCAATGGAGTTTTGGATGGGCTGCCGAATTTCCCATGGCAGATCCAGCCACAATGGGGCTGAAAATCACAGCCCAGGCATTTGACCCAGCGACAGTGCAGGAATGGTGATATAGTTCCAAGTCACGATAGTGTGTAGCTGAGAGGAGAACTTGCAGGTAGGGGTATGCCCTTGTATCTGCTGCCCTTGTCCTTCTATGTGGTAGATTCACTGGTTTGGAAGGTGCTGTCGAAGGAGCCTTGGTGAGTTCCTGCAGTGCATCTTGTGGATGGTACACACTGCTGCCACTGTCGGTGGTGGAGGGAATGAGTGTTGGAGGTGGTGGATATGGTGCCAATCAATTGGGTTGTTTTGTCCTGGATGGCGTTAAGCTTCTTGAGTGTTTTTGGCGCTGCACTCATCCAGGCAAGTGGGGAGTATTCCATCGCACTCCTGACTTGTGCCTTATAGATGGTGGACAGGCTTTGGGGAGTCAGGAGGTGACTTACTCACTACAGGATTCCCTGCTCTTGTAGCCACAGTATTTATGTGGCTAGTCCAGTTCAGTTTCTGGTCAATGGTAACGCCCAGGATGTTGATAATGGGGGATTCAGTGATGGTAATGCTATCGAATGTTAAGGGATTGTTGGATTCTCTCTTTTTGGATATGGCCATTGCCTGACACTTATGTGGCACGAATGTTATTTGCCACTTACAAGCCCAAGCTTAAATGTTGTCCAGGTCTCACTGCATATGGGCATGGACTGCTTCTGTATCTGAGGAGTCATGAATGTTGCTGAACATTGTACAATCATCAGCGAACATCTTCACTTGTGACCTCATGATGGAGGGAAGGTCATTAATGAAGTAGATGAAGACAGTTGGGCCTAGGACACTACCCTGAGAAACTCCTGTAGTGGTGTCATGGGACTGAGATGATTGACCTCGAACAACAACAACCATCTTCCTTTGTGCTAGGCATGACTCCAACTAGTGGAGAGTTTTCCCCCGAATTACATTGACTCTGCTAGGGCTCCTTGATGCCACACTCGATCAAATGCTGCCTTGATGTCAAGGGCAGTCACTCTCATCTCACCTCTGGGGTTCAGCTCTTTTATCCATGTTTGCACCAAGGCTGTAATAAGGTCAGGAGCTGAGTGGCTCTGGTGGAACTCAAACTAAGTGTCAGTGAGCAGGTTATTGCTAAGTAAGTGCCGCTTGATAGCACTGTCAACGACCCCTTCGAGAGTAGACTGATGAGGTGGTAATTGGCTTGGCTGGATTTGTCCTTCTTTTTGTGAACAAGGCATACCTGGGCAATTTTCCACATTGCTGGGTAGATGCTAGCATTGTAGCTGTACTGGAACAGCTTGACCAAGGGCACAGCTAGTTCTGGAGCAAGGGTCTTCAGTACTACTGCTGAACTATTGTTGGAGCCCATAGGCTTTGCAGTACCCAGTGCCTTCAGACTTTTCATAACAACACAGGGAGTGAATGCTAGGGACCTCAAGAGGAGGCCAAGATGGATCATCCAATCTGCATTTCTGGCTGAAGATTGTTGTAAATACTTCAATCTTGTCTTTTGCATTGATATTCTGGGCTCCCTCATCATTGAGGATGGGGAATACTTGTGAATCCTCCTCCTCCAGTGAGTTGTTTAATTGCCCACCACCATTCATGACTGGTTGTGGCAGATCTGCAGGGCTTAGATCTGACCTGTTGGTTGTGAGATTGCTTAGCTCTGTCTATCACATGCTGCTTTCGTTGTTTGTCATGCAAGTAGTCCTGTGTTGTAGTTTCACCAGGTTGACACCTCATTTTAGGTATGTCTGGTGCTGCTCCTGGCATGCCCTCCTGCATTCTTCATTGAACCAGGGTTGATCCCCCTGTTTGATGGTAATGGTAGAGTGGGGGATATCCTGGGTCATGAGTTTACAGATTGTGGTTGAGCACAATTTTGCTGCTGCTGATGGCCCACAACATCTCTCGGATTCCCAGATTTGAGTTGCTGGCTCTGTTCAAAATCTATCCCATTTAGCAAGATATTAGTGCCACAGAACATGATGGAGGGCATCCTCAATTTGAAGGTGGGACTTCCTCTCCATGAGGACTGTATCGTGGTCACTAGCTCCTAGCGATACTGTCATGGACAGATGCATCTGCAACAGGTAGATTGGTGATGACGAGGTCAAGGAGGTTTTTCCTTTTTGTTGGTTCCCTCACCACCTGCTGCAGACCCAGTCTAGCAGCTATGTCCTTTACGACTTGGCCAGCTTTGCCAGTGATGGTGCTACTGAGTCACTCTTGATGATAGACACTGAAGTCCCCAACCCAGAGTACATTCAATGCCTGAGTCACCCTCAATGCCTCCTTCAAGTGGTGCTCAACATGGAGGAGCACTGATTCATCAGCTGAGGGCAGGCAGTTCATGATAATTAGCAGGAGGTTTCCTTCCCATGTTTGATTTGATGCCATAAGACTTCATGGGGCTCCTGAGTTGGTGTTCAGAACTCCCAGGCAACTCCCTCCTCACTGTGTACCACTGTGCTGCCTCCCCTGGTTTGTCTGTCCTGTGGGTGGGACAGGACCTACCCAGGGATGGTGATTGTGGTGTCTGGGACATTGTCTGTAAAGTATGATTCCATGACTTTGCTATATCAGGATTTTGCTTGACTAGTCTGTCAGACAGCTCTCCCAAATTTACCACAAGCGCCCAGTAAAGAGGAATTTCCATAACGTGTCATTTCCAGTGCCTAGGTTGATGCCATTTGGTATGTCCAGTTTCATTCCTTTTTATAGGCTTTGTAGCAGCTTGATACAACTGAATGGCTTGCTTACTCTTTCATTTCAGAGGGCATTTAAGAGTCAACCAAATTGATCTGGGTCTGAAGTGTGTAGGCCAGACCAGATCAGAATGGCAGTTTTCCTTCCCTAAAGGGCATTAATGAACCGGATGGGTTTTACGATAATGGCTTCAAGTTTACTATTACTGAGACTAAATTCCCACCTGCCATGGTGGGATTTGAGTTCATGTCCACAAGGCATTAGTCTCTGCATTACTAGGCTAGTGACATGACCACTGCACCAATGTCTCCTTAAGTAAGAAGATAGAAAAGGAGGAAAGCAGTCAGCCCCTCGAGTGTATTCCATCATTCAATAAGACCTTGGCTAATCCATCAACTCCATTTACCCACTTATGCTTCTCATTCCATGCTCCCCTTACTTCACAAAAATCAATTAATTCTAGTCTTGAAAATTCCAGTCGACGGTCAGCATCCAGAGTCTTTTGGGGAGAGTTCTAGGTTTCCACTCCTGCTTGTGTGTATAAGTGCCTACTGATTTCCTTCCTGAATAGTATAACTCTAATATTATGCCCTTGTTTCCACAGAAGATAAAATAAATTTTCTGTATCTACCCTAGCAAATGCCTTTATCCATTTAAATACCTTGACTGGATCACCCTGCAACCTTCTGAACTCAAGGGAGTACTAAACTGATGTAATCTGTCTTCAGAATTTAACCCTTCAAGTCCTGCTATCATTCTGTTCAATCTGCTCTGTCAGTGTATGTTTCTTGAGGTTCAGTGCTCAGACTGAATGAGAACTGCAAATGGGACCGGAATTTTTCCCACATTTGGCAGGCTCAGCGGGAGCAGGCGGGGGCCACCATTTTATATTGCCGGGCCAATTAAGGCCCGCCCAGCGTAAGATGTGAATGGTAGAGCTCAGTGCCACCTGTGTGAACGGGGGGAGGAGGGAGAGTCTGGGACAACGCTCTTTTGCACATGCTCACGAAAGAGCTCTTCAATCTCCCTGAGGCACAGAGCTGCCTCAGGGAGATTGAAGCGGTTTGTAAAAATTTTTTTACAGACATTAAAAATTTAATGAGACATGTCCCCTTATGCGACTGTATTACATGAGATGGGCATATTTTTATTTTTCATATAACATTTTTATTTCAGTCATCAAAGCTTTAGGAAACCTTATCCTGCATGTGGATGAGGTTTCCTAAAAAACTTGAAGGCTGCTTGGCCTTTTTGCCTTCCCACGAACCTTAAGATTGGACGGGCAGCATAAACAATTGCATTAATTAATTTGTTAATGGCCTTAATAGGCCTCTCAGTTATCGGCGGGCGCGCAGTCAACTCTGGCACACTGGGCCTGACCCCACCTGCCGACTGAAAAACCCTGGCCTTGGTTTTGACAAAGAATCTGTACAGCTAGAGCATCACTTGTTCAGTTTTTATTTCACCACTTTTGAGATAAAGGTCAGTATCATCTAAGACTTTGATTTTCCTGAACTTCTTTTCTCCAGCCATTAATAAATATTTCTGATTCAGTTCTAAAGTGGTTGACCTTACATATTGAACTTCATCTGCCAATTCACCTGTTGTAACTTTCTCACCCCTGTCTTAGCACTTCCAAATTTAGTGTCATCTGAACATGTGGATATACAACCAAGTCATTAATGTTTATAGTGAAAAACTAAGGCCTGGATTTGTGCTCACGCGTCATGAGCATAGAGTTGGGGAAGCCTCAACTCCACAACCCCCACTCCCAAGGATGGCCTCATTTTAGTTCTGGGGTCTATAATTAGTTGGACCCACTTACCCCAGAAATAGTGGAGAGGTGGAGGCAGTCACAGCATGGGTTGGGTAAGTTCGTCATGAATATAAAGTGGACTGGTAAGGAGGCCCATTGGTGAGAGAGGAAGTCAATGGTGGTGTTGCTGTGGCTTGGAGGAGATGTCATTGAGCGGTCAGGTAATTGCAAATTGTAAATTTGTCCCATTGGTTGTTGACACTGGAACAGACGGCCTATCATAGGCTCTCAAGAGGAAAAAAATGGTCATCACTGCTGACTGTTCACATTGTATGGAAGGAGTACACTCAACCAGTTTGAGCATGGAGAAGACTCACAAGACACAGCAATGCAGGTGCCAACATCTTGGCACCACTAGCTGCTCACGATATTCTGCATTAATGCTGATTATTCTTATGCCTTAGGGGATGACGGATATACTCCATATTAGCCGCGATCCTTTGCCCCTTCACCTACCCTCTTTTCATCCATTTCTCAGGGTGCAGCCATTCAATTGACTCTTGACCAAGTTTTTTTACAGCTGCACACTGTCATGGCACAACAATGTAATTCAAGTGGAGTAATCCATTAGGGTAGTTAGTGGTCAGGAGCACAGCAAGCCATCTGGGAGTGACAGTAACAAAATGCATATGAACAAGAAGCAGAACTAGGCCATTTGGCCCCTTGAGCCTGCTCCGCCATTCAATATGATCATGGCTGACCTGATAGCAACCTCAAACCTGTATCCCTCCTACCCCTGATAACCTATTGTCAAAAAGATATAATAATGTCTATAATGTTATTGGAAATTATTTTAAAATAGATTTTAGTGGTGTCTGTGTCTATGGATGGAATTTTCCGAGCCCGCTGGTGATGTCTGGGGAAAATATGGTGGGACCTGCTTCACGACGGCTTGAAGGCGGGTCCCGATCATCCGGTCAGCCCACCAATGGCAGGCCACGTTTCTCACCATCAGTCGGCGAGGAGCTGATTGTAATACATCAGCCTATAATTAAAAGGCCATCCCACCAGGCTCTTGGACCCCCGCCGTGTCGTTCATCCACGTTGACAGGAAAGCACGCCAACGTGTTTCATAACTACACACAGGCGATGTGCACTTGGCCTTCATTCTGGGGGAACAGAGGTGAGTGAGCAGCAGCGTTCTCGACAGCTCACCCGTTGTCTACCATCTGCAGGGGCATCGGAGGGGGAAGGGGGTGGGTGCAGGGGAAACCGATGCCTGGTCCAGGAAGCAACTGTGGGAGTGGGGGGGTGGGGGGGGGGGGGGGTGGTGGTGGTGGGTGGGGGGGCGGGTGGGGGGAGGTGGGGAGGGGGGCCGGGGGGGTGGGGGCGGTGCGGCGGGTGTGGGGGGTGTCTGGGGGCAAGTGCTGGGCAGCCTTGGAGGCGACTGCTGAGGTGGGGGGGTGGTGGTGGATGGTGGTCAAGTGCTGCCCTGGCGCTGCATCCCGTGCACAGGCAATCGAGTTGAGGAGCAGGGTAAGCAAGGGAAATGGCCACACATTAGGTACACCTATATGAACTGACCATGCCTCTGCAACTAAGACAGATCAGGCACAGCCACAGAGATATGATTGGGTTCAGGCTTCTAGCCTGTTGGCCCATGCAAGCATCGTGGGGGCACCAAAGGACCACCAAGTGCTCCATACCTTACCCCACCTCTGCCTGCGCCCCCACCCCACTGGCACAGACTTCAAGTCTGCTACCACTTTCTTGAACTGTGGAGCAGTTGGACTGCACACGTTGGACAATCTCCTCGCCAATGGTGGCCATGTACTACTACGACTACTACTATGCCTGTAGTAGTCACTGCTGGAGGTGCTCACAGCCCCTTGCAATCTCAGCATCCTGGTTTGGATCAGTGTCCCCCCATGTCACAGGTTGACAGGGCAGCCATGCAGCGAGCTCAGCTCTGGCCATCCGAGGGGTGGCCAGCACTCTCCGGGAAGCATTAAGGGGCCGTCACACAGAGCCAGGAAAGGTGCTAAGTTCACCCATGCTAACCACATCTCTCTCTCACTTTCATGCTGCATGAGGATCATGGATCCTGGTGACTTAGCTGTGTGCCTGATGTCCTACAGAGACCATAGAAGACGGAGGAGAGAGTTACTGAGGCTCCTGGCTGTGAAAAGGCAGGAGCAGCAACCTCATGAAGAAGCGGCAGCAGGGGCTCCGGCACATTCTGCCAAGGAGCGACAGGGAGCCATGGCTGGTCACGCCAAACAACGTCCTGGGTCTATAGACGCCATCTGCCATTCCTGCAGATGACTGAGAATCAGTGTTGTCGATGACTGCGCTTGTCTAGGGACCTGCTGGCTCACATCTGCCACTAACTGCAGGACTTGGTGCCAAGGGGACATGGAGGGCATCCACAGCCAGTGGCTGTGAAAGTGACTGGGAGCTCAATTTCTATGCCAGTGGCTCCTTTCAGGGCTCTACAGGTGACCTCTGTGGGATTTCACAATCCGCCACCCACAAATGCATCCATGAGGTCACGGATGTCATCTTCTCCATGGCACACAACTTTGTGCATTTCGCCTGGGACCGGGACAGCCAGGATGCAAAGGCCATTGGATTCGCCCAAATCTCGGGATTCCCACAGGTGCAGGGTGTGATTGACTGCACCCATGTGGGGCTCAGGTCTCCATTGCTACACTTGGTGGACTACATCAACTGCAAGGGCTTCCACTCAATGAATGTGCAGCTGCTATGCAATCACCAGAAACGCATCCTGCAGGTACCTGCACGATTTCCAGGGAGTATGCACGATGCCTACATCCTAAGTTGCTCACAGATCCCTGACATCTTCCAAGGTCCACAGAGGCTGCAGGGTTGGCTCCTTGGGGACAAGGGCTACCCGCAGAGGCTGTGGCTGATGACACCCATGCGGCGGCCTCAGACTGCAGCAGAGTGGCGCTATAATGAAGCTCATGCTGCAGCTCGCAGCTTAGGGAAGCAGATCATCAGGATGCTGAAGATGCTGTTCCGGGGCCTGGACCAGTTTGGTGGAGCCCTGCAATACAGTCCACAGAGGCTGTCACACATTGCTATTGTCTGCAGTGCCCTTTACAATCTGGCGCTGCAATGGGGTGAGGAGGAAATGGAGGAGCTGCATGTCTCCTCCGAAGCTGAGGACGCTGACGAGGATGAGGGTGAGGGGGCCCTCGGTGGTGATGATGATGGGGATGAGACTCTCGCACTGGCCAGATGAGGCAGGTGCACTCAGGAGGCCCTCGTAGCCGCCAGATTTGTGGAGGATGATGACAGAGTCCCTGTGGATCCTCACGTTGCAGTTGTGAATGTTTGACTCCAGTCTGGTATATCTCAGCGCCAATAACCTCTGTGAGAATGGTCCTGTCATGGAGATGCAGTGGAGGCCTTAATAGTCACTCGATCGCAGGAGGATGATGAAAACAAGTGGGGAGGACACTCTATAGATCTTCACATAGCCTCTGAGAATGTCTAACTCCTGTCTGGCCGAGACCAGGTCACTTGCGCTCCATGATCAGGGCCATCTCAGAGACTCAAACTTGAAACTTTAGACGCACCTGATGCTGTGTCCGCCTTCAGCATCTCAGCCCTTCAGGAGCTGGTGCACAGTACCACTGGTCGCAGATGTTGGTGTGATGGAGGCCAGCCCCATCTTAAAGGTGCTGAGAGCACACAGAGAGAATGAGAGAATTCTGTGGTGCCTGCCCACTATATTCTGGCAGCAATGACCAGCATTGCCAAAGTCCAGGCATCAGTAATGTTTCCAGGGAGCGTGAGGCTGGACCATCATTTTGATCTGATCAAAGCACAGGGAAGAGGCCCTGGACTGAGACACCTGCCTTTATCTTGTGCAGAAAGGTTTCACATCTGATTGACAAGAACATTGCTCATCAGAACATGGATCCATAGTCAGGGAGACATTTTTGGGAGTTTATTGACAATAGTGAACATTATGTACAAGTATTTAACACTTGTGCCCAGGCTATGCAATTAATTCTCCTTAACTATCCTAACTCTGCTGCTACATCTTGGTGCTCTCCAGACATCCACAGTAGAGATAGAAGCAGCCTGTTAACTTTGATGCCCTGTCTGTGATGACTTTGGAGGGCGTCCTCTGGAGGGCCGAGACTTGGAGGGCTCCAGCCTGCTTTCAGGGTCCTGCTGTGTGGCAGTGGCACCCTCCTTGGCCTGTGAAGCTGGATCTGTGGTGGTCACATGAAGAGGGGAGTCAGATGGGCCAGTCACTCCCAGAGTCACCTGAGTGGATACACCTGCTGATCCTCCTCCCTGTGGGTCCCTGAGGGCCCCTGCTTAACACCGTGAGCAGATGGGTAGCTGGAGTGAGATTGCGCTGTGCAGCACCCCTCTCGCGCACACAATGTTGGAGGCCAACTATGGCATCAGTGGTGGAGCTAAGCCCACACAGCAGTGCAGGACTGCAGGAGTGACGTCCTGGATCAAGGTCTCCATGGCGGCAGCCATCCTGCCAGTGTTCACATCGGTGCTGTGCAATGCCGGTGCTATCATCTCAGCCTGAAGACGGATGTGCTCCTACATCATGTCTTGCAATCTGAGGAGTGCAGTGGACATCCCTTCTTGATGTGTCCGAGCTTGACTTTGCAGCTCCAGCAACTGTGCCATGACCGAGTCTAGAGGCTCGTCATCTGACTTGGACTCAGCAATGTTCTGGCCTCCAGCAGTCCTCCGAGTGCCAGGGACCTAGGAAGTCCCTGCCTCCACCTGCTGTGGATCAGAAAGTGCGATGTGCTCATCAGATTGTGGTCCCGAGGCTACTCTAAAGCTAGGTCCCACCGAGGTGTTTGTCTCTGCACTGGTGGAGGGTGTGGGTGAGCGCTTTGACGGGACTTCAAGGGGGGTGCCTTCGGATTCCGCTTTGGAGGTTTTTTCGGAGCTTGCTTGGAGGCTCTGGGTCGTCGACTCCATCTGCTGCTTCCCAGATGTGCCTGCGAAAGCAAGGGGAGATAGTTAGTGCATGGCAGTGGCCTGTGAAGGAGGACACATCACTCATGGCATGGTTGTCTGATGGATGTTGCACTGCTGGATCCTCACTTGGTAGAGTAGCACCAACCTCACCATAAGCACGGGACCGGTCCCGGTCATCACCGGGCAGCTTGATGACTCTGTTTTCAAATTCTGTGAGAGCTATGATTTCCGGCATCCCTCCACCTGTCTGCGACCTTTCCCTCCTGTTGTGAGCCAGTTTGCCCAGCAAGGATAGAGATGGGGAGAGTGTATTAGGATGCCTGTCGGGCCAGATGATAAGCATGCCTGGCCTGTGTGGGTGGTGAGTGGTCCCATGGACGGGATGAGGACAATGATGGCTTGTGTGAAACAGTGAATGGTAATGTCCCTTGCACTGGCAGTGAGTGAGGGCCCTGTGGATGTGTGATGGGTTTGTGAGTGTATGAGTTGGGAGTGATGAAAAGAGTGACTTACCCTGGCAGAACGAAGGAAATCATTCATCCTCTGTGGCACTGGGTGGTTGCCCTCTTTTGAAGGATGTTGACGCTGACCACCACTGCCACCACCTCCCAAGTCAGACTGATGACATTATTACTCATCCTGCGGTCAGAGTGGGAGTAGAGCACATCCCGGTGGGCCTCCATGGCATCCAGCAGTCACTCAAGGGACCTGTGATTGAAGTGGGGGGATGTAGTCTTTTTGCTTTTTCAGGCCATGTCTCCCAGGCAGCAGTGGTGAGCTAGTGGCGATGACCGCTTTGCTGGCGGCTGCCTTTTGAAGATGGTGGCCAGTGTGATGCAACAGTGGGTTGATGGCGAGCAGGTGAATGAGAGCCCGCCTGTCATGGAAGCAACATGTTTTGCAGGAGTGAATATATAATATGGCGGGTGTGAAAACCCGTCATTTTCATTGCTAGGTAGGACTCCATTTTACCCGCCCATGACCGCACTGTGCAGTTCTGGGAAAATTCAGCTCTATGTGTGTTTGCCTTAATTGGATTAAAGCCAACTGGTCTAGAGGCTTTGGTATGTAGAAGTAGGATTGAAATGGTAATTAGATAAATATAGGGAAATAAAGGTGAGACATAAAGGGGATAATTTGCATTTTTAAATAGACCATTCTAAAGAGTGGATGAAATATTGCACCTAACCAGGTGAAGCTTAGAAACGATTGGTAAAATATTTCGATTGGCGGGTGAAATTCGACCCGACTGAGCATAAAATGGTGCGCAATCACGTCGGCAAGTGTCCCAATGTCTTTGTACACTCACGTGTTATTTCAGTCAGCGGGCGTGCACCAGAGTCGACAGCGCACCTGTCAACAATTAGAAGGCCTATTAAGGCTTTTAAAAAGTTAATTAAAATAAATTTTTCACTGCCCATCCAACCTTATGGTTGGCGGGCATGTGAAAGGGCTAATGACCTTTGCACATTTTTGGAAACTTCAGCCATGGGCAGGATGAGGTTTCCAAAAGCAAATAAAGATAAAATAAAAACTTTAATATTTCATTAATAACAGGTCCTTGGTTACGTGAAAGAATCACATGAGGGGACATGTTTCATTACATTTTTATGTTTTAATTTGTTTTTCATATCTCTTCACCTCCCTGAGGCTCTGTGCCTCAGGGAGATTATGAAGCATGCACTCGAGTGATATGTGAAGGTCGCACTCGCCCAGCTTGCCCTCCTCCCACCGCCTGCACAGGCAGTGCTGAGCACTGCTGCTCGAGTTTCACGCTGGGTGGGCCTTAATTGGCCCCTCAGCATGAAACTGCCTTCTGGCGCCTATCGTGGCCGGCAGTCAGCTTCTTGACCACCCCACCTGCTCCCGCCCGCACCCACCTGGCCCTGCCGAGCCCGCCTGAAATGGGTGAATTTCTGTCCAATGTGTTTTATTTTTTTCAAAGCTTACTAGTAAAGTGGGTTTTATGAAAGGGTTTTATTGTTAGAAAATTTAAAGTTAAAAAAAACCTAGTGACAATGAGAATTCACATTCAAAGGGGAAAATATGTATAAGGGAAGAGAAGGCTGTTGGTACAAGGAGGAGGATTCTAAGTTTTAAAGCCTCCAGGCTGTAAACCTCAAGTCTGTCTGCAAGGACCCAGAGCTGAAAGAAACTCATTTTGAATCTGACTGCCCAGGGTGTGCTTTGGCAGGGGTCTGTTTAAATCTGTGTTTTACTGTTGCCTTAACAGGAGGTAACTGAGAGTCAGATTAATTTGGAGATTTTTGTAGTTATTATAGTAGTAATTTTGTAGACATATGTATATGCTTACAGTCTTTCTTGTATTAATACATGTTTAATTTGGTTTTATAAAAAAACGTCTTGCGACTCGGTGGTCTTATCACTACTAAATTCAAAGCCTGTATTTCGAACCATACAAATTGCAACAATGGGTTATGACAGTTGTTTCAAGTTTCCATCTGGGATTTGAACAACTGAGCCTTTACCATTGGCTGTGTTATAATAATTAGGGGCTCTTTGTAGGATATATTTGTAATTCCTTGATTTTTTGAAATTGGTGAACCTTACAGTTATGAGTATGAGAAGCACTTTGAATTCAGGATTGGGTGTGAGGAATTTATGAAGTGGTAAGACTGCAAATATGGCTGTATCCATGACTAAGTCTCTTTTGGAAGTAGAAGATATAACTATGATTGGGTTACAGAAAGTATCCAAGAATAAGTTAACAGAGTTGGTGGATAAATTAAAATTGGGGTTATCTGCAGGGGTTAGGAAAGCAGATATAATTGAAGGTTTGGCACAGGATTTGAAGTTGGAAGTGATACCGGACACTGTTGAGTCACAGCTGGAGGTAGTGAGACTTCAGTTAGAAATGAAGAAGCTCAAACCTGAACAAGGAAAGGCACTGAAAGAAACTGGGACAAGAGGCAGCAGAAAAAGAAAGGGGAAAGAAAGATTTTTGCAAAAAGAATTGGAAATGTGAAAACTTGATCGGCAGAAGGAAAAGTTAGCAATGGAAGAGAGAACTAAGGAAAGAGACAGAGAATATCGGCTTAAAAGGCTGGGAGTTAAAAAAAGAGACATCAGATTCTGAGGAAAGTTCTGATGAGGAAAAAACCTTTAACCTAAAACCCAGTGGGGAGATGTTTATATTGTACAAGTTCTTACAAAGCTTGAGGAAAAAAGATATTAAAGCATTCTTTATTTCATTTGAGAAGATAACTAACAGATGAAATTGCCACAGGAAAACTGGACATTGTTGTTACAATTCAGGTTGGTGGATAGAGCACATGAAGTATATGCTTCGCTATCAGAAGAAATGTTGGTGAATTATGATGTGGTAAAAAAAGGCTATTTTTGGTGCATATGAGTTGGTTCTGGAGGCATACAGATAGAAATTTAGGAATATGAGAAAATACCCTGGGCAAACTTACAGCGAGTTTGAAAGAGTAAAACAAAATAATTTTGACCGGTGGATATGGGCATTGAAAATAGAGACAACATATGCAGTTCTTAGAAAAGTAATTCTTTTGGAAGAATTTAAAGATTCAAACCCTTCAGTAGTGAGAGGAACATATTGGAGGAACAAAGAGTTCAAACAGTAAGGCAAGCAATAGAGATAGCTAATGATTATGAGTTAGTTCATAGAGCTAAACCTTTTTCTCATCACCCTTTCAAATCAGAAAAGGATAGAACGTGGGAAGGTGAAAGGAAGGTGGGTAGTCAGGGAAGAGAAAAAATAACTGGAAATTCCCAGGAAGCTTTTTGTCAGAATGAAAAGGAAGGCACTGAGGGTAGAAGTGACATTTGAAAGTTGAGCCATTTTCATTGTAATAAAGTAGAGCACATGAAGTCAGTATGTTGGAAATTACAGGGAAAATGTGTTGGAATTATTGGGGTGCAGAAAAGCTCTGGAAATAAAAGTACTGTGGGTTTTGAGGTTCAGGCACAGGAGAAACCAATGGTTTGTGTACAAGTAAAAGAGGGAGAATCAGTGATAGGTAAAGAAGTGGGAATGTATTCACAGTTTACCCAAGAGAATTCTGAGGAGCAGGTTGCAGAAATGTTTAAAGATTTTGTGTGTGAAGGGAACGTCTTTCTATGTGTATAGGGTGGAGTAGGTCAAGGTGTTAAGATTTTAAGAGACACAGGGGCTAGTCAATCCTTAATCTTGTGGGATAGTGATATTTGTTGTTCAGAGGGAGTATTGCAGGAACAGGTGATAATAATTGGGGTTCATGGAGATGTTAAACCTATTCCATTGTGGAAGTTAAATTTAAAGTGTAAGTGGTAAACTGGCTAAGTGACTGTTGGGGTGGTTGAAAAGTTGCCGATTGCAGGGGTTCATTTTATTTTGGGTAATGATATCGCTGGATCACAAATGTGGGTGATACCTATGGTAGTTTAGTTGAGCAACCTGTAGAATTGTTTTCAACACCTCAACAGAGGTGTTACAATAGGAGCATCCTGGACTGTTTCCAGATTGTGTAATAATGAGATCACAGGCACACAGGTTGAAGATAGAAAAACAAGAAGGACAGGCAGTTCAAAGGCAGGAAGAAGGTATTGAAATCTGATTAGCAGGCACTGTGTTTGATAATATTGTTCAGAAAGACACAGCAGGTGACAATTCAGCTGAAGTGTTTAACTCAAGATAATTAATTGAGTTGCAGCAAAAGGATTTGCAATTAAAACAGTTGTATCAGACAGCTTATTCAGAAACAGGGGCAAAATGTATTCCAGAATGTTATCACCCTAAAGGTGACATTTTAATGAGAAAATGGAGGTCAGATAATGCTTCAGCAAATGAAAGCTGGAAGGAGGTGCATCAGATTGTTATCCCATTAGGGTATAGAAATTATATTCTGAGGATAGCTCATGAAATTCCAATGGGGGGATGTTTAGGAATTAGAAAGACACAGCCAAAAGTACAGAAACATTTTTATTGGCAGAATTGCATAGGGATGCAGTCAAATTCTGTAGAACATGTCACACATGTCAGGTGATAGGGAAACCACAAACAGTGATTAAGCCGCCACCCTTAACCCCAATACCAGCATTTGAAGAACCTTTTATTAGGGTCATTATTGATTATGTGGGACCCCTCCCTAAGATTAAAAGTGGAAATCAGTACTTACTGACAATAATGGATGCACCTACCAGGTTTCCTGAAGCAATACATTTACGAAATATTACAACCAAGTAGATTTTGGAAGAGTTAACTGAATTTTTTAAAAGACATGTTTACCTAAGGAAATACAATCAAACCAGGGTTCAAATTTAATGTCACAATTGTTTAAGGAAGTAACGAACAGTTTGGGGATAAAATAGTCTAAGTCAACAGCTTATCATCTGGAGTCACAAGGAGCTTTGGAAAGATGGCATCAAGCTTTAAAAACTATGACGAGAGCATACTGCCAGGATTATTCACAGGATTCGGCTGGGTGAATTCCATTATTGTTATTTGCTACTAAAGACACTCATAATACATCAACAAGTTTTAGTCCTTTTGAGCTAGTTTATGTTCACGAGGTAAGGGGGCTGCTGAACTTGATTTATAAGAAATTGGTGGGTCAAAATTGAAGAACTACTCTCCTGGATTACGTATCAAACTTTAGAGAGAGATTAGACAGAGCATGTGAGTTGGCTATTTAAAGTTATCACAGCAAGTGATGAAAGTAAAAGCAGACAGGAAGGCTACAGCTTGGAATGTTATTGCTGGAGAGGAAGTGCTAATTCAGTAATTGGCACTGAGTGACTCATTAGAGACAAGTTTTAGCGGGCCTTACAGGATTGAAAAGAAATTGAGTGCAGTAAATTATTTAATAAATACTCAAATAGAAGAAAGAAGCAGAGGATGTGTCATGTAAATATACTTAAAAAGTACTTTGACAGGGAATAGAGACATGAAGAGGTATTAGTGGTGTTAGATAATGAGAAAGAGGTAGAAATTCAGGGTACTGAAATTGATTTTCTTCTAATCAAATTGGTTAATGAGCAGCTACTTGAAAACTTCAAGATAATATTGAATTAGCTTCCAGACAAGTGTCAAAGTGATTTGGAAAAGCTATTGCAGTCACACAAAGCTATTTGTGGAAATAGGTTGGGGATGAGTGATTTAGCTGTACATGATGTATCTGGAGAAGTTTCATCTTCGGTAAGGCAACATCCTTATAGATTAAACCTGGCAAAGTTATCACAAGTATAGAAAGAAATTGACTTCATGCTTCAAAATGACATAATTGAGTCTAGATGCAGTAACTTGAGTTTGCCTATTATATTGGTACCAAAACTGAATGGAACACAAAGACTGTGTGTGGACTAGCAGAAGGTGAATTTGGTGACAAAAGCAGATTCATATCCTATACCATGGTTGGAGGATTGTTTTGAGAAAGTGGGACAATCAAAATTGATCACAAAGGTTGACTAAAAGGATATTGGAAAGTACCGTTATCAGAGAAAGCAAAGGAGATATCAGCTTTTGTAACACCAAATGGACTATATCAGTTTAAAGTCATGCCATTTGGTATGAAGAATGCATCTGCAACATTTCGAAGACTGACAAAATAATTGCACGCCTAAGCAATTGTGCTGTTTATATTGATGACGTAATAGTTTTCAGTCAGACCTGGGAGGAGCATTTACAGCATCTGGAAGAATTATTTACTCGATTACAAGAAGTTAATTTGGTGATGAACTTGGCTAAAAGTGAATTTACAAAAGCGCAAGTTACATATCCAGGCTATACCAATGGACATGGTAAGGTGGCCCTGAGAGATGTGAAATTAAAAGCTATGGTGGATTTCCCAATGCCTATAACAACACAAGAAATTTGAAGATTTCTGGGCATGAGTGGTTTTTACCAGAAATTTGCGCCAAATTTTAGTAGTGTGGTTGCTCCCCTGACTGAACTATTAAAAAAGAACAAAAAGTTTCAATGGGCACTGGAATGTCAGGGAGCATTTGATAGTTTGAAAACTATATTAACTATGACACCAGTTTTGGCAGCACCCAATTATGCCAAGCAATTTAAGTTGGCCATTGTCGCAAGCGATATAGGCATTGGGGCCGTACTGTTACAAGATGATGACACTGGAATTGAAAAACTGAAAGGATAAAATATTCAACGATTGAAAAGGAGACGTTGGGTTTTGTGTTAACATTGCAGCATTTTGAAATCTATGTGGCAAACAATTAATCAGAAACAATTGTTTATACAGACCATAATACTTTAAAGTTTCTGGACAAATTTTGAGACAAAAGTGCAAGGCTATTCAGGTGGAGTTTATTAATGCAACCATTTAATCTACAGATAATACATGTCGCTGGATGAGAGAATGTGATCGCAGCTGCGTTATCAAGAGTTTGAAGATTAAAAGGAAAACTGGACATTTTTAAAACCTGGACACTGAGCTGGAATGATTTCTGCTGATACAAAGGATTTGTACATATATTGTTATGTTAATGCATGCATCTGGTAATGTAATAGTGTAAGTATATCGATAAGTATAGGAGATAGTGTAAGATGGGTGAATAAAAATGAAGCTGTCTTTTAGAATTATGATAATTCATTTTTCAATAAGGAGGGAGATGTCAAGAAAATATAATAATGTCTATAATGCTATTGGAAATTATTTTAAAATAGAGTTCAATGGTGCCTGTGTCTATGTGTGTGTCTCTTAATTGGCTTAAAGCCATCTGGTCTAGAGGCTTTGATGTATAGAAGAGAAGTAGGTTTGAAATGGTAATTAGATAAACATAGGGAAATAAAAGATGAGGTGTATAGGGAGCAATTTGCATTTTTAAATAGATCATTCTAAACAGTGGGTGAAATATTATATCTAACCAGGTGAAGCTTAGAAACAATGTGTTTATTTTTTTCAAGGTTTACTAATAAAGTAGGTACTATGACAGTTTATTGTTAGAAGATTCAAAATTTAAAAAAAACTAGTGACAATGAGAATTCACATTCAAAGGGGAAATTATACAGAAGGGAAGAGAAAGCTGTTGGTAAAAGGAGGAGGGATTCTAAGGCCTAAAGTCACCAGGCTGTAAGCCTCAAGTCTGTCTGTAAGGGTCCAGAGCTGAAATTTTGAATTGTGACTGTCCAGGGTGTGCTTTGCCAGGGGTCTGTTTAAATCTATGTGCTTTACTGTTGCTTTAATGGGAGTCAGATTAATTAGGGGATTTTTGTAGTTATTATAATAGTAATTTTTCTTGTATTAATATGTTTAATTTAATTTTATAAAAAATCTCTTGAGGTTCAGTGGTCTAATTACTATTGGATTCAAAGCCTGCATCTCGAAACATACAAATTGCAAAAATGGGTTTTGACAGTTGTTTCAAGTTTTTGTCTGGGATTTGAACAACTCATCCTTTACCATCAGCTGTGTCATAATACCTATCATCCCATTGTTTACCAAGAATCTTTCCACCTCTACTTCCACTGCCTTTTCAGGCAAAGGGTTCCAAAGACTCATGACCCTTGAAGACGAAAAGATCATAAGATGTAAGAACAGAAGTAGGCAACACGGCCCATCGAGTTTGCTCTGCCATTCAATGAGATCACGGCTGATCTGATAATTCTCCTTTTCCCCATAACCTTTGATTCCTTTACTGATTAAAATTCGGTCTATCCCAGCTTTTAATATACTTAGTGACCCAGCCTTTACAGCCCTCTGCGGTAAAGAATTCCACAGATTCACTATCATCTGAGAGAAGAAATTCCTCCTCATCTCTGTCTTAAATGGGTGACACCTTACTCTGAGATTATGCCCTCTGGTCCTGGACTCTCCTACAAGGGGAAATAACCCCTCAGCACCTGCCCTGAGAAGCCCACTAAGAACCTTATATGTTTCAATAAGGTTGCCTCTCATTTTTCTAAACTTCAATGAGTACAGGCCCAACCTACTCAACCTCTCCTCATACGAAAATCCCTCCATACCCAGGATCAACCTAGTGAAACTTCTATGGGCTTCCTCCAATGCCACTATATCTTGCCTTAGATAAGGGGACTAAAAGTGTTCACAGTATTCTAGGTGTGGTCTACCTGGTGCCTTGAATAGTTTTAGCAAGACTTCCCTATTTTTATGCTCCATTCCCTTTGAAATAAAGGTCAACATTCCATTTGCCTTCCCTATTACCTGCTGAAATTGTATGCTGGCTTTCTGTGATTCCTGCACGAGGATCTGCAAATCTCTCTGTGCTGCAGCCTTCTGCAGTATTTCTACATGTAAACAATATTCAGCTCCTCTATTCTTCCTGCCAAAACTCATAACCTCACATTTCTTGACATTATGGGCAGGATTATCCTGTTGGCGTGCAGGGGCGGGCCCCACATGCCCGCATGTAAAATGACACGCGGTAACGTCAGGTGAGCGTCCTGCCGTCACTGTGCGCCATTGTGATATTTTGCTGCGCATGCGCACAGTGATCTATGATGCGTGCCTGTGATTAATTAACAGGCCACTTAAGGCCCTTGAGGCGCCAATCAACATCGATTTTTCGGCACCCGTGCAATCTTCAGGTTGGCATACAGGCTCAACAGGCAGGTGGGTAGGACACATTTGTATAAACCTCATCAACGGGCGGGATAAGAAGGACCAGTGGTGTCGCGAATGTGCACTGTCAAATATTGATGTTTCATAGTTACTGCTACTTGCCTGTGTGATCTGCAATATTTCAAAATGCATACCAGCTGCTTGGTCTGGACTCACAACCTTCAGGTCAGCACCCAGCAGTGATGAATCTTTTTTGGGCCTGCAGGTTTCAGGAACCTTCACTTAGCCTTGGAATGGGAGCTGAACTCTCCACTGAAGGCACCTCCTCTAAGGAGGAAGGGAAGGCTAGAAGGGGGAGGAGGCCAAAAGTGCACATTCAGCCTCCAGGTGAGCCACCTTTGGTGCAGGCACAAGGGGTGTAGGGCCAAGAGGTAGTCCAAGGCGGAAGGGGCCGCAAAAGATGCCACTATCCTGCTGCCAGGGTATACAGGTGGCAAAGCAGCTACCTCAATATGTCTGAGGTGCAGTGCCAAAGGAGGCTCCGTCTCTCAAGCGGGATAGTCAATTATATCTGTCAGATGATTGGGCCTGAGATCTCTCCTAACTGTGTGGGTGGACACCCATGCCAGTGGCTCTAAAGGTCATAGCTGCCCTCAACTTCTATGGCTCTGGCTCCTTCCAGGGCTTGGTGGGTAATTTTTGCGGCATCTCCCAATCAGCTGTCCACACTTGTGTCAAGCAGGTTACAGACGCTCTGTTCAGGTGTGTATTGAACTTCATCCACTTCCATTGGGACCAGGCCAGCCAGACACAGTGAGGCGGGGCTTCGCGGCGATTGCTGGCTTTCCCCTGCATCCAGGTTGCAATAGACTGTACACATGTGGCCATCAAGTGAGCCCAGTGCCTTCGTCAACAGGAAGGGCTTCCACTCCATGAACGTGCAGATAGTGTGTGATCACAAGATGCTGATTCTACAAGTCTGTGCAAGGTACCCAGGCAGCTCCCACAATGCCTATATCCTCAGACACTCCTAGGTGCCGGAGCTCTCAGTGCTCCAGTCCGGGTTGATGAATGGCTGCTAGGTGACAAGGGCTATCCCCTCAGAAGGTGGCTGCTGACGCCTCTCCACCATCCAAGAACAGAAGCTGAGCAGCGGTACAATAGGAGCCACGGCACCACAAGGGCTGTGGTGGAGAGAACCATCGGTCTTCTCATGATGCGCTTCCAATGCCTGGGCCGCTCAGGGGGCGCACTCCAATACCCCCCAGATCGTATGTCAGTGATAGCGGTTGCATGCTGCTCTCTCCACAATCTTGTGCTGGAAAGGGGGGATGCAGTGGACACTGAAGATGATGAGCACGCACAGGGAAATGCTGAAGGGGTAGACACTGACCCAGGCATACTCCAGGGAGGCAGGTACACCCAGGAGGTTTTAATCCAACGAACCTTCAGCAAGCATACCACATATGGACCTCCAGGAGAAGCCTGGGCTGTAGGCTCCATACTTGATACCTAAGTGCAAAATCTGTCTGGTTACGAACATTAACTCAGGGCCTTGTCAAGAAAGCTGAATGTCCCACAAAACACTCATTAAATTTTTGGAAACCATCCACCTGCTGAAGAAAAGAGGCACCCTCAGCCATGGTGACATGCCTGAATCTAATATTACAACCAAAGAAACTTAAGGAAACAAAATGACAAAGGTGTTAAAAATCATACCATGTCATAAAGACCTCACAGTGGGCCAACATAAAAGCACCAGTGATAAACCGGTGGTGTGCCTAAGGTGCCTTATGTTTATGTTTTTGGGTGCTATGTCTTGATGCTGACTCCTTACTGGGAGTGGCATTTTGAGACAGCCTGCTGCCTCTGGTGTCCTGTTGACCTTACTGATCTTGGCAGTCGTCCTCTTGCCCGTGGACCCTGTGCTGGCCGTGCTTGGGAGGGAGCTGCCAGTTTCACAGCTGGTATCTCCCCAGTTGTTGCAGCCTCACTGGATGCAACGGTCACTGGCAGAGGGTCGGAGGAGTTGCTGCCCTCATCTGGAGCGTCCTGAGAGGACCCCGCAGAGATGGCAGGCAGCTGCTGTGCAAATGTAAGGTCGCTTCAGACCTCCCTGCTCACCGTGGATGGATGGGCACCATGCTGGGAAACTTGGTGACCAGACCATCTCCCACATTGGCAATGACCAGCTGAGGTCAATGCTGATGTGTCCAAGCGTATCCCCAGGAAGCCCTGATGGGTCTACTGGAGGAGCCTCTCCACAAGAGTCGCCACCCTCTCCGTGGAGGACGCATCTATTGATTTACTGTTAGATTTGTATTCTCTGTCCCTTCCTGTCACGGTTTGTTTCATTTCCTGTAATAATATTTTTCTCTTTTGTCTTGTCTCAACTCTTTGATTTACCCCATCTTCCCAAATTTGATCTCTTGCCCCCACTACTTAGCTTAGACTCTCTCTAATTCCCTAATTAGGTGGCTCCCACTCTCATCAAAACAAGCTGAAAAAATCTCAAACTTGTTGGACAATTGCAAAGGCCGAGGCTCCTGCGCTCCTGCACACCTGCCCTCTGGGTCCCTTACCTGCCTCACTTTCAGTCACACCCTCCTGCCCCTGACCATTGACAAAATCAGAGCACCCTATCCTAAGGGGTGTGACCACCTCCTGGAATAAAGTGTCCAGGTAACTTTCACCCTCCCTGATGTGTCACAGTGTCTGCAGCTCGGCCTGCAACTCAGGAACTCTGAGCCAAAGTTCCTGTAACCGCAAACACTTACTGCAGATGTGTTTACCCTGGATCACACCGGTGTCCAGAAGCTCCCACACCCTGCAATTGCAGCACATTACCTGCCATGCCATCTCCAAAGTGTGTTAATTAATTAATAATTGCTAATTAATACAGCCTACACCCAATAGATTTTGGCACTGCCAGTAAACTTTGCAATAGTGATAAAACAATGCAAAATTTGCAATACTGATAAAAGTTATAGGTTCTAATAGTACCAGTTACTGATTTACCTGCTCCTTCTGCTACACCAAAGTGGAAACCAAAGTCTGGAGGCTGAAAAAGTGTGGAAGAAAAAAGCATCTCCTTCCTGTCCTTCACCGAACTCTCCATTTGTACACTTTACTTCTTGTGTTAAACCTTTCCTAAAGCACCTTTCCCCTTATGCACCAAATTCCCACTTTGAACCAAATTCCCAAATATTCTCACTTGGTCTCTGTCTCACTCAGGCAAAGTCTCCCTCAGTGACCATGTGCCCTTACTGCAGGCTACCAAGCAGCCGTACAGACCCAGGTCCACCGAACCCGGCCAACCCCACTGTAAAAATAGTTATTGATGAGATAGCGAACATGGCTAGTGTATGCTAGCACACAAATGTGTGAGAGATCATTCGAAACTGAATGCCTTATGAGCCTTTTCATTTTAAATTTTCAAGCTAGAGTGTCTCACTGAGGAGAGAGTTGGGATGTGCTTTAATGATCAGGACCTCCAGATACTTGATGGATGACATCCAGATCTGATGAGAAATATTCTACCGAACTGGCCAACATTACCTGCCCGCAGCTACAAAGAGGGTATAGCAAGATATAGCAGCTGCTGTGGGTGCAGCAAGGGACTATAGATGAACATGGATACAGTGTAGAAAGAGGTTCCACAACCTGCTACATTCACCGGCGAGTTGCTCGGCACAAGCCGACAGAGGTCCAAGTGATGGTTCGTATCTGAATGCTGCACCTAAGGTAGGAGACCTGGCACATACCTCTCCTATAGCATGAAGACTTGCATGTCCAAGACACCCCTGTAGGTGCACACAATAGGGATCTGAATAAGCATTGTGATACACTGACACATTCAAGACATTTTTCCTCGGCAGCACTATAAATTAGGCAAACATTATTTTATGTTGTATTTGCAGGTGAAGAGGGCCCAGAATGCCAGGGAGATGGCCCATACTGGGGGGTGGGACTGTGAGGCTACAGGCGATTAGGAATGTTGAGGAGACAGCCATTGAGGTAGCCAGAGTGCCTCTCCGGCTGGCTGTTGAGGATGAAGAATTGCCGGTTGCAGGTGATAAAAGCCATGGTAATGGCATTTTGGAATATGGTGGTAAGGGTGGAGGTGATGCTATTAGTTTAATGAGAACAGGAGGATGTTCACATATAAGGGAGCACAAGGATAGGGTTGCATGGTAAGGGCAGTTCGAGCATGGTAAAGGCAATGGTGTGCATTGAAGCGTGCTTTCACAATGAGAAGGGCTATGTAAATTAACTCCTTTTGTGTCACACAAAGATCCCATTGGTACTCGCTCATCCCCCAGACCACTCATCCCCCAGGCATCTGGAGGAGGAAGAGATGTTGAGGAGGCAGTGTCACATCATACTAGCCTACACTTCACCAACACAGATACCAGCACACGGGGTCTTAGCGCATGTATGCAGTTGGTGGCATGGGGTGAAGGGCACTGCACCAGCGTGCAGGAGGAGGTTTCAGAGTCAGAGACATCTGTTCATAGTCCCCTTGGAGGAGGGAGGAAGATCACGATGATGCTCCAGTGGGCAGGAACATGAAGTCTCCAGAGTCACCTTTCAGAGCACAGTTTTTGAATAAACAGATGTAGATGTGTGAACATCTGGCGGAGTCCCCTGAGGCAATGTGAACTCACACCCTGTGAATTGAGGAGTGCATTACCGCAATGAGCTTCACATTGTCTTTGGGGCTTCAATGCAAAAACTCTGGCCATGAGAGATTGGCCAATCTCATGAGAGACACATGCAGCATCATTTGAAATGGATGCAAGAGCAGTGTCACTGCCTGCAAAGGGAACAAGGTTCACGCAGTAACCTGGATCAGTCCAATCACAGTATGAATGCTGACATCTTTGGAACACACGAGGAGCTGCGTTCCCTTAGCAGGATGGTAGCACTGTTGGCACAGTGATTGTTGGAATAGACAACTGCTGCGCTTCAGCAGCCAGCCCCTTCAGCCTCACCTGAAGTCAAACCTAGGGCTGTGAAAGTTAGTGAGGAGGGTGAAGGTACTGAGAGCTCCTTAGCACATGCTCATGTATATAGGTTCAATGACTTCATCAGTGCAAGAAAATGAGTGGCATGCCACACTCAAGTACAAACCCCACCACCCCCCGACTTGCCCAGCCATCTCCTCACATCGCTTATCAGATCCACACACCTTGCAGTTTCACCCATTCTTCTGTTTTGAGGCACCTCCTCACATCCCCATCAGAGCTGCCAGCATTGACACACAGCATCATTTTAGTGTCATCTCATAACAATCCTTCACCCTCACCCTCCACATCCTTTCCATCCTTTCAACACATTCTATTTCCCTCTTGCAAGAGAAGAGAGTGCAGAACATCAAGGATAGACAGGGAACAGGATGTGCCTCTCCAGTCATAGACACCCTGACAGCAATGCAGGACGAATCACTGGAGATAAGAAGAATCTCAAAATGCATGACCACTGATGATGTAGAGATGGGTGTCTCCCAGCTATCTGGTAACAGAATTCAATGTCACACAGCCACATGGTGCACAATATGCATTCATGTTGAATTGATGTGGTTCTGGGCAATTTATTGCTGAGGGCTGACAAGCCTCTGAATCCTGATGGACTTCATCCTAGGACCTTAAAAGAAGTGGCTAGTGAGATAGTTGATGCGTTGGCTTTAGTTTTCCAAAATTCACTAGATTCGGTTCTAGAAGGTTCCATTAGATTGGAAAATAGTGAATGTAACTCTTTTATTCAAAAAGGGAGGGAGACAGGAAGCAAGGAATTACAGGTCAGTTAGCTCAACATCTATCATAGGGAAAATGTTAGGAGCTATTATTAAAGATGTTATAGCACGGCACTTAGGGCTGAATTTTCTGGTTGGCGGGGGGGTGGGCAGAGCGGGAGTGGGTGTGGGCGGGCAGGGACCTGATCACCGCTCGTGACCCGGTCTGGGCCGCCATTTTATGCGGGTGGGCCAATTAAGGCCCGTCCAGCGTACTTCACGACTCCGGTGCTTAGCGGAGTGGGTGGGCGGCGGTGGGCACGCTCAGGTCACCGGGTCCAATGGCAACCCGGCGGCCTGCATAAAGGAAGGCCAGGCAACCTCGGAAAGGCTGCTCGCAATGGCTGGGCGAAGGGCTGGGCAGAGGGTCAATGAAGTTCACGCAAGTCCGGAGCTTAGGCCATTGGGACAGGCCAGGCCAGAGGGTAGCCCTTTGGGGCAGGCCAGCTGGAGGGTAGGGGGCGGTAGGGCCAATGTGCCCCTCATTTTTTGGATGACTGCCTTGCTGCCCTCCTTGAGGAGGTGGCAGCATGGCGGGAGATGCTGGTTCTCCAGGATGGGAGGAGGAGGCCCCCCAACATGAGGAAAGGTGCCTGGGAGGAGGTGGCAAGCTCCCACGATGTGGTGCGGCACATCTTGATCCAGTGTTGCAAGCGCTTCAATGACATGTTGCACTCTGGCAGCATGAGTACCATGTTGGCATTGGTCATTTAACCCAGCAGGTCGGCTTACCCACCTGCTGTCCCTGCCACCCCCTGCTCAAAGTCTGAGCATAGTGACTGCATTAGATCATTGATGGCATGTGGCCTTTGCTGCATGGGCCAGCAGATATTGCCCAGGCTGGGGTCAGCGTGAGGGGGTGATGAAGAGATGTGTTTTGCCCCCGCAGCATGTGGCACACTAAGGCCCACATGACTGGTTTGGGGGCAACCTGGAGGAGCTGCACCTAGGCGCAGTGCTTGAATTGCAGGACGTGTCCAAGAGAGGGTGATGACATGCTGGGAGGGGAGCTTCAAGGTGGCGTGGCACCAAACCCTCTGCTGCCCTCTGCACTCCACGTGCTTGTGTCTCCTTGCTATGGAAGGATATACAGTGTGATGCCAAATGTGATGTAGGTAGCATGTGTTCAAGGGGGGCAGTGGGGAGCAGGTCTAGCACCTTTGTGTGAGTGTTCGGCAGCAGTGGGCTGAGGAGGCACTGGAACCCTGTAATGTCCCACTCTGGTTGGGGTGGGCCATCTGCGAAAAGAGTCCATATGCAATTTGCACTAACAAATGCTCATCTCTCACTTTCAGGAGAAGAATGCTCATAATGCGAGGGCTGGTGGAGACCATGTGCAGATTGCCCTTCTTATCCAGCTCGAGCAGGAGGCCCTGGATTTGAAGAGGTGCCATGTTCCCAGGTCCACTGGTGTTGGTGAGGCTGGGGTTCCACGGCCAGCTATTTATGCCCAACAGTGAGGTCAGCATGGTTCTCCCAACAGCCAATGCAGCGCAGAATGTTAGTTGATTTAATTTTGCAACATGGCTTGATCATTGATTATGGAAAGAGGAGCACATAATGATCCGGGGACTGCGATATATTTTGACATTGTCTCTACATTAACTGGTTAACTGTCCTTGTTCTTCCTTTCAGCATCATCGGAGCAGGGCTGGGAGGAGGAGCAGCAGAGGCCTCCTCTCACACCTGAGGGGCCTGAAGTGTCACCAGCGTCACATCATCTCTGTGAGGCAGGTACCAGTGCAAATATTAGCACCTTGGTAGGAATTCGAACATCGGCTAGTGCCCCAGGGCACACCGGTGAGGGCACTTCACAGTCGCCGGAGGAGCTGGCAGAGACAGAGAGTGGAGGACTGCAGGAGACAAGGCACATGCTCAGTCGGTGCCTGATGATGTGCTTCTGGAGTCGTCTGGAATGCAGCAGGTGCAGGAAATGCAGCAGGGTGTGCGGGAGCATCTGGGGGAGATACATGAGGCTATGCTTGGCTTGGTCTCCGTGGTGGAGTAGTCCACACGGACTATTGCTGAAGCAATGACCCACATGTCCGAGTGCCAAGGGTCCTTCACGGAGACAGTGGCGACTCTCGTGGAAAGCCTACTCCAGGAGACCCATCGGGGCCTCCTGGGGATGCAATCTGACCAGTGAGCCCTCACATCGACATTGACCTCAGCTGGTCATTTCCAGTGTGGGAGGTGGTCTGGGCATCAGGTTTCCCAGCTCGGTGTCTATCCATCCACTGAGAGCAGGGAGGTCTGAAGCGACCTCACGTCAGCACAGCAGCTGCCTGTCGTTTCTGCGGGCTTCTCTCAGGATGCTTCGATTGAGGTTGGCAGCTCCTCTGCCCCTCTGCCAGTGATCATTGCATCCGGTGAGGCTGCGACAACTGGGGGGATGCCATTATGGAAATGGCAGCTCCCTCCCAGGCGGGGCCAGCACAGGCTCCATGAGCCAGAGGATGACCTCCAAGGCCATCGAGGCCAACAGAACAGCAGAGTCAGCAGGTTGTCTCAGATGCCACTCCCAGCGAGGGGCAGCATCAAGACACATCGCCCAGAAACGTAAACATAAGGCACACCACAGGTTTTGCACTGGTACTTTTGTGTTGGCCCAAGATGAAGTCCTTATGATTTGTTCTGATTTGTAATACTATTGTCTTTTTTTTTGCATAAGTTTGTTTGCTTGATATATTAATTTCAGATATGTCACCATGGCTGATTGTGCCTTTTCTGCATGTGGATGGTTTCCTAAACTGTAGTGAGTGCTTTGTTGGACATTCAGCTTTATTAACAAGGCCCTTAGTTACTGTTGCTAACCTGGCAGATTTTGCACTTAGATTTCGAGCATCGAGCCGACAGCCCAGGCTTGTCTTGGAGGTTCATCTGTGCTGCGCTAGCTGAAGGTTCTTTGGACTAAAGCCTCCCGCTAGACCCTGCTTCCCTGGAGTAGGTCTGGGTTAGCGTCTACTCCCTCAGCATTTCCCTGTGCATGCTCATCCTCGGACTCGGAACTCATCATGTGCAGCCACAGCCACTGTGTCGATGTCTTCAGCATCCACAGTGTCCTCCCTTTCCAGCGCAAGATTGTGGGGAGCGCAGCATGCAACCACTATCACCGAGACATGATCTGGGGGTTACTGGAGTGCGCCCCCTGAGCAGTCCAGGCATCGGAAGTGCATCTTGAGAAGACGGATGGCTCTCTTCACCACAGCCCTTGTGGAGGTGTGGCTCCCATTGTACCGCTGCTCAGCTTCTGTTCTTGGATGGTGGAGAGGTGTCATGAGCTGCCTTCTGAGGGGATAGTCCTTGTCACTGAGCTGGGCTGGAGCACTAAAGATCCCCAGTACCTGGGAGTGTTTGAGGATGTAGGTGTCGTGGGAGCTGCCTGGGTACCTTGCACCGACTTGTAGAATCAGCATCCTATGGTCACACACTATCTGCATGTTCATGGAGTGGAAGCCCTTCCTGTTGGCGAAGGCACCGGGCTGACCTGCTGGCGCCTTGATGGCCACATGTGTGCAGTCTATAGCACCCTGGACACGGGGGAAGTCAGCAATGGCCGCAAAGCCTCTGGCTCGCTGTGTCTGGCTGGCCTGGTCCCAACAGTAGTGGATGAAAGTCAATGTATGGCTGAACAGAGTTCCTGTAACCTGCTTGATACAGGTGTGGACAGCTGATTGGGAGACTCCGCAATGATCACCCACTGAACCCTGGAAGGAGCCAGAGGCATACAAGTTGAGGGCAGCTGTGACCTTCAGAGCCACTGGCATGGGGTATCCGCCCACACAGTTCGTGGAGATCTCAGGCCCAATCATCTGACAGATATAGTTGACTGTCTCCCTTGAGAGGCAGAGCCTTCTTTGGCACTGCACCTCAGACATATTGAGGTAGCTGCTTCGCCGCCTGTATACCCTGGCAGCAGGATAGTGGCAGATTCTGTGGCCCTTTTTGCCTTGGTCCACCTCTTGGCACTGTGCACCTTGTGCCTGTGCCTGTCCTCCCAAAGATGGCTCCCTGGAGGCTGAATGTGCACTCCTGGCCTCCTCCCCCTTCTAGCCTTCCCTTCCTCCTCAGAGGAGCTGCCTCGAGTGGACAGCTCAGCTCCCATTCCCAGGCTAAGGTAAGGCTTCTTGAAACCTGCAGACCCAGAAAAGATTCCTCACTGCAGTGTGCTGACCTGAAGGTTAAGAGTCCAGGCAAAGCAGCTGGTATGCGTTTTGAAGTGCTGCAGATTACACAGGCAAGTTTCAATAAGTTTGAAAAATAAATACTTGACAATGCATACTCACGACCCCACTGAGCCCTCTTATCCCTCCGTGGATGAGGTTTATACAAATGTGTCCTGCCCACCTGCCTATTGCGCCCATGCGCCAACCCGAAGGTTGCACGGGCACCAAAAAATCGGCGTCGATTGGTGAGTCAACGGCCTTAAGTGGCCCATTAATTAATGGCGGGCGCACATCGGACGTCATCATGCACGTGCCTGACGAAATATCACGATGGCACACAGTGACGGGATGCTAGCCCAATGTCACCACGCGTCATTTTACAAGTGGATACGCAGGGCCCGCCCCTGCACGCCAACGGAAAAATTCTGCCCTTAGAAAAATTCAAGGTAATCAGGTGGAGTCAACATGTTTTTGTGAGAGGTAAATCATGTTTAACCAATTTATTGGAATTCTTTGAAAAAGTAACAAGTGCTGTGGATAAAGGGTGGATGTTCTGTACTTAGATTTCTAGAAGTCATTTGATAAGGTGCCATATCAAAGGTTAGTGCGGAAAATAACAGCTCATAGCATAGGGGGTAACGTATCAGCATGGATAGAGGATTGGCTAGCTAACAGGAAACAGAGAGTAGGCATAAATGGGTCATTGTCTGGTAAGCAGGAAGTAATGAGTGGTGTGCCACAGGGATCAATGCTGGAACCTCACTATTTACAATTTATATAAATGACTTGAATGAAAGCATGGTTGCTAAATCTGCTGATTGCACAAAGATAGGTGGGAAAGTAAGTCATGAAGAGGACATAAGGAGGCCAGAAAAGGATATAGATAGGTTAAGCGAATAGGCAAAGATTTGGCAAATACAGTATAATGTAAGGAAATGTAAAATTGTCCATTTTGGCAGGAAGAATAAAAAAGAAGCATATTATCTAAATGGTGAGAGATTGCAGAGCTCTGAGATTCAGAGGGACCTGGGTTTCCTAGTGCATGAATCACAAAAGATTAGTATACAGGTACAGCAGGTAATTAAGCAAGCTAATAGAACGATAGTGTTTATTGCTAGGAGAATTGAATATAAAACTAGGGAGGTTATGCTTCAGTTATGGAGGGCATTGGTGAGACCACATCTGGAATATTATGTACAGTACCAGTCTCCTTATTTAAGAGAGGATGTAAATGCTTTGGAAGCAGTTCAGAGAATGTTTACTGTATTAATACCTGGAATGGGAGGGTTGTCTTATGAGGAAAGGTTGGACAGGCTAGGCTTGTATCTGCTGGAGTTTAGAAGAGTAAGAGGCGACTTGATTGAAACATATAAGATCCTGAGGGGTCCTGACAGGGTGATTGTGGAAAGGATGTTTCCTCTTGTGGGAGAATCTAGAAATAGGGGTCACAGTTTAAAAGTAAAGGGTCACCCAATTAGGACAGGGATGAGGAGAATTTTTTGTCTCTCAGAGGATCGTGAGTCTATGGAACTCTCTTCCTGAGAAGGTGATGGAAGCAAAGTCTCTGAATATTTTGAAGTCAGAGGTAGATAGATTCTTGATAAGCAAGAGGGTGGAAGGTTATTGAGGGTAGGTGGAATGTGGAGTTGAGGTTACAATCAGATCAGCCATGATCTCATTGAATGGTGAAGCAGGTTCGAGAGGCCGAGTGGCCTACTCCTGCTCCAAATTCATATGTTCGTATGATGTCAGCAGCCCCTGACTTTGTTGACTTTGAACCCTTTCACCTCATTGGTTCTAATCCATGTCTTTAATTTCCCACTGATCCTTCATGCTTCACTCCAGAGCTGGTGAGGGAGGAGGACAAAACTTCCTCAGAGAAGGTCCCATATTCACCATCACATGACTCAAACACATCCTCCACCAGCTAAGATACACATGGCTTGGTGGGGTTTCAAATATAGGTAACTATGATGTCACATGATGAATCACCCATCACATGTGAACAGAAGCAGTTTCTGGAGATGGGGTAACAATGGAAAGTCCCTGCCAGAAAGTGGAGGTCACCCAAGCTCTGTTCAACTGGATGCAGATGCTGTGTCATCTACAAAAAGGGCTATTCTGGAATAAAAGCAGAAAATGTGTGAGGTTTTGTCAGCATTTTCTGAGGTATTGTACAAGGTTGGAGAGAGATTAAAAGAGTGCATTCCACTGTGAGCGCCATGATGTCTATCTCCATGGAAAAAGTGGCCACACACATGGAGCCACCAAGCGTTTATGTTTATGATCACCAGTGGCCTGTATTGTCAGTTTCACAGCTTAAATAGGATGGAGGAAATCCTCGCCCGGCCATTCAGCACCTCACTGAAGTGCAATAAAGTGCTCTCCAGCTCTTGGATGCAAGGGGAGAACATGTGGGCCATGAGATGGAAGATGCAGAAAGGGCTCATGGAAGTGGAGGCTCTTCTGAAAGCTTCTCCTTCTTGGAATCAGAGTAGGGGAATGAGTAGCCTGCCTCTAGCGTTGCTGCCATCACAGGGGTAGCATTAATAAGAAAAGGAAGAAAAAGTCTTTGTAATTTCACATGGGATATCACTTGGGTGTTTAAGATTTTGTTAAATTGTCACTTTCATTGCCAATATTTATGCACCATAAACTTTATTTCAAATCTCCATTGTCCAGTCATCCCCAATGCTCGCTCTCACCTGCCAAGAGACCATCAGACTTGAGGAGAATGATATAACAAGAGCAAAAAATGAGCAATTGGTATCAGTGAGAGTGATGGATTATTGACCGTGTGACTGTTTGTGCTGGGGCTGGGGGTGGGCACAGAGTTCAGAACTGGTGTGCCATATAGCTGCACTGCCTCAGTTTAGTTGAAGGATGTGTGAATGACTTGGTCCTGTGCATCACTGGCAGCTTATTTTGTGGTTGCAGGTACCCTGAACACAACAGACTCCTCCTCCCCCTCCTGCTCCGACTTTTGCTCCTTATTTTTCTCTTCCTCTTCACATGATGTTGTGCAGCCATCAGCTTTCTCCTTGTGCAACTCCAGTTCTCTCTCTGTATTAAGTTGTGCAAGGAACAGCATGGAACCTCCTGTTGGAGCATACTGAAAGGCGCCCCCAGATCTGTTCAGGTACCTGAATCACATTTTCTGGATCCTAATGGACTTCTCAATGATCACTCTTGTGACTTCTACTGTATGTTTCATGTGTATCAATGGTGGGGATCCTCACAGGTGTCATTAGCCACTTTCTTCGAGAATCTCCCTTGTCTCCAAGGAGCTGCTCGCTGACTCCGCTTGGAGGTGTGAAGATTGTGGCAGACCTAACTGGTGCAGAATGAAACCATCATGAAGGGGTACCTTGCACAGGCCTGCATAATGATCTTTCAGTGATTATATACCAGCTGAACACTAATGGTGTGGAATCCTTTTTGATTGACAAATGCTCATGTGTGACCTGGGAGCACCTTGACTGCCACATGTGTGCAGTCAATGGCTCTCTGTCAGGGGAAATGCAACCACAGCAGCCAATCTGACAGGACTCATCAATAGTGAAGTGGACTTGAGTGCAGCCCTGGAAAATATGGCATTGATCAGCTGGGAGATGCATTTGCTAGTAGTAGATCCCTGGAAGAAACCAGAGACAAAGAAGTTCAGTGACCTTGATAGCCATGGGCAATCCATACCCAGCTGGTCCACATGAATGGAGCTCTTGTTCCAGGAGGCTGCAAATACCAACATTGAGCTGCCGTGAAAGTCTGAGGCTCCTGAGGCACTGGTGCTTAGTCATGTCCGGAAATCTCATCCTCTGCTTGTTCGGGGTATTGAATCCTGCAAGATGAGTTCTCTGTTTACCCCCTTGATCCTGTGGGAGTGACAGGTGGCTGAGGAGATGGCAGCTGCTGCTCCTGCTGGTGTTGTTCTTGCTGCTTCTGGTCTTTTTAATGCTGCTCCCCTTGTGCCTCATCAGAGGCCCAGGATCGAGCTGCATAAGGCTAACAGCTGGAAAATGTGGATCAAAGTAAAAATGGTCCAAGTTGCAGACTTGACATCCAAAGTCTTGGCAGTCACCTCCAAAGTAGGGAAAGTACACTCTCATATCAAATACTGTGAGCAAAAGCCTTTCACCTAGGCAAAGAGATGCATGATGTCATATCTGAGTATTTAAACACTTTTCAGCCTGTCAGTTGTGCAGCCCTGTCAATCTTTACTGTCTTCTCACCTTGCTTAAACTGGCAAGTTTAAGACATACTGTGAAATCTGTGCTCTGGTGGTAAAAGCCAGAATCCAATATAAAGATGCAGTCAAGTGCCTTTAACATAAGATAATTGTAGGCTAGCATATCCACTGAGTTAAATGTGGATGTTCACAGGTTCCTCAGGCTTCCTGACTTGCTAATACTTTTTGATTCTTTAACTTCCAGCACACACTGACACACAGATCCTCTGGCAGGTTAATATTCCCCCTTTATCTCTGATGATAGATTCAGCACTTACCTCACAGCCGATGTTAAACTGACAAACCTGTAGTTTCTCTTTCCCCCCCTTTCTTAACTAATGGAGCGACCTGTGGGATTTTCAAATCCAAAGACATGATTTTTATATCTCTGGTGATTTGGGAAAGTCTGTCTAACACAACCATAACTTCTCCCACCTATTTCTTTTAATATTTTAGGGTGGGAACTATGAGATCTTGGAAACTGATCTATTAATAGTCATTTGGGTATTGATGTCGAAGTTTTTCATTTTGCACTTGTCAGGACAGATTCGCAAGAACACCAATTGTCAAGGGAACAACAGTTTATACAGCATGAGAAGAGAGTGCTGGATTGGTTGGCAAGTGGGCTCTGATTGGTAGTGACATTGTCATGGAATATGTACCAGGGAATAGTTAACTATAAAGCTTTTGTTTAAATTCAAATCAGGCAGGTTGATTCTGATTGGTCAAGACATTGCCATGGGGAATGGCTGTCCCCCAAGTTTTTGTTTAGTTGAAAAAGGTGCAATGTGCAGACAATCTTCTTCTGTCTGCAAAGGACAGGGCCCTGTTTGTAAATATATGTAGCTTCAACAGCATGTCTCTTTTTTCAGCAATACTAAATTTCTCTATCTTCAATCCCAGGATTTCTTCATTATCATTTTGTTGCTTACATCAAATCAACTAAATTCTCCTCCTTGACTTATTCCCTTTGTACTTCTGGTGTTTTCTTTGAAACAATATGTAGGATAAGCAGGACAATGATAGTTTATTTTTCCAATGATCAACTGAAGATCATTGATTTGAATGCTCTGAAGGCAAGTGCTTAAAAATATCTCACAATGTGTTGCTCTTTAAACAGAAGGCAGAAAGAGCTTATATTTTAAAGGTATATTTCATCAAGGAAGTCCTTTAAGTCAATGGACTGTTGTGTAGGCCCATATTGTTCTGTAGGCAAATGTCAAAACCAATTCACTAGCAGTGAAGGTAATCTGTCTTAGGTTGAGGATAAATGTTGGCTAGGACTCTAGGAAAAGGCCCCTGCTCTTCTTTCAATAGTGCAGTGGGACCTTTAATGCTGCCTATGCAGGGAGAGGGTCTCTTAAGGGCCTCAATTGAGGCAAGAGCAGGTTGCCTAGGCCTCATCTGTCTCACTGTAAAATTGCGGACAAGTCAGGGCGGGAACCCAGTGAGAAGGCCATCTGAGGAATTTTACAGACAAACCCACTGGTGGGGGAACATAGAATTCTGTCTCTAGAGTTGGGCTTGAAGACACAGCTTTTATGAATCACAGGTGAGAGTGTTACATGAGCTAAGATTAGTAATGATCTAAAAGATCAACTTTACATTGGAATGGTGTGTGAGTCAAGATAAATTTTAAAGATTAAAATCTAAGGGGATCTATTTACAATTCTATCATACAAAGCCGCTGGGGTACTTCTATATATATGTAGATTGGAGTCTGATTGGCTCCAACTGAAATTTTAACACAGGCAAGAGTTGGGAAATAATCAACACTTTTCCACAGGGTGGAAGAGAATCAGGACCAGCTAAGACTATGAAGAGGCCCAAACACATTTTTTTAACTTTCCTTTGTGGGACACTAGATCCACAAGTAAAGTCATGGCCTCCTCCCCCAAGCTACCTACACATCCATTCCATGAGATTCCCCCAGAGCCCCTGTCGTCACTCCTATATTCATGCTGACAGGAGGTCAAATGCTGCCTAAGGCTGTTAGCTATCAGCTCGTTCCTGGTGGAACTGGTCTGAAGAAAAGTTGAAGAAGTTTAGAAGTTAAAATAACATGATTCTCCAATTTTCTCCCATGAGTGGATTTCATACAAGCCCCACCTTTGCCTGCCTGAATAATTACCCAGAGCTAAAATCTACAGGTCTTGTCTTTCTACAGGACAGTCTTGCATGGGATCTAGGCTCCCAAACAGGTTTGTGTTCCACAGCTAATAACATATATATCAATGAGCCCAATGCTAATAATGACTCAGAAAATTAAATCTGGGCAGAAACTGCCTAATTCTGATCCAAGTTTAACATAGGCCTGAGTTTTACGGTATATTGTGTGCGCGATCGGCGGGCCCGGAAGCAGCCGCAATTGCCGCTTCTGTCTGTGATTCTCAGAAGAGTGCAATTTCACACTGGCTTACCAATAAGGGTCGGCTAGTGTGAAATGTGCCCCCACACTGGGGAAGGGCTGCGGGCGGGAGAGGGAGCGTGGCAGGCGTTGGGTCCAATGGGGACATGGGGGTTGTTTTTAAACGGCTGAGGCAGCATCCAGAAGGCTGCCAGGAGTTCCATAGGAGGCACAGGGAGCTGTCCAAATCTAAGCTGAAGGTTTGGCATCAGCACCTGCTTAACACACTAGGCGGGAGAGCAATGCAGGTGGACACTCTGCCCTCCGCAGATCGGATGAGTGCCTGCGCACTCTCTTGGAGGCAGTGTATTAGAAGCTGTTCAGAAAGGGTTTACCAGATTAATACCTGGAATGGGCAGGCTGTCTTATGAGGAAAGGTTGGACAGGCTAAGCTTGTATCCACTGGAGTTTAGAAATGTAAGTGGCAACTATATTGAAACATACAAGATTCTAAGGCATCTTAACAGGGTAGATGTGGAGAGGATGTTTCCTCTTGTGGGAGAATCTAGAACAAGGGGTTGCTGTTTAAAAATAAGGGGTTGCCCATTTAAGATGGAGATGAGGCAAAATGTTTTCTCTCAGAGGGTTGTGAGTCTTTGGAACTCTCTTCCTGAAAAGGTGATGGAAGTAGTGTCTCTGAATATTTTTAAGGCAGAGGTGGATAAGTTCTTGGTAAGCAAGGGGGCAATAGGTTATCGGGGGTAGGCGGGATGCCGGCTGGAAGTTACTATCAGATCAGCCAGGATTTTACTAAATGGGGAGTAGGCTCGAGGGGCTGAAGGCCTACTCCGCTCTTTGTTTGTATGTTCGCATGATTGCCTGGCGGAGATTCCTGATGCCGCAGGATGGCAAGAGGAGGCGGTCCCACCAAATTACGAAGGCCTGGGCAGAGGTGATGGCCCATGCCAGCAGGCACGACATGGTACCGAGAAATGACTAGTGATTTTCTGCGCACAGGAAGGGTGAGTACCAATTTGGTATGGGACTGTGTAGAGAATTCTTGAAGGGTGGCCATCTTTCATGGTGCTCAGGGGTGTAAGATTCAGAGTAACAGAAAGCAGATATAGCTGTCCTTGCTAAGGCTGGGAGATCAGACCGGTAGCCCTGGGTGCATATGAGGGTCAGGTGTGCAAAAACGATGGGCACTTCATCCTGCTTCCCGGGGTGGAGGTTGAGTGAGTCTGGTATGGTGTTGCAGGTAGATGATGGAATAATGAACAGACCTTTGTTCGCACAGGAGAAGAGAAGCCATAATGCCACTGGGCTAACAAATCTGGGTGGTGAATGGCCAACATTCTCACATTGAGCTCAAGTGCGAACACACAACATGGTCCTAAGGTCTCAAAGAGGGAGGCGTCTTGAGGAAGGTAAGAGTCCAATGGTCAAATGTGGGACAGCTGAGACTGTAAACAATGTAGGGTCCTCTCATGTCAAAAGATAAAGTGCCCAGTGATGCAGCAATGACGATGGCACCATAATGCTACTGTCCACAGTCTCACCAGGCTGCCTAGCATATGCATTCAATATGTGATGTTGATACCTCTGACATATTGTCTTCCTCCCTCAGATATGCTATCCTCCAGAGGCACCCGGGACCCCAAGGACCCTTAGTTGACACTGGAGGAGGAGCTACACACAGATCTACCTGCTTCACGCCCTCTCACGCTGCCAGGCATCAGTTCAGATACAAGGACATCAGTGGGCTGTTGTTCATCGGCTCGGGTGATTGTACACTTTGGGGAGGTCACAGTGTACTTGCTTGAGGAGCTGGTGGAGGCAAAGAGTGCCCAGTGCGCTAGCTGTCAGGGGACTGCTGGAGACCAGGATGTTGCTGAGTCCGAGGCAGATGACGAGCCATTGGAGTTTCTATCAGGCAGCAGATGCTGGATGTTCAACAAAAGCATGGGGAGATCTGGCGGAGATCCCTGAGGGTCTGCGTGCCATGGTATCGGTCATGGTGGTGTCCTTGAGGAGCTTGAACACTGTGTTGACCCTGAGCTTCAGCTGCACAGCCTCCTCTATACAGCCTCCTCTATTGAGAGAGTGGCAAGTCTCATGGAGAGGCAACTCCAGGAAACAGTCAGGCGTTCCTGGGGTTGCACTTGGACCTGCACTCCCACACACCAGCAATGCCCTCAGGAGGTCACTGTCAGTGTGAGAGATGGATGAGGAACCTAATGTCTCTGCTAGGTGCCCATCCATCAATAGTGAGCGGGGAGGTCCAGAGTCACCTCACACTGGCAGACAAGCTACCGTTCGTCTCTGTGGGCTCCCATCCCGGTGCTCTGGACGAGGCTGCTCCACCCCTCTGCCAGTAACTGTGGCATCTTTAAAGGCTGTGATGACTGATGTGTGTCCAGCCATGTCGCTGGTCACACCCTCCAAGGTACAGCCTGCTCAGGCCCTGCTGGCAGTGGACAACCACCAAGGTCATCAGGACTGACACCACAGCAGAGTTAGCAATCCCGCTGCCATTGAGGCGAGGGGGGGGCAGGGTGGTGGGGGTACGGATGCATGAAGAAGTAGCACTCACAAGCGTAATTTAAGATACCATAAGCACAGGATGGGGTTATCACGGGTGACATTATTTCATTTCATCAGTGTTATGTATTGCTTTTGTGTGACAGTAGTAACAAAATCATTATGTGACTTTTTTGTAACTCTCGAAAAGATATAAATCTAAATTTTGTTTCATTGCCAAGGGTCCTTCATATTTCCCATAGGTGCAAAGTTCATCAGTGCCTAATAATAGACGGCAGGGGCAGCAAACTTTATTACAGGGTTGTAAGATGACATTGAGGTCATGGGATTTCCTCCTCAGAAATGTGTGTGATGGAGGCGGTGCCTTTGCAATGAGATTGAAGCTATGCCTGGGCAGCCTAGCTGAAGGTGCATTGAATCAACGCTTTCCTTGGTGTCCCCGCCTCCCTGTAGGTTCCTCAAGTCTGCCTCCACACTTTCACCCTGGAGCTGCCTAGGATCCTCATCAGATCCATCAGTACAAGCTCCCTCTGAGGCCTGTGGAGCTGCCTCATTATCCTCATCCTCCACTGCGTCCCCTCTTGTCAATGCCAGATTGTGCAGAGTGCAGCAGACAATGACGATAAGCAGCTCGCATTCCGGAGGATATTGCAGTGCACCCCCCTGATCGGCCCAGGTGGTGGAACCTCATCTTTGGCAGCCCAATTGTTCTCTCAGCAACTGCCCTTGTGGAGGGCATGACTCCAACTATACCTCTCCACTGCCTCCTTGGGTGACATGAGCCAGCTTTTTAAAGGATGTCCTTTGTCATGCAATAGCCAACCATCCAGCTGTGCTGGAGCCACGAACAGTCTTGGCAAAGCAGGATGTATGCATCATGGAAGCTGCCAATGTACCTTGCACAGACTTGCAGAATCTGGGTCTTGTGGTTGTATATCTGCAAGTTTATGGAGTGGTAACCCTTTCTATTCACGAAGGCACCCAGCTGACCTGCTGGTGCCTTGATGGCTGTATGAGTGCAGCCTCCGGCAGCCTGGATGTGAGAGAACCCAGCAATAGCTGTGAAGCCTCTGGTTTGCTCAGCCCAGCTGGCTTGGTCTGTCTGGTAATGAATGAATGTGAAGACCCAGCTGAACAGAGTGTTAGTGAGCGTCCTGACAACTGTGGACAGCTGGTTGGGACACCTGCTCCCTGCTGGCCCTGAACCCCCTGTGCCAACACTTCTCCTCCCACAGGTCTGTCCCTGTGATGCTGCCTGTGCATACCTGTCCTCCTCTCCCTTCTGCCCCTCTCTTCCTCCTCAGAGGAGGCCCCCCAGTGGAGTACACAATCCCCATCTGCTGAGATACAGATGGCACTATCCCGTGCACTGAAGGCTGCACCCTGCAGAAATGCTCCATGGCAGCTGACAAAACAAAACAGTCCTCAAAACAAAGCAAATACTTCAGAAGAAACCACAGGGAAAGGCCTGAAATCTCAGCAAACAAGCAGCAGAAAACTCTCACCTGAACTTCTAACAACTCACACAGGCAATGCTCAGCTCCCCTTTCATCCCACCCTTGGATGAGAAAAGTGAAAAAACAATGTGGCCACCCACCTGCGTTGCCTGTGCGACGAGCGCAAAATCGCATGGGCAACTTAAAATTTACCTCAGTTGGAATTTTAAGCGCCTGATTCGGGCAAATAGGCCAGGTGATCTTTGCATTCCACGGGTGGGACGAGGTAAATAAAAATCCATTAAATATTTTTCTCCATCATTTTAAATGTGTCTGAGTCACATGTGGGGACATGTTTATACCATCATTAAAATCTTTATTTTCATTTCTCCACTTCTCCAGCTCCCTGAGGCAGCTCCCTGAGCTCGCCCTCCTCCCGTCCTCATCCTGGCAGCACTGAGCTCCTCAGCGCATTTTTCACGCTGGCTGGCCGTTACTTGGCCAGGCAGCTTGAATTCACGGTTGGGGACCGATTGTGGGCGGCAGACTGTTTTCCAGCCGCTCCCGGGCCCACCTGCCATGCCCACCCGACGAGCGGAGAATCCTGGCCCAGGTAATCGAAAACGAATAGTCAATATTTGGGCATGTGTACATGTTATACAAGAAAAATGTAACATGTGCATATATTTCAGATTTGTTTTCTAACTGTGCAAAATGCTAGCAAGGCCACATTTACTTCCCATTCCCAGATGGCCAAAAAGGCGGTGGCCGGCCTTTTTCATCATAACACTTGTTTTTACAATCCAATGATTTTTGTGGCAATTAAGAAGCAACCATGGAACATTGGAGTGCCAGTGTAGGGAGATAGACAGAGCTCTTTTCCTGAACGACATTAGTGAGTCAGTTGGGATTTAAATAAATGTCTGGCAGTTTTCATGGTCACTTTTACATGGTACTAACCATAAACAGCCAGATTTATTGAATTTAGTTATCATATTTTGTTTTATTGGATTTGATCTTGCAACTTCTGGGTATTAATTCGGCATCATACAGCAACAACAATGTATATTTACATAGCACCTTTAACAAAATAAAACATCCCAAGGTGCTCCACAGGAGTGTTATCAAGTAAAATTAGACAAAGAGTCATATAAGACGATATTATGGCAGATGCCAAAAAGCGTGGTCAAAGTTGTAGATTTTAAGGAGTGTCTTAAAGGCAAAAGGAGAGTTGGGGAGGCGCAGGGAGGGAATCCCAGAGTCTAGGACCAGGCTGCTGAAGGCACAGTCACTAATAGTGCAATGATTAAAATCAGGGCTGCTTAATAGGCCTGCATTTGAAGAGTGCAGAAATCTTGGAGGATTATGGATTTGCAATAGACAATCTGCACTTCACTCAGGACTTTGAGGCTTGTTTGTCTACCTTACTTCAGGCAGCCCTCGCCATCATCAGCCCCAGGCTTCACAGAGAGCACCACATCGCTTTTAGGGGGGCTCATGGACAGGTCTCAACTTATGAGACCAGCTGTAAGGTGGGGGTGACTTTTCAATGGCTGCAGGGCTAGGGCTTGATTGGGGAAAAGAAATAAGTGGCCTCAGGCAAGGGAAGAGGCTACAGGCGTAGGGCATTGCTGGGGAAGGGGCGTATCCAGGTGTGTGTGGGCACAAATGTTGATCCGTGCAAGTGGCCTCAAGAGGGAGGGCTGAGGAGGCAGTCTCCAGAGGAGATGAGGCCAGATGTGAGGGTTTGTGTGAGAGAGTGAGTGGTGATGTCCCTTGACCTGGCAGCGAGTGAGATGCCAGTGAATGTGTGATGGCCTTGAGATTATTTGAGTTTATAGTGATGAGATGGTTGCCTTACCCTGGCGGCACAGATGAGATCAATCGTCCTCTTTCTGCACTGGATGGCGAACTTCTGTGCAACATTGGCACTGACCACCTCTGCCACCACCTCCCAAGCCAGAGAGGTGAGGCTGATGGGCTTCCTGCAGCCAAAGTGGAGGTAGAGGACATCGCGGCGAGCCTCCACAGTGTCCAGAAGGTGTCCCAGGGATGCACTATTAAATCATGGGGCACAGTTTTCTTGCCTTTCGGGGCCACGTCTTCTGTGCAGCAGTCCTGGGCTGGAAACACTGAGAGATGTGAGCGTGGCTGCACTTTATATCTGGTGCCAGGCGTGAGGAAGCGGTGGGGTGATGGTGTGGCAGGCGAATCAGAGGCTGCCTGCCAGCGAAACGGCCTGTTTCCCTGGAAAGCATGATTAATGAGGTGGGATCGGGATGATACAGTGTGAAAAGCTGTCGTTGCAGCTGACGGGTAAACATTCTTTTTCCTGCCCGCTACCACACTTAGTGCAAATCTGGGAAAATTTCTCCCTCTGCCTCAGAGGGCGGTGGAGGTGGGGTCATTGAATATTTTTAAGGCAGAGGTAGATAAATTCTTGTTAGGCAAGAGAATCAAAGATTATTGGAGGTAGATGGGAATGTGGAATTCAAAACAAAAACAGATCATGTTTGCCATGATCTTATTGAATGGCAAAGCAGGCTTGAGGGGCCAAATGGCCTATTTCTGCTCCTATTTCATGGACAGAATATTGCCGTCAGCGTGCAGGGGTGGGCCCAACATGCTGAAGCGTGAAAAGCAGCCCCTTAAGGGGAAACTGCAAAAAGAAAGACAAAATTCAAAGGCAACTTATGAACATTAAATTGAAATGTGATTAATGGGGTCAATAAAACACCCCAGTCCCAGAGGTGTCCACCAAACATGGAAGGCCTCGACAGTGCCGGCGGTCACTGCATGCTCCCTCTCCAGGGACACCCGGCTGCGAATGTCACCATGGAAGAGGGGCAGATAGTCAGGCTAGACGACCTCCTCAATCGCCTGCTGCCTGGACCTGTTAATGGCCAACTTGGCCAGGCCCAGGAGCAGGTTCATGAGGAGGGTCTCCTCCCTCCCCACCCCTCTCCCCACCAGGTCCCCATAGTTCAGGAGCATGAGGCTGAAGTGCAAACAAAACAACAGTAAAAGAAGAGCAATGAGCAGAATTTGAACCTGCCTGGGGAGACCCCAATGGATTTCTAAACCATCACCTTAACCACTCAGCCACGATTATATTGAACAGCACTGTAGGTGTACCTACAATAGATGGACTACAGCAGTTCAAGAAGGCAACTCATCATCACCTTCTCAAGGGTAATTAGGGATGGACAATAAATGCCGGCCTAGCCAGTGACCCCCACATCCTGTGATAGAATAGAAAAAAGAAAAAGTGAATTGCCACCTGACAACCGATAATGGGCAACATAGGAATGGTGCAATGTAATACATTTTACAGGACTCATCAAAATTAATGTAAGCAAAATAACAGCAAAGTAGACAAACAGTAACAAATCCCAAAGGTCAGGTGGTTTCTATACCAGGGTTAAAATGAAGTAGGTAAGAACATTGCTGATGCTCTAACTATAATCCTCCCTAAATTCCCTTAATTCAGGAACTGTTTCTATAGATTGCAAAATTGTGCATGTCACTCCACTATTTTAGAAATGTAAAAGAGGGAAAACAAGGAATTATAGAGCGGTTAGCACAATATCTGTTGTTTTGAAATTACTAAAGTCTATAGGTAAGGATAAAGTGAGTGAATGCCATCTAATCAGAAAGAGCCAACATGGATTTGTAAAAAGTAGTCATGTCTGATGAATCTGAAGAGCTGACTAAAGTATTAGGCAGGGGATTGCCTATAGATGTAATTTACATGGACTTCCAGAAGGCATAAAGTTAAAGTCCCTGGAGTTGAAAGTAAATTACAACATGATTAGGAAGCAGCAGGAGACAGGGAATGGAGATAATGGACATGTGCTTTAATTTACAGGATGTGACTAGTGGGGTCCTGCAAGAATCTGTGTTGGGGTCTCAATTATTCATTGTATTTATAAATGACTCAGATGTTGGGACAGAAAGTCACATTTCCAAATTTGCCAATGACATAAAGGCAGATATTGTAAGGAGTGCAAATGAAAGCAGAAAATTACAAACGCCATCAATAGATTAAATGGACAAAACTGAGGCAGCTGGATTTCAATGTAGGCAAATGTGAGGTCATCCATTTGGACCAAAAAAGGATAGAACAGATTATTTTCTAAATGCGGAAAGGTTAGAAACAGTAGAGGGGGAGATGGTGGCATAATGGTATTGTCATGCTTCACTGGACTAGTATTGCAGAGATCCAGGGTAATGCTCTGGGTACCCAGGTTTGAATCCCACCACAACAGATGGTGAAATTTGAATTCAGTATAAGTCTGATGATGACCAAGAAATCATTGTCGATTGTTGTAAAAACCCATCTGGTTCATTAATGTCCTTTAGGGAAGGAAATCTACCATCCTTACCTGGTCAGGTCTACATGTGACTCCAAACCCACAACAATATGGTTGACTCTTAACTGCCCTCTAAACAGTTAGGGATGTGCAATAAATGCTGGCCTAGCCAGCAATGCCCACACCACATGAACGAATAAAAAAAAGGTCCAAATACACTGGGATTCCAGGCACCAAGATCGTTAAAATGTCATGATCAAAATAGTCGAAATGACAAAAAATAGTCAAAAGGTCAATTGAATCCTAGCCTTCATCACTAGAGGGCTAGGATATGAGGGGTTAGGAGTCATATTTCAGCTATACGAAGCTCTAGTTAGTCCACACTTGAAGTACAATGAGCAGTTCAGCACACCACACTTTAGGCAGGATATATTGACCTTAGAGAAAGTGCAGCAAAGGTATACCTGAGTGATAAAAGCAAAATACTGCAGACGCTGGAAATCTGAAACAAAAACAAAAATTCAGATGAAGAAGAGTCATATAGATTCGAAACGTTAACTCTGTCTTTCTCTCCAAAGATGCTGTCAGACCTGATGAGTTTTTCCAGCCATTTTTGTTTTCGCATCACCTGAGTGATGCCTGAGCTCCAAGGCTGATGTTAAAGAGTGAGTAGAGACCACAGAAGCTAGATTGTATTCCTGGAATATAGAAAGTTAAAAGCTGCTTTGATCAAAGTTTTCAAGATATTAAGGGGAACGGATAAAGTGCAGACAGAAACTATTTCTGCTAGTTGGGAATCTAGAACTAGGGGACATATCCAAAACATTAAAAGTAGACCTTTCAGGAGTAAAATTAGGAAACACTTCTACACACAAAGAGTAATAGAAGTTTGGAACTCTCTTCTGATATTAGGTCAATTGTAAAATTTAAATCTGAGCTTGATAGATTTTTGTTATCCAAGGTGTAAGAATCATATGTCTCATGAATAAAGTTTTCTTTTACAAACTGGAAGGATTTAGCATGATCTGGACATGTGGATGCTAACCTGGGATTTTTTCAAAAGGTCATATGTTCACCTTGGAACTGTAAACAAGCAGGCCTCTTCCAACAAATCATCTAATCTATATAGTACTTGAGAAGGAATTGTTTGTTTGCATGAACTGTAAAGCGCTTTAATTAATGAAAAGTTGGGAGACAAAAAGGCAAACTCTTGGGAGAGAGGAGAAAACCTAAGTTGTGAACCTGCTTGTTTGGAAAGCAGTCTTGTTGGAGAACAAGCTGAGAAAGGAAGACTACCTTGACTGACTCCCCCCCTCTCTACCTTGCCTAAAATTGTGTGTAGCTATCAACCAATGGCCAGAGAATCCTCATCTGAGTGTAACCAGTCTGCATTTGGACCTGCAAAGCTGAGACCAGTGGTGAGAACATCCAGGCATCCACCAGGACCAGTGGCCTGTCTTCACACAAGAGAACTCCAGGTCAACAGTGTCGAGACCCTACAGACTTTATCCTGATTTTATAACACCCATTTTCCAAAGCCCATCTCTGCAAAAGAAACTCTATTTGTTTGTCCTTTCTTTGCCTTTGTGTGCGTGTGTGTGTACTGCGGGCAATTCTTTAGGAAGAGATAGATAGTTATACTTCCCGATTAACATTGTGTGTTAACCCGTGTTTGCCCCTTGTTAAAAGTTTTGTTTTAAAATATATTAATCATTCTGAGTTTTTGATAGAAGCCTGGTCAGAGTCTTTTTTCTTCAGGGTACTAGAGGCACTAGGTACACAATTGTTCATTTTGGTGAGAAAATTAAACATTTAAATTAATGGTACGGCCCACGGTAGTGTGGCTTGATAATTCGCGCGCTCCTCCCATCTCAATTGGAATATAAATTTGGGGCTCTTGCAGGATTTTGAAATGCGGACAGCAGGTGATTGGACACAGAATAATAATTAGTAAGGAATAAAAGGACGGAGACCAGGTTTCTCATACATAGGTAAATTAAAATGGTTTTGGAAGTTGCTAAGACCTTTTTACAGATGGAACATGTAACCATGATTAGTTTATGGAAATCAACCAAGAGTAAACTAATGGAATTGATGGATAACTGGAGTTAGATTTATCTGAAGGGCTGAGGGAAGCAGACATAGTTGAGATAATAGCACAGTATTTGGAACTGGAAGGGATATCAGAGGGACGGCGTCCTCCAGGGGGTGAGTCAATTGATTTAGCTAAGATCCAGTTGTGAATGAAGCAACTTGAACATGAAAAGGAACTGAAAAAAAACTTGAATTAGAGGCAAAAGAAAAAGAAAAGGAAAGAGAATTGAAATTGAAAAAGTTGGAGGCAAAAGAAAAGGAAAGAGAAAGGGCAGAAAAGGAAAGAGAAAGAGCATTTAGGAGGCTGGTATTGGAATTTCAGGCAAGGGAGAAGGATAAAGAAAGAGATGCAAAGGGAAAATGGAAGGGACAAGAAAGGGAACAGCAGCTCAAAAGGCTGGACCTTAAAAAAGAGGCCTCAGATGCTGAGGAAGGTTCTGAGGATGTAAAACCTTCAACCTTCAACCATTGGAGAGATGTTTAAATTTGTACAAGCTCTTCAAAAGTTTGAGGAAATGGATGTAGAGGCATTCTTTATTTTGTTTGAGAAGGTAGCTAAGGAAATGAAGCAGCCGAATGAAACCTAGACATTGCTCTTACAGAGTAGGTTGGTGGGTAGAGCTCATGAGGTTTACTCTTCACTTTCAGAAGAGGTGTCTGTGGATTATGATGCAGTAAAAAAGCTATTCTAAATGCATGAGTTAGTCCCTGAGGCATACAGGCAGAAATTTTGGAATATAAGGAAACAGCCTAGGCAGACCTGTATTGAGTTTGAGAGGGTAAAGCAAAGTAAGTTTGACTGTTGGATACGGGCATTAAAGATAGAGTCATCGTATGAAGCTCTTAGAGAACTAATTCACTTGGAAGAATTTAAAAATTCGCTTTCTCCAGTAGTTTGAACACATGTTGAAGACCAGATGGTTAAAACAGTTAGATAGGCAGTGGAGATGGCTGACGATTATGAGCTGGTCAATAAATCTAAACCTTTTTTTCATCATCCCCACAAACTCGAGAAGGATAGAAGATGGGAAGGTGAAAGGAAGGCAAGTAGCCAGGGAAGAAAGGGACAGCTGGGAATACCTCAGAAACTCTGCCTCAGGCCAGAAAGGAAGGTGTTAAGGGTGGAAATGATATTCTAAAGCCTAAGTGCTTCCATTGTAACAAGGTGGGACATGTTCATGCCAATTGTTGGAAGTTGCGTGGGAAATCCATGGGACTTATTGGGGTATGTAAGGGTGATTCAAGAAAAGGAATTCTGACTGAAAATACAACAGATCAATTTGTAGCATTAACTACAGCTGTGAAACTGAGTGTGAACATTGCTGTGAGTTCAGCAGAGATGAAGGAGATACATGAGAGTTATAAAGAAATTTTGTCGAGGGGAAAAGTAACTCCTTATCCCTCAAATGAGATAACTAAAAGGTAGTAGCTTCTCCCATAATTACAGGAAGTCCAAGTTAGGATAAAGAGATGGAGCAGTTACAGGAAAAGGTTCCAGGAATTTTTCCTTCGCATTTGATGATCCGGGCAAGGGCTAAGCAAAGTCCATCATCAAAGGTCAAAGTGACACCACAGATATATATTTGGCTGGTTGAAGCTTTCTTTAAAGACTTAGATAATCCAAAAGGGATGTTTAGTAAATCTTCTCTAGTTGAGGCCCAACAAGTTGATCCAGAGTTAAGTAAGATAACACAATCAGCCCAAACTGCAGATGAGGCTAAGGCAGTTCTAGAATGTTATTATATTAGAAATGGAATTCTAATGAGGAAGTGGAGACCTCCTCACAGACCTGCAGATGAAGAGTGGATGCTTCTTCATCAGGTAGTGGTACCACCAAAATATTGTAAAGAGATATTATGGATAGCACATGAAATTCCTATAGCAGGACATGTAGGGATACAGAAAACTCAAGCACAGGTGAACCGGCTGGGCCTTCATAAGGATGTGCTGCAGGTTTGTAAAATGTGCCATATGTGCCAAATGGTAGGAGGCAAAGGAAAAAGGGAAGGGACAAGAAAGGGAACAGCAGCTCAAAAGGCTGGACCTAAAAGAAGAGGCCCCAGTTGCTGAGGAACACAACATGTACTCAAACCGGCTCTCTTAATTCTTATAGCAGTTTTTGAGGAACCATTCAATAGGGTGTTAGTAGACAGTGTGAGACCATTACCAAAAACAAAGCAGGACACCAGTACGTCCTTACTATTATGGATATGACAACTTGATTTCACGAGGCCATCCTTTTTAGGACAATTACGGCTAAAGTAGTGGTAGAGAAGTTAACCCAATTTTTTATTCAATATGGATTACCGGTAGAGATCCAGTCAGATCAAGGTTCCAATTATATGTCTAGAACTTTTCAGAACATAACAAGTAATTTGGGTATGAAATAGTTAAAGTCCACAGCATATCATCCACAAACACAGGGAGCTTTAGAGAGGTACCATCAAACTCTCAAAACAATGATTAAACAGTATTGTCAGGAATATCCCATGATTCGGACAAAGGACTGGATTTTCTTTTATTTGCTACCCGAGATTCACCAAATGAATCTACTGGTTTTAGCCCTTTTGAATTAATTTACAGGCAATGAGATAAGAGGTCCTCTGAAATTAATCAAAGAAAAGATTTTAGGACAGAAGGCGAATCCTCTGTGTCAGATTATGTGTCCCGGTTTCAGGAACGGTTCACGGGAGCCTATAAAGCAGCTCAACAACATATTAATAGGTTCACAAACAAAGATGAAGGAATGGGCTGATAAGCAAGCTGTGACCCAAACCTTACAACCAGGGGATGAAGTGCTAGTATTAGTGCCATTACAGGGGAACCTCTGAAAGCACAGTTCAGTGGTCCATACAAGGTAATGAAGAGGGTTGGGTAAAGCAAATTATTTGATAAATACACCAGATCGTAGCAAAAATAATCAACTATGTCATATCAATATGTTGAAATGATACCCTCGTAAGAAGGAAGATAGGAAAGAGTAGGTATGTCAGTTTGTAAGCACAGTGAAGGATGAAAGACAGTAAGAGTGAGGTAGTAGGATATTTAGACAGTGCACAAATTGAACCTCCTACTATCCGGTTAGCTAACACTGATTTATCAGAACAGCTAGATACCATATTTTCATTAGTAGAGGTAGGACAACGAGAGGAAGTAGTGATGTTACTTTCAGAATTAACAGGGACCTGTAAGGATAAATCAGGCTCTACCTCTTTAGCCACACATGGTGTGGATGTCAGGAATTTTTTTCCATTAAAACAACGTCCTTATTGTTTATGTCCAGAGAAACAAGCAGAAGTGACAGCAGAAATTCAGTACTTGTTAGAAAATCACCTAATTGGGCCTAGCCAAAGCAGTTGGTGTTCTCCTGTAGTTGTTAGTGTCTAAGCCTGATGAGTTAACCAGATTCTGCATAGATTATAGAAAGATTAATGCAGTAACAAAAATGGATTCCTACCTAATCTCTCATCTAGAAGATTGTAGTGACAGGGTAGGCAGTGTCATGTTCCTTACTAAGATAGTTTTGTTGAAAGGATATTGGCAAGTACCTTTAACATCGCGAGCAAAGAAGATATTGGCTTTTGTCACACCAAATGGGCTATACCAATATTGAGTAATGCCACCTGGACTAAAAAAATGCTTCGATCACTTTCCAAAGCCTAATGAATCACTAATGTTCCTAACTGTGGTTTATTTGGATGACGTATTGGTTTATAGCAACACATGGAAAGACCATTTCAAACAACTGGAAGCCTCATTTAAACAATTACAGTCGGCAGATCGAGCAATAAACCTTGCCAAAAGTGAGTTTGCAAGAACACTTATTTAAGGCATATCATAGGGCAGGGACAAGTCTTACCAAGAACAATGAAGGTACAGGCTTCAATGGAATTCCCTGCGCACAAAACTAAATGGGAAATTGTGAGATTTTTAGGTTTGTGCAGTTTTTATCATATGTGCCAATCATCAGTACAATTGCAGCTCTACTGACAGATGTATTGTAAAAGAAAGGAAAGGTGGTATGGTCAAGAGAGTGCCAGACAGCTTTTGAGAAGCTGAAGGTGATTCTAACTAATGAATGCTATTAGCAGCTCTTAATTTCGCAAAAGCTTTCAAGTTGGCAAACGATGCTTATGACTCAGGCAGCCTTATTGCAAGAAGATGAATCGGGCATTGAGAAGCCAGTGGGGTACTTATCTAAAAAACTAAATCAGCATGAAACGAGGTACTCTATGGTAGAAAAAGAAACCCTGGGATTGTTACTGGCTTATAAGCGTTTTGAGGTATATATCTTTCATGGCTGTAAAGAAACATTAGCACATACTGACCATAACTCTTTGGCCCTTGTGGAAAAATGTAAGACTCAGAGGCCAGGATTTTACATTCATCAGGTGGGCCCGACAGGAGTGGGAGGGGGCGGTCGGGAACCTGACCACCACCTGTGATTGGCTCCGCACCGCCATGTTACGCAGGCGGGCCAATTAAGGCCCACTCAGTGTAATATGCAACAGCGGCATCAGCGAGAAAGGGTGGGCGGGGATGGGAGCTCAATATCCGCTGACTCCAATGGCAACCTGGCGGCCAATTCAAAAGTGGTTGTGGCAGCCATGCAAAGGCTGCCAGTGACTCGGAGGACCCTCTGTATGGAGCACCTCAGTGCTGAACATGGCAGACGGGAGGGAAGGTGGGCGGGGCAGTCAGTCCTGTGTTTTTCCAAAGAGTGTCTCGCTGCCCTCCTGGAGGAGGTGGCAGCACACAGAGATAAACTTGTCCCCAGGGACAGGAGAGGAGGCCCCCCCATCTCACCAAAACTGCCTGGGAGGAGGTGGCATCCAGGATCAGCTCCCATGATGCGGTGAGGCGCACATGGTTGTAGCGCCAGAAGCGGTTCAATGACCTCCTGCGATGGGGAAGGGTGAGTACCGCATTGGCACGGATCACTTAGCGCAGGAGTTAGGTGCTGTCCCCCACCTCTCCCCCCCCAATCCCCTCCCCACCCGCCTAACCCCCGGACCTCAGAGTTCTTAGAGTGTGAGTGGCAAATGTCAATGAGGCAGCATCTGGGCAAGGGGGTGAGCTTGGGCTGCTTGGAATGAATGCCTTGCGGCTCCAGAGTCACGAATTGGCTGAGTCCCGCAAGATTTTCCTCAGGTGGGGTTGGCCAGGCTGCAATGGCAATGCAGGTACAGGGTGGACTAATCAATGCTCCTCTCTCTTTTCAGGTGAAGACAGCCCATAATAATGCTGAGAGGTTGTGTATTGGCGGAGGACTGCCCCACCAACTAATCTTGAGTAGATACGAGCAGGAGGCCCTGGAGCTGGAGAGGTGCCATGCACCGAGGTCAACCGGCCATGGTGAGGTGTCACAGGGAGGTAAGAGTGCAGTGCACTGAGGTCAGAATGTCTGTCATAGCAACCATTCCACTGTTGTCTCTATATTGATGTAAGCCTCTAACATGGAATCCCCATTGATAATGGAAATATGAGGGCACCCTGATCCAGGTGCCAGGCAGGCACAGTAACAGTGTAATTACTTCAACTAATCACATGTCTTTGTACATCCTTTCAAGCTTAATAGAAGCCCATTGGGGTGAGGAGCCTGAAGGCCCACCATTCACCCCAGAGGATAGCGACCACAGAAACACACCTGTGTCACACCTTCCCAACCAGGCAGGTACCAGCGCTGATACCAGCACCTCGATGGGAATTAGATCATCGGCTAGTATCTCGGTGCGCAGCGGTGAGGACACTTCAGGTGCAGGTGGAGGCAGAGAGTGCCCAGAGCGCCGGCAATTAGAGGGCTGCTATGGACCAGGAACATGTTCAGTCAGTGGCTGATGATGGGCCTCTGGAGTCATCCCTGAGGCAGCAGATGCTGGAAGTCCAACAGCGTGTGCGGGAGGATCTGGCGGAGATACATGAGGGAACGTGTGCCATGGTGTCCGTTGCGGAGCAGTCCATGCACATGAGCAATGCAATGATCCTCATGGCCGAGCACACTGCCTCCTCCATGGAGACAGTGGCGACTGTCATGGAGAGGGTCCTCCAAGAGCTGAATCAGAGGTTCCTGGGGTTGCACTCGGACCTGCAAGCCCTCACACTGGCAATGACCTCAGGTGGTCACTGTCAGTGTGGGAGTTGGATTGGGCACCCAGTATCCCAGCAAGGTGCCTGTCCATCAATGGTGAGCAGGGAGGTCCAAAGCGACCTGAAGTTGGTGCACAAGCTGCTTGTTGTCTCTGCGGGATTCTCTCAGGGTGCTCCAGAAGATGACGGCAGCTCCTCCGCTCCTCTGCCAGTGACTGTGGCATCCGATGAGGCTGCGACGACTGGGGAGATGCCAGCTGTGGCACTGGCTGCTCCCTCCCAGGCAGGGCCAGCACAGGCTCCACTGGCCAGAGGATACCCACCAAGGACATCAAGGCCAACATCAACAGGATATTGATAGTGGGGGATTCAGTGATGGTAATGCGTGAACATCAAGGGGCAATGGTTAGATTCTCTCTTGTTGGAGATGGTCATTGCCTGGTATTTGTGTGCCGTGACTGTTACTTGCTACTTGTCAGCCCTAGCCTAGATATTGAATAGGTCCTGCTAAATTTGTACATGGACTGCTTCAGTACCTGAGGAGCAATGAATGGTCCTGGAGAACGTGCAATCATCAGCGAACCTCCCCACTTCTGACCTTATGATGGAAGGAAGTTCATTGATGGAGCAGCTGAAGACTGAAGTTTCCTTTTAAAAAATGGAAGGAGTTGGTATGATCTGGACATGTGGATGCTAACCTGGGATTATTTTTAAAGAAGATCATAAGTTCACTTTGGAACTGTAAACAATCAGCTTTCTTCCAAAAAATCACCTGACCTGTATGGTGCTTGAGAAGGAGCTGTTTTTTTGTGTTGAACTACAAAGTACTTTAATGAATGAAAAGCTGGGAGACAAAAAGGCAAACCCATGGAAGACAGCAAAAAAAATCTAAGTTGTGAACCTGTTTGTTTGAAAAGCAGTCTTGTTGGACAAGCTAAGAAAGGAAGGCTACCTTGACTGGCTCCCCCTCTCTCTACTTTGCCTAAAATTATGTGTGGCTATCAAACTGTAGTGTGTGTATGTGTGTGTGTGCTGGGGGAATTCTTTTGGAAGAGATAGATAGTTATATTTCCCAATTACAATTGTGTGTTAACCAGTATTTGCAACTTGTTAAAAGAAGTTTTGTTTTAAAATAAAATTAATATTCTGAGTTTTTGAAAGAAGCCTGGTCAGGGTCTCTTTTCTTCAGGGTACTAGAGCTATAGGTACACAATTGCCCATTTTGGTGAGAAAATTAAACATTTAAATTAATGGTGTGGCCCACGGTGTAGTGGGTCTTGATAACTCGCACACTCCTCCCATTACGGTTGTGACAAAGGGTAATAAGGAATATGGTACAAAGGCGGATGTATGGGGTCAATACACAAATCAGCCATGATCTCATTGAATGGTGAAAGAGACTCAGGGGCTAGATGATTGTTCCCTGTTCCTATGATCTTATGTTCATATCTCTGAATATATTTAACCATTATGCCCATTGCATTGAATGCTTCCAGAGATTATGTTTTTTATTCATGTCTGCTCTGAAAGTAATTTAAATTAACAATAGCACAAATTCTTATAATATTAAATCACAATATTATGAAGAATACCCCATGGTATGCTAGTGAGACAGTAAACAAACACTGACTGAAATTTATTACTTGTCCACTTTCCTGCATATCAGCCAGGAACGATCAACACAAGATTCATTTAATGACTGTAACCTGAAAGTCCACAGCTTAACCTAATTAAATTTTGCCCACATAAAGCTGTTTTTTCTCTTCAGCTATAAATCAGTATGAATGTTATAATGGTGATTCATTTTACTGATTTGGTCGTTCTGTGAGGAACTGGTAACTTTCAGAAACACTGACTGCCAGTAGGAGACTCAGATAGATGCATATAGACTGCAACCAAACACACATTTTGAATCTATGATTGTGGAGAATTATGTTAATAATGATCATATATTAATTTACTAAATAATGCAAGGTAAAGTTTAATGGTGAGGTAACTGAAAATATATATATATAACCTCAAGATATATTGATTGAGAAAAACAGCATAATTTTTGAGGGAAAGGTATATACCAGGATGATGATGCTAATTATATGAATAGCTGCTTCCAAGATACAGGGAGATAAACAGTGGCATTTCCCAAGTTTGAGTACTCGACCACTGCTGTTTTTGCTGTGACTTGGAGATACAGGGCACAGTTCCAAAGTTTGCAGAATACCAGGGCCTGGGAAGGTCGGGGTGGGGGGGGGGGGGGGGGGGGTTGCGGTTGGTGGTACAGGCGGTACCAAATACCAGGGCTTGGGGCTGGGCAGGGTCTGGACTCTGTGTTTTAAACAGTTTCTTATCGTCCAGGCTGAGGAGCCAGTGCTGCAGACCATCTTTAAAAATCGGAACCAGAGAGTTCCGATTTTTTAAAGCCAGTCTGTCAGTGTCGGTGTCAATTTCATTGAGTTGCTGTGCTGCTGCTTCTGACCTTCCTGCAGCTTCGTGGGTTTGACAAACTTGCCTGAAAACCAAATTTGCCTCAAGGTCAACAGCAGCTCAGCCACTATCAGGAGAATGTTCTTGCTTTAAAAATGGTAAGTGAAATTCCTGTAATTTTAGAACCAATTGGATGCTGTGTGTGGGGGTAGGGGGTATGGAGAGTCTGTAAGACCCTCTACCTGGTCTAAAGGTCCTTGTCTTGGATATCAATAGCACACAACAACTTGGATGAAGTTTCACCAAAGGTGATACACCTTTATTAAACCACTAAGCAATACTATATACTCACAATATTACTGGTTGCTTAGCTTCCCTGTGAGCTGGAGTCCGTATCCGAGGTCAATCCAATGACAAATTCTCTGTATGCACTTTCTGAACAACTGACCAATTGCTCTAACCACTGCAGAGAGATGGTTCTGAGGATGCTTTCTTTGCAATGGCCCTGTGCCATATGAGGTAAAGCCTGCTTTTAGCCCATTTAATTGGTTTTCAATTGCATCAGTGTCTTTTCTCTTGTTCCTATGTCCTGGGCCTCTCACGAGGCCATGCTTGAAGGAATAGAACCAGCCTGACTCCACATTGTTATCTCTTAACCCGTTATCAATCCCCAGGCTGGTACAGACAAACATCTTTACCACTACTAACTAGCACAAAGGGGTCTATCTTTCTCACAGTTCGAGGCCAGTTCTCCTGTACAATGTAATTCATTTTGCAGCCTTTGCTAATTCTGGCAAGGCTTTGACTTTTTTTTATCCATTTACAGGATGTGGGTGTCACTGGCTAGGCCAGCATTTATTGCCCATCCCTAATTGCCCTTGTGAAGCCCTTGACTTGTTCTGTTGAAGAGTCATACGGACTTGAAATGTTAACTGTGTTCCCCTCCACAGATGCTGTCAGACCTGCTGAGTTTTTCCAGGTATTTTTATTTTTGTTTTGACTTGACTAAATTGACCAACTTGCTTTGTGTTTTGAGCCCACAGTGCAGTTCATCTTTAGTCTTCGTTTTCCTTTCACCTCGATGTTCCATGTTACCACCATGAGACGTATCCCACACACAGAGTTACACTACAACTGGTCTACATTCATGAATAAAAAGACATACAGAAACAGTTACACAGGGTGGAATCATCCCAGATTTGCACAAAGTGCAGTAGCAGCCGGGGAAAAGGCCGCAATGGTGGCTTTCACGCCATATCGTCCTAATCGCACCTTGTTAATTATGCATTCCCGGAAAACAGGCCATTTCGATGGTAGGGGGGCTATCATTCACCCACCACGCCATCACCTCACTGTTTTATCACGCCAGGCATGATATTTAAAGCGCAGCCGCGTGCACATCTCTCAGCGATTCAAAACCACTGAAGACATGGCCTCGAAAGGCAAGAAGACTGCAGGTTTAATGTCACGCCCCTTGAGTGCCTTTTGGTCACCGTGGAGGCCCATCATGATGTCCTCAACTCCCACTTTAGGCAAACACCAGCAAGCAAGGTCACCAATCCAGTATGGGAGGCGGTGGCAGCAGTGGTCAGTGCCAATGCCCCGCAAAAGAGGACAGCCACCCAGTGCTGAAAGAGGATGAATGATCTCAGCCATTCCACCAAGATAATTCACTCTTCTCATCACTCTCAACTCACTCACTCACAAACCCATCACATGTCCACAGAGATCTCTCATCTCAAGGAACAACACCCCTAACTCTCACACACACCCTCACATCTCCATCAGGCTCATTCTCTCGAGCTCGCGTCCTCATCCTGTCCATGGCTCCGCTCACCACACAAACATTCCACACAGTGCCATGTGTTCTGCTCACACTCTCTCCATCTGTTGTTGTGCAGGAGAAGCTGGCTCACAACAGCAGGGAGAGGTCCCAGACAGGGGGTGGAGTGGCCCACATTAGGCCCCTCACTCACTTTGAGGAACTTGCCAATGCGCTGACAGGTGAGGATGTAGGCTGTGCATGCGGCAACGGTGAGGTCAGTGGTGAACACCCACGTAAGGATCCTGCACCAAATCATCCCCCTCTCAACAAAAATGTGAGTGCTCTCTCTCCTGCTTTTGACTCTACTGCCAGGCATTAATTGTCTCTACTTTGGTTCACAAGGAGCTCTGCCAAGCGACCGACACTCTCAGCCAACCAGTCCATCAGCTCCATCTAAGTCCTCACCTCCAGCCAAGAGGACTCCTCCTTTGAAGGGCTGGAATTAAGCAGCCTGGAAGACCTGTCACAGCGCTTACCCACACCCTCCACCAGCGCAGGCACACACCTCGTTGTGACCTAGACCTAAGCAGGCTCGGGTTCAAAATCTGGTGGTCACTGCAGGGACACGTGTCCGCTGCAGGAGGACGTAGGTTCAGTCCCTGGCACTCGGAATACTGCAGGGGAAGAAGCATCTGTGAAGTCCAAGTTAGATGATGGGCCTCTGGATTCAGCCTTCCAGCTTATTATGCAGTGCCAGCAGAAGGCATGGGTACATCATGCTGAACTGTTGGAAGACCTCAACAGAGTGGCATGTGAGTTGAAGTAGTGCGTCCGCCTGCTCTCTGATGAAGTGGTGCTCACATGCACATGTATGGAGGTCTCCATAGGGAAGGTGGTGGACACCATGGAGACCCTGGTCCAGCAGAACGCGGAGATGAGTGCAGATCTGCACTCCATCACAGGAGCCATGGATGGGTTCCTGCAGTGGCAATGCGAGAGGGACTTGGGACACCTTAACATCCCTCCAAGTGCTCCTTTCCTTCAAGTTGTCAAGCCGAGGCCCTTGGGCACCAGAAGGGAGGAGGAGCAGCAGCTGGACACCCCTGGGTCATCCACCCAGGAATCTTAGAGGCTGTCCTCTCCCTCTGAGTCCCCTTTGCCTGTCACCCCCTCAACCTCATCCTCTGTCACCGCAGAAAGAGCGGCTGGCCCACAGGAGGACAGCCAAAACAAGACAGGACCCCCAAGGCCTTGGCTTTCCAGAGGACCCATGGTAAAGTCATCAGAGGCAACAGGGCCAACCATTGCACAGGCTGTCTCCACCCCTGCTATGTATGTCAGGCAGCACCTAGAAGTCTAAGGCGCTGAAAAGTTAAGAAATTCTGATCGCAGTTGGTTGCATGGGTGAACACTTTTTGTCATTTTACAATCTGAAAGTATAATCACTTTCACTGGATAATGTGTAATGGTGTCTTTCAACTTCATTGACAGGCTTGGTGAGTCCTCCCACTACATTCCCCCACCCCTCCCCAACTAGCAGTTCAGTTGTATGCAGCTGGCCCACAAGTGATTCTGGAGGGAGAAGTGAGTTTGTGTGGCAGACCCTTTCAAAGACTTGTGCAAGCACTCTAAGCACTCTCCCACACATGTGGATCCTTCCCTCATCATTCTCATCTCACTGTCCTGAGCATTTTCAATGCCGCCTGCTGGGGTTCACTTTCAGTTGTCCATCTGAGCCGACCTGAATCTCCGCCCACCCACTGATCACACTCCCATGCAGCACCTGTTCTCACCCACCATAACTCTCGTTTCACTTTCAATTTAACAAGCATGGTGCGTCTAACATTTTTCTTCAAGTCCCCTGTCCTTTCCCCTCCCCAAGTCACCCATGTCCTTTCCCCCATCACTGTCGACACCCCTGGTATCACCTTCCACCTCCCCACCATCAACTACCAGCCACAACCGTTCGCTTTCGGGGATGTCCAGGTCAATGTGCATGTTCCCTTCCTTCCTGGAAATCCCGCCCCTATCAACATTAACCTCCCCGACATCCACATTCCCTCCTCTGTGTCTGCCTCTGAGTCCGCATCAATTATCCTCGCTGTCCCTTTTACCAATACTGTTGCGTCCTCACCCTCCCACCGTACTGCTTCACTCTTCCTTCGGTCATTCTCACCATCCCCTTGTACCATACCCATCCTCAGTTCGCTCTCCAGGAGGCAGCCATGGACTCATCAGAGACCTTCCTTGTACGTTCATCTGGACATCCCTCCCCTGGACTCCTTCCCCCATTGGAACTCCCCTCTTGCAACTTCTTCCCCCCAACAGACTCACCCCCATCTTGGAACTCCTTCCCCCTACTGGACTCCCCCCGCACCCCGGACTCTTCCAGTCCTTACTCCCTCTTTCCCCTTTCCAGAATTCTTCCTCCACACTTACTTCTTCCTCCAGCTTTACTCCTCCCTCCTTCCTGACTCCTTCCTTCTCCATTCTTTCTCCACCCATACTTCTCCCTCCACCCTTACTCCTTCCCCTCTCTGGACCCCTTCCTCTCTCCGGAGTCCTTCCACCCCCTGGACTCTTCCCCCTTTCTGGCCTCCTTCTTCTCACTTGACTCCTTCCCCTCTCCAGACTCCCCCCCCACCCCACCGGACTCCTTCCTCCTGCTGGACTCCCCCCATCACCCCTCCACCCGGCCTGGTCTCTTTCCTCTCCCTGGACTCCTTCCCCTCTCTGGAATCCTTCCCCCCTCCGAACTCCATCCCTTACATCTTTCCCACCTTACACCTACCTCTCCAGTTCCCATCTTCTCCCCTGTTAGCCCCTTCCTCCATAATCCCTCTCCTCCCAATCTCACCCCCAACACCTTCATTGCCCCTCTCCCAAACTCGCTTTCCCCTGGCACATTTGATCCCCCCCTCCCAATTTTACCCCCCAGACATAGCTTCCTCTCCCATTCAAACCTAGATCTTCTTCTCCCACCTGCCGGTACATCTTCCTCCCCCAAGCACAGCTGGACCTTCCTCTCTACCTCCTCGACCATCATCCATTGTGAGCAGACCCTCAACGGTGACTTTCCACCTTCTGTGAGCTGCTTCATAGTGGAGCTATGTCCATGAGAATCCACTCAGCATGCCATGGACATTCCTCGGGTCCCATTGCTGTCAGGCTGCAGCATCTTCTGCTCCTCAGATGTCTGCGATGTGAGCAAGGCCCTGGTGGTAAGTCCTGACTTCTGCATGTCACACTTTTCAAGACGTGTTCTGCACCAGCGCGTTTTCCTGCTGGTGTGCTTGGATGATGCTGCATGGGGTGGTGGGGGCTGTTGGGGGAGGGGGGTGGGGCGGGGGGGGGCGGGGGGGGAGTAATACCCACGGGTTGGGCTTATAATGATATGCATATGTATTACATTGAAGTTTCTGGTGTCTATTGCCAGAAAAAGTAGCAAGCCCGCATATTGGGAGCAGTTTAGAATTCAGCAAAGGAGAAACAAGAGATTGATTAAGAGGGGAAAAATAGAGTATGATAGTAAACTTGCAAGGAACATAAAAGTGGACTGTAAAAGCTTTTATAAGTATGTAAAAAGAAAAAGATTAATGAAGCCAAATGTAGGTCCCTTACAGTCCGCAACAGGAGAATTTATAATGGAGAACAAGGAAATGGCAGTGCAATTAAACAACTACTTTAGTGCTATCCTCACGGAGGAAGACACAAATAACTTGGCAGAAACACTAGGGAACCAAGGGACTAATGAGAGAAGGAATTGAAGGAAATTATTATTAGTTAAAAAAAAGTGCTGGAGAAATTAATGCAACTGAAAGTCTTTAAATCCCCAGGGCCTGATAATCAACATCCCAGGGTAATAAAAGAGGTGGCCATGGGTATAGTGGATGTGTTGGTTGCCACCTGCCAAAATTCTGTACATTCTGGAACAGCCTAGAAGATTGGAGGGTGGCAAATGTAACCCCACAATATAAAAAGGAAGGAGGGAGAAAACAGGGAATTACAGACCAGTTAGCCTAACATCAGTAGTAGGGAAAATGCTAGAGTCTATTATAAAGGATGTAATAACAGAACACTTAGAAAAGAACAAAGTGGGATTAAACAAAGTCAACATGGATTTATGAAAAGGAAATGATGTTTGACAAACCTACTGGAGTTTTTTTTGAGGACATAGCGAGTAGAATAGAGAAGGGAGAACCAGCAGATGTGGTATATTTGGATTTTCAGAAAGCTTTTGATAAAGTCCCATATAAGAGGGTGGTGTGCAAAATTAAAGCACATGGAATTAGGAGTAATATATTGACATGGATTGAGAGTTGAGTAGTGGACAGGAAACAGAGAGTAGGAATAAATGTGTCTTTTTTGGAGTGGCCGGTGGTTAGTGGGGAAAAAAGTATCATGCATGATTGAGGGGGAGGATTAGAGTGTTGTGGGGTGGTGTGGGGGTGGTGGGGGGTGGGTGATGATGGAGGAATAAGGGGCCCAGAAACATGAGAAGCACTGGGGCTCATGATTTCTCTCCCTGCCCCTGCAGAGTACACAGAGCTTGCAAGAGTAGTAAACAGTGAGGAAGATAGTGATAGGCTTCAAGAGGACAGGCTGATGGAATAGGGAGACATGTAGCAGACAAAATTCAACACAGGAAAGCATGAAGTGAGACAGTACAAATTAGATGGCACAATTTTACATGCATGGAAAATAGAAAGGCTTGGGGATGCTTGTGTACAAATCTTAAAAGGTGGCAGGACAGGTTAACAAAACAGCTTATAAAGCATATGGGATCTTGGGCATTATAATAATATAACATAAAAGTACAAAAGTCATTAAGATATGCTAAACCTATATGTAACATTAATCAGCCCTTGCTGGTGCTTTGGTCCAATTCTGGGCAACACACTATAGTGATAACTTGAAAGTTTTGGAGATGGTACAGGAAAAATTTATTGAAATGGTTGCAGGGATAAGAACTGGAGAAGCTGGAACTCTGCTACTTAGAGCAGGGAAGGCAAAGAAGGCAAATAGAGTTGCTTCATATCAGGCTTGTCTGCAAAACCCCTCTATGCAGCCCCCGGAGCCAGTTTTCAAAAAGCTGTTCAAAGAAATAAGTTTGAATGCAAGATTCTGCATGGAGCTGCTCCTACAATCATAGCTGTTTCTCTCCTGGGTTTACTGCTGATAGATTCACTAGTGAACCTATCAGCAACAAATGTGTGAAAAACAGTCTATGATTGGAGGAGCAGCAAACAGCAGTGTTGGTGTGTTCGGGCCCTGGTGAACATGGCACAGGGAACGGATGTGCTGGTGAGCGTGACCCAGGGTGCGGAGGTGCTGGTGAGAATGGCCCAGGGGGCAGAGGTGCTGGTGAGAATGGCCCAGGGGGCAGAGGTGCTGGTGAGAATGGCCCAGGGGGCAGAGGTGCTGGTGAGAATGGCCCAGGGGGCGGAGGTGCTGGCGAGCATGGCACAGGGGGTAGGGTGCTGGTCAGCGTGACCCAGGAAGCGGAGGTGCTGGGGGAGTAGAGGTCAGTCATCCGGATTGGGGTAAAAACATCAGGAGCGGGGCTCAGGTGGGCTGCAGTGGGACCTAGGTGCCCAGAGCAGCACCCAGTAGCCAGAGTGGGGCGTGAGGCAGCCGGAGTGGGAATCAGCCGAGTTTGAGCGAGGCACAGGTGGGCCGGAGCAGGGCTCAGGCAGCGGGAATGGGGCCCACTGGCATCTGAGTAAATGAATGACTGGAGACTGTGTGAGAGAGTGTGAGGTGGGGGAAGAGAGAGAAGGGCGAGAGAGTGTGGGTGGGTGAGAGAGTGTTGGGGGGGATGAGAGAGAAGGGCGAGAGAGTGTGGGCGGGTGAGAGAGTGTTGGGGGGGATGAGAGAGTGTGAGGGAGAGAAAGTGTGAGGGGAGTGTGTGTGCAGAGGCAGAGTGTGTCCATAAGTCTGGCTCTCTCCCAGTCTCAGGGTTCTCATTCATCCTCACCCACACCATCATGTATTCTCATCTATTCTCACAGTGGGTGAGGGTGAATAAGTGAGCACCCTGAGATAAAAACAAAAAAACTGCAGAATCTGGAAATCCAAAACAAAAACAGAAATACCTGGAAAAACTCGGCAGGTCTGGCAGCATCGGCGGAGAAGAAAAGAGTTGACATTTTGAGTCCTCATGACCCTTCATCCGAGTACCCTGAGACTGGGAGTGGGTCTGGCACACACACTCTCATCCTATTACACTCTAATGCTCATCTGTATTTATTACTCATTGTTTTTTTTGCTCAGCAAGTTGTTTCTTTTCATACCTTAGTTTTATTTTGAAATTCATGTTTATTGTTGTGCCAAACTTTATCTTTCTGACATTTGCTCATCAGCCCCTTGAGTGAGAAAAATGTTTAAATGTGCCCCCCCCTCCCCAAAGCAAAAAGGTTGGACAAGCCTGGTTTAAATCATGAAGAGTTTAGAGAGAGTCATTCAAGACAAACTATAAACTGTTTCCAGTGGCTGAAGGTGTGATTGCCAAAGGCACAAATTTAAAGTGATTGGCAAAAATAACTCGAGGAGATTTGAGGAAAAACATTTTTACACAATGGACTGATTAGGTCTTGCAATGCTCTGCCTCATTGGGTGGTGGATATAAATTCAATAGTAGCCTTTGAAAGGGAATTCTATAAATTCTTGAAGGAGAAAAAAATTACAGGGTTATGTGAAAAGAGCATATGAGTGAATATAACTTGATTGCTCTTCAAACGAGCTGGCGCAGGCTTGACAGGCCAAATGACCTTCTCCTGTGCTGTACCAATGTGATTTCATGAAAATTGTGAATTTCTGAACTGAGACAATGCATCAAGTAATGTGGGGAGAAACAGGGATTAGACAAAGCTGAGAAAGAATGTAAGAGGCAGCAGCAGAGAATTAAAGCGGGAGGGCAATGATTAGGTAAATTAAGCAGGAATTATTAAATGGAGTAATATGCTTTTAAAAGTGTGGCTAAGAATTGAAGAGAGACTTGGCAGGAGAAAGCCGCAAAAGAGAATATGAGCTTAAAAATGAAAGCAGACTTTATCCATTTCTTCGTCATTGGTCCATTCATCATTCAAACACCAGGGTCAGAATTTTACCTCCCGTGGGCAGGCATGTGCCCGACCTGATCAGGTGTAAAATAGCGCGCGATGATGTCTGGCAAGTGCTTTGACATCGTCGTGCACTCGCGCGATATTTCGGTCAGCGGGCATGATTGGGTGCCAGAGTCACACCTGCCATTAACTAAGAGGCCACTTAAGGCCATTAAAAAGCCAACTGACGGTGATTTTTCATTGCCTGTGTGATTTTGCGCACGTCGCATGGGCAAAACCCAGCAGGTGGGCAGCCCATAATTTCAAAAACTTCATCCAAGGGCAGGATAAAGAGGGTCAGCAGCATTGCCAATGTGAGCAGTGAGGAGTTTTGGAGATAGTTTGCTGCTTGTGACTTATTGGTGCTTGACAGTTTCATCTCTGTCCGGGGCTCCACTGTTAGCATTTCCAGGCTTCATTTCAGGACTTATTAGTGTCTCCATAGGCTCCCGAAGGATTTAGACCGTGCAGACCCTTCCTGGTAACGGGGACTGTGGTCTCCTTTAGTGGCACCTTGTTTGAGGAGGAAGAGAGGGGCGGAAGGGAATGGAGGCCAGGTGCCCCAATGCAGCTTCCAGGGGAGGAACCTGTGGGAGGAGAGGTGCAGGCACAAGGGGTGCAGGGCCAATGGGAAGTCCAAGACGCAAGGGGCCGCAGAAGTACCACTATTCTGCTGCCAGGGTTTATAGGCAGCGATGCAGCTACCTCAATATGTCTGAGGTGCAATGCCAAAGGAGGCTTCACCTCTCAAGGGAGACAGTGACCCCCATTTGTCAGAGGATTGGCCCTGAGATCACCTCTGACTGGACACCCCATGCCAGTGGCTCTGAAGGTCACAATGGCCCTCAACATCTATGCCTTTGGCTCTTTCCACGGCTCAGTGGGGGATCATGTGGAGTCTGTCCACAGTTGCATCAATCTGGTGACAGATGCTCTGTTCAGGTGGGTTCGGACCTTTATTCTTTACCGTACAGATGAGGCTAGCTAGGCTGAGCGAGCCAGAGGGTTTGAAGAGTTTGTAGTTTCCCCCGTATCCAGGGTGCTATAGACTGCACGCATGTGGCCATCAAGGTGCCAGCAGGTGAGCCCGATGCCTTCATCAACAAGGAGGGCTTCCACTCCATGAACGTGCAGATAGTGTGTGATCACAGGATGCTGATTCTACGAGTCTGTGCAAAGTACCTAGGCAGCTCCCACAATGCCTACATCCTCAGACACTCCCAGGTGCCAGGTCTCTTCAGTGTTCCAGCCCGACTGGATGGATGGCTGCTGGGTGACAAGGGCTATCCCGAGGTGGCTCATGACACCTCTCTGCCACCCAAGAACAAAGGCAGAGAAGCGTTACAATATGACATGTTGACACTCATAACAAATTAGCAGAACCTTCTCTGGTCTTCAACACCAGACCAGTTAAAATAAACAAAACATTGCACAACACAAGATAACCTGTGACCAGTCCCTCTTGTGCTCATGTGCCTTAAACTTACGTTTACATGTGCTACATCTTGGTGCTCCCAATGCTGGGAGTGCCCTCGACCATGGCACCAGCATTGGAGACAGTCTGCTGACTCTGCTGTCTTGTTGGCCTTGATGACTTTGGCGGCCATCCTTTGGCCCATGGGGCCCGTGCTGGTCCTGCCTGAGAGGGAGCGGCCAGTGCCACAGCTGGCATCTCCCCAGTCACCGCATCCTCATCAGATGCCACAGTCACTGGCAGAGGGCGGAGGAGCGGTTGCCATCATCCAGATCGCCTTGAGAGGAGCCCGCAGAGATGACAAGCAGCTCGTGCACCAACGTGAGGTCACTCTGGACCTCCCTGCTCACCATTAATGGATGGGCACCTAGCTGGGTTATTGGGTACCTCATCCATCTCCCACACTGGCATTGACCACCTGAGCTCAGTGCCTGTGTGAGGTTTTGCAGATCCGAGTGCAACCCCAGGAACCCCTGATTCTGTCCCTGGAGCTGCCTCTCCATGAGAGTCTCAATGGAGGAGGTAGTGCCCTCGACCATGAAGGTCACCACAGTGCTCAAGCTCTGCATGGACTCCTCAGTAACAGAGACCATGGCACACATACCCTCATGGATCTCTGCCAGATCCTCCTGCACGTCCAGCTGGACATCCAGCATCTGCCGCCTAATGGATGACTCCAGAGGCTGTTCATCTGCCTTTCACTCAGCATTGTCCTAGTCTCCAGCAGTCCTCCGACTGCCGGCACTCTAGGCACTCTCTGCCTCTGCCTGCACCTCAAGCGAACGTGAAGTGCCCTTGCTGCTGTGCACCTACATTCTAGCTGAAGGTCTAACGCCCACCGAGGCGCTGGTATCTGTGCTGGTGCCTGGTTAAGAGAGCGGGTGTGACGCAGGTGGCTCTGGAGCCTGGCAGTTCACTGGAGTCAGGGGTGTGTCTTTGGGGTCCTGCGATTGGGTGCATCATGGCAAACCAAGTGACAACAATGGCATGTCATTACTTTAAGTCATCACACTGTCGTTGTGCATGCTAGGTGCCCTGGTGGGACCATGGAGATCTGCATCTTGGTGCCATCGTCTTTCAATGATCAATGGGAAATGCAGTTTCAAGGCTCCCATCAATGATGTGACTGCACAAGAATATTTGCAGCATCTGAAACTCTCACCTCTGTGCACTGCACTCTTACCTTCATCTGACACCCCAGCCTCTCCGCTGCCGGTTGACCGAGGTGCGTTGGCGCCTCTCCAGGTCCAAAGCATCCTGCTCGTATCTGCTTAGGATTAGGAGGTTCGCTGGGTCTCCACTGGTCTGCAACCTTTCGATGTTGTTATGGGTTGTCTGGTCCTGAAAGGACTGGGGAGCAAAGATTAATCCCCTCTCTCCGCAGCACCATTGCAGCCTGGCCAACCCCACCTGAGGAGCACCTTGCAGGGCACATCTGAATTGTGGCCTTCGAGCCACAAGGCACTAGGTCCAAGCAGCCAGGGCTCAGCCCCTTGGCCAGCTCCAGCGTCATTGACAGTTGGCACTCAGACTCTAGCACCCCTGAGCTCCACAGGGGGACAGCCAGACCTTAACATTTTAACACACTGATCCATGCCAGCACGGTACTCACCCTTCCTGAGTGCAGTAGGTCATTAAACCTCTTGCGGCACTGGACCCAGGTGCGCTGCACCACATCATGGCTGCTGACAAGCACAAGATCGTTTTGTGAGGTGCGGTGGCCTCCTCCTTCCATCCCTGGGGATAAGGGTGTCTCTCCTGGCAGCCACCTCCTCCAGGAGGACCACGAGACACTCATCAGAAAACTGGGGGGGCCGAGTGCCCAGCTGACCTGCCCTCCCGCCTGGCATCTGCAGCTGCATTACTCTCCATTATTTATACTCGCCTGCTCACAACACTCAAATTCTCCAAATCACTGGCAGCCTTCCAGGGCCTGACTGTGCCAGTTTTAAACTGGGTTGCCATTGAATCCGACAGAGGACAGGCCCTCACCCCGCCCAATGCTTGCCGACCAATGAAGAGCCGTGTTTCACACTGGGCGGACCTTAATTGGCAGGAGGAGACCGCCAACCATGTCTGCCTGACGACCTCAAAATTCTGCCCCAAGAATTGTAAATTTGGAAAGGGGAGGAGATAATTTTTCAATCTGTAAGGATGTAGGATTATTTCCAGCTATGAGCAGGATGCCTGGGCCTGGAGAGG